>NC_073401.1:21581523-22317090 GCF_028641065.1 Leucoraja erinaceus
TACAGACATAGGGGAAGGTTGTTAAAGTATACAAGCGGAGCCCATATCAGTGGAGAAATGACAGGAGGAGGTTATGTTTCTTATTACAGGGAATGGAGGAATAATGTGCAGGCAAAGGATATTAGCTGGTCATCATGTTCAGCACGAATATTGTGGGCTGAAGGGCCTGTACCTGTGCTGTATTGTTCCATATTCTGTGTTGTCACTATCTCAATTTTAAAAGCTTCTCATCTTGAAGGATGCCCCTTTACCCGCAAACAATCTATTCCAATCAACTTTTGCAAATATCTTCTTTCTAAAACAATTAACATTTCACCTTGCCTAGAACTTTAACTTGTGAACCAGTTCTGTCATTTTCCACAACTATTTTAAAACTAATAGAACTGGTTGTTTAGATGAAAAATCCCAAAATGTGCTCCTGGTTACCAGCTGAGGACCAATTTTAAAAGCACTTTTACTCTTCTGAGTGAGTTTTAAGGAAAAGGAAACCCAGAATAACAATGTGACAGTACTTGCAGCTGAAGTATTCTCTGGCAAACTCTTGAGGGTTTTTAATCCATTATGAGGCATTATGTACTACTGAGCTGTCCTAGTGGCAATTCAATGTCAGCATTACTATATTATGCACTTAGTGTCACTGATCAAGGATGAGTTTTTGGGCAAAATATATATTTTTAATTCATTTAAATATCTGTTGCCATAACATGCACCCTGATCATATTTTCCACTGAATACATATTAAAGTTTTGTTGTGCCAATTTCTGCAGTTGTGACAGGACTGGATACTTACTGCTGCAAGAGATCGTATTCCCAGAGCAAGAGTGGGAATAGAGTTCAATGTATGGGCTGTCTACCAGATACCTGCAGTGATCAGCTTTTGCCTTGCGATAGCATTTATCATGCTGCCAGCAACATCTGGAAAGAAAAAATGACAGAACGTGAATCTGATAAGTAACTAGATCTGTACAAATATACTGATTTATTTCCAGTAACTGTCACAGACTAAGGCAAGCTCTGTCATGCTTTGATGATATCATCATCATCATCATCATGTGACCATATCATGATCAGTATCTGAGGAAGGGTTAACACCGTGTTCAGGTGTAGAAACAAGGAAATGCAGAAAGACACAAAATGCTGCAGTAACTCAGCGGATCAGACAACACTTCTGTATAATCTTGGAGCCATTCTTCAGACTGGTGGGGGGGGGGGGGGGGGGGGGGGGAGTTTGATAGGCAGATGGTTGGAACAAAGGAGATTAAAACCGAAGGAGTGAAACAAAAGGATTGAAGAGTTGTGAATTGCGAAGCCGGAGGAAGGAATGTAGGGGGAGGGGAGAAAAAGCTGCGAGTCCAGGTGGGGAACAGGAGAAGAGGGGGAAGAAAGGGGGAGTGTGGGGTGGAAAGAGGAGGAGGGTTTTTGGTGGGTACCTGTAGATTGGTTATCTAAAAATTGGAGAATTTAATGTCCATATCGTATGGTTGGTAAGGGCAAGTTGGACCAAAGGCTGTATGACTCTATGACTATAGAGTCATACAGCCCTCAGGTAGTGTGAGGTCCCAAGAGACCCATACATGCTAGTTGACGGATGTTGGTCTCAAATCAGAAACCTATCCCAGGCCACAAGAGTATTGAGACAACCACATATACAGGTAATTCTGCAGGAAACCTTACAAGTGTGAAATTAATCTCATTGCCTTTCTTTTCATTGCCTTTCTTCTCAGCATAGCTTTGCACTTTCAGAGTCCAGATTTCCTACCAACTTAAATAAAGTTAAGAGATTGGCATTAACCGACGTACGTGTCCAGCTGGTCAACACATTTACCAGAACCGCCAAAGCCACAGTTACATCCATAATCATTGAAGTCCAGGATGGGGGAACTGTCAGGAAGTACACACAGTATCATCTTCCTGAACTGCCAGATGGCATAAGGTGAAATGCTGGCACTTGCAGCAGCTGTGGAGAGATACACAGTAGGTCTTAATAATAAATATCAACAGATCTTCGTGTTTTCTTTGAAACCTTGCTGCATTTTTGATCTTTCAAATTTGCAGTCATGTTTAAGATTTTAATTCAATAGATCTTTTTGAGTGGTGACTGAAAATCCATTGCTCTTTTTCTCCTGGGAGCATGCAGCATGAGAAAAGATGAATTGTAAAAAGTGAATAATCTCAATAGAATATACTCAATGGACACACTGATCTGTTTTGTAGTCTATGCCTACTATGTTACAGAGAGATGGTACCAGGCACATGCTTATTGCCCGCGCTCCATCCAGTTTCTGAGGGATTGCGCAGAGGGGAGGCTCAGCTCGTTGCTGCCTCACATCTCATCCCTTTATGTAATTGCAGCGGAGCTGTGCAAATTTGGCGATTTTAACTATAAAAATGATTAGATAGTGGAAAAATCTTTATATTTATTTTATTATTATTTTTCTTTACTTTTCTTAACAGCTATTTTCATTGGGAGTATGACAGGTGAGGCTCTGCATTCCCTGCCTCCCCTGACCGCACGTCCCTGGAGGCTGGGGTGATTGAGGAGGGTGGGTCGATGGGGGAAGAGTGGGGTAGGTGGATGGGGGGGGGGGGGAAGGTGAAGACAGCTGCTGGGGGTGATAGTAGGACACACCTGCCTCTGTATCCCAATTCCAACCATCCCACAGCCCCACCGAGCTCCAACTGCCCATTGCCTTCATCCCTCCACATTCCACCTATCACCCATTGACCCCTGTCTCAACTCTCTCCATCTCTTTTTCATTCTTGCTATCATCCCTCCCCACCCCCAGTTCTGATTCAGGATCTAGACCCGTGTCAATGTCAATCCCCACCCCCCCCCCCCCCCCCCCCCCCCCCCCCCCCCCCACAGATGCTGCGCAACCAGCTGAGGTTCCCCATCAGTTGGTTTCTGTATTGCAAACTGCATTTACCCTTGCATATCTGTCTCTGCAACAAACCACAATGAAAATTGCAACACCGCTAATACCAATGTTAGTAGACAATCTGAAATACAATCCCACTAGAAAACTTGAGAGCTATGAAAGGCATCATTGTTATCCATCTGCTCACAGCGATAGGCATTCCTCATACATACCTGCAAGCAACACAACGGCAATCAAGGATCTCATGTTCAGTTCCTGTCCAATAACAAAGCTGATCTTTACATTTCGAACACATTTATACCTGTGGTTTGGCCTTGAGAGTGTAAACTCATGTTCTAATTTTGTTCTGTAAACAAAATTACAGATGGGGCTTTCCCAAATTTAGATGGAAAATTTGAACTAGTCAAACATCTAATAAACACTGATAATGGAAAAAAAAAAATGGATATGGAAACTTCTGTAATATTCCTGTTTCCTTGAATGTTCAAAGGCTCAAAGGTATTTTGTACGTGTACCAAATAAGGTACGGTGAAACTCAATTTACCATCGATTTTGAATGTTTCAATACCATCGGAAGTTTGAGTGATGGGAGTCAATCCAATAATTACCTGTCAGATACTGTGGTGGGGAGGGGGGAGGGGGGAATGAACAGTAAGGATCACCATACATGATCAGGCTCATTCTGAACCAGGGGCAGACAAAATTATATTCACCCGACTCTGTGGTATGATTTGAGCCTGAGAGCTCCATCATTTCTTGTGGGAAAAGAACAGATCTGTTGGCATGTGTGTGGGGACCAGTGTGGAGAGGGGGGAATGGGCTTGTGAGGACCTATAAACATGGGGCCTGGTAATTCACCAGCGATATGGTGAACCAGCCATGGGAGAAGGTGGGAATAGATGCACAAGGACTCAAGCCCCAAGACATGGACATGATGCCACAAATAGCTTAAGGAGTGGTAGACACAATATGCTGGAGTAACTCAGCGGGACAGGCAGCATCTCTCTCGAGCGAGAAGGAATGGGTTGTGGTGCGTGGGTCTCAAAAGGAGGCACGAAGTCCAGTGTTTGAGAAGCACCTTTATTTTATTCCTCCCGGTTGAAGTGGTGGGCCGGTAGTCGGGATATAATGCACCACTCCGTGGCTGGGGGTTGCTGAATGAAACTGCGGAGTGAGAATGTCCGGGAACACAGCCAAGGAGTGGTGCATTATATCCCGACTACCGGCCCACCACTCCATAACCCGGTTCTCCTTCCCCTCGACGTAGCGGATGGCTGTGGTGTATTCGGAGATGTAAGCCAATTGCCGCTGCTGACGTGCGGACCAGGGGTCGGAAACCTTCTGCAGGGCGAAAGTGAGCGGCTTATGGTCAGTGTAGGCGGTGAACGGGCGGCCCTCCAGGAAGTAACGAAAATGGCGCACAGCCAGGTACAGAGCCAGGAGCTCACAATCGAACGCGCTGTACTTGGTCTGCGCACGGTTGAAGGGAAGACGAAACCAGAGAAAGATGGCACCCAAACCCTGCCTTTTAAACCCTCCGGCTGAGGGCCGCCTCCGGACTGCACCACTCCTGTGCCGAGGGGTTCGGCAGTATAATGGCACGACCCTTAGGAGCCGCCACAGGGTGACGTTTTGGGTCGTGACTCTTCTTCAGCCTAACAATTGAACATTTCATGCTCAATGTCTGTGAAAGCATTAACTCTCACTCACACACTGCTCAATGTAATATACCGCATTGTTCACTGACCATCAAATAGTTGGAACATGCGCAAGTTGCCCATTGTTCCACTTGCAGTAGCCACATCTCACAGTTTGCAGGCACTGCCAGCTGTTCAATTTCAGCAGGCATGTTGCCCAAATGTAATAGAAAACGCTGGCCTCGGTCTTAGTTACATAGAAACATAGAAAATAGGTGCAGGAGGAGGCCATTCGGCCCTTCGAGCCAGCACTGCCATTCATTGTGATCATGGCCGATCATCCACAATCAGTAACCGTGCCTGGCTTCTCCCCACATCCCTTGATTCCACTAGCCCCTAGATCTCTTTCTAACTCTCTTTTAAATTCATCCAGTGAATTGGCCTCCTCTGCTTTCTGTGGCAGAGAATCCCACAAATTCACAACTCGCACAACTATCTCGACTACACTTCTTCGGTTGTGAGATGGGGAAAAAAATCATGCCTGTTCTCCAGGGTATCGTGGTTTGACCACTGACGTCTGTGTGTGGTCAACAACAGCCGGACATTCAAGGTGCAAAAGATACCAGGCATTCTTTGCATTTGCTGGTCTTCCCATCCAATCTTTATGTATGACCTATGCAGAGTTTGACTCTGATGAACATCACAGGCATGTCTTCAGCAGTGGATATTCTTCCTGATCACTGCTGTTATCGTGTGTCTACTCAGAATTGTTTATGCTCAGTCAAAGCAGTCCTGGTAACCTGTTCATTCAGGGCAAGCAGCCTGTTAATCTGGAACCAAATTTTTACTCCAGAAACCACAGGCATTGAGACCACCTGCAACCCAACCACAACTGAGATTAGCTGGGAACATGCGACCCCCCCCCCCCCCTCCCCTCCCCCCCCTCCCCCTTCCCCCCCCCCCTCTCCCCCCTCCCCCCCCCCCCCCCCCCCCCCCCCTCCCCCCCCCCCCCCCCCCCCCCCCCCCCCCCCCCTCCCCCCCTCCCCCCCTCCCCCTGCTGATCCGAATAACATGTTCCGAATAGGTGATTCGAACAGACAGAGCTTTGCAAGTGAAGGAAGGTTTTTCTTCTGGGAACCCAATCACCTGTGAGAGTGAATATAATCTTATCAGAGTTTCGGAGTTGTGGCTTGTTTACCCAGACAGATTAACATCTGTTAATTTTCAGTGACTTCCACTGTGGGTCACTGGAGAGAGAGAGGGGGTAGAGAGGCGGGTGGGGGGTGGGGTGGAGATAGAGAGAATCAAACTGTTTGTCAGAGGGGATCAGGGTAGATGAAGAGATGAAAACTAGATTTGGTTTAATCTTAAAACTAGGTTTGGATCAACTATGAATAATTCATTTTAATTTGTAAACAATTCTTTAAAAAATAATCAGGCCTCTGAGTAGAATGATAGAATTTACCACTCATTCAGTTTTTTTTCTTTCCACAGATGCTTCTGACCTGTATGTTTATGCAGAATTTTCCTTTTTTAGTTTTACTATCCTACCTGTATAATTCTGGCCTGCTAGGCAATCCCACAACTTTACCATTAACAACTCATTACACAGACAAAGACCTTAAAGTTGTACCAGCGGCCGACATCAAGCCGTTTCCATTGACCCTATCATGGACATTCCCTCTGTACTAAACATATCTTTCCTACCCTCTCCTGCCTTTCAAAACTATTATTTTCATGTATAATCTATAAGCAAAATAAATTTTATTTTTTGAATCAAACAGAATTATGGACTGTGATCTTCAGACAATGATAAGGATCCCAAGATTCAATATGCCAAAAAGAGTTTTAACTATTCAATCATCATGATAAGTGTTTTTGAGTTCAGCTATTTCCTTAATTGTATTTAAATTCTCTAGGTTGGAATATGAGGTGAGATTTATTGATTTAGAATTTGGAATGGAAAGTTAAATGTGATTGAACTTCATTTTGGTTTGCCATGTGATTGTGTGATGTTCACAAACGCAGTGCTTCTCTGTGTCAAATCCTCGTCCCCTAGAGTTGCATCAAACTTGTGACTGCCTTTGGATCATATTTGAGGTATAGCCTTCACATGAACAGTTACCAGTTACAGAGAAAACGATGCAATTATTTTATTTCTAAACCACTTTAGGACATGGTCTTGTGCAAAGGCCAAATTCATTTGGCACACATTCCTCTTCAATGTTTATAGAACGATTGTTCACACTGCTATATAAATGCAGATTCCACATTTCATTTATCTGCCTCCATAAACTTGGCTAAGTGTTTGCCTTTTTTTTGCAAGAGGAAAAGGATATTCACCTCTAAATGCTCACCCCCTTATGAATAACAATAGTTTCTCACCTATTTCCAACATCCAAAATGGACCAAGAAAGGGCATTCAAGTACATATCTGGCATTTAGAAATATATAAACACTGCATTTCCACCACACATTGAGAACACCTTCAAAGGCATGGATTCTGAGAAAAAACGCATCATCACTGTCTTAAATAGGTATTCTTCATTTCTAAACAATAGAGGAAACATCTTCTTCACATCTACCCTGATACAATTCTATATCACTAACTGCTGTGCTAACCAGCTTAGTTTTTGAGAGAATCGGCAGTTTAATTCTTATTGTTTCTGGTTTGTGGATTGGTCTCGATCAAGTTTTTATCATTTGTGCCACAAATCCTTTTTATTCTGCCATTCAAATAATAAGAAATGGAAACTCCTGCAGCCAAGCTCACCTCTCATTCTCTTTTCCTCGTCGCCTCATTCTACTTTATATTGATTTGACTCTGTTACTTTCTCACTCTTCCCATTTCAACACATTCAACATTACTATGGTTCAATTCAACAGGAGGCCACTGGAGGGCAGCATTACACCTGTTGCCACAATGCAAACTGTGCAGCACCATCTGGCGTTGAATGAGCAAATAAACAAAGTTCTTGAGAATTTGTGGGACAGGTAGAATCTGGTGAGGGGATGTGCAGACAACCTTTCAGGTCAGGATCCTTTTTCAGACTGACAGAGTATGGGGGTAAAAGTGGAAAAGAAAGGTAGGTGTGAGGCAAAGCCTGGCAAGTGCTTGCTGGATACACCTGAGGGGAGTTGATTGGCACACAAGGGTAGAGATAGTGACAAAGACTCTGTTGGCAATAGAGAACACTGCATCAAAACATTTCCTGAAGATTGTACGAGGTCTTGGAGCACTCGTTATATCTCACCATTGCGATCCATCCAATATTGCAAGAAGTTGACAATCTGATAGGATTGATAGAGGCAAGAAGTGCAAGAATTCTTCAACAGTGTGGATCTTCCTCAGCTACTTTCAGTAGCCATTCAGTAGCCATTCAGACCCCTCCCACCCCAACCATGGACTGTTTGCCCTCCTCCCATCAGGGAGGCGGTACAGGAGCCTCAGGTCTCGTACTAGTAGGATGAGGAACAGCTTCTACAACAACACTATCACATTGCTGAACTCGGAGTCCCGCCGATAGATTTCTCCAGTCTCTCCGTCCACATTGTTTGCTTACTCTGTATTTTTATTTCTATATTGCACTATTACTACGGACTGACGCTAAACTGCATTTCGTTGTACCCATACTTGTATTTGTGCAATGACATTAAAGTTGAATTGAATTGAATTGAATTGAATAGTGAGTACTAATGAAGTGCAGATTTCTTAATGCAATACAGTCTGGAACATGGAACCATTGAGCATAAGTTTGGACAGGCTCACGGTAAAATGTACAATGCATTGATTTGTGGTGTATTCAATGGTAAGGAGAGATGTGCTGTCGTCACCAACCTCAGCACCTAATGATACACGTTTTTTTCACATTTTTACCCTAGAAACAGGATAAAACTGCGCAGAGTGTGCAACAGGCTTTGGGGAAGCAGCTAAAAATCCACATGGAACTAATGACAAAGGCAGTAAAAGGGTTAAGATAACACTGAGGGAAAGCTTATTGTCCTGACACCATGTAACTAAATTCTCTACTTTCTTCCTGAACTCCACCTTATCATTGTTTGTCATTTGACCCACCACAGTGATGTAATCTGCAAACTTATAGATGGAATTAGAACCAAATCTGTCCGTATAGTTATGCGTATAGGGAGTGCAGTAGGGGACTGAGAATTTGTCCTTAATTGGCCTCTGTAAAATGATCCCCAGTGTATAGGAGGTGAGGAAAGGGCAATGGATCGGAAAGTTGGATAACATCAAACTAGTGCAAGTAGGTAATTGATGGTTGGCATCGATGGATTCGGTGGGCCAAAGGTGTACCTCATAGTCTGCTTGAGTAGCTTACAAGCCAACGGTATGGACGTTGAATCCTTAATTTCCAAACTCACAATTAGCTTTTCTTTGCAGTTTGTTCAGACCAGCAGCCTGAGCCTGTCAGTCTGGTGCTGATGCTGGTGATGAAGAACTGGGCTGTTGCCAGGCGACCACCGCCCCTAGCAACCGCCCCTAGCAACCGTCCCCCCCTTGTCGGGCTCATAGGCAACCCGGAAGGTATATGCGTTCTCTTCCGGCGTGTAGTGGAACATGGCGACGGACACGCAGGTCTGTGCTGGCAGCAGTAAAGTTGAATTGATCACCTTCGGACTGGTGACCGGTTTGGTGCAAGGCGACGGGCTGAGTTCGCAAAGGGGTTGAGAGACGGATGAGCGAGGGAGAGGGTGTAACCCGGCGGCTTGGGGTAGGGGGCGTGAGCGAGACGTACACAGTTGGGGAATGGGCGTGAGAGAGAGACTTGGAGTTGGGGCGACGGGCCAAAATCTCCAGGACTGAGTGGCTGAACCGATTGAACGTGAACCCACAGGGTCGAGGGGGATTTCTTTGCTGAGAAAGATTAACAGGAGATTGTAGTCGGGTAATTTAAAGGAGAGAATGGGTGATAAGGTGGAATGGGGGCAGAGGAAAGCTGTGACATGTACTTTGCAAATCCGAGAGAGAGTGACACACACACACACACACACACACACAATATGTCGATAGAGTGAAGAGAAATTATAACGGAGTGAAGAGAAATTATAACGGAGAAAACGGTACATGCCGGTCAAAGATGAGAAATTAGATGCTGAGCTACTCGGGATGAGTTGAAGTTAAAAATGAGCAGATAACAATGTTTATTTTTGTTCACGTGGTAAATCCCAGGTCATGTTCAAACTTTAGTGGATGTACCCAATGTGAACATACAACATGGAACAGTACAGCACAGAACAGGCCCTTTGGCCTGCAATGTGTGCCAAACATGATGCCAGGGTAAATTAAATTCCTCTCCTTGGATGTGATCTATGTTCCTCCATTCCCTACACATCCATGTGCCTTATTTAAAAGCTGATTAAATGCCACTATTGTATCTGCATCCACCACCACCCAAGACACCTACCACTCTCCGTGAAAAAAAAAACGTGCCCTTCACATCCCTTAAATGTTGCCCCTCTCACCAGAGAGAGATACCATCTAGTCTGACATATCCACCTTGGAGAGATAAAAAAGGTTCTGATGCTCTCTCTCCTGTCTATGCCACATAATTGTATATGTATCAATCAGATCTCCCCTCAGCCTCTCATGCTCCAGAGAAAACAATCCACATTTGTCCAAACTCTGCCTGTAACTCATACCCTCTAATCCAGGCAACATTTTGGTGACCCTTCTGTAAACTCTAGAGTGTGCACTGTTTGTGAGATTAGTAGAGCACAGTCCTCATGGGAATATATTGATTTATCTATTTGTGATATGGTTTCTTGTTGCACTGATGGACATTTTAGTAATTGCATTGAATTCAATGTTTCCACTTGAAGGAAATTACCTGAAATTCGGGAAATTCTGGTTGTCATCGGGTAATTTTAGGGAAATGGAATAATTTCGGGAAATTTCCGCATGTAGCCCGCAAAGGGGTGTAAAGGTAATACATACAGCACTGCCGGTTTGGTGCTGAAACGTTTAAACTGAGTGCTGTCAGTTTAACGCATGGGAATTTAAACGAAGAGCTGTCGGCTGCAGCACTGCGGGTTCTAAATGTAGCACTACCGGCTGCAGGACTATGGGCTTTAAACACAGCACTATGGGTCACAGGGAAAATTTTCGTATAACAATGAGTCTTTAGAATTCTCTTTCTCAGTGGAAGTTGAGCCTTTGATTATTTTTCGGGCAGTGGTAGAATTCTGGATAAGCCTAGTGGTGAAAAGTTACCAGTGGGCGGTGGGATTGCCATTACATTGATATTGTCCTTGATTTTACAGAATGGTGGGTGGGCTCAAGAGGCCGAGAAGGAGGGGTGGAGAGAGGGAGGGAAAGAGGGAATAGGAGGGAGAGATTGAGGTAGGGAATAAGAGAGGGAGGGAGAGAGAGAAAAAAGGAAGAGGGAGAGAGAGGTGGAGGGAGGGAAAGGGGGGGAAGAGATAGAAGGAGAGACGGAGAGAGAAGGGAGGGAAGGAGAGGTAGGGAGAGAGGGAAGGAAAGGGGGCGGGAGAGCGAGAAGAGTCTGAGACACATGAGAGCAGGTTGAAAAAAGCTGTTGAAGGCAACGAAATCTGCCTTGCATAACACTGTATAAGTGAGTAACAGAAGCTGGCAGATGCGGTGTAGTTACATAGATCTATTTTACCTTGTTCTTCTTTGTTGTTAACGTGTACCCGCAAAAAAAAACCCAACAACATATAGCACGCAGGAAGCATTTTTGAAAATTTCAGGAAATACCAACAAAATTCCAGGAAATTTGGGATTCTATTTAAGGAAAACATTTTTTGAGGTGTGGAAGCACTGATTGACCTGCCTTTTTTGATAAAGCTGAAGATTTAGTTTCATGAAACGTGTTTTTGCCTTTCGGTTAAGCCAGAGTTTGCTTGATTGTATCTGCCTGCTTCTGTTACTCACTAGATTGTATGTAACGAATAAAAGTTGTGGTTTGGAAGGTAAATGGAATCGTGCCAAAAAATTACTGTTGGAAGTACACTTTGTCCCGTTATTTTCTGCTTCCCTGGGAATTGGGTTCACTGCCATCAATTTCTTGATATATCATCCAAATGATTATTCAGTGTGGGTGAGCTTAATATATGCCAATCCTGGGAAGGGTTGATATGTGGTAGATACTCACTTCCAATGATAGATTAGAAGTGAACTGTGGTGTACTTTCTTTTCCTTCTTCCTCTGCCCTGAGTCAATGCACTCCAACACTTTTGCTTCTGCTGCTGGGTCAACTTATGGCATTTATTAATTACCTCTATTATTGTTTTATCCAATTTGGCTTTTAATGGATTGTGTTTGAATTGTGTATAATTCACATTTTCAAATATTGCTAAATTATTGTTTGTGTAACTTGTAATGGGGAAAATATTGTATTCAGCAATATTGACTGAACACTCCATACTTTCAGTTAAAATGTACTGAAAATTTGATTCCCTATCTTTCATTGGAATACCTTGAGAGAACAACTTCTGGTTCTGGCAAAGGAGAGAATGGTGCAATTTATGGAGGTTTGTAGGATTTCTAACGGTTGGAATTGGCGGTGATTTATGGATATTTAGTTTGATTCAGACCAAAATCAGGCCTTGAACCATTTGGTAATGCTAAAGTCTATCTGTGCAATGTTGTAATAACACTTTAATAGATTACTTTAGAACAGGAGAAAATGTAACCCCTCAAGTCTGTTCTGCTCTTCAGTTGGATCATGGGACATCTGTGACCTAACTCTACCTTGATTTTCCTCGCATTCTTTTAATTAAAATGTAGCTAACATGTAATTTGAAGATTCAAGAAAGAATGGTTGAACCCATGGATTGAAGCACTTATTGATGTAACCATTTTCCTTTCTTTTGCTTTCTCAAGCCAATTCTGTGACTGTAATAAGCTTTTCTCAAAACATAATTTGCAATTGGCTACTATGGGCTTCTTCAGACTAGTGTTGGATAGAAAAATGAGGTGTTTTAAAAGCAGCAGAGAGAAGAAAGAATTGGTGCTACTAAGTGGGTTAAAAGATTAAAATGTATAAATGTGTCATACTAATAATATACGTAGTGCTGCCCTAACGCAGTAGTTGCATTCCTAAGAAACCTTGTGGTCTGGGAAATGCTGGAAAAACAATTTTTATCAATGGCAAAAAGGGAATTTGGAGGCTAGTGTGTTTCAGGCTCATAACAACAAAGTCTGCAGGATATTCAAGTAAATTTTGTTGCTGCAAGCTAAAAATACTGAAGGCAGTATGTTGCATTGTTTAATAGAGGATCATGGCATGTCAATTCAATGGTCGCTGTGGTAAAAACTGACATACTGTACGGTAAACCCTCGTTGTAATGGACCTCTGCATAACCCATTTGGGTGATAACTAAACTACTGACAACTGCTCGTGCCACCTCCCCTGGCGCTTACAGTGCTAATTGCCAACTCTGCTCTGCCATTCAATCATGGCTGATCTATCTCTCCCTCCTAACCCCATTTTTCTGCCTTCCCATAACATCTGACACCTGTACTAATCAAAAATCTATCAATCTCTGCCTTAAAAATATCCACTGACTTGGCCTCTACAGCCTTCTGTGGCAAAGAATTCCACAGATACACCACCCTCTGGCTAAAGAGATTTTACCTAATCTCCTTCCTAAAAGAACATCCTTTATTTCTGAGGCTATGACCTCTACTCCTAGACTCCCCCAATAGTGGAAACATCCTCTCCATATCAACTCTATCCAAGCCTTTCACTATGCTGTATGTTTCTTTGAAACTCAAGCGAGTATAGGCCCAGTGCTGACAAATGCTCATCATAGGTTAATCTACTCATTTCTGGAATCATTCTTGTAAACTTCCTCTGGACTCTCTGCAGAGCCAGCACATCCTCGAATATGGTGCCCAAAATTGCTCACAAGGTTCAAATGCGGCCTTACCGGCCAGCGCCTTATAAAGCCTCAGCACGACATCCCCGTTTTTGTATTGAAGCCCTCTTGAAATTCTCCATGTGACTGCTCCGGTTTGCTCCCACATCTCAAAGACGTCTTGGTTTGTAGGTTAATTTATCTCTGTAAAATTGCCCCTAATGTATAGGGAGTGGATGAGACAGTGAGATTATGTAAAACTTGTGTGAACGGGTAATCGCTAGTTGCTGTGGACTAGATGGGCCATAAGGCCTGTTTGCGTGATGTATCTTTAAACTAAAGCAAGCTAAACCATTTAGAAAGCATGTTATGAGCTTTGTACATGAGTTTGATTCCATTCTGTGAAAAGACTAGAGCTTCTCTTTATATTCTTAAGAACAGAGAAGGTTGTTGTTAACACCGAATAAAGAGAAATTGGCAGATGTTTCAATAACAAAGAGAATACAGATTTTACATTGTTGGAAAATATTTGGGTTTTTTTACACAATGAATTATGACCTGAAATTCTGCCTGAATTATGGTTAAAAACCGTTGTAGGAAATGTAACGACCTGAAAGGAAGAAAATTACTGGCTTTTGGCAATGAGAAGTGGGAATGATTGGAAAGGTGGAGCTGGTGCAGGTATGATGAGATGATTGGTCTCCAACTGTGATAACAATGAAAATTGTAGGCCTTTGTTCAAGGATAAATTGTTTTATAATTATAGCTTGAGTAACTGCACTTAAAAATGTACTCGCTGTTCCTAAAATAGCAAGTTTCCTTCAAATGCTATATTTATGAAAGGACCTAGATGTTGCTCTGTTAAATCGGCTTTGTGCTTAATCACAAATGTTGCCAGTTTTTATGCCATTTTCCCTACTACTTTGCAAATTCTTGCTATTGTCAACATGTAGCACAGCAGGTGCAATTTTAAACTGACCCAAGACAACACAAGCAACACACTATCATTTTTGGTTTGAATGGGTACTGCAATGATTGTTATGGATGGGTGTGATTGTTAGAAGCTACTCCCATTGGAGAGTCTGAGGAACCCGGGTCTGAGGTTGTCTGAGGAGATCTCTGTAAGGACTGCGTGTGGTCTCGAGATGCCTGCACTTGTAGAGGCCATCAATTTGGGTAAATGCCTCTTTGCCTGATATGCCTGCTCTTGTTGATTAAGTCTCTTGTCCTTGTGTGTGGACTTTAAGTTACCCCACACTGCAGCAGTAAGCAGCAAATTATTTTTGCAAATCTCAACTATGCTAGGATGCAGTTTCACATTTAGACATACCTTTGAATAACTTTCTTGAGTGGCATTCTTACCAAGTGAGCCAAACTTTGAAAGTTGGTGGGCAATTCAAATACAGTTGTACAGATACAGTTGAAGTCAGTATACTTACCATCTGCCACCGTGGCTTTTTTAATGTCTTGCTGGGGTTAATTTTATCTACAATTCTCTACTGGAATCAGTTAATTTAACTCGCATGCAGATGATATTTCCTGTGCCACAGGATACAAGTTGCAGTGCGCTATTTCAGTGCCCTGAGTGCACTTTGTTCTATCTGGCCTGTTTCAGTGTTGCACTGTTAGCTGCGGATCTGGTAAACTTTGCCCCATCAATGGTCATTTGTCAATATGTGTGGGATAAATACATTGTTTAACAGATTACAAAATGAGAACCGTGTGATTAATTTTCAGGTTTCAGACACTCTCAGGAGGTTTGCTGCAAGAGTCACTACCGCCAGTGTTAAAGAGAGGCAGCAGATACTCTCTGATTTGGGGAGCTGTGTCAATGGAAAAGGTAGGTAATTGCTGAACCACATCTTCTCCTGTGGTCCGCAAACAGCCACATGTTATTTTTATTTGGGTGAAGTGTAAATCCTAATTTGAAATTGCATACATAAATGCCTTGTTAGAGAGAGAGTAAGATTTGAGTAGACTGCCCACACATGGGGCAGGTGTGCCAGTCCCATTACGACAATCTCTCCGCTGGCCAGGATGCAACACTGAGCCTCCCATCTCTATACTGAACAGTTGCAGCTCCTCCACACGGAGCCTTGGGCGTTTATTGCTGGATTGGTGTTGCTCTCTAGACCGGTCACTCAGTTAGTGATGCATTCTCTCCGGGTAAAGGTACGATGATATCTTTCAGTGCGGATTTGTGAATTAACTGAGGTACCATTGTAGCTAGTAAGATAAAGTAAACTGCAAAAAGATGCACGGTGCAGTATATTGGAGAGCAATCTACAATCCAGAAACAGTGGGATGAGACAGTGGTTTAATCAACAGGTTAGAGTGCAATGGTGGATGTTCTTTTTATGACAGCAATACTATTATAAGGTGACAGAAAGCAAGCGTCATGAGTCCAAGTAGTATGTTTGATGTAGAAATGTATGAGTTTATTAATGTAGATTAAGGCAATTCTGGTGGGGAGTCCATAAACCAGATGCAGTTTGTTGCTGACTTTTTTTGTCCTTTCAGATCTGCCTGATGGTGCTGTGAAAGGCCTGTGCAAACTTTTCTGCTTAACACTTCATCGTTATAGGTTAGTTCCAGAGATTTTGGCTTAATTGATGTATTCACGGGTGTAACTGCTATAGCAGCAGCAGCAGCAACAGTACTGTACGTTACTAATTCTGAGATTGCTATTGGTTTTGTTTTATAGTTTCTCTTAATGCAGTTTTTCTTGGGTATTTTATAATGCTACAATCCAACTGAAGGTAGCTATTCCTATCTTTGGGTTATAGAGCATGGAATATAGCACAGCACAGGAACAAGCTCTTCAGCCCTCAATGTCTGTGCTGAACATGATGCCAAGACTAACTCTTATCAGCCCACATATAATCCTTATCTCTCCAATCTCTCCATATCCATGTGGCTATCCAAAAGTGTCTTAAATTCCACTATCATATCTGCCTCCACCATCATCCCTGGTAACAGGTACTCACCACCCACTGTATATTTAAAAAACAAAATTTGCCCCATGCATCTCCTTTAAATTTTGCCCACTCACCTTGAAACTATGTCTAGTTTTTGACATTTATGCATGAGTAAAACTATCTATCATTTCAGTGCCTCTAATAATATTATACCTGTTGCATTGGATGCTCCAGAGAAAACACTCCAAATTGAAGAAGGGTCTCAACCCGAAACCGGTGAAGCTGTCTGCCCCGATGAGTTACTCCAGCATTTTGTGCCTAGTAAATTTGTCCAACCTCTTGTAAATGTACTCCATCCACTATAGGCAACATGGTGGTGAATTGCTTCTGCACCCTCTCCAATGCTTCCACATTCTTCTTGTAATGTGGCAGCCAGCCATGCACAAGAGACTCCAATTGTGCCCTAACCAAAGATTTTTACTGCTGCTACTTGACTTTGTAACCTTGAAAGCCAATGCTCTGACCGATAAAGCCGAGCATGCTGTATGCCTTGTTCACCACTCTTTCCATCTGTGTTGCCATTTTGGGTAGCTATGCACTTGTACCATTTGATCCATTTGTAGCTCAATGCTCCACAAGGTCCTTTTCATTGACTGCATAACTTTCCTTTTTCAGTTGAATTTCCAAAATGCAACACTTCATATTTGTCTAGATTAATGTCCATCTGTTACTTCTCTGCTAAATGTCCAACTAACCAATATCCTGTTGTATCCTTTGACAACCTTCCTCATTATCCACAACCATTTTTGTGTCGCCTGTAATGTTGCTAATCAAATCACCTACGTTTTCATTCATTTTGTCAATTTAATTTCTCCAGTCCTCCATCTCTTAATCGATTTTCCCTTTTGTTACTTCAGCCGTACCTTGCATCCATTCCATGTACCTTGAAACTTGTTTTCCGTTTAATGTTTCTTCACAACTGTTGCCTGACCACTGCATTTTTCCAGCATTTTCTCTTTTTATTTCACTTTAATTTACACTTCCTTCTTTGTCCTTCCATTGTCAATTTCACAACCCTCACTCTGGTTGGGGTTAAATTGAGGAACAGTTGCTTATTCTGTTCATTTCGGTTTCAGATGTCTTGTTTGCCTCGCCACTTTATCAGTTGGGACTTTTAGGAACTTAATACAACATGATTTTCAAACCCAAACTGATAACGGTCAAATCTAACTAATGGCAGAAGTGATTTTGTCCCAGCGTGCAGAACGTAGTGCTACAGCATTATGGTGCTACAACTCCAGAGAAAGGGCAGATACAAATTGTGTGATGGCCACAATGTGGTAGGTTTTGAGATTGGGGTACACCCTTGGCTTATGAGAAGTCTATTCAGTGATAACAGTGAGGAAGAGGTGTCTGCTTCTGGTGGTACATTTTTGTAAGTAGAGGGGAGAAGCGGGAATGGCCAGAGTGTAAGTGGTCCTTGATTATGTTGGGTGTTTTTCGAGGCTGATTTGTGTGATGGACTGGGCTGCATCCACAACTCTGTAATTTCTTGTGGACTTGGTCAGAGCTGTTGCCAAACCAAGTTGCGATGCATCCTAATAGGATGCTATCTCCACTGCATTGATAGAAACTGGTAAGAGCTGTTAGAGATGTGCCAAATATACCTAATTTCCTGAGAGAGTAGAGGTGCTTTTGCCCAAAAAGGATTTGCCCAAACTTCATCCAGCCTGGCTGCTGCTGAAGACTCTCCACTGTGCAAGTGCAACACTTTCATCACCATGGGCTGTGTGAATATTTGAAGTGAGATGGAGTAGTACAGCAATTATCAAGAATTTAGTATTGGTGTATTATTATCAATCACATATATCAAGACACGGTGAAAGTCTTTCTTGTTATTTGGCAGAGATGCAACGTCCCGAAGAGCTCTTCAGGCAGTTATTGAGCAGCTGGCTGAAAGTCATCCTGAGACGACGACAAAACACCTGGTGCAGTGTCTGCAGTCAACAGGAATCACCTGCAAGAATGGCCATCCAAGGTATGAAAACACAACAAAGACATTACATTGGATGTGACGCCAAGTACAGTTGCTTGGATACAAGTCCAATTGTTGACACAAAATGCTGGAGTAACTCTGCGGGTGAGGCAGCATTTATAGGGAGAAGGAATTGGTGACGTTTCGGGTCGAGACCCTTCTTCAAACTGATGTCAGGGGAGGGAAAAAGATAGAATGTAGGCGGAGACAGGAAGACTGGTGGGAGTACTGGGAAGGGGGAGGGGGGTGGGGAGAGAAAGCAAGGGCTATGGAAAGTTAGAGAAGTCAATGTTCATAGCGTTGGGGTGTAAACTACCCACACAAAAATATGAGGTGCCGTACCTCCAATTTGGGCTGGGCCTCACTCTGACACTGGAGGAAGCCCAGGATGGAAAGGTCATATTGGGAATGGGAGGGGGAGTTGAAGTGCTGAGCCACCGTGAGATCAGGTAGGTTAAGACAGATTGAGCGGAGGTGTTCAGTGAAACGATTGCCGAGCCTGCGCTTGGTCTCGCCGATGTAGAGAAGTTGACACCTAGTTGGGATGGAAGGTGAGGACAAGGGGGACGGGGAGTAAGAGTGGAGCTGCGGGATATCAAGGAGAGCCTCATCTATAATGGAAGAGGGGAACCCCCGTGGAGTGGTTTATGTTAGCCAAGCACTTTACTTGGGAAGTGTACTGGTAGGATATTGACAGCTTATTTAGCCATTATTGGCTGAAAGGGATAGTTTAAGCTATAAAGGCCCATGTTTGTGGTTATATATTTTTTATGTGCTTTGGCATATTTTACTGAAACTGGGAGATCCTTGAAATCTTTCAGGAAGGTGATGGTATATAGTAATCTTTCCCAGTTTAGTCATCTTACTGCTAAACTTCAGAGCAGAAGTAATGGGAACATTATCTTGCCCAGGGAACCAAAGAAACAGGTCTGAGAATTTGAAATAATAGAATAGACTCTTGAATGCCTACATATGTGGGGGGGTGGGACTGTTGAAAGCATGGACTTTCGCCATAGTGCAGGGGTTAAGTGGGTTTCAATCTCTTTGAGCAATTGCGTTTACACAAATACTTGAAGGTGGAACATTTTAACTGACTCCTGAACTCTCTCTATCATAGTAAGAGCAGTGCGTCAGCAGCATCCCTTGCTCTCAATTGGACATTATTGTTGGTCAAGACAGTCTTCAAGGCACCCGAGAAACAAGCAACAGAGATGTGGATAAAGATGGTGAGTAGATGGGAAAGTAATATTATTCTGTGTGGTGACCGAGACAAACCATGTCTAAAAGAGTCTGTAACAGAAGTGACGCTTATGGGACTGTTACATGTTTTGCTTTTAAGAAAGTAACTAGGTCTGGGTAAGTAAAATAGGACTGTGTTGCTCACTTCATCTTTGGGGTAGTACTGGAATAAAAAGTTTGCAGAACAGCAAAACCCACAATTAAATGCAATAATTTTAGATGGAAGAAAAAAGAATAAAATTATAGCCACATCTATGAAGAGGGTGAGGAGGGGGGGGGGGGGTCAAGGAGGATGATTGCTTAAATTGGTCACCCGTTGTAGAATAGCTCCATTTGGTCTGCAGAGCTGACCTAGAATTTCTAGTCACCTGCCTCCTTAATTCCCCATCCCATTACCACTCTGAGGCCTCCTACATTTACTTCGACAATTCTCAATAGAAGCTTGAGGAACAGCACCTCATCTTCCATTCCACCACTCAAGACTTAATATTGAATTTATCCATTTCAGAATACCACCCTTTACCCTAACCACCGTCTCCCCTCACAGATGCCAGTTTTTAAATGTAATTCATTACCTTGACAACTTTGGTCAGTTAATCTCTCTGTTCTTTCCACTTCTCCCCATCTCTACAATTTAAACACACACTTGGTTTCTCACTTTTACATTTTTAATGAGGGTCCTTGACCTCGTGTGTTGACACTTTCTCTCTGATGCTGTGCAGTTTATTTTAAATTTTGATTTCCAGCATCTGCAGTTTTCTTTTGCTCCAAGTTGAAGCACCCAAATTGTGATAAGATTTATTTTATTAATGAAATGCACTAAAATCTGCCTGTGTTGTGAGTTATACATTTTGAAATTCAAAGGGCACTATATATTTGGCTTTGCCAATTTGCCATTTGCTGTGCTTCTTGACAGGTCGAGGTGCAGTGCCTGCTTTTAACAGAGGTCCTGGGCGGTGGGAACAAGCACACAGTGAACGGGATTCTCAAAAAGTTCAGGCATCTATGGAAAGAGGTAAGAAAGAGGAGAATTTCCAGGGTCTACAGGATGGAACATTCCCCTGGGCCATAATGTTGTATTGTGGTTTTGCAGTGGGGTGGTAGAGATATGCTGCTGCAAAATGGATGGAAGGATGGCTGAGAAAGTGGAGGATAAGGAACAAAGGCCATGTGACTATTCTCTGTGTGGCAGTATTTGGATATATGATGTCTAGTACTAATTTTCCATAAGCCAATATGCTAGGCACTGTTTAAATGCTACGCTGCTGATCACATTTGCTAAATTGTTGAGATGTCACAACAGTACATTGCAAAGACTCAAGCTGATCAGGCTTGCTTATTTGATGGTGCTGTAAATGTTTACTACATTCTTCCTTCCTATGATTGTAACAATGGGGATAGATGTTAATAAATACATGAAGTGGGAAGTTTCAATGAAATGGGTTTCAGTTGGAAAAATAAAATAATTGTAAATTTGACCACAGGTTGTCTCAGTGTTTTGCAATATTATAGAAGAAACATGGTTTAATATTTTTGTGCAGATATTGTTCTTGAGCATCATGCAACTTGCCAATCTTTTGTAAAGGAGGAACCACTTTGTCTTAAATTTTGCTTCATCCACTTTCATTTAGAACTCTGAGCTTGCACAGCAATATCTGGCAACAACTATGAGCCTGGAACAAAACCAATTACATTTAGCTATGCTGGGAGTACTGGTTCAGTACTGCACAGATGAGAAAGACATTGCAACCATCAACAAACATAAGGTTTGTAACCCAGCGATAAGGGGCATTTGACTTTGCAATTTTGGGAATCAGTTGATAATTTTGCTTTAAGGAGCTACTCTCCCTCAACTTGCTTATCCCTACTTGCTTATAAGGACAGCTACTTTTTATACTGACGAACTGCTACTTTTCAATACACACATCTTTGGGTATCCATGACAAATTTGAACAATTATGTATAATGAAACTGAAGAAGTAAAAAGCTGAGACTGGAAAAATGAGAGGTGAAATTAAATTTACTGCATAAAAGGTGATGCACATCTGAAGAATAAATTAAAAGCTAGCTAACTGAATACTGTAATTGTAAAAAGGGGCAGGCATGCTTGGAGATAGTACATAAACCTGTAGGTGGCAGAGAAAGTTGATTAAACATTTTAAGAGGTTATTAATTATACACCATGAAATCAAGGCAGTTACAAGGTTTTTAAATCCTTGGTTAGGCTAACAGATGGACTATTGTTTAATTTTGTTTATCGCACTTCAGGAATTATGTCAAGATCTTGGAGTAGTTAAGTAATGTCTGCTTATGGAGCAGAGACGGTTAAGGTTTTAATACAGTAAATAAAGAGCAGCAGTTCCATCGGCAACAGTGTTGTCACAACCCGGAGAACATGGTTTTGAAGTATTTGGAAAGTTTCGTTTTTATTCAGCATGATTTAAGATCTGGATTGATCTCCCAGAGTGGAAAGTCGAAATGGGATCAACAATAACTTTCAAAAAGGAACTGTTAGGTACTTTAAGGGAAAAAATGCGTAGGGCTTTCACTTAAGAGAACTTGATGAATTGGAATTACATTGAGGAGTTGGCTCATATATGATAGCCTTTTTGGCTTGCAACGTGTTGTATGATTCTACAAAAAGCTCTAATTATGTGTTAGAATCTCCGTGGACAAAAGTGACTCGGCAAAGTAGGATTTGAAAGGGCGTCATTAGCGATGTAGAAAAACAAGGATTATTATGGTTGAGTATGCCACCAATCAATTAGATCAAGATTATTTTTATTAAAGGCATCCTGCTTGTTTCCATAACTCTTAATACTGCTGCATATCATAGAAATATTGATGTTTTGAATGTTCCATCTTCTCCCCTTGAACTTTATAGATTTTTGGAGTGAGGGAAGAGAAATTTCACACATAATTTTATGAAGTGGCACACAAAAATGCTGGAGAAACTCAGCGGGTGCAGCAGCATCTATGGAGCGAAGGAGATAGGTAACGTTTCGGGCAGAAACCCTTCTTCAGACTCCCGAAACGTTACCTATCTCCTTCGCTCCATAGATGCTGCCGCACCCGCTGAGTTTCTCCAGCATTTTTGTGTACCTTCGATTTTCCCGCATCTCCAGTTCCCTCTCGAACATTTTATGAAGTGGTACTTGTTTACACTCCTGACTGGTTTGCTTCTAATTTGAAAGTTAATTCACCTTGTTCTGGACTCCTGAACTGGGAAACATTTCTTCTGTACCCTTTTCCAAGACCAATATATCCTTTTGGTGGTGCTTTTTGTTTGGTGGGATTCTTAAGCTTATTGCAGTGCAGTGGTGACAAATGTTTACCTTGTACTATGTTCAGAGATTTGTTGTCAAAAGAAGCAACCAACTATATTGGTCAGATTCACTTGAAGAACGGCCTGATTAATTCTTTTGATTGTTTTGCAGAATGGCATTTTGGAGCTCTATGTGAAGACAGTCCTCTTGAGCAAGATAAAACCTCCAAAATACCTTCTGGTGAGGATTTTTTTTTTCTGGCATTCATAATGTTGTTAAAACAAAAAGGCAGAATAAAATGACTACATTGTTTCTCAGTTAAACTGGCAACTTTGAGCATATGTTCAGAGACGTATTGTGGATACTGACATGTTTAATGAATAAAACGTGTTTTTTTCCTTTATTGCAAAGACTTCAATTAATTAATTGGTGAATAGATTGGATTCCAAGTTATTCAGTCTTGCTTTGCTTTATATGCAGCAATGTAACTGCATGAAGAAATGGTTGACATTGCTTTATTTAGTACAAACAGGACTTGCTGTTTAGCTTATGGTGAGTTTTTATTTGCAGGAACGCTGTGAGCCTCTACTTCGCCATGTGTCCCATCAAGAGTTCAAGGGTTCCCTGCTTCCCACTGTGCATAAATCTATTTTGCGCAGCCCTGAAAATGTAATTGAGAGTAAGTAAATTGCACACTAGCCTGTAGTGCCAATGCATTGTACTTTAATTTGCTTATTCGATTTCTTTGTCGAACTACGTTTTGCTTCCCGGGTGCAGTCAGCCATCTGCTGCATTGCTTAAGTTATGACCTTCGGCATACTGTTGTCAAGCTTGCAAATAGTTGTTATTTCATAGAGTTATGGAAATGTAGTCCAGATCATCAAACAGATTAGATTCCCCACCATTGATTCAATCTACACTTCACGCTGCCCCAGGAAACCTACCAACATAATCAAGGACCTTTACCACCCTGGTCAATCCCTCTTCTCCTCTCTTTCGCTGGGCAGAAGACACAAAACCTTGAGAGCATGTATCACTAGACTCCGGAACAGCTTCTTCCCTCCTGTTATTACTCTTCAGAATAGTCCTTTGATCAGCTAGGGTACAATCCAGATTTTCCAACCTACCTCATTGTGGGCCTTGCAATTTTTCCTCTGGAACTGTTATACTACAATGCTGAAAAACTCAGCGGGTGAGGCAGCATCTATGGAGCGAAGGAATAGGTGACGTTTCTGGTCGAGACCCTTCTTCAGATTGATGAACTCTGGTATTTTTCTCTTTACCGTATTTATTTGCCTTGTTAGGCTTGATTGCATTCGTGTGTTGTATTATCTGCTTTTATTGGACAGCATGCAAACAAGTTTTTCACTGCATCTCTATACGTGACAATAATTAACTAATACCAAGCTGTTGAATCATAATGAATATCACGACTGACCCTGGAGGGACAAGGAATTGTAGATGCTGCAATCTTGAGTAAAACAAGATCAGTACAGGTTGGCAGCAGGGGAACTAAAGTTCATTGAAAGTTGATTTAAAGCCCTGTCCCACGGTACAAGTTCATTCCAAGAGCTCTCCCGAGTTTTAAAAAAATCAAACTCGTGGTAAGCATGAACATAGCGGGTACGTCGGAGCTCGGGGACGTCTCCTAGCGCTAACAGCAGGTACTCGGGAACACTCGCTAATGGCAGGTAAGCACGGGAAGACTCGTGAAGATTTTTCAACATGATGAAAAATGTTCACGAGAACCCCGAGTACCGATGAGCGGCCATTACCGTAAATCTCCGAGTTCGAATCAGGGCAAACACGGAGAACTGTCGGAATGAACTCGTACTGTGGGACAGGGCTTTTAGGTCATTTTCGTTGTACTCAAAAGCATCTTGATAGCCTGCAGCACTGACGCTTACTGGTCTTTGCTGTTATTAGTTGACATACATCAAGAGTCCGATTGAGAACTTGGTGTTAATATTATTTGTAATGAGGTTGCAGAATCTTTTGCCGACTATTTTGACCAGACTGAAGGTTGTAGGTTCATCCCGCTCATGGAATCTATGACAACACTCCAGTCCAGTTGCCAAGTGCTGCTGCACAGAAGGAGGCGCTGCATTTCCTACACTCTGATTATGACTGTTTTATAAGTATGTTATTAACTATAAAACACTTAGAATGATGCATGCTATTAAAAGGTGTTCTATCCACAGATCTTTCCATATTTCCACTCTGCTAAATATTCTAAAATTATTTTTGAATATTGTGATGTACTGAATTTCTTCTCATTCGTACGGGTGAATGACAATAATTTTCTGACTTCATTGTTTACAGCTATCTCCTATCTACTATCTTCAGTCACCCTTGATCTGAGCCAGTACGCAGTGGATATTGTCAAAGGCCTGGCAAGTAAGTGTGATACAGGACTACATAAGGAATAGTCTGTTTTAATAGATAATTTGTATAGATTTAACAACGTATCATCAGTCCATTAAGGACCTGAGATTTATGGACCATGTCTTTGAATTATGACCCAGTTAAACCTTAAATCGAAAGTAAATTAATTGATTCTGCAAGGCAATTGCTTTTCTTTTGTATTTTGATTTTGTTGTAATTAATCAATGCATGGCAATTTAGAGTATTGTGTTCAGTTCTGGGCACCGTGTTATAGGAAAGATGTTGTCCAGCTGGAAAGGGTGCAGAGAAGGTTTACGATGATGTTGCCAGGACTAGAGGATCTGAGCTATAGGCAGAGGTTGAGTAGGCTGGGACTCTATTCCTTGGAGCGCAGGAGGATGAGGGGTGATCTTATTAAGGTGTATAAGATCATGAGAGGAATAGATTGGCTAGATGCACAGAGTCTCTTTCCCAGAGGAGGTGAATCGAGGACCAGAGGAAATGGGTTTAAGGTGAAGGGGAAAAGATTTAATAGGAATCTGGTGAGGGGTAGCTTTTTCACACAAGGGTTGTAGAACGGAACAAGCTGCCAGAGGAGGTGGTTGAAGCAGGGACTATCCCAACATTTAAGAAACAGTTAGACAGGTACATAGATAGGATAGGTTTGGAGGGATATGGACCAAATGCTGGTAGGTGAGACTTGTGTATCTGGGACATGTTGGCCGGTGAGGGCAAGTTGGACTCTATGACTCTATAAGTCTAGAATTTAACTATCCAATGTGCCATTTTCTTTCCTTTCCCTAGGCCAGTTGAAGTCTAACAATCCTCAACTGATGGACGAGGCTGTGATAGCTCTACGCAACCTGACCCACCAATGCAGTGATCCGGCTGCTGCTGAATCTCTTGTCAGGCATCTCTTTGCCATTCTTGGAGGTAATACCCCTTTGGACAAATCCAGAACACCCCCTGCATCCTCCTTGGCATACCCCACACCAGGCCTGTTTATCTAAGTACTTATTTTGGAGAGGTCTCCCAACTTTTTTTCCGTAATTTCTCGTGCCCACTATGTTCATTTTCTAATTGTTCACTTCCTTTTCTTATCAGCTTAAAACTTTCTTGATTTTTTTTTATTACCTATACACCAGCACTAACCCAAAATCAAAGATCCCAAATTATCTAGTCTCTAATATGTCCACATACCACCTGCCCAAGATTTATTCTACAAAAAACAATATGGTGTCTTTGCCCATGCTCAATCTCAGTATTTTCCTTTGTGTCACCATCATTTGTTTTTTACTATTTACAATCAGTATAATTACCTCTCCATCACAAATTATACAATCTTCCCAGCAGTAATAATAGTCCCAACATGTTAACTTGAACTGTGACAGTGGGGGGTAAACTGTTAAACTCGAACTGTGGCTGTAAAATAATTCCAGAAGATGAGCACAGGTTGCTGTTGTCCATTGTGTCCCTGTGGGTCTTGTGTAAGTTTGTCAATGGAGTCCCATTTCCATCACTTCAATATAAAGCCTATGATGACGAGGAGATAAATCTCTACTTGGCTAGCATGGAAAGAAACGCAAAACTTTTGTAACTCTGTGGTGTAAGTTCTAACTAGAGAAATCTCTGTTGCATCCTCCAATGAATGTAAAAGTTACCTTGGTGTTATTTGGAGTTGCAAAGTTTTTCCTCTATATGTTATAAGGGGAATTTAGAAAACGTTAGGATTTTCACATTACATTGCATTCTTGTAATAGAGAATACGTGGTTGACCATGTTATTGGAGTCCTTTGAAAAGTACTCTGCGTGGATAAAGGGGAATCAGTGGATGTACTAAATTAATTTTTCAAAGGGTATTTGTAAGGTGCTACAATAAAGTTTATTATGAACTTATATTCCTCCTTCTAGCTTCACATTTCATGCCTCCTCTTTCCTTATTTCCTTATTTCATTATTTCCTTATTTCTTTATCTCCTTATCTCCTTATCTCCTTATCTCCTTATTTCCTTATTTCCTTATCTCCTTATTTCCTTATCTTACTAATCTTACTACCTTTTGGCTTTTCATCTCTGCCCTATCTCCAGCCATCTGCCAATTACCATCCTTCCCTCCACTTCCCTACACTTGTATCTATCTGTCACTTGCCAGGCTTTGTCCTGCCCCCACCACACTTCCAGCTTCCCCCTTCCACTACAATCAGTCTGAAGAACGGTCCTGATCTGCAAGGTTACCTATCCATTTTCTCCAGAGATGTTGCCAGACCCACTGAGCTACGCCAGGACGTTGCCTTTTTTTGTAATCCAGCATCTGCAGTTCCTTTGTCTTTAGTGTCCAAAATGCTGCATGGCTGCTGCAGGCTAATTCTTAAATTGTCACATTTAATTTAGTGGGATCTTGTCTCTATCTGCTAGCTGTTCATTTCATGATTATGAAGTACCATGAAATGACAATGGGATGCAAAAACTCTATGAATACATGGTTATTTATTAATGTCACTGGTTTTTGATGTTGGATGAGAGCTGTTAATTTTGCCATCATTTGTTTCTATCCAGGTTCTGAAGGCAAACTGACTGCTGTGGCTCAGAAGATAAGTGTGCTATCAGGTTAGTGATTTAATGCTCTTCATTTAAAATAAAACAAAACATAGATCTATAAATGGCAGATGCTGTTGTTATAGAAGAAAATTGATGCTTATGCAGAGGTATTTGATGAATTAGATTGTGATTGATGCTCTGAGGTAAATGAAGATTGTTCCCTGTATGTCAAACTTTGATTGTCAAAGTGACTAAAGCCACTTGGCTGCCCTTACCTAACCTCAATCATTCTGCAATACATAAACATTGATTGTTTTGGCCCATGGTGATGGAGCAGTAGCCTAATACACTACCTTAAAGCTTCCAATGCTTCTTACAACAATTGAGCTCCTTCACAAATTCTGCATCTTCAACTGATAAGCACAAATATTTGCTTGAGTTTGGAATCTCTCTGTTCTGTTGATCCCACTGTTCACTACAAGAGGGCTTGTATTTGTGGTTTCTATCTAATGGATTCAAGACACCAATTCATACGTGAGGATTTGTCTCTCCATATAATCTTGAGTGTTGGTCCACAAAATGCCTGACACAGTGTTCAGTTGATTAACTATTTGTTCCTATGCACAGGTATTGGAAGTTGCAGTCACCACACAGTCAGTGGTTTGTCAAGTCAAACTCTGAGTGGGACCGTCACCGAGCTGTTCATTCCCTTCCTGCAACAAGAAGGTGAGTGACTTTGGATCTCCATACTTCAGCTAACGTTGTCAATTTGCCAGGACTTTCCTCGGGTCATTTAAAAGATGGTGGGGCGCAATACTGTTGATGCAAGATTCAAGGGTGTTTTTTCTGATATTAACATCATGAGACATGCTAGGCTAAGTAGTTTTTAATTTATCAATTTAAATTATGTGTTCATTTATATGCTTTCCTTGCAGTTCATGAGGGCACATTGCTTCATGCCATTTCTATTCTTGCACTCTGGTGCAGCAAGTTCACCACTGAGGTCCCTAAGAAGCTGGTAGAGTGGTTCAAGAAAGCCTTTACCCTGAAAACCTCAACATCAGCTATCAGGCATGCTTACTTGCAGTGTATGCTTGCCTCATTCCATGGTGAGTACAGTTTTAAAACTTCTGCAAATATTTTATTTGTTGTTAGCATGATATATCTCCTGATAATTTATCTGCACTAATGGGTTATCAATGTTTTTAACCACCAGTCCATTTGGAAAAAGATCAGTTGTACAAATTGCAATCTGTATAGGCTATTAGTTGGTGATCCCCATCTGTTTTCCCATCAGTAGCTGCTAGTAGGTTATTAGTTACTTGAAAAACTGGTTGAAACTCTGAGCTAAGAAATACATGGCTGAAATGCACTACTCAGGAATAATCGCAGGATGGCAAGATGAGAGAGGAGAATTGTTGTACCAGAATGGAGATGCCGTCTTGTGACGTGGGGAGATGGCCAAATGCTTTTGTTGGAGATGGCCATGGCCTGGAAGCTCTGAATATTAATTCCTGTTGAGCTGTTTGAGCTTGGACGTTATCCAGGTCTCGGTGCTGTGAACCCAGGCTGGTTAATTATCAAGAGACTGCTAATGCTGGAGTCCTGCACAAAAAATAAACAGTCTGCTGGAGGAACTTGGATGGCCAGGCAATATCACGGAGGGAAATGGATAGAAGACTTCAGACTGAAGAAGGGTCCCGACCGACAATATTATCTGTCCATTGCCACCCGCGGATGTTGCCTGGCCCACTCAGTTGTTCCAGCAGTCTGTTTCCTGAGCACTCTGCAGTTATGAATGAATATCCCCACTGCTGACTGATAAAGGAAAGTAATTGATGAACTTGCTGAAATGTGCGAGCTAGAACCCTAGCTGAGAAACCCTGGGAATGAGGTAATGGGCCTCCCATAAGGCACAACCAATCTTTTTTTTGCAAGGTATGTTTCCAACGGGCGAGAACCCTATATTTTAACTTTAACTTTGCTGAGGACCCCGGGTTATTTGATTTTTTTAAACGTTATTTGTGGTAGCAAATGATACTGTACACCAGAAACGTTGTCCAGCACTATTTTACATGCAAGTGTAGCTTGGGTTGGATGGAATGACCTGGAGAGAGTTGGGCATCTGGAAATTAGGTGACCTTTCAAAGGCAGCAAATTAGTTGTGACATTTCTTCATTGGTGTTAGCAGCTTTCATTTTTATAGATTCCAGTATGCACTGAGACATTGAGGAGGGGACAATGTAGTTGTGAGTTAACAAAATTAATCAACCTAGTGCATTCATGTTGTTGCTGTTATTGATCACTAATTAGACAATGCTGCTTTTGTAAATGTGATCATTGTTTTCATTGATTTATGCATTGCCTAAAAGTTGTTAACTGGAGGAAAAATAAGCACTAACATTTTCACTCACTGTTGAGTGATACTTTTCCACCCAATCAGGTGACACTGTACTTCAAGCATTAGAACTGTTGCCGCTATTCCTGCAGACTGTTGAAAAGGTGGCCTCACAGAATACCCACGTTCCCATAATAACAGAAGGTGTTGCAGCTGCTGTTTTGATCTGCAGGCTATCTTTGGTGGACACACAAGTCGGTAGGTGGCTTTCTACAACTTAGCATCAAGAATAGAATATTTAAAAAAACGTTTCCTTTATTTCCAAGAGCAAAATGAGATGCTGGAAATCTCGAGTAAAAAGAGAAAATGTTAAACTCGAGTCCACATCTGTGGCAAGAGACACAGTTAACATTTTGGTCTTAAACATACAAAACTCTGCTGCACTCTCCACAGATGTCGACTGGCTTATAGACAGTTTCCAGCACCTCTTGTTTTTGTTTTAACTCCGCTATGTGCATAGGTTCATGATGCACTGGCCTCTTACCATAATATTTTATCCCTGTTCCTAATGTCCTATAGCTAATCACTAATTAGTTGATACTTGGAATGGGTCTCAGTGATACACTTAGTACATCAGCCTTTTCAGGTAAAATAATGGATGTACTACTTTTCAAGTGTAATGGATCAGATATGATAAATTGGATGCCCGACTGATGTTAATTGTTTGACTGCAGTTCTTCTGCTCGTTGTGGCTATCTAACGTAGATTGATTTTCATTTTTGCAACAGATCAATCTATTTAAAAACCAATTTAGTTCCATAGATTCTGTGAGTGGAAAAGTAATTTGGGCTTGTGTTTGTAGAGGTCCATTTTTGGTTTTATTTTCATCTAAGACCTATAATTGGCTACTTAGCTAGACAAAAAAAACACAAAGATCAAGCAAAGACAGATAATGCGTGTGACTGCAAACCCTAAATCTAACTGTATAAAGGAAATAAAAATAATAAAACAGATGCTTGGGATCTGAAATAATAACAGAAAATGCCGGAAATACTCAGCAAGTCAGACTGTATCTGTATGAGAGGAGAAACAGCTAATGTTCCAGGTTGATCTGACATGACCTCTATGTATGATGGAAATGGCTTACTTCTCTCTATTTATTCCGTACAGTATGGTGGTTTCCTTTGGTTTCCCACCATGTTGGGGACATTTAAGTAATTGTTTAAGCTAATGGTATTACATTTGATGTCGTTCATTTGAACCTTTAATTTTCAGAAAGCAAACTGACAACTTTCTGGGCATTACTTTTGGATGAGAAGAAGCAGTTTTTTACCTCTGAAAAATTCCTTTCTCTTGCTTCAGAGGACGGTGAGTATTTGGAATTTTGCAATGACCATTGGTCAGTTGCCTGTGAACTGTTTCCTGAACAAATTACAATTTTATTAGGTATGAAACATTCATCAAATATTCTGTAACCCCAGTAGTTGCTTTTATGCAATAGGTCTATGACACATTTGTTCTCTGGACTTATACTCCCCAACACGAGAAATTCGAATAATCTAGCTTTAATAATTAATGGTATTAGCATGGCTGTGTTCTCCTCCACCAACTTCCCTGAAGTTACCAGGAACTTGGATGGTCCAAAAGGAGCAGATCAAAGGTTGGGCATCCATGCCTCCTGATACTAAATTAAAGAGGTGGAACTTATGATGATTTAGAACAAACTTTGTTCTGATGAAATTTAGTTTGGCAGTAGAGTTGTTTATTACAACATGCTATGTATCTTTCTTTTGCATTGATTATTTTTTTTTGCTTTGCAGGTCTTTGCACAGTGTTGCAGCTCACTGAGAGACTGCTTTTAGACCTCCCAGAAATCAAGGGCCAGTATGTATTAAATTCATGTTCTCTTTTTATATTATCACCAACTTGAGGTATCGGCATTTTGGTAACCAGATAGTAGTTCAGGAACGCTGTACATTCAGGCAGCTAAGTTTCCTAGTTCCAACGAAAAGTTTCCTAGTTCCTTCTCAACCTGGTGTTCAGAAGTACGTAATTGTGTATAGTTACAGGCTGCATGGCAATGTTAAAAATATTCTGCTGCCCCAACCACTGGCATCATCCAGCTGTCAAAACGTCCAACTCTGAAGCAGATGCTGGTTTGCAAAAAAGGCCACCAATTGCTGGAGTAATTCAGGACAGGCAGCATCTCTGGAGAACATGGATAGGCAACATTTTGGTCAGAACTCTTCTTCAGTCTGGAGAAGCGTCCGAACCCGAAACGTCACCTCTCCATGTTCTCCAGGGATGACGCCTGTCCTGCTGAGTTACTCCAGCACTTTGTATCAAACTCTGAAACTGCTTCGGGTGATGGGGATGGAATAAGTCCATTTAAATTGTTTTCAAATTGTTTTCCAACTTCCATTGACATGATTTTTGATTAACTTGCTGCTTTGGTACTAATCTGATGATCATGTGGGAACAAGCTCCTTGAGTCATAGTCATTTTTAAGACCTGTTTAGAATGTGTTAATATGCTGTGATGCATCCATTCACTGCAAAGTGTGTGATCTCTGCTATTTACAGGATGTACCACAAAGCCTTGGTGACTGTGCTGCTGAGTAAAACGTGGCGAGTTCGGAAACAGGCTCAGCAGACTGTCAGGAAGTTGCTCTCGTCACTGGGCGGTGTTAAATTAGCATACGGGCTGCTGGAAGAGTTCCAAATCATTCTCAACACCCACAAGGTATATAATTTGCATTTGTTAAATTGATGTACATGCATCTCAGAATTGTGAAATATTAATAGAAAATCTCAAAAGTACCTGCGTACTGTGTTATGAAGGAATTTTAAGGTGTATGTTAAGTCATCTGCAGCAGGTGCTGAGATATTTAGATTGAGAGTTGTGTGTGGCTCAATGTTTGATACCAGATAAGTTGGACACCCATTATTTTTGCGTCAGCTCGCACTAAGTGTGCAGCTTCCCTCCGCGTGGATTCGGCCTTCAACTGACGGTGATGTCAAGTTTTACATAAAGACCAACTGCTAACACATCTGGCAAAAATGTCTGAAATGCACAATAAACTTACTTCACAGCACGGCAGATTGACCATCGGGATGGTGTGTGAGAAATTAACACCATTTCTTTGCATGACCGACCTAGCCAAATGTTTGCATGTTCCATTAAATTATTGTAGTTCTTGGATAACGATTAGTGATTAGATGCAATTGCTCAGTAATCATTCAGTTATTTATTGGTTTTATCAAGAGCTGGATTGATCTTGTGTTGTTGGATAAAGGGTATAGATTTCTTTCTTTGCTTTGTTAAGGGATACATCAAAAATAATGCATCTTTTTGTTAGGTGATCCCTCTGGAACGGTTAATAACAGAGTCGGGTGAACCCACGGAAGCTGCAAAGTTTTATGTCCAACCTCGTATACTGGTCGAGACATTATGTGTGATAACAAGTATCCCAGGATTGGAGAATGATGTCATCGAGGCTAAGAAATTGGCCAGAGATATTGTATTTATGGCACATCACCCATCGATAGGTAGGAATCACTAAGTGAACTTATTTTGAAGGCTGTCTCTAACTTGGTTGCATAAAAGTACTAGACATGTGAAGCAAATTCTGCATTATCAGCATAACCCATCTTCACAAATATAAACATTTATAAAAAATGTAAGAACTTACAACCTGCATTATATTGTGTTTCCTACGACCTAAATTGCTTCACAACAACCTAATATTTAGCAGAATTGCTGCTTGATTCTATGTTGTATTAAGATTTTTACCCATCTTGAGGCCATCATTTAAATATTACTCTTCTGCTTTGTCCCAATTTGCTAATGCTCTTTAATAACAACTGCAAATTCCAATTCTGAATTTGCGAAATCTAGATTATTGTTGTTCTATACATTTAAACAATTTCCCTTTTATCAGATTTGACTGCATTTGAGTTTGCCCGCCTTCTCCGGGTCTCATTGATCAGTGAAAGTGACCATCCCTGTTTACCTTGTGTTGCTTCTTTTAACTTCCATTATGTTAGCTCTACATGGTAGGGAATAAAAGCACTAATAACTGAGGTGTCTTTTCCAGACTATAATTTGACGGGAGTATTTTCAGATATGTTACAACACAAAATATGGAAAAATGAGAGGAAATCTCAGCAGAGAGGAGCTGTAAAGGCCCTTTGTCTTACCTAACTATAGTTAACTTTACAATTACGGTATTAACCTTATTGGCATATAGTAACAATACTGAGCCTTTTTTCTCCCTGCTCTGTTAGAGGCTAGTTTAGAAAACATGTTTTTATTTATTTTCTTCCCACATTTGTAGTTTTGTCCCCATTAGTCTGTTTTTTTTTACTCTTAAAGCCTCTTAAAATTTTGAGATCATTGTTGCGGTACGTTTAAAAAAAAAAAAACATTTTTAATTTAACAAATCCCATTTAGCAGTTAAGTTTGTTTTGTAGAGAAATGATTCTGGAGAGCTGGGCTTATGGAAATCCATAAGACATGTTATTGAAGATATAATTTTGCATCAGCATCACCTCCACTGCAATTCAATGCCACAACTAAAACCAGTAAATGGAAACCTCCTTTAACAAAATTCTGCATGATATTGGGAATCCAGTGTTCTCCAGTTAAGTCATTAAGTTGCAAGCCCTGATGTGTATTGTTCCTTACACATATTTCCTCTGAGGAATGTTATTATTTATTGATATTATTTATTAACTTTATTCTCAAATAAAGTACCAGTCAAATGCTTTTTCCTCTATACCTGTGATTTGAAATACTTGAACTTAAACCAATTCTTTGGTTTTTGGGTTCTCAAGATGATGATTAAATCTCTAGTTGGGCTCTGCAGTTCACAGATCCATGCTGGTTCTCATCTGTGCTCCCGATGGGACGTTTATTTTTGCAGAAGCTGCTCAAATGGGACTATGGTCAGCCATTCTCCTGAGACTGAAGCTGGACACCTCTGAATTCATTAAAAAGCATCTGACTGACATTCTTCCCAGTGTAAACTCTCAGATAGTCAAGAACCAGGTGAGCTAATATGTCTTTTGCACACCTCATCCATTGCAATCTGATTAGATGATGTTCAACATCCGATGACAATTATTGTATTAGCCAAGCAGTGGTTACAGTTTCCGGAATGGGCATGCATGCAAATAGCCTAATCCTGTATGGTACATGTATAACTGATAGCAGATTTGAACCAAATAAGATTATCGCCACTTTTTTATTTCACTGTGTAATTGCGCAGTGAAAGAGTAAGGGCCTATGGAGGTATCTCAAACCAGAAAGCACAGTTTCAGAATAGAAACATAGAAAATAGGTGCAGGAGTAGGCCCTTCGAGCCAGCACTGCCTTTCAATATGATCATCCAAAATCAGTACCCTGTTCCTGCTTTCCCCCCATATCCCTTGATTCGATTATCCATCAAAAATCGGGATCATAGGAAAATGGAGTATGAATAGTCCAATCAATCTCTTGGACCTGCTTCTCCATTCAATATGTTTATGGCTGATTCAATCTTGATCTCAATACCACTTTGTTGTGCCCTCACTATACCACTTATCTCCCTTATTGTTCACATTATTGTCACGTCTACCTGTGTACAATGAAAAGCTTTTGTCCATGCTAACCAGTCAGTGTAATGACAATACATGATACAATTGAGTTTTGAGTGATGGAGCAAGCTCAAGGGGCAGATGGGCTGATGCTGACCCTGTCCTTGGAGTCATATCCCATGTTTTTAAAAGAAAAATACCAGGCCAAACATATTCTCTCATATTTATTGACAACTTCCACCAAAGACCTGAATGATGAGCTGAAATCAAAACTTTAAATTTTGGGGGAAATTGGCCTTTGGCAATTTTGTATTTCATTCAATATAAATACTGTCAGATCCAACGCAAGATGTTGCATATCTTGTTTATGGGGCTATGATTTTTTATTATCAACATGCAAATACGTTTTATGAGTATCGTCGTTGTATTTTGCTGTATTATGTAATGTTTTAAAATGCAGATTTTAGGCAGCATCTTTAAGGAGGAAAAGAAGATGGTGAGGCAGAGTGGTTTGGTGAGAGAGAGAGAAGGCCTAAAGCACAGCCTTTGTTAGTTGCCTGCATGTAGAGATCAGACTAGTCCGCAATGCAAGGAACACAGTCGGTAGTTACCAACCTAATTAAACATTGTATAATTCACAATTGTATTCTGGTTACAGCTTAATGCTTTAAACCTCCTGTCTCCTAGGCTGTCATCAACACTATAGCTTCCCTGTCGCTCCATGCTTCATCAATTGTATTGCCGCACCTGAGCAGCCTGATCACAAGCATGTTGGAAAACCATGCTTTCCACCTGGTGACTAAAGAGGAATATGAGATCATGCTGGTTCCTGAGGGAGAGCTATACGATAAGTCGTTCATTCAAATGTAAGTAATGACAAAAACCCATTATGTCTCCTGTTAGTCTGCAGAGTGTGTGAAAAATTGTATTCTTGGATAGACACATATTTTGTTCTCATGTTGTAGAGTAATAAAATCTTGTGTTACCCATTCTGTTGACCAAAGTTCTAAAAATGTTCTATGCCATTTTTTGTCTATGTGCCGTGTGTGAATGGAGTTTTCTTCAATGCAGTAGCATTAAGATTTAGTCATGTTGTTTCACAGGTTGTCGATGCAGTCATTATTTTTGGTAACAGAATTTGCTTTTACCTAATGTAGAATCAAAGGTGCAGCAAGATGTATCACTGGAAGTTATTCATGCTTCAGCCAAATATTTGAATTAAATTTGAGGCTGAGGTTGCAATGTAGGTGTTAATGGCACTGGATTCCTGAAACAATTTTTCTTTATCAATTCAGTGATCAAAAAAGTTATTTTGTTATTTCTGTAGTTCATCGGTTCGCTCATGAACACTTTTTCTTGTGCTTTCAGTAGCAATGAAGATCTGAAAGTTGATGTGACCTTTCTTTTTCGTTTTCGTTTTCATTTTCCTGAACACTTCGTACCATATTTCTTTGATGCCTGCCTGTTGACAATTGGACTGCAAAGACAACAAAGGAATTTTCTCTCTCCTGTATTTTCCATCTACCCTTTCATTACACCTGGGAGGATGATGGTAAAACTTTGGTTCCAAATAATATGGGGTCAATCGGTAATTGATGACCCCACTAACAGAACAAAATGATATATTTTTTTCCTCTGGTGTCCTGTTTCTTCCAGTTATTTACATGATGGTGAGAAGCAGAATTGATGAATCGCCTGATCTTTCACTTACTGGTCAGTATTGTTGGTTATAATATAGGATTCATTCTGTTTTGTGCTAGGACTCAACAGGAAACCACAAAGAAGGCCAATCTGAAACGAGAGAACAAAGCTTATTCATTCAAGGAACAAATCATTGACTTGGAACTTAAAGAGGTATTTAACAAGATATTTTCACGTTCCTGCTTAATTTGTTTAGATTTTTTTTGTATCTGCAAAGAGCTGCATTCTCGCCATAATTTTATAACTTTGATAATGCATCATCTCTATACCATAAATTTGCTCTCTCACTGAAGAGAACTGCACCTTCTCAAATTCAAGAATCCTATGGCTATTTGTAAATGGTTTCTTAAGTGACTAAAGTAGTAAATGTTCACGTTTGTGACTTGCTTTTGCGCTTCACTTTTGTGACCTGTTGAAATTCAGCAGGTAAAACGTCACACACTGAGATGAGGAAGGAGTGTGAAATTGACATTAATTCATGATTAAAGTTTAGGCAAGCTTGATTTGAGTTTACTGTTAACTAATAACTGGTGAATAGCAGAGAATTTAAACCACGTTTTAAAATTAAATAATTTCTGACAGGAAATTAAGAAGAAGAAAGGTCTGAAGGATGAGGTGCAGCTGAGCAACAAACAGAAGGAGATGCTGCAGACCCAGCTGGAAAGGGAGTCGTCGACCAGGAAGCGATTGAAGCAGGTACAAAAAAGGAATGTGCACCGCTGAAAAGCCCAAATACTTTGAGACAACAGTCTAAATTTGCAGAGGATTTTTGTTTAACTTTGATTTTGGGTGATTTCATTTTCTTATGGCACTTACACCAGCACTTTGTGTCCTTTTGTGCATTAACCAGCATCTACAGTTCTTTGTTTCTGCCGGATGACATGCTCTTGAACTTTCAGAAGGCCAGTAATTAATTCTTAAACAAAAGGCTGCTGAGCATTATTGAGTCAATAGCGATATCAATAAGAAATTAGCTCAAGATTGAAAATAGTGTTTTGGGAATTGTGTTTTCAGACCAGAGAGAGGGACAATGATTCCCCTGGGTCAGTCCAGGAGATATTGCTTATACATTATTGAATATGCTGGTTGCATTTTTAAATACTGCAAATAACACATAATTGAAAATGTGACAGAGACTGAAATAGCCGATTTCATAGGGACTTGGGCTATTGGAATGGGTAGGCGTATGCTGATGAAATTTAATGCATTGATCTACAAAGTGATCTAATTTGGGAAAAATGAGGAAAGATAAAATATAATCACTGATACATTGCCTCGTATCATTATAGAATTGTATCTGCATACATCTTCAAAGGTGGCAGGGGGTTTGAAAATTTCATCTGGCCATTAAAAATAGAGGCAAGGAGGTTATCTTGAGCTTTTGTGATTCCCTGTTAGGCTACAAAGTGCTGCATCTATTGTTGGAAACTGCATTAGGAAGTATGCAAGCATCCCAGAGAGTGTGCAGAAAAGATTTACTAGAGCTGTTGATATTAGATGCAGGATTTAATTATAATGACAAATGAGACAACTTCTGATCATTCTCCATGGAGCGTACAAGCTTGAGAGGGGAACAAAATCATGACACCTTTAGATACATAAATAGGGAGAAACTTTTCTCAGAAGCTGCATGGTCAAGAATGGAAATGCAATTTAAAGTGATTGGGAAGGGATCAAAGGATGATGTGAGAAAAAGTCATTTTAAGCATTGTGTGGTTATGATCTAAAAACACTGACTGAAAATGTGGTGGATATAGATGGACATGTGGTTTTCAAACTGAAAGTGGAACAGTTGCAGGGCTAGAGGCAAAGAGATGGGAATGAGGTTGACTCAATTACCATACAAAGAACCAGAATAGTGAGCGCTTGGAATCGTAATCCAATTGATCTGAGGACAGCTGATAAATTTTGGTTTGGAGGGTATTTGTCGTGCAGGTAATGAGAAATTGTATTTTAAATTGAAATTTAAAATTCGCAAATTCCTGCATTATGCAACATGAACATGTCCATCTTCCAGAGCAGGTTTCGAGATTGAACCTGTGTGGTGAATGCAAAATATTGTTGGCCGGCTATTCCATATTTATTCACCTGTTCCCCATACGCTGGCTAATTGTTGAACCATTTTTGAATGCCTTCATTGAGCTTTTGAAGAAACAGATTCCAATTTTGTGTTCCCACAGTTAGATGAGGATTTGCAGGCTGCTCTAAACGTGCTGAACGCCATCATAAAGAGGAACCCCCGTGGTTTGTCACCGCAGATCCCTGGGTTGATTCGTCTGTTCCTCCCACTATTCCAATCACCACTCGTTGCTCCCAGACTTAAGGAAACATTCCTGGCTTTGAGTGCGTGTGTCTTGACAGCAGATCTAAAAAACCTGGGTATGTATTAATCATTAATTCATCCTGAAATAAACAGCTACTGATTATTTTTTTCTTTGTTTGATCTTATTCATTTTCTGGGATTGTGACTTTGCTGACATTTATTGTCTACACCTTTATGCCACTGCTAAGGTAACGCTGAACTGCTGAGAGTGCTGATAGGAAGGGGGTTGGATCATTTGATTACTTGAAAGCAAAGGCTGACCAATCCTTTGGATTTGGAGGGCCACATCTAAGCTGAAGCAAAAAAAGGGTGGCTGAAAATACTATTGTCTGAAATTACTGATATTGCCTAAAAACATGCAACATCATTGTCTTTTAGTGTATGAGAATAAAATATTGATTGTCTCCTCAAACGTGTACCCCCAACATGATTTGACAATGTTAACTGCATGCTTGCTGTCAAATACTTAAGTTATGACCAAACAGAAGAGTTCTAAAGAGAAATATCAAGTCCCAGTCGTTCATGGATGTGGCCTTTAGTGCTTCACAACCTCAGAATGGCATCATGGTGAACATGTATCTTACCGTAAAATCTATATTTGATTCAGGCTGCCTCGTTGGTAATGTCACTCTCCGGCTGTTAAAACCTGCATGCAGTTTGGATGATGCTTGGTGTCAAGAAGAACTCCAAACAGCAACTGCCCGTGCTGTGTGTCTGCTGCGCTCACGTACTGTGCCTAACCGTGTTGGCAAAGTTGAGGCAGGTACGTCATATACTGAAATTACATTGAGGAAAGATCCCGACCCGAAACATCCATTCCCTCCACAGACGCCTGACCTGCTGAGTCCCCTCAGCACTTTGTTTTACTGAAATTGCAATGTTTTGTTGTGGTCGTCATTTATTGAATCAAATGACCTCTAGTTTTTAATAAATTCAAATCTATATTTACTGAGCATTTTAATGGACAAGTATATCTTCCCTCTCATTGATGCTCCTGTATGCTTTATCCCGTGAGCGTGAGAGTTTTTAGTCCAGATGGGAAGTCGTTTTAATGCATTTTCATAGCATATGAATACATATTGGACAGCTATTGTGATATTTCTCTCTGGTGATTATTTGGAGTACCACATTGTTTTTTAACGTTCAGGATTGAGATTCTGGAAGACCTGCCTTGATCACCGCTTTAAGCATCATTTCCTTTTTGTTGTCCCTTGCAGGTGTGAAACCTCTTACAGCTCCTGCCTTTGCATATTGCTTCCCACTATTAAAGATAGTCTTGACAGACACAGTAAATGACAGTGAAGAAAAGGAGGGTATGTTGATTCAGGCACTTCAAATGATCAATGAACATGCTCAGCTCCGATCAATGACTGACGGCTCCCTGCTGATTGATGAGGTGATGGTTATACTTTTTCATTTTGTCTTTTAAAAAGAATGTACCTATGTTATAAAGTTATTGTTCAAAATTACCCTGACAGTGAACAGAACAATCAAATTGTACGTTCAGTATTATAAAATTTAGTGGCAGCATTTTGCAAATCAGTGAGGATTAGTTCATGTGATAGATCATTATATCTGCAGGGTAGATTTACTGTAAATGGATTGCTAGATGGAAGATCTTTTGGTCACAGCCCCACTTATTGGTTGGAAAGTGATCTTGAAATGTGATCTCTGGTTCTGAATAAAATCCATTCAACCTTCATGTGGATTATTGTGCATTTATCACAAAAAAGAGACTTTGCAGCACCCCATAAAATCGTAATTGCCTTTCAAACTGCCGAAGGGGCTCTTTCTGAGGATGGCTAACCTTGCTGGCAAGGCCTTGGGCATTGAGCAATTCATGTGTTCTCTCTGGCTTTTCCAACTTTTCAAGTGCATGCTCATCCAGTGCTTTCAAGATGGGCTAATTCTACTTAGTTGCTGTCATAGGAAGAAAGCGTATTCAAATAGTGGCTTCCATTTTCTCCGGTTGCTTTACAGCCATTATAGTACTTCTGAAGTTTAATTATGGGTTATGCCCTAGGGCTGAGCCAAAGCTGTCTGACTTAACTTCGCCAACATGCAAGGTCCAATCTTTTTCAGCCACTGAGTCTCCAAGCTGAGTGTTTGAAGAATAGTTGGATGGACATCAAAGTAAGGATTGGGATGTTGAAAGAAGTGAACAGGGATGTGGATGAGACATTAAATATGAAATAAAAATTAAAAAATGAAGCCACAAGAAAGGAAAATTATCAAGGATAATAGAAAAAGGCTTTGTTTTATTGGAGCTATAACCACCACATTTTATTGGAGCTATAACCACCACATTGCTGAATGCTGACAGATGATCAAATGGTACATGTCTATGTGATTATCTGTGGCTGTGTGTGAAAGATATTGTCCAACTGTTGCGATGACAGCCTAGAATATGGTGTAGGCATTTGCCGATGGTGTAAGCAATCGGGTTCAGTCAGCCTTAAAGGGTAGCAACCTCTGTGTATCATAGCGTAGGATCCAAAGGTGCCAAAGCAGCCCAGCCCAGCTTATGACTATTAGATGGTCATTCATGTAACAATTAGAATATTACATTGATGAAGTGCTTTAAATGGATTAATAATTGTTTTGACAGAGTGGACCTGAACTGCTGCCTCGGATGGCAATGCTGCTCCTGCTCACCAGGGTCATGGCCACAGGCTCACCACGACTCCAGGTACATTTCCAACCACCTCCATTTGTTGGGCATAAATTATGATTTTACTCACATTTCGCGATTGGGTGCACTTAATTTTTGTAGATTATATTTTAATAAACTTCATTTAATTCGGCTTTTTTTTTGAACTAGTGGTTCTGACACTAAGATTCATCTTTGAGGTTATTGGTCAGGGCTTATAGTTGATTTCCATTCCAGTTAACTTGCTTGGACCACAGCATTGCTGCCGTTTATGAATAATTCAGTTTCCCTTCATTCCTGATCTATGGCAATCTGATCTGTGATACCATGCACACAATTTCATACTCTTCCTTTTCTACTTGAGATGATATCCACTTGAGTCTCTATGGCTTCTATTTCTTTTCTCACATACCTGGGGACATTTTCTGTAAGACAGTACATACCCATGAACAGAGCCCCCACTGCTTGTTAATGAGAATTATTTTAATCAATTTCTTCTGACCTCTACCACTTAATTTAAATCTATGTAACCTAATTACTGACTCATTTGCAAAGGACATGAATGTTTTCTCTTACCCTGTGCAGAACTCCTGTGATTTTATAAAACCCAACTAAGTCTTACCTTTGTTCTGAGGGAATTGACCTCCAACCTAGTTGGTCTCATTGCAAACCACAATTCTACAGCCTTGGTAGCATCCTTGTTTAATCTGCTCTGTCTCCATTAATTCTTCCACACCCTCGTGGTTGAGTCATAATCCGAATTGTACACTAGGTGTGCCCGAACTAATGTTTTGCATACTTCTAACATTACCTTTTTGCTCTTGTGTGCTGTGCCCAGCTAATAAAGGCAGGAATCCAATAAGCTTCCTTAAATTCAATATTTATCTCACTTACTATCTTCAAGCATTTGGATGCATGTACTCCAGGGTTCCTCTGCTCCTGTACATGTTGGTATCCTACTGTTTATCATGCCATCCTTCCATCATTGACCTTTCCAAAATTCTTTATCTCATACTTCACTGAGCTGAAACCTATTTGCCTCTTTTGAGCTTGCTTAACTAGTCCATCAATGTCCTGCTGTTGCCCAAAATAGAATTATATATTGTTTACGAGACAAGCAGGCTATTTGACTCATTGTGAAGTTGCCAGTCAAAAGAAAAACATAATCCCACTTATTGCACCATCTCTGTACCCCTATAGATCACATTCTGGAACTTTATCAATGTGATGAATGTTTCCATCTACTTCTTTTACCCTTGGGTACTCACTTTTTCCACTTTCTCTTTGATCCCATATTTTTTTGACCAACCTACCAAATGAGATTTTGTGAAAAGACTTGCTAAAATCCAAGTAGAAAACAGCCACATCAGCCTCATTGGCCCTCCTTGATTCTTCCTCAAAAAACAATGTATGTTAGCCCACACAACCTTCCCTCTTAATTCCATTCTGACAGTCTTTGATTCATTTGTGTCTATTTAATTGAAGGTTAATACTGTCCCTCAGAATTGATTCCAATCATTCTATCTGAGAATTTAAGTTAATTCACATCTAATTGCTTGGTATATTCCTTCCTTCTCCTTTAAACAACATCATAATTTTAAGAAGGGTCTCAACCCAAAACGACACCCATTCCTTCTCTCCAGAGATGCTGCCTGTCCTGCTGAGTTACTCCAGCATTTTGTGTCTTATCGTACACATCATAATTTTAATCGTCTTCCATTCTTCTCGGAAGCATTAAAATGCTGAGAAATCTTTGCAGTTTCCTTCATTTTCAGAGAATGGGATGATTGTTTATTTAAGTCTGTGGAGGGAATGGACGGACAACATTTTGGGTCAGGATCTTTCCTCAGATTGAGCAATCTGAAGGAGGGTCCCAACCCGAAACAACATCTACCGATTCACTCCACTGATGTTGTCTGACCCACTGACTTCTTCCGGAACTTTGATTTTCTACATTCCCCTTAATTTAATTGTAAACTTCCTGAACACTCCATGTTTTGTTTTTTCTGCATTAACCACTTATTGTCTAATGTAAGCTTCATTTTTGTTTTTTGCCTTAACCACTGCGCATATTGTTCAGATTTCTCGTTTTGACAATCCCATCCCTTTTCTTAATGTGAAAATGTTTACCTTGAACCATTCAACCAGTTTTGAAGCCATTGCCAAATTTCTTAATTATGACATCCCTACTTAAGTCAAAATCATTTCAATATCCCATACGAAAAAGTGGCTTACTCGGTGCACCAGTTGCCATGTTGCTCATTGAGCAGAGCAATTTTTGACCCAACTTATTGCTTTCCTTTGGGTCCCATAGACCTTTAGGTTCTTGATGGATCTCCCATGTTGCATTTGGTCAATTGTCTCACTAAGATCATGTATACCACATCAGATATCCTGGTTATCTCAAAAATACTTTTAATTAAGTTATACAGGATCTTTCATCCCTTATAACATCTTTGTTGACTGTCCTTCTTTCGCTTATTCCTCAGTAAAAGCAGATTTATGTTGTCACTCAATTTATACCAGAAGATTATTAATTTAAGCTAATAATTTTTCTGTAACTGCCTAATTCAATGAGTGCAGCTGCAGTAACTTGAATATTGATGTCTTCAGAGAGTACGTATACTTAGAGCATTACATTTTATATTACATCCAGAAATTAACGGGTAACATTTTGTGCCATGCGATTTACCTGATAGATGGTGCAATTAGATAAGATTGCTGAGCAAGGATCCATAAACAGCATTAAACCATGCCATCATCTTCCATGGAGCCGCAAACAACTGCAAATCATGGTTTACAAAACAAAGGCACACCGTTTTGGAGAAACTTAGTATGTCAGGCAGCATTTCTGGAGAATGTGAAGCAGTGACATTTCAGGTCTGGACCCTTCTTCGGACTTCAATCTTATTCAATTTCCTTATCCAATCTTCAAGGTGGTGGGACCCACTTTCCCTAGACTACCTATCCTCCGGCCAATTTTCCCTCTAATCCTCCCACTCATGATCTTCCTTCATTCAATTTCCCTGCCTCTCCCCTTTCAGCCACGCACTGCAAGCCATACGTCTGAAGAAGGGTCCCAACACGAAATGTCACCTATCTATGTCCTCCAGAGATGCTGTCTGACCCGATGAGTTAGTTACTCCAGCACTTTGTGTCAACATCTTCCATGTTTATTCTCCAGATTCTGCAAAGAGTGTTCATGTTCATGGAAAAGCAGCAAGTAGATGGAAAGAGAACATTCGATTCCAGTTAATTTGTAAAATGTCAAAATCACATCTGTGATTGGTTAACTTGCAGAGTTACTCACAGCTGGCAGAATAGGCCATTACAAGAAACTGGCTTGCAGTGGACACACCCAGACTTAGACAATGGTTAGACATAGAACAGGAAATATTTGTCATGGAGAAAATGACATATTCTCTAAGCGTGAAAGAAGACGAGTTTAACAGAAAATGTGAAAAATGGATTAGGTATAGAAATAAAGACATCAACACTGTATAATTTTATTGACAATAATGTAAGTTATTGGAAAATGTTTTAATAAGAAGATAGTTCTGTATACTGCATCATTAATTGTAAACTGAATCCCCCGCTGCACTGTTGTACGTTTCACTGCATTGTTGTATGTTTCGTTGTTTTATTTGTGTATACATAAAAGCAATAAAGACTAATGTGGAAAAAAAAATCACATGTGTCCTTTTAGGTACTGGCTTCCAATACTCTGACATCCTTGTGTGCCAGCAGCAGTGGAGAAGAAGGATGTGCATATGCTGAACAGGAGGAGATTGATGTCCTCTTACAAGCTCTGCTGTCACCGTGTTCAGCAGTGCGGGATGCTGCTCTCAGGGTAACAAAGCTTCCATTAACATTTTCTGTTTATTAACATTGAAATACGTGGGTCATTGGGTAGCTGCATTGGTTCCTGAAGGGATCTTTCCACTGGAATTTCAATGGGTTTGGTGTTTTAGACGTAAAGGAGGCATGATTCCTCACTGGCACGTGATACAAAACCCCTGCATATGGTTGACCACGAATTAACGGGTCCTTTACCGAATAGCAGGCAGTGACTAGTGGGTTGCCGCAAGGCTCGATGCTCGGACCCCAGTTGTTAACAATATATATTGACAATTTAGACGGGGGAATTAAATGTAACGTCTCTAAGTTTGCAGATGACACAAAGCTGGGTGGCAGTGTGAGCTGCGAGGAGGTTGCTATGAGGCTGCAGGGTGACTTGCAGCCTCAGAAGCATGGCAGATGCAGTATAATGTGGATAAATGTGAGGTTGTCCACTTTGATGGCAAGAACAGGAAGGCAGATATTATCTGAATGGTAGACACACCTTCGTCAGTCTGAAGAAGGGTCTCGCCCCGAAATGTCCTTCTCTCCAGAGATGCTGCCTGTCCCGCTGAGTTATTCCAGCATTTTTGTTGGAGTATACTCCTCCTAATCTGACACCATTCAGATAGTAGGTAAAGGGTAGGTGGGTAGAGACCTGGGTGTGCTTGAACATCAGTCACTGAAAGTAAGCATGCGGGTACAGCAGGCAGTGAAGCAAGCCAATGGCATTTTGGCCTTCATTGTAAGAGGATTTGAATTTAGGAGCAAGGAGGTCCTACTGCAGTTGTACAAGGCCCTGGTGAGACTGCACCTGGAGTATTGTTTGCAATTTTGGTCTCATAATTTGAGGAAGGACATTATTGCTATTGAGGGAGTGCAGCGTAGGTTCATGAGGTTAATTCCCGGGATGGCGGGACTGATGTATGATGAAAGAATGGGTCAACTGGGCTTGTATTTGCTGGGATTTAAAGGATGAGAGGGGATCTTATAAAATTATCTATCTATATATCTATAAAACTCTGGGGCCATCCGACCGACTGCCGACCGGCGCCCTTCCTGCCTTTCGATTCGTGCCCGATACTCGCAGATGTCCAATCGGAATGGCCGATGCTCGCAGATGTCCAATCGGAATGGATTAATTTGCATGTACGGCTGCCGGCTGCATTTCTTCCTTTGATTCATTGCCACGCCCAATCCAGACGCTCAATCTCCGAGATATTTTCCATTTCGGCAGAGATTTCGCTTTTCTTTCTAAGTATCCGCTCCTCATTTCATTTCGTCGTGTTGAAGTACACGTTTTTAATCAAATCCTTCTCCCCCCCCCCCCCCACCCACCCCCAAGTATTTCAAAAATAAACAGGCTTCTCCATTTACATGTCAGCTTCCAACACACTTCGAAACAAAGTTGCAAGACAGGAACACTGAACTTTTCACTGCTGCAGCAGGCAGGGAAGGTGTCATTGGATTTTTTTTTTTAATCCACTGCTGAGGGAGGCACGGCAGTGCTGGAATCTTACTTTTGGGAACGGCTTCAGTTCCATTGGAGGAGACGAGTGCATGGTGCAATATTGGTTTGGGGGATCACACCATTGGGGGAGCAGACCCAACGGGTCTGCACTTGGTCTAGTTACATATAAAATTCTTAGTGGATTGGACAGGGTAGATGCAGGAAAAAATGTTTGTGATGTTGGGAGAATCCAGAACCAGGGGTCACAGTTTAAGAATAGGCCATTTAGGACTGAGATGAGGAAAAACTTTTTCAACCAGAGAGTTATGAATCTGTGGAACAAAAGGCAGTGGAGGCCAATTCACTGGATGTTTTCAAAAGAGAGTTAGATTTAGCTCAAAGGGCTAAGGGAATCAAGGGATATGGGGGAAAAGCAGGAACAGGGTACTGATTTTGGGTGATCAGCCATGATCATCATATTGAATGGCGTTGCTGGCTCGAAGAGCCAAATGGCCTACTCCTGTACCTATTTTCTATATTTCTTTGTTTCTGAGACCCTTCTTCTGACTGATGTCAGGAGATTGGGCAGTACAGAGATAAAATGTTGTCTGAGATAGTAAGACTGGTCAGAGGGGATGGAGAGAGGGAAAGCAAGGGCTGCTTGAAGTTAGAGAAGCTAATGTTCATACCGCTGGGGTGTAAGCAAGCCAAGCGAAATATGAGGTGCTGACCATCCATTGATAGCAATTGGACAAGCCCGAGGGGGATTCTGCCTGCTGCATTTGAATATAGTATCATGAATTATTTTCGCCCTCTGAGTTGCATACTCTCAGTCCCCACATTGGTGCTTTACATCCTTATTTTGCATTATGTCACCTTAGATTTTGCACTTGGGTCTCTGAAAGTGGATGTGAACTAGCAGCCTTTTAGCACTAAGTGCTACTGCCATTGACACGTGGCTGACACCTTTTAAGGTTCTGTAATTTGTTCTATTGAAGTTTAAGGCAGGCTTAATAGATGGTAGAAGTCACCCTGTGCTTCTGCTGTTTTGCAGGGATTGCTGGAGATGAACATGGTGCTGCCCACTCCAGACAGTGATGAGAAGAATGGATTGAACCTACTGCGCAGACTGTGGATTTGCCAGTTTGACGTCGATGATGAGAGCAGACTGCAGGCTAAAAAGTAAGGACTTGTTTACTGGCAACCTATTGTGATGATAAGAGTGCTTATAACTTAATGTTTCTTCATTAGTTTTTGAGTAGTCTATCATCGCACAATAAAAGTACTCATTGAGTATGCCCTATAAGCCTACTACATATCCAACCTCCAGTTATAAGAAGTCATTATGATTTTATTTTTCCTGGTACCATTGTGATTTGCAGTACAATTCTGTGGAAATACTGCTCTCTTGGGATGGCTTCTTCTAAAATAGATATTAAACCTTTGGTCTCACAGCTGTTGCAAGAGATCCCATGGCACTAGTTTAAAGTAGAGGAAGGAAGTTATTAGTACTGTCTGAGACTTAGTACTGTTCTTTAATCAACATTACTAAAACTGATTGATTATTTTCATTGCCGTTTCGAGGAGCTGGTTAATGAAAATTGGTTGTTTCCCCCAGCATTATAGAAGTGATTATGTTTTGAAAAGTATGGAATTGACTGAGATATTTTAATGTTCTTTGTTTATAAAAGGTATTCCGTTGTGATTAGTTTTGTTCCATTATAAAAGATAAGTGATTTGAAATGTTTTGATATCTTATTTTAATTATGTTATACAGACCACTAAATATATTAGATAGATGCAAAAAGCTGTAGTAACTCAGCGGGACAGGCAGCATCTCCGAAGAGAAGGAATGGGTGACGTTTAGGGTTGAGACCCTTCTTCAGACTTCACCCGAAACGTCACCCAGCCCTTCTCTCCAGAGATGCTGCCTGTCCCGCTGAGTTACTCCAGCATTTTGTGGCTACTTTATCTGTTTGTTTGGGCTCTGCATCAGATAAACGATTGTGGGATTCTCGACAGTGATCATCTAAATGCTCCTTTATGATTCCTTTTATGTCTCAGGTTGTGGGACGCCATGGCACTGGAGTTGCAGCCAAACCTCTGCTCACTACTGATTAAGGATGTGATATATCATGAGGAAGCAATACGCCAAGCAGGAGCAGAAGCACTGTCCAATGCTGTGGCACAGTATCAGCAGCAGGCAGCTGAAGTGATGACTAAGCTGATTGAAATTTACCAGGAGAAACTTTATGTAAGAATTTTACGTAAGCTCTATTGTTGAGAAATGTAAGGAAAGAATGCAAAGGATCCTCATCCAAACTTGGATGTGTAGATTCCTGGGTTTTCTTTGCTTGTTAGTTTATGGAAGAACTCTTGAGGAGGGAATTAAGTTTTCCATGGTTAATTCGGTGGAATATTTGTTTTGGGTGATGCTGGCACAAAGTACATTTAGAATCAGATTCAGAATCACACTTTATTCGCCAAGTATGTTTTGCAACATACGAAGAATTTCATTTGCCAGGTCAGTCATACAAATAAAAGCACCAGTTCACTCAAAAACACATTTTAACATGAACACCCACCATAGTGACTCCTACACATTCCTCACTGTGATAGAAGGCGAAATAAAGTTCAAGTCTCTTCCCTTAGTTCTTCCTCGGTCGTGGGCCTCGAGCCTCTGTTGACGGAACGATCTTGACTCCCATAGCCAGCGGTGTTCGGGCCCTCCACGTCAAGGTGATCAGCTCCCGCATGGGGGGGTAAGGGGGTAAATGTCAGCACCCCCGCGGCAGGCGATCGAACCTCGGGTCAGAGCTGGTCGAACCTTCCGCGACGTTGGAGCGTCCCGACTAGCCTCTCCCGACTGCGAGCTTGATGGTAAATCCACGGAGGTCGCATTGGGAGTGATCCCAGGCAAGGGATCAGCTCCGATGTTAAGTCCACGCCCCGCGATAGGGCTCAAAGTCAGTCCGAGGAGCGTTCCAGCTCCATTGATGGAAGGCCGAGAGCCCGCCGGAGAAGGGCGTCCAAAGATTAATCACATCTCCGGCAAGGTAAGAACTTAAAAAAAGAGTTTCCCCCGATCCCCTCCCCCACATAAAACAAACAGAAGAACATTAAAACGTTGAAGTTTTCATTTTGTTAATTAAAGGAGGAAGGAAAATATTTAGAAACTTTTTCTCACGTTCATTCTTTGAGTTCATGTCAATGTTAATTTCTAGCTTTCAGTTGTTAGTAATTGCTGATGAATCTGATTGTTTTGTGCAGAGGCCACCTCCAGTGATGGATGCTCTTGGTCGAGTAATATCCGAATCTCCACCTGATCAGTGGGAAGCCAGGTACGGTATCTGAGCGTTTTGTTAAAGGTAGCTAACATGCAGTGCCTTTTCCTCTGTTGTTCCTCCTTGATGCCATTCATGTACAGTAAACCTAAATCTGAGCTGGAAATTATTTTTGCATGTTATTGCTTGTCATGTGTGCCTTATTGCCAAGGCCAGCATTTATTCCTTATCTATAGCTGTCTAAGCATTCAGTACATGCAATGAAGGACAAATACTCCCTGATATATGAATGCCACATTTACAAATAGCTGTAGCATGTCCCATTATGCCTCAACTATTCCGAAGGGTGGATGGTCATATTGAGGTTTCAACACCCAGCAATTTAAAAACAAATCAAGGGAGGATATATAGCAACATTCATCTCTGACCCATGTGTTGACATTAGAACTCTATTCCACTTGCAAAGAAACTGATTTACAAATTTGGGTTGGTGACTCCTTCGTACATTGGGCTGTAACTGTGCATTGCATCATTCATTGTGGAGTTGAGGGATCTTGACCACCAGCTACAAAGGAATGGTGGCATTTTTAAGTTGAGGTACTTATGCAAATGGTGGCGAATATGAAGGTGGTGTTCCATCAATGCCAGTTTCCCTCCAGGATCTCATCCAAATGGCCAAATTTATTTGACCAAAGTAGTAACTGGTAAAGGAGCTGTTGCTGAGCCTAGCCTCAATTTCTATGCATATGTATACCTTCCAGCAGAGGTCTGTGGACATGCTTGGAGGCAGATTGTATGGGCTCTTTCTTCCCGCTAAAGCAGATGCAAATGTTTTGGCTTAGATAGGCAAAAGGTGCTAGAATAACTCACTGGGTCAAGCAGTATGTCCTGAGAAAAAGGACAGGTGACGTTTCAGGTCGGGACCCTTCAGACAATTTTGCCATTTTTGGCTAGCCCTTCTTGATTGTCTTCCAACAGATACAATTGAAACGAAGATCTCTTAGACCTTTGTGAGACCATTTTACTGAGTATTTGCTTGGGATTTTATGCTCAGGCTTATGTAAACTGCTATTTAACATGTGAGGAAAAGCTTGTAATGGAGTGCTCTCACTTCTGTAGGTGTGGAATTGCTCTGGCTTTGAACAAACTTTCCCAGTATTTTGATGGATCACAAGTCAAGCTCCTATTTCAATTCTATGTGCCGGAAGCCTTGAATGACCGTCACCCTGAGGTCAGAAAGTGCATGTTGGATGCAGCTCTTTCTGCACTTAACACCCATGGAAAGGTAGGTCTGTCTACTGTATGAAGTAACTAACTTTTGTGGCACTGGATTCATGGTGTTCAAACATCAATGATTTGATAATGGTTGACAAATCGTTTATCAAGAATGGACACATTATTTAGGTATGTTACAAAACCTACCTGAATCGTCATTGGGAATCTGCCCAAAGCCATGTCCGCGATTTTGGCGCTGTTTGGAGGGGGCGGGTTTAAAACGCGATTTTTACTAGGCTGTTCTAATCGCAGATGTTCAGCCTAGTAAATCATTAACGAAAAATCGCTGCAAGACCCGGTCGCAAAAGGTATTATTAGTTTAATAGGCCTCGAATAATAGTTATAATAATTTTAAAATCACTCTCTCACTTCGCAACCTCTCGCAGCCCCAGGGTTTTATAAAGCAAACAATTAAAGGTATGTACCTTATTTTTACATTAAATGGGGCGTGTATATAACCCTGTTTATAAAGTTTTCTATAGCGAGTAGTTCATTTTGGGCTTTTTATATCCCGCAGTATTTTTCTCGGCATTTGAGGGCACTAATCCAGCGCGATGTGAACGTTCTACACCAGCACGTTCACAGGAACCCACTAGAAAGCCGATTTAAATGGGCATTTATTTACAGCAATTGAACACTAATTTCCTTCCATTTGGCCTATAAATTAATGTAAATTAGATATAAAAATCATGTTATATTGTGAATTATTTGTGAATAATCTTTGGCCACTTAGGCTATTTAAGAAATGGATAGATGTTTATATCTAGTAATTGAATTTTGATTAAACATGATTTTCTTTTTTAGTATTTACTATTTGTTTTAGCGTTTAACTTTATAATCTCTACCTTTTTTTCTAAAATTGAAAAATTGAGGAAAAACAACGTGTACAGAGTTGCTTATTGGTTGCAGTCTGAGGAGTATGATGATGCTACTGATTATGATATGCCAATGTACCAGCTAGCAGCTGATCTTCTCCATAAAGACTTGGTCTTTTGCTAGAAATTGTAATTTATTTACCTATCCATAACTGGCTTACAGCATATTATACAATAATATTAAAGTTCTGATCTTGAGAATATCACATTTTTGAATTTTCAAGGCAGTCTGGTTGTTTATTACCATTTCTGTCACATCGGTCAATTTTGTAATTAGCTACAATTAGGTAATTAGCTAATTATATGCTTTAATTTCATGTCATCCAAGTAAGATTGTTTTATATTTTTTCGGAATGCTTCAATCTATGATAGGTGAAAATTTCATTCAGTTCTCTTAATTCTTAAGAAAGTTACGGGCTTTTGACTATCCAAGATCACAGCTTTTTTGTAATGTCCATTGAAAATCAATAGGGAACAAGATGCTAATTTCCGAGTATGAAAATGGCCATAACATTTTTAATACTTGAGATATGAAAGTGAATTTGGTGTCAAATTAAACTTGTTGTTATGCTTTATCTGATGGGATAAATTGCAGACTTGATTTTTAAAATCTCAAAATTTTGTAACATTGCTACATTATTGAGGTGCTTGTAGCAGCTGTGGAGCCACTGGGAATCTTAAAAGATCTTAAACCGTAACACAGTCTCTCCACTGGGACGACATTGTCTCTGAGGTAGAGGACTGGAGGGACATGAGCATGAAAATCTTGGTTGACACTCTTTTGCTCTGTTGAAGAGATGCTGTATCATTGGAAGTGCTGTATTTCAGATCAGATATTAAATGCAGGAAATGTTCGCAAGCCACTAGCTGATATATGGCAAGGGTGTTCTGGCCAACGTTTGTCCCTTGCCTAACAGCACTTAGAAAACAAACCACTGCTATTATTATATTTAGTTATGGGATTATTTAATGCCAATTGGCTGTGGCCAAATGATCACATTTTAATCATATTTAATTAGCTGTAAGTGCTTTGGGATGTTGAGGTCATGAAAGAACAGTGTAAATACAACTAAGCTTGCCTTCATTCAAGGATATTGTTTGCCTTCTGAGATGTGGTGAGTATTTCTAATAATTTAAAGAAGTGACTCATGACAATGCCATTCCTTTGTGATCGAGGTATTCTTTAAATGATACCATAATTAGTGGAACAGTAATAAGACAATAGTTGATAAATTGTATTGGAAGTAAATGATTAGCAAACAGGTTATGATACCTTACTTAAGGATGTCACAGTTCATTACTATGCATGTGAAATAGATATAACATGAATTTACAAACTCTGATGGTATAATTCTTGAAATTTCAGAAGATATTTTGAAAGTATATAGATAGGGATTTAAAGAAGGAATTGATGTCGCTGGCTAGTGACTACAAATATGTTTGTAGACTTGCTTCTGTTGGCCAGGTGCACCCATCCCGTTAAATATTTGTTTTAATTGTGAGGAGTGTTAAATGAATGCAAGTTAAGCTCATTGAGCTCATTGCACATGGCCTGTTTGTAGCCCATATCGTGTTTGATTTGTACATTTTTATTTGTTGCTTACCTCCCTAGCTATACCAAATTGTATCTGATTATAACATAACATAAAAAAACGTGGCACTAAAACTGACAAACTGTTATAAATGTTAGACTGCAGTGAGAGCACTTTGCATATTTGGTAGCCATACTCAAGGAAGGATGTGGTGGCGTTAGAGAGGATGCAGAAGGGATCTACAAGGATGATTTTAGAGCTGTGGAATTATAGTTATACAGAGAAACTCTTGAAGATGTGATTGTTTTTCTTGAACTGAGGAGATACAGTCGAGTGGATATTCAATTGACATGTATAAAAAAAATTGGTCTAGTTTTCTCTTCACTTATCAATCAATAAGTTTTGTTTTTTTTCAACAGGCAGATTGATAATGTGGGGGGGGCATAAGTATAACTTAATTAGTGGAAGGATTAGAGAAGTGGTGAAGAAAAATATTTCCATTCAATGTCTGACATGCTGGAGATAAAACCCTACACCACATTAAATGTTGGATGAATTCAATTTATTGAACTCTGGGCTAAGAGTGGGATTAGCTGACATTGCCCAGATTTGCCTAGCATAAACACAATGGCATGAATAATCATCTCATATGCTGTAAATGTGTATTATTCTTTGGTGCCAGACTTTGCAAATTGTTCCAGTAACCTACTGTTCCCTTTTCCCTGTAGGATAATGTCACTTCGCTCCTACCGGTATTTGAAGAGTTCCTGAGAAATGCCCCTAATGATGCTAATTATGATGCTGTGAGGCAAAGTGTGGTCATTCTCATGGGTTCTCTGGCAAAGCATTTGGATAAGAGCGATCCCAAAGTAAAACCCATTGTGGCAAAGCTCATCACTGCACTCTCAACGCCATCCCAACAGGTACTGTACTAATGTACTCCAGTCCTTGGCTCACTGGCAGCTCACTTGGGGATCCTGTTCCAACTCTGGGCACTGCGTCATCGTGTTTAGGCGGGCACTACAAAGCAGTACAGGACGACTACTGTCCCATCCAACACACTGACTTTCCAGGTGAGAGGTTAGAGACTGCCTGTGCTGTCTCAGGAGACTGTAAAAGGCCTTGTGTCAATACTCAAAGATTATCAGGATTCTCCTCTGGATTAAATTTACCTCTCCTGAAATAATGAAATATATTTTAGTCATCGTCACTCTGCAGTTTTTGGATACTTGATGTCTGCAAAATAAGGTGGTGCAGGACCAGGGGCGTTGGTTTAATCCCCGTCTAGGGTTCTGTCACATGGATTTCCTCCTGCTGCTCTGGTTTCATCCACATCCCAATTCTTCTGTATAGGTGGGTTAATTGTTTACTGTGGATTGCCCCTGGAATATTGGTGCGTGGTAAAATTAAGAAGCTGGGGGGAGTTGAGAATGAGGAATTACAAATTGTGAGTTGTGTAAATGGATGATTAATGATCAACGTCGACTCAGAGCGATTGGGGCACGGTTTCTGTGTTGTCTCTTTCTCTGACTGCAAGACTGTAGATGTCAAGTGTCAGCTGTTGCAGCCGTGACCACACTTCAAAAAGTAACTAATGGATTGCAAAGCACTTTGCTGAGCACATCAGGAGCTCAGTACATAGATTCATTCTTTCTTTGCTTCAAAGCTTTAGAATTGGTAATTAATTTATAAATGCCAATGTAATCCTCTGATGTCAAACATTTGGGCCTAGCTATCTTGTATATCAATCTGAATCTACTCAAGATTAGACGTTGTCTATGACTGTGGGCCCTGTTTCACTGTAATTTGTTCCCTGCTGAAGTAAACGTGTTTGCTTTTGTAGGTTCAGGAGTCGGTGGCTAGCTGCCTACCTCCACTGGTACCTGCCATCAGAGATGATGCCGCTGGCATGGTTCAGAAATTGCTGCAGCTATTACTGGAGTCGGATAAATACGCTGAGCGGAAAGGGGCAGCATATGGTCTGGCTGGACTGGTAAAAGGATTGGGGATTCTTGCCCTGAAGCAGCAGGAAATAATGGTGACACTGACAGATGCTATTCAGGACAAGAAGAACTTCCGGAGAAGGGAAGGTGAGAAGAGCATCTGCTTATTACTAAATTTAAACCTCAGAAATCCACGCTGAATGACAACAGTTGATGTAATGGTTGGGATACCACCCACAGCGTCAAAGTCTTTTGCAAATGGGACAGCTCCAAATGTTATTTTAACTGATTTAATGTCTGCATGTAGATGATCTTCTAAAGACCATTGTAAACAGCAGTGCTAATGCACTGTAAAGTGATCATTGCTTTTCCTTAGTCCTCGCTTTGAAAGGTCTGCTGTTGAACAGCTGTTTCAGTGTTAACAACGTCAAAAGTTTCATTTTCAAGTAACTGTTAAGGTATCGTTTTATTTAATTCAGCCCTGTGGGGTAAATTCAGATTTGCTTTCTCTGTATTGTAATCTCGGCACATGATCCACCAATTTAAAAACTTTTCACATTTGTATTTATTGATTGCATCATTTACTGTTGTCTTGCATCATTTACTGTGGCTCCATTGATCAAAGACTGTCATTTAATACAATAGAGGTTTAGGGAAAACTCGTTGAATAAAAATGTATGGAATTATGAAGGTACTTTGGGCCAAGTAATGAAAGATCTCTTGCAGTATCTGGTCATTTTGTATCACTGGGGCCTATTCGTAGAATCAGCCCCGAGAAGCCAAAAAGGTAAGCTTAGAATCTTTGCACAAAAGTTATTAGAATGTGGAATTCCTGAGGAAACTGATGCGATTAAAGTTGAAGGGATCATCAAGAGAATATTAGAATACTGGAAAAGGATGGCTGCAGGCTTGCTCAGAGCTGATAGTAACACAACAAAATGAGGCACAGGGTCTACCTCCAATGCATCAATTTCAGTGTCGCACCATCTTGCCCTGGAGTGCTTTTTAAGCACTGATCAGTGCCACAGAAATAATTTTATTGTTTTCAATTGAAGCGCTATGATGTAGCACTATATATATGATTGAATTAATGTTGACACACAAATTCAAATGGTGATTTTTTTAATAACTCCAAATAACAGGCAAACACCACTCATTTGACCCAAAAGCATTTTACTAATAGTGTCTGGGAATGTCCTATCTTCATTGTACGTTGTATAGTGCCGGTATTCCCCTGAGCCTCAGTAAAACCATTTACTTTTTGTTACTTTTCTTCGTAGGTGCTCTGTTTGCTTTTGAGATGTTGTGCAATATGTTGGGGAAACTCTTTGAGCCATATGTGGTGCACGTGCTTCCTCACTTGCTGTTGTGTTTTGGTGATGGCAACCAGTATGTCCGAGAGGTCAGTGGATCATTTGCTTGTAACTAGCCTTTTACTGTACCTTGTCTTTTTTTTTTTTTTTTTTTTTTTTTTTTTTTTTGTGTGTGTGTGGCCTGGACATTAAGTGGTTTCCTCCTGTTACTTGTAAAAGTTCCAGATAAACAGTATTGGTGCTATTTTCTTGTGGGATTAGATTAATAACATAAACTCTGGTCTGTTGTTAACTTCTCGCGATGGTTCTCAAGCGTACGTAACACCCGTACCTGCAACTTATCTTCCTCACAGGCATCTGATGATACTGCGAAGGCAGTGATGCGGAATCTGAGTGCACATGGTGTGAAGCTTGTGCTGCCATCGCTGCTTGTTGCTCTGGAGGAGGAATCCTGGAGAACTAAAGCAGGTATTGTCAAATGATGATTTAAACTTTGTCCATCTGACAGGAGCTGGGCAGGTAAAACCGTGTCCCCTTTGCTCAACTGCTTTGGATCTCTCACTTTCCAACTTTAAAGACCCCAGAAGATTTTCTTCTCATACCCCTCTCTCTCACACCCCTGGATTCAGTGGCACCATTGGATATCACTGGGATATTGACTAAAAAATCACTCCATTTTAACCTGACTTCATATGGGAAGTTGCCATCAGTGGGTAAGGGAATGGGGGAAAAAACAGAGAGCAAGGGTAATTTTTTTTTGGTGGGGGAAGGGGGAAGGAAACTGCAGATGCTGGAATCTGAAAGAAAAGAAAAAATGCTGGAAGAACTCTGACAGTCAAGCAGCATCTGGTGGAAAGCAGAACCAGTTAACATAGAAAATAGGTGCAGGAGTCGGCCATTCGGCCCTTTGAGCCAGCACCGCCATTCATTATGATCTGGCTGATCATCCAAAATCAGTACCCCATTCCTGCTTTCTCCCCATATCCCTTGATTCCATTAGCCCCAAGAGCTATATCTTAATTGTCTTGAAAACATCCAGTGAATTGGCCTCCACTGCCTTCTGTGACAGAAAATTCCACAGATTCACAACTTTTCTGGATGAAAAGTTTTTACTCATCTCAGTCCTAAATGGCCTGCCCCTTATTCTTAAACTGTGCCCCCTGGTTCTGGACTCCAACATCAGGAACATTTTCCCTGCATCTAGCCTGTCCAATCCCTTAAGAATTTTAAATGTTTCTCTAAGATCTCCTCTCATCCGTTTAGATTCCAGTGAATATAAGCCCAGTCGATCCATTCTTTAACATTTCCAGTCAGGAACCCTCCCAAGATAAATGTTATTTTTTATTTCTCTTGTAAAGTTACAGGGAAAAGGAGTCGGGTCAGGTCCCAGAAAGCTGAGCCATATACTTGGATACATCATTCCTTTCCCTTCCTGCACATGCATGACTCCACAAAGATTTTGCTCCCACTAAACTGATGCACATCTCAATTACATGTAGAAAATGCTGCTGCTTATGATCACACCAGGTCGAGAAGAGAAGTCAGCCAGCATGTAAATAAATTCTGTTCTGTACCGATGAATGTATTTGTAACCCAGCTTCTCAAAATTTACCCAAATTTAGTGTATTAAATGTTATTCTTTGAGATTTCTCTGTTATTTTTCAAGTTAAATGAAATACAGGAAAATTATGCATAGAATTTGCTTGTAGCTGAGTCTGTGGTTTTTATCTAAACCGCTCTGTGTCCTGGATGAATCCTTGAACTGATGTCCATCTTGTAACTTTAGGTTCAGTTGAATTGCTGGGTGCCATGGCTTACTGTGCTCCGAAGCAGCTGTCGTCCTGTCTGCCGAGCATTGTCCCCAAGCTGACCGAGGTCCTGACGGATTCCCATGTGAAGGTGCAGAAGGCAGGACAGCAGGCTTTACGGCAGATTGGCTCTGTGATCAGGAACCCAGAAATCTTGGGTGAGTTGCAGCTTTTGGACAACATTTGCCATTCATCCTTTACAAGACTCCATTTAAAACCCATTCAAATGAACTGTTCTTACCTGCGTGGTTTCCCAATGCATTATGTCATGAATTGGATTAGACAATAGAATATAATTGTAGAGATGTACCCAAGATCCCACCTTAGGCAGATCCAATTTTCCAGACAGGCTGGCATGAGGTAAATCACAAAAATAAATGCCTGACACAGGTCAGGCCCTTAAGCAATAAGTCTTCCTTGAGAAGATAGATAATCCAATATATGAACCAAACTTGTCTTCATTTTGTAGTTCATTATTATTGACATGTGGCTCACTGATCAAACCTGTGTGTCTGATCCAAGTTTGTTGCAGAATAAACAGCTCCAGGTAGCACTGCAGGCAAAAGCTACTTTGAGCAAGGTAAATCGAGCGCATCAAGTAATGGATGCAGCTCTAAGTTCACAATTTTATTTGGTTACACCGCAGCAGTGTTCAGTACCATGTCCTGGTGGGATTTTCTGGTGCTTGGTCTGTAATAGTGAACTTGAATGATCTGGTAGTGGGTAAGTGAATGTGTACTTTAAAGGTGTTTAGTCCAAACATGGTTAATTGTAAACTTTTTCTTGAGGGGTTTATTAAATATACTGATGAATTTGTGGAATTCTCTGCCACAGAAGGTAGTTGAGGCCGGTGCATTGGCTATATTTAAGAGGGAGTTAGATGTGGCCCTTGTGGCTAAAGGGATCGGGGGGTATGGAAAGAAGGCAGGTGCAGGATACTGAGTTGGATGATCAGCCATGATCATATTGAATGGCGGTGCAGGCTCGAAGGGCTGAATGGCCTACTCCTGCACCTATTTTCTATGTTTCCATGTATTTGTAGCCAATACCCGAGTATTAAATACATTGATTTAGAGCAGTGAATTAAGGGAAGAATAGTTTGGTGGTTTATTTTTCATTTTATTAAATGTGGATGCAAATAATTAAACTAATGCATTGTGTTTTTTATTGACCAGCAATTACCCCAGTTCTACTGGATGCCCTGACAGATCCATCCAGGAGGACACAGTTGTGCCTTCAGACTCTGCTGGATACTAAGTTTGTCCACTTTATCGATGCTCCATCTCTGGCCCTGATCATGCCAATTGTGCAGAGAGCTTTCCAGGACCGATCCACAGATACCCGTAAGATGGCAGCTCAGATCATTGGAAACATGTACTCTCTTACAGACCAGAAGGTAATGCTTGCAATGTTGCAGATAAGACCTTCATCCTTTCTAATGAGAATTTGATGTTAGCAAATATTGCCCATGACTTTGTGACCATTATTTTCGGCGTACAAACATAAGAATTAGGAGCAGGAGTAGGTCACGGTTCTTAAAGCCTGCTCTGCCATTTAATAAAATCATGGCTGATCTGATTGTAACCTCAACTTTGTGATCCTGCGGAATACATCCACTCCCCACCACCCCCTTTATTGTCAATAATCTATTTACCCCTGCCTGTAAAATATTCAATGACTATGCACCCACAACCCTTTTGAGGAAAAGAATTCCAAAGGCTTGTTAGTTACACAGAGAAAACATTTCATCTCATAACTAATATGGGCATCCTCTTACTTGTAAATGGACAACTATTTCCAGATCTTCTCACGTGGAAACATTCTCTTCACATTCAGCCCTGCAAAACTGTCAAAATATGTTTCAATTAAATGTTTAAGAAGGAACTGCAGATGCTGGAAACGTTGCCTATTTCCTTCGCTCCATAGATGCTGCTGCACCCGCTGAGTTTCTCCAGCATTTTTGTGTACCTTCTGTTTCAATTAAATCCTATCTTGCTCTCCAAAACCCCACTGGGTACATCTAGTCTAATCAGTCTTCACTTAGAGGACAACCGAATGGTTCAACATATCAATCTGCTAGCTAAACCATCTCTGAACTGATTCCAATATGTTTACATCTTTCCTTAAATAGACCAATACTGTGCAGCGTACTCCTGCTGTGGCTTTGCCAATGCCTAGATAATCTCTAGTTTTGTATTCAATTCTCTTTGCAATAAACTGTACCTGCATATGAACCGTAAATTAAATCTCATTATTTAATTTTATTTTTATTATTCCTGCCAAAAGCAATTTCCGTTTCCTGCGTGATATTCCTATTGCTCAATCGTTGCCCACTTAATCTTATCTACTTCATACGTCCTTTTCGCAACTTGATTTCTGTTTTGTGATACAAGTAAATTTAGCAACCAGACCTTCAGTGAATTCATCTGCATTATGTAAATTATAAAACCTTGACGGCCCAGCACCAATTCCTGTGCAAGACCACTTATTGTACCAGGCCAACCAGAAAACACCCATTCATGTCTACTCTCTGCTTTCCATTCGCCATTTATTCTTCCTTCCATGCTAATACACTGCTATAAACTTTTCGCAATAATACCTGATGTGGCACTTTATGAGATGCTTTTTGGAAATCTGTCTGGGTCTAGTCGTCACTGGTTGCCCCTTATCCACAGTGCAGCTCCAAATCTAATTAACCAAAACAAGTGTAAGGTGTTTAGTTAACTGTGACGAGCTAGTGTAAGATTACAAAATATTGTGATATTGCAATTAGTGTACTAGAACATGCTGGAAGAGCCCGTAAAGCAGCTGCTGGTGAGTTTTAATGTTTTGGAACTGCTGTATATTTCAACATTTTCTTTTCTTAATGAGGAGAATATTGTTATCAAACCAGACTTGCTAATTATATTCCATTGGCATGGTTGCAGGATCTTGCACCGTACCTGCCCAGTGTGATGCCCGGATTGAAGCTTTCTCTGCTGGACCCTGTTCCAGAGGTAAGAGTCTTTGTTCTCCCCAGTCGGTATAATTGTGATTACCTGGAGCCAAAATGGTAATGCTTGTTAAACACAGCTCCAGTCACCCAGGTTTGATCCGACCTTTGGATGTTTTTTTGTGTGGACTTTGCAGTCTCCCTATGACTGTGGATTTCGTATGGGTCACTTCCCGTAATCCCAAAACCATGCTGGTAGGTTAATTGGCCACATTAAATTGCTCCCTGAAGGCTGAAGTTAAATAAATGGGGATGAGGACTGATTGTCTGAGAGGTGGGTTCGGCTAGATGGGCCAAACTGCTGCCTTCAATATCTTGGGTAAATATGTGAAATGTCTGATGAGTAGACGAATTGATGATTGAGAATTTGGCCAAGTTTAGTAAATGCATTGTGGTATATGAGTGCTCGAACTAAGAATTAATCAATATTCTGGTTTAGTACCTAAATCGTAAGAGTTGATGCAGCTCTCCCTGGTTAACCCGTGCTCAGGATGCTGTTACTAAACCAAAATTATAATCTATTATGGAACCTGATACTATCTTCAATCTCTGAATTCTGTGTTGTGAGGCATGAGAGCGGAAGTTTTGCTTTTCAGCTTGATCTTTTTAATTCAATGACGTCCTTTTGTCAAATACCAGGTTCGTACAGTGTCTGCAAAAGCTCTGGGAGCCATGGTGAAGGGAATGGGCGAGTCCTGCTTTGATAACCTGCTGCCTTGGCTCATGGAAATGCTTGCATCAGAGCAGAGCTCGGTTGATCGATCTGGTGCTGCACAAGGTGAGATCGGGACTTCAGTCAGAGAAAGTTTCTATAAACATAAAAACAGAAATTGCTGGAAGTGCAGAGGTAGAGTTGCTGCCTTACAGCACTAGAGACCCAGGTTTATTCCTGACTACAGGTGTTGTCTGTACAAAGTTTGTACGTTCTCCCCGTAACCACATGGGTTTTCCCCGGGTGCTCCGTTTCCTCCCACACTCCAAGGATGTACAGGTTTGTAAGTTAAAGATTGTAAAATGTGCACGGACTCGTTGGGCCGAAGGGCCTGTTTCCGCGCTGTATCTGTAAGCTAAACTTAGCAGGCAAGGCAGCATCTGTGGTGAGATAAACAGTTATATTTCAGGCCAATTACTTTTTCTGCACGGTTTCAGAGGTCAAAGGTCCTTTATTGTCACATGTACCAATTAAGGTACAGTGATATGCGTATTACCATACACCCTTACGAGAAAGAAAAGCAACAAGACACACAACTACATAAAAATTAACATAAACTTCCACCACAGCGGATTCCCCACATTCCTCACTGTGATGGAAGGCAAAAAAGTCCAATCATCTACCTCTTTATTCTCCCGCTGTCGAAGATCCCGCAGCCGGCGGTCGAAACTCCCGCGGCGAGGGGGTCGAAGCTCCCGTATCGGGGCGGCCAAAGCTCCTGTGGCTTGGAGTTCTCGGAGTCGGTCTCTGACTAGAGACCACGAGCTCCGTGATGTAAAGTCTGCAGGCACCCATGGTTGGAGCTCTGAGGTCGATCCCTGGCAAAGGGATCGCGGGCTCCGCGATGTTAAAGTCCCGTAGGCACCCGCGGTGGAGCTCTCAAAGGTCGCTCTCCAGCAAAGGCCGCCAACTACTCAATGTTGGGCCGCAGCGCGGACATAGATACGATACAGATAAAAATCGCATCTTCGTCGAGGTAAGAGCTGGTTAAGTAGAAACACACACGAAAGGTCTTCTGCATTTATCCAGACTATGCAGGGTGTTAACATTGTTGTCAACAGGCAAGGAAAAGGCTAATTGTTTTGAATTTATTCATCATTTTTAGTTTAGCTTTCAGTGTGTCATGCAAGGGAAAATTTGTATTATTTAATTAAAATGCTACACATTCCAACACTTGTTTTAGATCATTACAAATTAACTAAGCCATCTAAGATATGAGAGTAAATATCCAATAGATTAATCAAATACATTTCTTAGAAGAGGAATGGGAAGTGGAAAGGTTCTTGGGGGAAAATTACACATCTTGGGCCAAGGGAGCTTGGGCAATGGCCATATGTGGTAAAGTGAATAAAAGAAGAAATGTTCAAGGAGCCAAGTTTAAGAGAATGGATGTAAAATCAGTAAGGATGGAGAAGACTGGAAATGAAAAGAACCATGTTTGTGGGGGTGGGAGAGATTTTAAAGCTAGAATGAGAAATTCCCTAACCAGGAATCATTAGATGTCAGTTAGCACATTGGATTGAACAGAAGTTGGTGCCAGAATTCTTGATTTGCCTCCCAGTTTTGAAGTCTAAAATTAGGCCAGGAATGCATTGAAATAATCAAGTCTAGTGGTAACAGAGACATGGATGAGCTATTTCCTCTCAATGTTACCACTGTGTCATGTGTTCTAGAATATAGACTATAGCTCCTGCACATTCAATCTGCTGCTGGTTCAAAGGACATTGCTAAACAATTGTTGATTCAGAATTGTGATGATGAGCGAAGATGTTGTCTGGACTTTGCACATCTCTGGTTGACACTACAAATCAGCAAACTTTCCTTTCACAAAGTCTTGCGAGTCGGTGATTCTTAGTTACCTTAATTAAGAAAGGGGAGTTGTAATATTAGAACAAATAATGCATGTAAAATGAACTGTGGTGAAAATTCCTATCTACATAATTGCCAAGGAACAAGTCTAGCAATTTGATGTTGCAGTCATGTGTGGTTTATCTAGAGTGCATTGAGCAAGGAATGGCATACCAAAGAATGGACTTGACACATTCCTCATTTAATTAGGGTATTTTGACAATTTTACGACCATCTTTGCAACTACCGATTTAAAATTTTCACCATGTACATCTCCTTTATACCGTCAAAGAGAAAATGCCTCTTTTCTGTGTTTCAGGCTTGGCTGAGGTGATGGCTGGACTTGGAGTTGAAAAGCTGGAAAAACTCATGCCGGACATCGTAGCCACGGCCAGCAAAGTGGAGATTGCCCCACATGTCCGTGACGGTTACATGATGATGTTCATCTACCTACCTGTGACGTTTGGCGACAAATTTACTGCATACGTTGGAGCCATTATACCTTGCATTCTGAAGGTAAAAGGCCAGTGATTTCCTCGCACCTCAGTAGTCTGAAATTTTTGTCTCTCACTGTCAGAATCTTTTTAAGTGCAGCAATTCCTTCTCAACAATAAATTGTATTCAAGCATAGTACATGCCAGTTAAAATTCAGGAAAACATTCATTAGCCTCTTTCAAATGCTGAGAAGAATGGCCAATGACTCTTCCCAACAGCTGCATCAACGTCTCCATGCCTATCCTTCAATAATACTGTGAGCATTGCTATTCCCTCCACATAAGATATGCCAAACATCACAACAAAAAAATACCTTGAGCATTTCACCCGTGAGTTTCTCCAGCATTTTTGCCTACCTTGAGCATTAATGCATTTTGCCTTTCTCCTCGCACAGAGAAGCCACCTGAATATCAAGTGATGCGTAATTGCTACTTTCTAACGCCACCCCTTGCCGTTAATGTGAAAGTAGTTAAAGATTTGACAGACTGCATATGTGGAAGATTTACGGTGTGTTTATCCATGAAAGTGTTATGATTGACGTCATTCTTAAGATGAATTTTCAACTTTGATTTTAATGGAGTAGGATATTGTCAGCTTCAGTGAGCTTGCAATTTAAAAAAAAATCTATTTGCATAAGTGTATCATACTTTTGGAGAAACCTGATGTTTGCGTGAACCTGTATAATAATCTGACATAAACTTGACAGGCAAAAAAAAATGCAACTTCATGGAACAATACAGCACAGGAACTGGTCCTTCAGCCCACCATGTGTGCCCTGGCTATGCCAATCCAACTAATCCCATTTGCCTGCACATAGTCCATGTTCCTATATTACCTGCCTATTCGTGTCTCTTAATCATTGCTTCCATCACTACCCCAGGTAGCGTATTCCTGCCAGGCCTGTATTGCAGCCACCTTTAGCTCAAGCTTGTTTTGGGGGCTAGTCCCCTTCAGTTTTCTCTTTAGCGTATAAAAAGCATTCTCAATTGAGTTCAGATCGGGTGAATGACTTGGCCACTCAAGAATTGACCACTTTTTAGCTTTGAAAAACTCATTTTTTGCTTTAGTTTGGGATCATTGTTTTGCTGTGGAATGAACCGCGTGCCAATGTTTTGAGGCATTTGCTTGAACTTGAGCAGATAGGATGTGTCTATACACTTCAGAATTCATTATGCTACTACCATCAGCAATTATATCATCAATGAAGATAAGTGAGCCAGTACCTTCAGCAGCCATACATGCCCAGGCCATAACACCCTCACCACTGTGTTTCACAGATGGGGTGGCATGCTTTGGATCTTTGGCAGTTTCTTCTCTCCTCTATACTTCACTCTTGCTAAAATTCTGATATAAGTTAATCTTCTTCTCATCTGTCCACAAGATCTTTTTTCAGAACTGTGCTTGCTCTTTTTAGTCCTTCTTGGCAAATTGTAACCTGGCAATCCGATTTTTGTGGCTAACCTGTGGTTTGCATCTTGCAGTGTAGCCTGTGTATTTCTGTTCATGATGTCTTTTGCGGACAGTGGTCATTGACAAATCCACACCTGACTCCTGAAGAGTATTTCTGATCTGTCGGACAGGTGTTTGGGGGTTTTTCATCATTATAGAGAGAATTCTTCTGTCATCAGCTGTGGAGGTGTCCTTGGCTTGCCAGTCCCTTTGCGATTAGTAAGGTCACCAGTGTTCTTTTTCTTCTTAATGATATTTCAAACAGTTGATTTTGGTAAGGTTAAGGTTTGGCTGATATCTCTAAGACAAGTTTTATTCTTGTTTCTCAGTCTCATAATGGTTTCTTTGACTTTCATTGGCACAACTTTGGTCCTCATTTTGATAAACAGCAATAAAACTTTCCATAGGTGGCAGAAAGACTGGAGGAAAGACTAGATGCTGAGAGCTCTCTTATACCTGCATTAAGGAGGCAACACACCTGAGCAATTACAAACGCCTGTGAAGCCATGTGTCCCAAACATTGTGGTGCCCTGAAATCGTGGGACTGTATAAACACAGCTGCAATTTCTACATGGTGAAACCAAAATGTATATAAATACTCTTTAATAAATCTGACAATGGGCACTTTAACCACATATGATTTTTTTTCTATTAAAATCTCAAATTGTGGCGTGCAGAGGCAAATAAATAAATGATGGGTCTTTGTCCCAAACATTATAGAGGGCACTGTAAATATGCTATCATGGCAGTAAGAGGCAAATAGTGTAGTTTATCAATGCGTGTCCATTTCTTCATACAGGCTCTGGCAGATGAGAATGAATTTGTTCGTGACACTGCTCTACGTGCAGGACAGCGGATTATCAGCATGTACGCAGAGACCGCCATAGCACTGCTGCTTCCAGAACTGGAGCAGGGATTGTTTGACGATAACTGGCGAATCAGGTACTGTGAACATTCTTTACAAGAAACCAATCTTTAAAGTTCTCTCATGGCTTTTAACAATCAAGCCATTGAAAATCAAATATAGACAAGTGTAAACTTTGATACTGTGGTGGGTGGTGGGGTGGTGTGGAGAAAATCTAGCTGTAACTCTTTCATGAGATTTGTGCAGTGTGCTTTAATGTTTGAACAAACCAAAAGAGTACAGGTAATGTGAAGAACTATTAATACTCTCTGCTATGGACTTGCTCGCCAAGATCCATCTGCGTAATAATACTTCTCAAGGTTCTGCCATTTCCGGTGCATAATGTGCTTGCATGAGATTATGCATCGTCTCATACTTGTCTGGATTTAACTCAATCTGCTATTTCCAACTGATCTATGTCCTTCATTATCCATAAATCCACCAATTTTTATGTCATCTACAAACTTGCTCTTGAGCCCACTTGCATTTCGATGGAAGCTGAATTTTATTTAAAATACAGTCAAGGCAATATAAGGTGACCTTCCTTTTGAATTTCAGGTTCAGTTCAGTCCAGTTGCTGGGAGACTTGCTATTCCATGTGTCAGGAGTCACTGGAAAGATGACAACAGAGACTGCCTCAGAAGATGACAATTTTGGCACTGCCCAGTCCAATAAGGTGAAGTTCACAAATTGTCACATTACATGATCTATTATTATGGGCCATACACAGTGATAAAATCCCAAAAAGTGAAAGGGCACAAATATGCACGATTCATGGTCTGTACCTCCGTTTAACTGACCCTCCCTCTATACTACATGGACATAAGAAATAAAAGCAGGAATGGGCTTTTTGTCTCATGCCTTTTCCCTTGTGCCATACTGTAACATTCATTAACCCAATATCCCTTGATTCCCTTAATATGAAAACTCTGTGTTAAGTGTTGGTTTGGATCCATTTAACACGTTTTGTCATCATGTCTTTCATGATTAGCTTCATTAGCAGTCTGTAGGTTACCTTAGTTGCTGGGTTGACTTGCTACCCCTGTGAAGAGTCTGCCATGTTAACAGTGGATTTGTGACCTGGTCCTGAGATGCTATTTAAATGGATCCCACATAAACTGACCACACTGGAACCCTTCAATTAAAAACTAAAAGCTTGGTTATGTCCCTGATAGAAATCTTCATAATGAGACTATTTTGTTAAGTAAGTGAAGATAATTCCATTTATGAGGCGTCCAAAATTAAAGCATAAATAAAACGGTGGATAATAAATTTAAAGAGCAATCTGAAGAAACATTTGTCGATTGTGGTAAGAATGTGGAACTTGTTATCATGGGGGATGATCAAGGCTTGTATGGGTCCAAAGGAACCTGAAATGAATATGACTATATAAGGGAGAACAACAAATTTTGACAAGATGGGATTGAGAAAGATTTTTATGGAACATGGACAGATGCAGAGTCCTACTGAGCTAACTGAATTGATTCTTTGTATAAATTTAGTATAATTTAATATATTGGACGGTGCATTTTGTAGAATATAATGTGATGTTTTATTCTTTTAGGCTATAATTGGTGCGCTTGGGGTGGAGAGGCGGAATCGTGTGTTGGCTGGGCTCTACATGGGCCGCTCCGACACACAACTAGTGGTGCGTCAGGCCTCACTGCACGTCTGGAAAATTGTTGTGTCCAACACCCCACGCACTCTGCGGGAGATATTGCCAACGCTCTTCACTCTGTTGCTGGGTTTCTTGGCCAGCACCTGCTCTGACAAGAGAACGGTGAGTTCAAACATTAAATTACATTGGAGACAAGAAGATGCAAAGAAGTGACGTCTACAGAGATAATGCAACATCGCATAATCACTATCATAAACAATACATGGGAAATATTCCAAAGGCAGTGAATATAGCTATTGTTTCATAATTTGATGAGCCAGGTTTGTTACTGAATTCCAGTAATGTCTATGTGCATTGTTACCACTTTACGTAGCTATGTGGGTATCTACTAGCTTCATTGCACATCTGAAAGGCAGCAGGTGTTGGTAGGATTGGTGTGTAGTAGAAATTAGTGGGGGAAATAGGATTACTCTGTAAAACAGAGTGGACTCGGACCAAACTGGCCTTCTTTGTTGTAATGAAAATATGAAACAAATGATTAAAGCAAAACCTCTTTTGCTGCTGTCCTCATGTAACCATTCTGAAATTAGAGCTGAATACAATCTGAACTGGTTAGATATAATCATGAATCAATCCTACCATGACATCAGATTTAAAAACTAATCCAATATATGGCACAAAATCTGGATCATGTTGTAAACAGTGCTCAAAAGGTAAAATAAATAAATATCAACTCTCTTTGAAAATAAATATGATTCTCATTATGTTAAACATTGCCATAAATTAAAAATCATTAGATTGTGGAATTTGTTGACAAGTAGCTATATTACTAAACTCTTAATTTGGGTATATTAAGCAATTAAAAAAAAAACGGGTCGGGGAAACATTGCAGAAAAGCCAGCAACCTGGTATAATTAAATAAGACAATCCTACAGTTGTAAAACAGCTGAAGCACTTGCATGGCGGTCACTGCTTACATTATCCAACATAACTCCTGGGAGAGGAGCACATTGGAACTAAGGGCTCATCAAGCCAGTATAAATAAGGTGCAGTTTGGCTGAAACATAAACTATGGATATTCAAACTCGTAGCTGTTGCACAGAAGAATCCCAATCTTCTGTTTGGGCAAGCTAAAACATTCAGTGAGTTGCAAAAATGTGTATGTCTGGGGTAACACCATAAATATCCAAAGAATGCAACCAAAATTATTTCAGAGATTCACTGCCTAGGGGGTCAAGGAATTTCTTATCTCTCCTGCATGGTCAGCCCTTTATTATTTTATGACTGATTCCAGGCACCTCACTTCAACATCTGCTCTGTATTAATTTTGTATGCCTCAATGATTATTTAAGGCATCGGTCATTAAAAAACGAATACTATTTATTATATGGATCAATCTGTGGAAGTATAGATCTCGATGGCAGAATATTAAAGAAGTTTATGATAGTATCAAAATGGAGAAAAAGGCATACATTGTTGGGAAAAGTAGTAGTAGTTCTCCAGAAAGCTAGGAAGGTTTTACAGACCAGCGATGGATGACTAAAACGATAACACAAAAAAATTATCAAGAAATATAAAAACAAGCAGTACATGCTTCTAAAAAATAGTTATGGTAGCTGATTGTTCCTTGGGGATTGAGACTGGGAAATAACAGGAATTAAGGATCTGGCAGGAACCTTGAACAAATATTTTGTCATCTGTCCTCCCTGTAGTATTTCCAGGCACTAAAGTAGGCAATGCAGTTCAAATTATTATTGTGCTAGAAAATAGGTATTAACCAAACTAAGGGACCCACAGACTGGCAAATGCCGTGGACCTGATGGGCTGGCTAGATTCCTGGTCTTAAAAGAAGTGATTGAAGAGATATTGGCAGTATTTTCCCCAAGCTCTCTAGATTTTGAAAAGGTCCCAGAGAAATTGGAACATCACAAATGGAATAGCCCCATTCAGAAAAAAAATGTAGAGGACAAAAAATAGTAAATGATAGACCATTCAAAATAGGTGAGTATAAAAGTCAAGAAATCTTGTTATAACTGTTCAGGGCACAAGTGTAAACAAACCTGACGTACTCCAACTTGAAGGGTGGGACAGCTAGTAGAGTCACTACTCCACAATAACAGGGACCAAGGTTCAATCATCCTTGGGTGCTTTTTGTGTGGAGTTTGCATGTTCTCCCTGTGACCTGATTTCATCCTACATCCCAAGGACTTGCAAGTTAACAGGTTAATAGGCCACTGTAATTTTTTCCTAGTGTAGGTGAGTGCTAGAATCAAGGGCAAGTTGGTAAGAGTGGGGTGAATAGAAACGGGATTACTGTATATATTTGTGTAAATGAGTGATCGGTGGTCAGCATGGACACAGTGTCAAGAGCCAGTTTCCATGCTGTATCTCTTTACAAACAGTTTGTTATCCTTATTTAAGGAAAATATTCTTGCATTAGTGACAATCCAAAGAACGTTCATTTGATCCCTGGTCCTATAAAGCTTGAGCAGATAGGGCCTATGCTCACTAAAACTTTGGAGAATGAGGGGTGATCTTTCTTAAAAGTGTAAAATTCGTGGATACTGAGAGGATATTTCCCATCATGGAAAAAATCTCTTAACTCGAGAGCATTGATTCAGATTAAATGGTTTTAAAACATGGAGATTTTGTTTTCTCATAGGCATTTTGCAATTCTGTACCTTAATGTAGTTGAATGTTAGTTGGATAACCAATCTTCTGAAGATGATGTGTCCTCCATCACTGGGAAGAACAAACCATTGAGATGTTAAATTAGTCCAACCCAGGATTAATTGGTTATCTTGTCTTTCTATCTGCTGCACAGTACTGTGTAATATAGTTTATATGGAGCGGTTTAATCACTTGTAAACTGCCTGCCTGTTTTAACTTTTTATTTATGGATCTCAGACGTTTGCAAGGTTTTGTATTGACATATTCTCTGACTTCTGCGTACAGATTGCTGCAAGGACGCTGGGGGACCTCGTGCGGAAGCTTGGGGAGAAGATTTTGCCCGAAATTATTCCCATCCTGGAAGCAGGGTTAAAATCAGAGAAGAGTGATGAGAGACAGGGTGTTTGTATCGGTCTCAGTGAGATCATGAAATCCACCAGCAAAGATGCAGTAAGTATCTCATCACATTGAGTGCGTCATTATATGTATTCCCCCTATTTCTCCTCTTCATGGACCTCGAGGTCTTGCACGGGGGAGGGAAGGAGCCATAACTTCCATGGGGAGAGAGTTCTGTGCGTCAGCTAAACTGTTGACTCAAAAGATAAACCTTAATTGGACTTTAATGAATTTTAACAGAAGATGGAACAAAGATGATGGCATCACATTCATATTTGCATTCAGCAACCTCTTGTCCTCTAGTTTAACCTCCACCAATATGTCATGCTCTCAAAGTCGGAGCATACAGCACAGAAACAGACCGTTCAGCCCAACTAGTCCAAATTGACAACGCCTCGTGGAAGGGATTTACACTAACTTAAGTTTTTCGGGCAATCGAATAAAACCTTGGTTAAAGAGGTAGATATGAGGACCACCTTAAAGTTAGCAAGCAGGGCTGAGCATGTTTGGGAAACTGAGTTTGGGACCTTGAACATGAAGGCATGGAAACCAACAAAGGAATGGTTAAATCTGGAGATGATTCAAAGTAAGTTTGAGAACTTCAGCAATTGTAATTGTAACACGTGAAAGTAAGTGGTCTTCATGTTGGACGATATATTGCTCCACCCATACATTAATCTTTCATATCTTTATTTAAACTCACACTGGTCTCTACCTTGGAATTGCCTTTTTCTTTGCTTTACCTGTGGATTTAGATTTGTTTTTCTGTGTGGGCAACTGGTTGAACCATCCTTCGGCTTACGTGGCTGAAAACACATATCACGTCCTGTTCATCTCTGCAAGTAGTGCATTATTCTACACTAGAACCCATGGATGACCTAAGTTTCTGTTCTCCACAGCAAACTAACATCTTAAACTCCTCAAAACAGGAACATTCGTCCCATGATATCTGTTTTGAAATAGATGGGAAACTAAGCTAATTCCCTTTGCCTGCATCTGATCTACATCACCATTCCCTGCCTATCTAAAATCCTCCTAAATACCACAATCGTGTCTGCTTCCACAACCACCCCTGTAGTATGTTCCAGGCACCTACTACTCTCTATGTAAAAAAAATAAAAATAAACTTGCCCTCCACATCTTTAAACATTCTCCCTCGGACTTTAAAGCTATGCTCTCTAGTATTTGACAATTCCACCCCAGGAAAGATTCTGGCTATGTACCCTACCTATGCCTCTCATAATTTTATGATTTTCTGTGAGGTCTCCCCTCAGCTCTGATGCTGTTCTGTAATGCTTCCTCCATGGTTTCCAGCATCGAGTATGAGGAGTTGCAGGAGCTGCTACCATCCCTCCTCATCACCTCTTCTTGTCTATTCTGCTTTTCCCACCACATTGCTCTTGATCCAACTTCCCCATGCTGATATGATGGGATTTCCTTCTTGGGTACAGCCTTTGTCACTTCAAACAAATTCATTATCCCATGTGTTATTTCTGAGAATTTTGCCTTGCAACTCAATATAAGATTTTATTTTTCAATCAGATTACAGAACATAGGTGATTGTAACTCTTTCTCTCCTCTCCCACCAGGTACTTGTCTTCTCGGAGTCTCTTGTTCCCACGGTGCGGAAGGCTCTCTGTGACCCTCTTGAAGAAGTCCGAGAAGCTGCTTCTAAGACGTTTGAGCAGCTGCATTCAACAATTGGGTACCAAGCTCTTGATGACATTCTTCCCTACTTGCTGGAGCAACTTGTAAGTGATGGAGTTGGTGGGGGTGGGGGGGGGTCTCCAGGCAAAGATATGTTTATCCTTTTGCCTACTTTCTTCCTTAAATAAATCTGCCTCTCTCCTTAAACTCTGCTTAAAATCTTGTTTTTTCCTTGTCTAATATTTCCCACCTGGTTACATGCTGAATTTTGTAAAGCCTTCGGTAAATCACCTTGCGACATTTTATATATTCAGTTGTTCATATACATGCAAATTGTTATGCCTTTGTTGATTGGGTTTGAAATGAATCGACGTCATTGATTATTCTATCTATTGCAGAATGGTGTGGAAATGGCAGAATTTGCTCTTGATGGATTGAAGCAAGTGATGGGAGTAAAGAGTCGAGTTGTCCTTCCTTACCTAGTGCCAAAGGTACATCATATGGAGCCCAGCATTAAAGAAAAGCTAGCCATTCATCAACATGTGTGTCAGAGTGCTCCCAACATTCTGACCTGTTCTTTATTCAGATGTTGAGCAGAAAATACCAGAAGAAAAGTGTTTCAATGTTTCTGGAAGCTGGTGTTTTTTGTTTGACAGAGGAGAATAATTCATCAATAACTGATCTAGGGAGGCTTTGAACGTGTAATCATTGTCATCCTGCAAGTAGGTTTTAGACACTGTGTGGTTTAAGTGGATCTTGGATAGAAGTCCCTTTCAAGGGTCCAGGAATTAATCATTTTGTATTGGGGCATCACAAGCAAGCAGAATGTAGTTGGTACTTTAACATAATTGGATAGAAACTCTCGTAACTAATGGATAGTAGCTATCTATCCCACCGCATTCAATCTAGCCAGAGTGATGAAAACACCAAATTTTTAGTTTCGACATACAGGGCGGAAAAAGGCCCTTCGGCTCACCGAGTCCGCGCCGACCAGCAATCACCCCCACATTAACACTATCCTACACATACTAGGGACAATTTGCACATACACCAAGCCAATTAACCTACATACTGAAGAAGGGTTTCGGCCCGAAACGTTGCCTATTTCCTTCGCTCCATAGATGCTGCTGCACCCGCTGAGTTTCTCCAGCTTTTCTGTGTAACCTAACCTACATACCTGTTCATCTTTGGAGTAAGGGAGGAAATTGAAGATCTCGGAGAAAACCCTCGTACTCACGTGGAGAACATACAAACTCCATGCAGACGGCACCCGTAGTTGGGATCAAGTCTCCAGCGCTGTGCTGGCCGGATGTGTCATAAACTGCTAAGGAGTTTGTTTATCAACGTATTCACTTGTATTTATAGTTGATCATTACCCAAATGAGAAGAGGGGAAAAAGTCAGAGAATGTAACTAGTGGAATTACTTAGCTGTGACCTGTCATGGTCATGAGAGGTTGATGGTCGCCAGCGCCATAATATGAAGAGGAAACATACCACCACAGTTTCAGTAAAGGGTATCCAAATTTATTATTCCTACCAATGTTTGCTTGTTGAATGGCAGAAATTTTCAACTGTTTTTAAAAATGAACTTGCCAAAAAATGTGGAATGTTTTTACAGAAAATAAAACAAAATGAAATGTGTCCTCCAAAAAATGATACCTAACAGAAGAATCTGGCAATACACAGCAGGTTGGACATCATTTATGAAAGCTGAAAGGGGAAAGTTTCAGTTCAGTGATCTTTCCATGGATCACACTCCTTGCTCTAGTTATGATTCCGGTCTTTATCCCTGACTAAGAAAGAAGTTTTCTTGATATATTAAATGGTACAGATGTGTGTTGGGTTCCAAATTAGTCATTTGATTTAGAATCTTGCAAAATAAAAATGTTGCGCTCCAATCCCTCTGCTTTTCTTGTTCTCTAGCTTATAACACCACCAGTGAACACGAAGGTGCTGGCGTTCCTGTCTTCAGTGGCAGGTGATGCATTGACTCGTCACCTCAATGTGATCCTACCTGCTGTCATGACGGCACTGAAGAACAAGATAGGAACTGACGAAGCACAAGAGGTGAGAATCTGCTGGAAACTTGCAACAAATGCACATCAATGGAAGCTGTGAGCACTGTGACTGAATGACTTAATGTTACCCTGTCCTTTATTTCATTGGGCATCTATGAATGCGCAAAAGTTATTTTTGAAATTCTTTCACAGTTCAATATGAGTCAGACATCCTCAACATTTTAAATGAAATAATGGTACATAAAGATTTAAATAATGAATTTGTATCTTTAGCATGTTTTGTCCTAATATATTCATATTGCTTTTAATCAAGATCCAGAATGACTACTGTGTGTTGGACACCATCATCATTGACTTCCATTGCCTGTGACTGTTGCCGCCTTTCAGAAATGCACTATTGAGATATTTCCTATTTTTTGCAGGAACTGGCTAACTGTCAGACAGTAATTTTGTCTGTGGGAGATGAAATTGGGCAAAGAGTAATTCTAGAGGACCTTCTGGAAGCAACAAGGAATTCGGATGTCGGGATGCGGAAAGCTGCAGCAACAATCCTCAACATTTACTGCTCAAAAACCAAGGCCGACTACTGTGGCCACGTCAAGAACCTGATGTCTGGCTTGATCAGGTTACTCAATGACTCTGATGAAACTGTTCTGAATGAGAGCTGGGATGCTCTGAATGCAATAACAAAGGTACTTTATCTCTGTACTTGGATGATAGGATGCCCTGCTGAGTCATATGTATCGTAAATTGCACTGAAGCTTGGCAGTTTTAAGAAGAATTATTAATCTGCCTTCAAGGCAGTAACTTAGAATTTGCTAGCAAATGCCTGCAGTCATTAATAAAAGTTCCAACGGTTTTGATATGTTCTGCTGCTAAGATTTAGGACTTGGGTTTTGGTTAATTTCATGTGTTTTTTAACAAGTTTTCAATTATAATCATTTTGAAATGGTTTGCAATAGTCAAAGATATTCAGAATAATTAAAAGTCCCTGACAGCTTTAAAAGATGGTAAAACAGGTGACATGGCTTTGCCATTTACCAGACCTGTCAGGGTCCTGTCGCTGCCAAGGTGCACTGTACTCTGGGCCAGACCAGATAGGGCCAGGCATAGAGCGCCCACAGACTGCAGTTATTCGCTTGTGCCACCAAATGTCAGTCCAATGTGCATTCACAGATGGATTTGATAGGTAATTCATTATCTAGTTTGCTGCAAAAGTGACATTTTATTTGTAAGTTATAATGAGGCTATGGTTTTTATGATATTGATTTGGATGTAACGCTCTGCAAGCAAACTTTATTTATTTTTATCATTTTTCTTTCTCCTATATTAGAAGTTGGATGCTGGAAGCCAATTATCACTTGTGGATGATCTACACAGAGACATCCGTGCAGCAGCTGTGGAAACCAGAGGCAACCACTTACTAGGATTCTGCATTCCCAAGAAAGTAAGACAATGTTTGGCCCAAATCAATGTGTCACTGGCCTATGGCAAATTCTCCAGGAATGTTATTGTTGATTATATTTTGACAGTGTGAAAAGCTGTGCAGAAATGTTGATGCTACCATAAGGAGAAATTTTACTAAATTCATGCATCAATATTTGAATCAAATTGTATTGAATACATTTTATTAGCCAAGTGTGTATACATACAAGGAATTTGCCTTGGTGCTTTGCTCGCAAGTAACAACACGACACAGTAAACAATTGAGAACAAAACATTATAATTTAAACATGTGAAGAATTAAATAAAATACCAGAGCAAAAGGAGGCTACAGACTTTTGGTTGTTGTGTAGAACTACTGCCCGAGGGGAAAAATATATATTTTTATGTCTGGCTGTGGTGGGTTTGACAGTCCGAGTCGCCTTCCAGAGGGAAGTGCTGCAAAGAGTTTGTGGCCAGGGTGAGAGGGGTCAGAGATGATCTTGCCCGCTCGCTTCCTGGCCCTTGCAGTGTACAGTTCGTCGATGGGGGGAAGGTTGCAGGCAACAACCTTCTCGATTGATTGAACGATGCACTGCAGCCTTTGGATGTCATGCTTGGTGGCTGAGCCAAACTAGACCATGATGGCAGTATAAAACTGGACCATCATTGCCTGTGGCAGATTGTGTTTTCTCAGCTATTGCAGGAAGTACAACCTCTGTTGTGCCTTTTTGACTGTGGAGTAGATGGTGGCCTCCCATTTAAGGTCCTTTGAGATGATGGTTCTAAGGGACTTAAATGACTCCACAGATGTGACTGTGGTGTTGTTGATGGTGAGTGGGGGGAGGGGAGGGGGAGCTCTCCTAAAGTCTACAATCAATTCCACCGTCTTAAGAGCATTGAGCTCCAGGTTGTTGTGATGGCACCAGGACGCCACCTGTGTCACTTCCTGTCTGTAGGAAGATTCCTCCCCATCCTGGATCAGTCCAATCAGGGTTGTGTTGTCCGCAAACTTGAGAAGTTTGACAGAGGAGACTGTGGATGTGCAGTCGTTGGTGTAGAGAGAGTAAATGAGGGGAGAGTACGCAGCCTTGCGGTGCTCCTATGTTGACGGTCAGCGGGTCCGAGATGTGCTTTCCCAGCTTCACATGCTGCTTCCTGTCTGTCAAAAAGTTGGTGATCCACTGACAGAGGGGTTCAGGCACAGTCAACTGGGAGAGTTTGGAGTGTAGTAGCTCTGGCACAATGGTGTTGAATGTAGAGCTAAAATCCCCAAACAAATTCCTTGCATAGGTCCCCTGGCGGTCATGGTGCTGGAGGATGAAGTGCAGGCCTGGGTTGACTGTGTTATCCACAGATCTATTGGCCCGATATGCAAACTACAGGGGGTCCAGCAGGGAGTTTGTGATGTTTTACAGATGGCCAGCACGTCTTTCAAGGGTCTTCATGATTACAGAGGTCAGTGTGACAGGCCTGTAGTCATTAAGACCAGTGATCCCTGTTTTTTTTGGGGTACAGGAACAAAGTGGAGACTGAAGCAGGCAGGACAGTGCAGGTTTGCTGGGACTGGTTGAAAATGTCTGTGTAGACTGTTGCCAGTTGTTCGGCACAGAGCTTGAGGACAGAGAGGGAAACATTGTCCGATCCTGGAGATTTCCAGCTTTTCTGTCTGCTGAATAACCTCACCTCCTCATTTCTACTGTTAGTGATGGAGAAGTGACCAGACTGATGTTGGGCAGCAAGGAGGGGGTGGGTAGAGAACGAGGACCTTGTCTTTGCAGACTGGAGTCAGTCTGTGAGCAGTTGTGAAGTGGTGATTGGGGAGGAGTGTGTGGGAGAGGGGATACTGGGGTTGTTTCTGTTGGTCGAACCTACAGTAGAATCGTTCAGGTCGTTGGTCAGCTGACGATTGTCCAGGGAGCGGGGGGTTCCTCTTGTAGCTGGTGATTCATGGTGCAAATCAAAAGATAGAAGCGATTGACAGTAACTTTCAGAAAACGATTTGCAGGTTGAAAATAGAGTGAAGCAGCTTATTTCATATTGAATTTATGGAGCGTTAAGTGAGAGGAGATGAGACTTGGGAAGAGAGATAAAATTATAAATGCTCTCCTGTATGATGTAAAATTTATTAAGAATCTACTCTAGGGACAGCGGATATTCAATGTTGATTTGTTGACGGAATCTTGTGAACGTTTGGTGCCTCAGCTTAATGCAGCATGTTATTACAGGGTGTTACGTCGATCCTGCCCATTCTACGAGAGGGTGTATTGACCGGAAGCCCGGAGCAGAAGGAAGAAGCTGCCAAAGCCCTCGGGCTTGTAATCAAGCTAACTTCTGCTGAAGCACTGAAGCCATCAGTGGTGAACATCACTGGACCTTTAATCCGTATCTTGGGCGATCGGTTCAGCTGGAATGTGAAGGTGGCTCTCCTGGACACCCTTAGTTTATTGCTCAGTAAGGTAAGAACTGAGGCCTTGAATGCAAAACACGTCCCTGTCATTTTTCCATTTTGCTTTCTCACTGATCCCCAGGCCCACTCCACCTGTCATACATGTATAAATAAAGCATTGTCCTAAAGAATGAAGCTATTACACAAGGTTTAGTTCTATACGTTTATAGTAGGAGCAACAAAGTATTCTGAGTATAAATGCGGAAGGTGGAAATATGTTTACCCATGAGATAGAACAATATAAATATATTGAGTTTTTTTGTTTGAAATATCTACATTAGTAATAAAACTCTCCTGATTAAAGATTATTCACATTTTTATCATTATACTGAGGAGACCCACAAATCAGAAGAGAACAGATACAATGACTTATTGCAGACAGCCTCAAAATGGTTATCTACCTGGAATGACTTATTTAATCATAATGTGCAACCTTCAGCTCACAACTTTTTGGTCCCTTGCTCTTCTTTGACTCCTTCCAACTTTTGCTTTGTGTATACAACAATTTTTACCAAGAGTGGAATTTGCATCTTGCCAAAAGTAATCCTTCAGTTTATAATGTTCCCTCCCCACTTCATAAACTATAAAATATGTATACCGTTGGCCACCTTCAAACAATTCCGTCAAACCAATAATCAGTTTTGGTATCAGACTATAATGAAGCTACACATAAACCATTCCTGCTGTTTGCTTAACGGTTACGTTAGTTCTATTTTTATGAATAGATTGTCTCTCCAACTTAGTTCCTTTTTTCTGTGAAACCGAGTCAAGTTTTAACAGAGATAACTTGAACAGGGAACGAACCAGGTCCACTTATGCCAAAATGTTGCAGCAGTCTTCTTCAATTCAAAGCCAATGAAAATCTTATTGAATGATCATGACCTACAGTGTTATCCCGCCGAGTGAACACAGTGTTGAGCTTTTCTGACTCGGATACAGAATATTTTACCCTGGACCCATCCATCAATTGTATCTCTCATCAAAACCTGTGTGGTATAGTTAATGATTTTTGCATGTTTGGCAGAGAATTGTTCCTTGGAAAGTGATGCTCTGTCTCATCGCACATATAGAAAACTACAACTGCTTCTGTTAACCTCAGAAATGAATGTATTACGTAGAATAATTTTTGATGTGCCTGTAGTACTTAGAGTAGCTTGGCTGTTGCTAACAGACTGGCACAATCAAATGAGATTTTACTGGCTGAAATGTATCTTTCCAGTGCTGACTCATCGTTCATTTAATTGCCATGGTTTTTTTAATATGTTCTGATGTATAGGTGGGGATTGCCCTGAAGCCCTTCCTTCCACAACTTCAAACCACCTTCACTAAAGCCCTGTCCGACACAAATCGTGCTGTCCGCCTAAAAGCAGCTGAAGCTCTTGGAAACCTGATTGTAATTCACACCAAGGTGGACCCTCTGTTTACTGAGCTGCTGAATCTGGTGCGAAATGCAGATGATTCTAGTGTGAGGTATGCGCCACAAGTTAAAGGGAGATATGGATTTTGCTGTTGCGTCACTTAGCAATAATCAACATTTTCTGAGAAATTTCAAATTTATAGTGAATTACCTTAATATCTGTATGTGGAATGCCAAGGACTCTCCTCTGTAGCAATCTGATGCCAGATGAGTTGAGCAATAAGCAGACGAGATAAATATGTTGCTGTGATGGAGTAGGAGGAGCTGTAAAATCAATTCAAATGTATGTAATATATTCAAAGGAATGTCTACAGATGGAATTATTCAAAAAGAAGAGCAAATCTGTTTGGCAGTACTTTCTTATGCAGATGCTGTTTATTGCTGGTGGTAGTCCATTTATTTGCAAGTGGACATGAAATAGTGTGCCAAGAGTGGGAAACCCATGTTTGTGTTAGAAGTCTCGTGTTTGATTGTCTGCTCATGGAGGCTGGCTAATGTTGTGCCTCTATTCAAGAAGGCCTGCTAGGTAAAGCCTGGGATCTATAGACCAGTGAGCCGAACATCTGCAGTAGGCAAGTTACTGGAAAGGATTCTGAATAAGATATATATGCATTTGTATAGACAGGCCAATTAGGAATAGTCAGCATGGTTTTGCACGTGGCAAATCGTGTCGTATGAATCTGAGTTTTTTGAAGAAGAAATAAAGAAAGCTGACGAGGGCAAAGCCATAGACGTTGTCTATAAGGGAAGTAGGATATTTGATATGGCTGTGCATGATCGGCTGCTCTGGAAGGTTAGATCACATAGGATCCTGGGGGAACAAGTTGCCTGGATAGAGAATTGTGTAGGAAGGAACTGCAGATGCTGGTTTACACCGAAGTTGGACACACAATGCTGGAGTAACAGCGGAACAGACGGTATCTCTGGATAGAAGGGTACAAACGTCACCCATTCCTTATATCCATAGATGCTGCCTGTCCCGCTGAGTTACACCAGCATTTTGTGTCTATCTTTGGATAGAGAATTGGCTTCATGGAAGGAAGTGGAAGATGATGGTGGGAGGGTTGGTTTCAGACTAGAGGCCTGTGACTAAAGAAGGCTGTGTCTGAAGAAGGGTCTCAACCCGAAACGTCACCTATTTCTTCGCTCCATAGATGCGGCCTCACCCGCTGAGTTTCTCCAGCATTTTTGTTTACCTTCGATTTTTCCAGCATCTGCATTTCTCTCTTAAACAACCTGTGACTAATGATGTGTTTCGGGGATCGGTGCTGGGCCCGCTGCTTTTGTGATTTATTTCAACAATTTGGGTGAGAATATACAAGGCATGATTAACTTTATAGATGGGACTAAAGTGGATGGAATATATAGTGTGGATGGTTATCAAATATGCCAGCAGGATCTTAATCAGTTGAGCCAGTGGACTGAGGAGTGGCTAATAGGAAGTTTAATGCAAACAAATGCGAGTTGTTGCATTTTGGGGAGTCAAACTAAGGCATGACCTTCACAATGAATGACGGGGCCCTGGGGAGTGCTGTAGAGCAAAGGGATCTAGAAGTGCAGGTACATAGTTCCCTGAAAGTGGCATCACAGATAGAGTCAAGAGGGCTTCCAGTACATTGGCCTTCATCAATCAGGGTATTGAGTATAGAAGTTGGGATATTATGTTATAGTTGTACAACATTTTGTTGAGGCCACAATTGGAGTATTGTGATAGGCTTTGGTCACCCTGTTATAGGAAGGATGTTGTTAAACTGGGAAGAGTGCAGAGAAGATTAATGTGGATGTTGCCAGGATTCGAGGGCCTGAGCTGTAGGGAAAGATTGAGCAGGTTACATCTTTATTCCTTGGAGTGCAGGAGGCTCAGGGGTAATCTTATAAAAGTGTATAAAATCTGAGGGGAATAGATAGGGTGAATGCACAAAGTGGGGCAATCAAAAACCAGAGGACATGGGTTTAAAGTGAAGAGAGAGATTTAATACGAACCCGAGGGGTAACTTTTTCACACGGAGGTAGTTGAGACAGGTACTTTCACAACGTTTAAAAGTCATATTGATAGGTACATAGATATGAAAGGTTTAGAGGGATATGACCAAACAAAGGCAGTTGGGACTAGGGCATAGGCAAATTAGGCCAAGGGGCCTGTTTCTGTGCTGTGGGACTGAGCATTTTGTTTACTGTCTCTTGGGAAGAACATTATACCATCTAGAGTATTATTTATTCAAGTCTTGTATTTCATCAGAAATTTCTAATTAAAATTATATAATTCAATATTTTAACGTAAAATTTGATAAGTCTTTGTCTCTACTTTTAGAGAGACTCAACTTCAGGCCCTGCGATTTGTCATCCAAGGGGCAGGTGCCAAGGTTGATGGAAATATCCGGAAAAACATCACCACTTTGTTGTTAAGCATGCTGGGGCATGATGAGGTATGACAGATCTGAAAGAGGTTGAAAACACTTGATAGTGCACAGTACACTGGGAAGATGATGGATCATCATTAAATGAATGTTTACCTGCCTCTAAATGCAATATGAAGTAGCAATCTGAGAAGCACATGATTTTACATAGTTTAAAAAATATAATGTATTAGTAATTCTATTTATGAGGATTCAGTGATAATGGTCTAGTATTTTGTCATGTTCCTTGTATAATTCCCTAATGGCTGAGTCTTCTTCCTCTCAGGACGCCACACGTATGGCTTCAGCTGGTTGTTTAGGAGAACTATGTTCATATTTACCAGATGATGAACTCAGTATAATTCTCAAAAACCACCTTTTGGGTAAGTTATGAGCAATGTGACTGTAGCGCCGGTCAGGAATTGGTTTCAGTTGCCACATTTGGAATGTTATGCATTGTTCAGAGTTAGGACACCATTCACTAAGATTGTACCAGAACTGAGATGTTCCAACCTTGAGGGAAGACTGAGCTAGCTGGGTCTCAGCTGTTACACAATGAAAGCCTATAATATCATGAGTTTTCTGGGATTTAGGTGGCCTAAAATGCCTCCACATGCGGTGGGCAACCAGACAAGTGGAAAATAAGCTATTGCCAGGGGTATTACAGGAAAATACCACTGAGACAGTCAATTGGAACTTATTAAACACTGGGTTGGGAGGCAGGGGTGGAGAAGTGGGATTATGACATATGCAGATAGGTTTAAATGAGGAAACTTGATTAGACCTTAAGTGCCAAAATAGCCCGATTACATGCATTTATTGTACACTTAAATGATACTTCCAATACTTTCTGATATTGGGACAAGCCCATTATTGCTTCTTTATGCGGTGGTTTTGCACCCATTATAAACTGTTGTTTCCACAACTACTTCTGGAAATTGTACATTCAGAGTTTGTTATAGTGAATTTTCATCCTGGCGTTTTGTCTCTATACATTCATTATTCTTGAGAAGAGAGTGACTATTGGCATCATGCATATATAGCCCCCTAACGAGTCAGAAAATTCTGAGTTAACTTTTTTGAAAAATACTATTTAAAAATGCAAGTTTTCTTCACACTTTTGATCAGTTCTATTGTTTACTACAATCCAAGGTCAGAGGTATTAAGTAAAGATAATAAACTCTTGAAAATGTAACTCTTATGTTTCTTTAAAAAGTGAATTATCTGATTGTTCACATCACTTGTGGTTTAGGGCTGTTAAAAATAAACTCTTTAATTTTAAATGATTTTCAATCCCACACAATTTGTATTCATCAAAAAGTCAATTTGAAAAAAAATCTGAAATTCAACCTAGGAGTCGACTCGTATTTCACATTTGGAACGATATGAAGAATAAAACGTCCACATGTTTAAAAGTTAAGATGTCTCAAATGGGCTTGTTAACTTTGGCCCCTTATTCTGAATCACACTGCTGGTTCGCTCTCAGAACTCCCATCAGTGTTTCTACTTTGTTACTCCAACAATAGTATTTATAAGATTAATTATCAAGAACGTGTATCACAGGTAATATATCTGTATTTTTTTTGCCTGATTATGAGCTTCGTGTTTCCTACACACGGGGGTAATGGCTACGTAGGTACAATTATTGACGTTGCGTGACTTTATTTGCAGCCGATGTATCGGGCATTGACTGGATGGTGAGACATGGACGGAGTGTGGCCCTTTCGATTGCAATGAAAGCAGCTCCCAGCAAGCTTTGTACAAACGAGTACAATTCAACCATATTGGACATGATTATCGCCAGTGCTACAGCTGACCGGGTAAGCAGTAGAACCCATTTTGCTTCTGTTTTGTCAAACCTACATTTACAGTTTATTCATTCCACAGCCAAATATCACGTGGGCGTACAAATCTGGGGAAGTCACACCGGGTGCTGCTGCTTAATCTTTGCATTTCATACATACAGTGCCCTCCGACTTCTAAATGGTGCAATCAAAATGTATAAAAATAGCCTTTAATAAAATCTGACAATGTGCACTTTAACCACATGTGATTTTTTTCCTATTACAAATCTCAAATTTGTAAATGGAGTACAGAGGCAAATAAATAAATGATGGGTCTTTGTCCCAAACATTATGGAGGGCACTGTAAAGCCCCTGTCCCACGATGCGAGTTTACCCAAGAGCTCTCCCTAGTTTAAAAAAAAATCAAACTCGTGATAAGTACGTAGAATGTACTTAGCGGGTATGTCAGAGCTCGTGGATGTCTCGTAGCGGCTCGTAATGCTAACGGCAGGTACTCGGAGAAACGCGGTAACTCGAAGTTTTTTTTTTAACATTGTGAAAAATGTCCAAGAGTAAAAAAATACTCGTGATGAAGTACCACGAGTTTGATTTTTTTTTTTAACTCGGGAGAGCCCTAGATGTAAACTCGCATCATGGGACAGGAGCTTAAGACTTGCAGTTTTTGATATGCAACTCGGGTTGGTGGTTTTTATGGGAGCTCTTGGGATGTAGGAAGGAACTGCAGATGCTGGTTTAAACCGAAGGTAGACATAAAAAGCTGGAGTAACTCAGCGGGTCAGGCAACATTTCTGGAGAAAAGAAATAGGTGACGTTTCGGGTCGAGAGTTCTCGACCCGAAACGTCACCTATCCCTTTTCTCTAGAGATGCTGCCTGATCTGCTGAGTTTCTGCAGCCTTTTGTGTCGATGGTCATTTTATCTAGCATTTGATGTCGGAATCACTTGAAATCCCATGTTCGACCAGAGAAGGTGCTGCAACGTTTGTGCAAGCCAGGAAGAGACCCCCCTCTCACCCTGGCCACAAACTCTTTGAAGCACTTCCCTATGGAAGGCGACTCCGGACTGTCAAAGCCGCCACAGGCAGACATAAAAACAGCTTTTTTCCACGAGAAGTAGCTCTACTCAACATCCAAAAGTCGGTAGCCTCCTTTTCCTCTGGTATTTTATTTCATTCTTCACATGTTTAAATTATAATGTTTTATTTTTAATTGTGTTGTTATTTGCGAGCAAAGCACCAAGGCAAATTCCTCGTATGTATACATATTTGTCTAATAAAATGTATTCAATTCAATTCAAGATGGCTTTATGGTGGCTAGAAATATTAGGAAACTAAAGCGATAGTGCAAGCTCACTAAAATGTTATAGAGGAGAAAATGTAGACTTTTGCTTGTGGTGCGTTCATTCAAGGGATGTGAGCTTCACATTTAATTACCTATCCATAATTGACCTTGAGATGGTGGTGGTGAGCTGCCGCCTTGAACCGCTGCAGTCCTTGAGGCATAAGTAGATATCACTAGATTGACATCCCAAAAACCACCAACACACTGTTGGGATGAACTTCCAGGAGTTTACCCAGCAAGAGCGAATGAATAGCGATATATTCCCAGGTCAGTATGGTGTGTAACTTGAAGTAACTGTTAGAAAGATGAGATGGGATCTTATTGAAACATATTGAAACACGAGTTAGATAGAGCTCCAGGGGCTAGTGGAATCAAGGGATATGGGGAGAAGGCAGGCACGGGTTATTGATTGGGGACTATCAGCCATGATCGCAATGAGTGGCAGTGCTGGCTCGAAGGGCCGAATGACCTCCTCCTGCACCTATTTTCTATGTTTCTATATAAGATTATTAAGGGATTGGACACACTAGAGGCAGGAAACATGTTCCCGGTGTTGGGGGGAGTCCAGAACCAGGGGCCACAGTTTAAGAATAAGGGGTGGGCCATTTAGAACGGAGATGAGGAAAAACGTTATCACCCAGAGAGTTGTGAATCTATGGAATTCTCTGCCTCAGAAGGCAGTGGAGGCCAACTCTCTGGATGCTTTCAAGAGGGAGTTAGATAGCGCTCTTAAAGATAGCCGAGTCAAGGGATATGGGGAGAATGTAGGAACGAGGTACTGATTGTGGATGATCATCCATGATCATGTGAATGACGGTGCTGGCTCGAAGGGCCGAATGGCCTACTCCTGCTCCTATTGTCTATTGACAAATCCCATGCTTTTGCTGCCTTTGATCATCTAGCTGGCACAGATCATTATTTGGAATGTAGGGTCCAAGAAGTATTGATGACTTGCTGCAGTGCATCTCGTTTATGGTATAAAATGCTTATAAAATGGTGGCGCCTTTTAAGAGGCTTTTGGATAGGCATGTAATATGCAAGGAATGGTGGCATATTGTTCACATGCAGACGGACAGAGGAGATGAGTTTAACTCTGCATCATGTTTGACACTGACATTATGGGCAAAGGGCCTTTCCCTGTGCTGTACTATTTAATGTTCACTGTTTACCCTGTTATAGTTCTGAAAATCTTTAATGTATGAAGTTGCAATCATTTTTACCTGTGCAAGCTAAAATATGAACATAGTTACAATGGAACCCAGCATGCCATATTCAAATTTGCATTTTTGAAAAGATTTTGTTAATTTGTTTAGTATTCACAGAATTTCTTTCCAGTTGCTTGAGAATTCTGCTTCATAAATACCAGATTAATAAGAATTTACTGTACTGAGGATGCTAGATTTCTGGATGTATTCAGCAGGTCAGGCTGAATCTTTGAAGAGAGAAATAGTTATCAGTTCACATCAGTGACATTTGATCAGAATCTGTTTATCGCACCCCAGAGATGCTAATTTGTTCCCATTTTTGGGATTGCTTTTTACAAGGTGGGTATTCTATGTTCCTGAAGGAAGTTCCATTGCATAATGCCTTTGTTTCAGGATTTGCTTTTTTTTTTCTCACTGGAATGAAATGCAATAAGAAACATTTCTAAATTATTTGGTCACAATTGAATTGCCCAGTCACCTTTCCCAATCCTTTTTTATCCGAAAAGGAATTCTGCGTGTATCTTTTCTTTTTGTTCGACAAAAAAAACAATGACTTCTGGTGCAGCAACTCTGCGGTATTCCTCAACAAATTAACTTATCTTGAAAACCGCTCATTTACAATGACTGGTTACAATGTGCCAAGGTGGGCGGTTATCCAGCAATGATGAGCTATTTAAAGTTGCTTTTTATTTTTAAAACAAGACGAAATTTCATGGCAGTAAGTACGCAGTTAAAATATAATTTAAAAATCTTGGTAGTGGTCAACATCACCAACTCAAAAGTGAAATCTGTTTTTTTTTGTAGATTCCCATCGCTACAAGTGGAATCCGAGCCTTGGGGTTCCTGATGAAGTATCAAATACAGACAGAGGATGGAGTAGTGTCTCTAAAACTCATCACATTACTGGTGAAGGTAAAACCTTGCAAATATTCTTCAGTGCGGTTGTTAATGATTATAAATAAATTAGAAAATGCTGCAGGTACTCAACCAGTCGAGCAGCAGCGTCTATGAAAAAGGGAAATAATTAACATCTTAGTTTAATGAACCTTGATTGGAAATTGGAAAATGTTATGGATAAAATAAGTTTTAGAGGAAATGAAGAAGGGCTGAGAAAACAGGTTTAAAATGGGGTTGAGGGCATTATGAATGCAATACCTGGTGGAGCGTACAGGTTTGTAGGTTAATTTGCTTTGAAGGCAAGTGCAGCCAGATCTGCTGTGGTATGACTTTCTAGAACCCTAGGTTTCCTAGGAGCGTAACTATCGCGCTATAGCAGAACTATCTGTAGGAGGATATGACCAAGAAAGAGAGAAACTGATCTGAATGCTGGAATGTGAGAATTGATGGAATGACCAATCATTGGAGATTATTAAATTTGCTGAGTTTGTAATCTAGTCAGGTGTGCATATTTTTTTTAATCCTATGAGTGTTAAATATTTTAATTTTGAATGCTCTTTTGATCTCTACACAAACTCTCACTCTGCAGAATTTACAGAATTCATCAAGTGACGTGAAACTGGTGGCGGAGAAAATGGTCTGGTTGTGTAGTAAAAACACTTTGAATCCACTTGACCCTCAGACAATCAAACCTATCCTGAAAGCCTTGCTTGATAATACAAAAGACAAAAACACCAGTGTGCGAGTATTTAGTGAACAGGCCATTGTCAGCCTCCTCAGGTTAAGGGAAGGAGAAGAGTTGTATCAGGTATGTGGCATGCACTAAGTGATTTTGCTGTCTGAAAATAATATATTTGAAAGATATTACCGGATATTGTTAAATTGAATCCACTGCTGGACAGATCTAAAAGCTTCCTTTTATAGGTTTCCACCAACTGTTAACTTTCCATGCAGTTATGGAGCCACGGGTATTGGTTTGTATCGGCCACTGTCAGTTCAGTGGGGCAGCATTGTGGCACAGTTAGACTTGCTGCCCATCAGCTCCAGTGACTCGGGTTCAACCTTGACTGCAGTACTGTCAGTGTGGAGTTTTCACAACCTCCCTGTGACCATGTGGGTTTCTTCCAGGTGCTCCCGTTTCCACCCACGTGGCAAAAATGGTAGGTTAGTTGGCCACCATAAACTGTCTGAGTGTGTAGATAGAGTGATAGAATCTTATGGGGGGGGGGGGGAATTAATGGGAATGTTGGGGGAATAAAATGTTGGGTTAGGATTAGAGGAAAAGTTAGGCTTGATGGTCATCGTGGACTTGGTGTGCCGAAGAGCTTGTTTCCACGCTATATCTCTCAGTGACTCTATAGCATTGTAAGTGGGCAAACTGTTATCATGTTGGGGAGGCTGATACTTGCATTCTTTCAGGATCGCCTGAGCAGATCAAAGACTTGCACCCATGTTGTGACTTCATGGCATTTCCACAAGCAACCAATTCTCAGATTCCCATGTAGTCTGCGAGTACTTTACTCTAAAATGTTGCACTCAATTGTCCATGAATTCCATGGGTCTCGTATTAATTTTCTGCTTGACCATGGCTATCATTCATTTGTATGCTCAAAGGAATGAGAAGGGATGTTAAATACCCAGCAACATTGATCTTTCCCACCAAGTCTCTGCCTCTGGTGTGAACGAAGCACACTGGATACATTTCTGGCCTGTGGAATAGCCCTATAAATAGTGAGTAAGATTAAATAGCTGCAGTTCATAATAGCGAATGCCAACAAATTCATGGTGGGAGGCTGTTTCCTCTGGCAGGCATAGTTGAGGAAAGGATTGACCACAAAGCAGAGATGAGAAATTCCTTGGTAAATCTTTGGATGGCCTCAGACGACTGCAGCTATTTAAGTCACTGAGTTTATTCAAGTTTTATTTGATAGATTTTTGGACAATGAAACTTAAAGCATGTGGGAATCAGGCAGGAAAGTGGTGTCTAGTATACTTAATGCTGCAGTAAACTTAAGGGGCTGTGTAGCCTACTTGTATTGTTCTTATAAATGTTTGCCTTTTACTTCATATTACTTTGTCACTATAGCTTGGAAATAAATTACTGCTGAGCTTGTGAAATCCTCTTTAATTTTGGGAAAAATAAACTTTTATTTTCTTTTAACCCAGAATATATCTAAAATTCTTGATACTGCGAGTCTGGATCTGTTGACTGAAAGTTATAGACGAACCTTGAAGAAGCTTGCCAGCCAGCCAGACTCAGCGGAACAGCTCGACGATACTATTCTGACATGATGTGAAGAGTTGAATGATATCTTTGCCGAATAAATTTAAGTGAAAAGTTTAAATTTTAACCTTGTTTGAAAGTGCAGTCACCATTATGGCAGGCTGTTGGAATTGGACGTGAGACTGTTGAGCATTGCTGCACTTAGATTGGGTGTAAAATGAATAGAGGTATTTGTGGTGTCACAACAAGAAATGCCATTAACAGCCATTAACAGCAGAGCAAGGGACCTGCTTGTAAAGATCCAGAGAATAACAGCCTTCAGGTTTTCCATAAAAGTAATCATTCAATAAAAACTTTAACTGGTTGAAGGTCTTGTACTCAACATCCTTTGTGGTTGGTGAATGACCTCTATTGGGAGTCACTTCAGCTTATTTTTGCACGCATGCAAGCACATTGACCTGCACACATACAGCGACAAGTATGGTGTGTGCAGGGGAGACATGGACACTGCACGCACAGATGCACAGAGACAAGCATGTGCACAGACAGACCATGTGAGTGCATATACTTGCATACGTGCTGCATAGAGGGTGCCATGTGTGCAGGGAGATCCAGGTGCATGCAGGGAAACAAGGACACATGCAATATGACAGATGTGCATACAAAAAATAGAAACATACCGACATGCACTCGCAGAGGTAGGCAGATGTGGTCACAGACACAGACTTGTCTGAGAAAGGGTCCCAACCCGAAACGCCACCCATTCCTTCTGTCCAGAGATGCTGCCTGTCCCGCTGAGTTACTCCAGCTTTTTGTGTCTATCTTGTGCACACAGACATATGCACAGACCTACGTATGCAGACACAGATTGATGTGCACCTGCGCATAGCCGGACACGCATGCAGTGGTGCATCAGTTAGTACTGCTGCAAAGGCTCTAGTGACCTGGCTCCGATCCTGACCTTGGGCATTGTCTGTATGAAGTTTATGCGTTCTCCCCGTTACCACATGGGTTTCTGCCATTTGCTCTGGTTTTCTCCCACATCCCAAAGTAAAGTCAAAGTAGCCTTTATTGTCATTCAGACCTTTCGGTCTGAATGACATTTCGTGCCTTGCAGTCATACATATAATAAAAATGATGACAAATACACACAATATACACAAATTTAGAAACATAGAAATTAGGTGCAGGAGTAGGCCATTCGGCCCTTCGAGCCTGCACCGCCATTCAATATGATCATGGCTGATCATCCAACTCAGTATCCCATACCTGCATTCTCTCCATACCCCCTGATCCCCTTAGCCACAAGGGCCACATCTAACTCCCTCTTAAATATAGCCAATGAACTGGCCTCAACTACCCTCCACACCCACCTTAACACCCACCACAGTGAGTTCACCAGGCACCTCCTCACTGTGATGAAAGGCAAAAGTCTTAAAGTCTTTGTCTCTTCCCTCCTTGTTCTCCCTCTGCGCCGAGGCGATCCAGGCTTCAGATGTTGTGACCCCGTCGGGTGATGGTAAGTAAGTCCCGCGGCTGAATTCAAGCGCCGCGAACGCCCCGGTTCAAACTCCGCGGCCCAGGGTGGTCGAAGCTGCCGCCCTCCAGTCCAGCGGATGAAGCTGTTGTTGCGGGATCTCCGGAAAAACAGGTCACCAACCTATGACCTGCGAGCTCCCGACGATGTCATCCACTGGGCCCGCGGCCGAGCCTCCAAAGTCGGGCCGCCGCCGCCGCCGGAATGCCGTCACAGCTCCGCAGTCGGGTCGCCACCACTGCCGCCACTGGAATGACGCCACAGCACCAAGGCCACCAGCTCCACCATTAGGCCTCGACGGAGACAGGAGATACGATAAGAAAAGTAGCAACCCCCGAAGGAAGAGACCAAAAACATGTTTCTCCCCCCCCCCCCCCCCCCCACACATACACAACCTAATAAACCAAAATGAACTAAAACAGGACAAAAGAACAAAACAAAGAAAAAAACAGACGGTCTGCAGGCGAGCCACAGCTGCTAAGGCAGCGCTGCCACTTCCGTTGGCATGCTGGTAGGTTAATTCCCCTTAATGTAGGTAAGTGGCAAAAAAAATGTAAGGAAAGTTGGTGGGCATATGAGGGAATAAATTGAATATTTACAGGAAAATAAGAGGAGGAATGGGATTGTTGGGATTCCTCTGCTGAGAGCAAACATGAATCTAATAGGCCAAATGGCCTCTTTCTGGGCCATAACAAATAGGTGAGTACACAGACTCATGTGGCTTCAGTCGGCAAGACAAGAATAGTTCCAGGGATATTTCCCAATTGCTACTTTATGGTTGCACTCATGGTAGGATTTGGGGAAGTAAATAAGGGCCATGACCTGAAATGTCATCTGTCCATTTCCCTCCACAAAAGCTGCCTTTGCTGAGCTTCTCCAACACTTTTTTTACTCAAGTTCCAGATATCAACCAACTTCTGTGAAAGCGTACCCCTCAAATCACCTTCCTCTTTCCTTAAACCTATGTCCCCTTAATACCCTTACCATAGGGAAAAATATTCTACCTATGCTTCTAGTTATATATACACTTCTATCATTGTCCCTTAGCCTCCGTCATTGCAAGGAAAACAAGTCCAACCTACCCTATCTATCTGTCTACAAATCAAAGCAACATCCTGGTGAATCTCCACTGCATTCGCTCCAGTGCAACCACATCCTTCCAATCAAGTGCCGACCAGAATTACACACAATCGCCCACATGTTTTCCAAGCAACATTTTTGTATAATTGCAACATCCCACTGAAGAAGGGTCTCGACCCAAAACGTCATCTATTCCTTCTCTCCGGAGATGCTGCCTCACCCGCTGAGTTTCTCCAGCTTTTTTGTCTACCTCCAACTTTAATACAGGTAGTTCTACTAAAAGACGATAGTTGCATTCCTATGTTGTAGGAAATTACATTAATGAGGTAAAGGGGATTGGGAGCTAGAAAGTTTAAGATTCAAACAACTTTTGTATTCTGCAGGATTTTTTAAAAAAATAATTGTTTTTAATACCTATAATCTTATTTTTGGTACTGCTGAAAGTTGTATGTTACATTGTTCAATAGAATACCACGCACATGTTTTGGTAGAAGTGATTGCTTGTCAACCAGGTTTTAGATGAAAGAGGGCCTTTGAAGAATATAAAGCAAGTAGGAAAGAACAAGCATGCAATTAGAAGGGTCAAATGAGGCCATGAAATGTATTTGGCAAGCAATAGTGAAGAAAATCCCAAGGCTTGTAGGAGATTAAATTGTTCCCAATATAGATTGAGATTGTCATAGTGCCAAGGGCTTAGATGGGGTGGAATTTGTCAGATATGTTCAGGAAAATTTCCTTGGGTAATATTTGGAGGGCACTAAAAGGGAGAGGGCAAACCTTGATTCATTCTTTAGAAGATGAGAAAGGCAAGTGACTGATGTGTCCATGGGTGACCCTTTTGGGACCAGCAACCACAGTTCTATTGGCTTTAAAATAGTTATGGATAAAGACAGGTCGGGCCCACAAGGTAAAGTTCTGAATTGAGGCAAGGTCAACTTTGAAGCTATTAAGACATGAACGTGTTAAAGACCATTGGAGTAGGTTGTTTGTGTGCACAGTTATGTCCAGAATGAGGGATGATTTTAAAAGTGTGGTGATTATGAGAGTTCAGGGAATGCATGTTCATGTTAGTGTGTAAGGCAAGTGGGAGTAAGGAAGCTTGGGTGATGAGAGAAATTGAGGTTCTGCCAAAAATTGGCAGCGGAGGATCAAGTGCATCCCTGGAGGAGTTTCGGAACTGAAAAGCATAGTGAGGGAGAATAGCAGGAGAGCAAAAATGGGGCAGGAGTTATCTCTGGCAGATATATTAAGGAAGATCCAATGGAATTTGATGTACATTAAGGGGAAAAAGGTAACTAGGGAGGGAAAAAGGTCCCTCAGAAATCAAAGTACTCATCTCAGTGTGGAGCCTCAGGTGTTAGACAAGGTCCTCAATGAGTATTTCTCCTCTATTTTTACCATGGAGAATTACATTAAGCAGGGGGACCTGGGACAATTAATGGAGATGTTATGCGAACAGTCTGTATCACAATTCTGGTCCTCCTAAGGTAAGATACTGGAGAGGATTCTGAGGGATAAGATATATGTATTTGAATAGATGGGCTGATTAAGATAATCGGCATGGTTTTGCACATGGGGGATCGTGTCTTATGAATCCGTTTTTTGAAAAATAACAAAGATCGTTGAGGGCAAAGCCATAGATGTGTATATTGGCCAGCGAGGCATTTGATAAGGTTCTGCATGGTGGGCCGATCTGGAAGATTAGTTCATATGGGATCGTGACATCATGTTTGGCACCAACATTGGAACAAATGGTCTGTTACTTATTCCAATTTTAATAGCCACCTGCAGTTAATTTAAGAGACAATGCTGGCTGATTGCTGCGTTATGATCAATTTGGCCCTCCATAATACAAAATGGTCCCCATTTCATCCTTTGTGTTATATTCAATTCTTGTTTTGGAAAAATATTCGAGCAAAACTATCTGTATTTGTTTACTGACCTACAAAAATAACAGCCATAGGAAGAAGGGTTTCGGCCCGAAACGTTGCCTATTTCCTTCGCTCCATAGATGCTGCTGCACCCGCTGAGTTTCTCCAGCATTTTTGTGTACCTTCTGCTTTCTTTACTACCCTATCTATCTGAGTTGCTACTTTCAGAAAACAATGGAAGCTCAAGGTTTATCTGTTGATCAATATTCCTTAGCACCTTACAATTTACTATGTATGTCCCACCCCTATTTAACTTCTCAAAATGCACCAACTTGCATTTCCAATGGTCAAATTCCATCTGTCACTGCTTGCTCAACTTTCCATCTGATCTATAGCCTAAGACAACCATACTCGCTATCCACAAGGTCAGCCATGAATGGGTGCAGTAGAACCAGGTGTATTCTGTCACTATAAAATTGTATATTGCTGGCAGGGACAAGATTGTCACTATAATAACAGATGGTACAGTTTTGGTGTGTAGAGATCTATTATTACATGGGAGAGTTCTACTAGGTACAGGTCTGTCACTGGAAGTCTAGGGTGAGGCACCAGTGTATATCTCAATATATAATACAAGTGGTGGGGGACTGCCATGATAAATCTTGGATCAAGTAATCTTGAGCACAAATCTGTAGTTGGCATGAAATGAATTTTAAAAAGCTCCAAGGCATTACAGGCTGTAAGATTCTTTGAATTCTCAACCCTCTGGTCTGCCAGATTCAACTCTCATTAAAGACAAGCACATGTATGCAAAAATATAAATTGGGAACTGATGCTGTGAAGTACCATAGAATATGAGGATGCAAGACGGGTGAACTGTGCCCAGTGCCTGCTAAGTGCGCATGTGTGAGATAGAGAGAGAGAGATGCAGATAGCAAGCATTGTTACATCTTACATTTTGTGTGTGTGGTGGGTGTGTGTGTGGGGTGGGGGTGGGGGGGGGGGGGGGGGGGGGGGTGGGTGAGAATCCTATTACGTCATATAGCATGGATACACTCCTTTGACTCAACAAGTCCATGCTAACTATCAAACAGATATTACACTAATCCCATATTTATTCTCCCTTTATTCCAAGCACCCAAGATCAGAATTGAATTGGGTTGCTGGAGATATAAGGCAGCAACACAACTACTGCTGGTTGAGCTGCTGCCTCAAAACTATTTTTTTGGTTTAGGCTCAGGTGTACTGTCAGGTGTATTGTCATGTGTACTGAGGTCTGTGTGCTGTGTCCTCTATACATGGCATGCTTTTAGCACGAAAGTAGTTTTTTTTTTAATTTTGGGCAGATGTCAGAAATGGACCAAACTATATTTTCTTTTCGTTAAGATTATTAAAAGATTTATACAAAGTCCACGCTACATAGTAACATTGTTCAGCAGCTAATTACATTATGGTTGTACAATATTTCCATCTCAGGGCAGTCTCACAAATACTAGGGACACCACTTGGATAAGGGCTGGTGGATGAAGAAGCAATGTTATTGCTGGTTTTGAGAAAGAGACTACACAGCACAAATCGGTTTAATGTAAACCTCTATAACATAGTCACTAGGCATTAAATGGTGGGTGGGAGTGTGTTGGGAAGAATAAGCTGATAAAATACGCTGGAACCAAAATAATGGGCTTGATAAAATATTGATTGCAACATGACTTTCCAAAGCATTTCCACTGCCAACTTACTTTGGAACTGTAATGTGATGCAGAAATACAGCATAGTATGTACAGAAAAGTCCCACAAAGATTTTTATTAAGTGTTTTAGTAATATTGGTTGAGGCATAATTACTGTATACTGTTATCAGCTGTGGCTCAATTCATTGCACTCAGCTCCACTGGCTTTCAAACTCAATGCAAAATAATATTTTTCTCGAGATGCATCTGTCCATACACCTCCTTCCTCACCTCCATCCAGGCTCCCCAGCAGCTCTTCCAGGTGAGACAAAAGTTCACATGCACCTCTTCAAACCTCATCTACTGTGTCGGTATGGCCTTTACATGAGTGAGTTCAAGCATAGAGTACATGTATACAACCTTTTTACTGCACACGTGCTCTGTTTGCCAAGGCCTGCTGGATCTCCTGCTTGCGAATCATTCCCATACTTTGGCCTCCTTTGCCAGATTGAGGCCACACACAAACTGGAGAACAGCACCCCGTGTTCTGCTTGGGTAGTTTATAACCCAATTGTATGAACTTTAATTTATCCAAATTTAAGTAATCTCCCCCCCCCCCCCCCACATTCTCTCTCTTTCCTGTGCATATCCACATGTATACACCCATTTCTGCCACTATCTCCTACCCTCCCACTCAGACACCCTGTTCCTTTCCTGTGTTTTGTGCGTGCACTCATCTACCATCCCCAAGCCCCTCATTTCCCATTTATCCCATTATATTTCCGCTTCCTGTCCCATTCCTATATCCTTCCCAATGCCTTTACATTTCACTCCACCACATCTCATGTTATCTGACACCCTGTTTCCATTTCACCTCTAACCTTTCTCATTACTCCATCCATCTGCCAATGAAATGCTGCCCCCTCCTTGCCTATATTAAGCTATATCCACCTATTTGATATAAACCAGTATCTGCAGTTTCATGTGTTAATAGGCAATAGACAATAGGTGCAGGAGTAGGCCATACGAGCCAGCACCGCCATTCAATGTGATCATGGCTGATCATCCCCAATCAGTGCCCGTTCCTGCCTTCTCGCCATATCCCCTGACTCAGCTATCTTTAAGAGCCCTATCTAGCTCTCTCTTGAAAGTATCCAGAGAACTGGCCTCCACCGCCCTCTGAGGCAGAGAATTTCACAGACCCGCAACTCTCTGTGAGAAAAAAGTGTTTCCTTGTCTCCGTTCTAAATGGCTTACCCCTTATTCTTAAACTGTGGCCCCCAGTTCTGGACTCCCCCAACATCGGGAACATGTTTCCTGCCTCTAGCGTGTCCAAACCCTTAACAATCTTATATGTTTCAATAAGATCCCCTCTCATCCTTCTAAACTCCAGAGTGTACAAGCCCAGCCGCTCCATTCTCTCAGCATATGACAGTCCCGCCATCGCAGGAATTAACCTTGTAAACCTACGGTGCACTCCCTCAATAGCAAGAATGTCCTTCCTCAAATTAGGGGACCAAAACTGCAGATAATACTCCAGGTGTGGTCTCACTAGGGCCCTGTACAACTGCAGAAGGGACTCTTTGCTTCTATACTCGACCCATCTTGTTATAAAGGCCAACATGCCATTCGCTTTCTTCACTGCCTGCTGCACCTGCATGCTTACTTTCATAGACTGATGAACAAGGACCCCCAGATCCCGTTGTACTTCCCCTTTTCCCAACGATGCCGTTTAGATAGTAATCTGCCTTCCCGTTTTGATACCAAAGTGGATAACCTCACATTTATCCACATTAAATTTCATCTGCCATGCATCTGCCCACTTCCCCAACCTGTCCAAGTCACCCTGCATTCTCATAGCACCCTCCTCACAGTTCACATTGCCACCCAGCTTTGTGTCATCTACAAATTTGCTAATGTTACTTTGAATCCCTTCATCCAAATCATTGATGTTTATTGTAAATAGCTGTGGTCCCAGCACCAAGCCTTGCAGTACCCCACTAGTCACTGCCTGCCATTCTGAAAGGGACCCGTTAATCCATCTTTGTTTCCTGTCTGCCAACCAATTTTCTATCCAAGTCTACCCCCAATCCCATGTGCCCTAATTTTGCCCACTAATCTCCTATGTGGGACCTTATCAAATGCTTTTGGAAAGTCCAGGTACACTACATCCACTGGCTCTTCCTTGTCCATTTTCCTAGTTACATCCTCAAAAAATTCCAGAAGATTAGTCAAGCATGATTTCCCCTTCATAAATCCAAGCTGATTTGGACCGATCCTTTTACTGCTATCCAAATGTGCGGCTATTTCATCTTTTATAATTGACTCCAGCATCTTCCCCACCACCGATGTCAAGCTAACCGGTCTATAATTCCCTGTTTTCTCTCTCCCGCCTTTCTCAGAAAGTGGGATAACATTAGCTACCCTCCAATCCACAGGAACTGATCCTGTCTATAGAATATTGGAAAATTATCACCAATGCATCCACGATTCTAGAGCCACTTCCTTAAGTTTACTATCACTTACCAAGCTGTGACTAACCCCACATTTTTCCAGCTTTCTCTCCACCCTCTCGTCTACCCCAAATAGTCTGAAGAAGGGTCTGAAAGGACCTAAAACATGCCCATTTCCTCCATGCTGCCTGGCCCACTGAGTAACTCGAGCATTTTTGTGTTTTTCAAAATAATCTCTCTTTTGTCATATGGGTGCAAATGATCAGGTATTTCCCAATGTCAGCCAATATTTATCCTTCACCACATTTTTAGACATATCTCATTGCTGTAGGTAAATTGGCTATTATCTTTCCTTTGGTGTGCCATTGACTACATTTCATAAATATTTGAAAATCAAAAGGCTGCAGATGCTGAAAATCTGAGACAAACTGGAAAAAAATATCAGCAGGTCTGACAGAAACTGCGGACAGAGAAAACATTATTCATGTTTCAGGTCCAAACCCTTAATCAGAACTGGAAAGGTGAGAAAATATACCCGTCTTAAACCAGTCACGTAATACCTTCAATCTCCAGCCTCGATTGGAACTGAAAAATGCTGAAACCACTTTATCAGCGAACCAAGCTTGTCTTTAATTACCGAGCGGACTATCTCGAGTTAATTAAGTAGGAAGGAACTGTAGATGCTGGTTTAAACTGAAAATTGACTCAAAATGCTGGAATAAGTCAGCGGGGCCGGCAGCATCTCTGGAGAGAACGAATGGGAAGAAGTAGTCTGAGAGTCTCGACCCGAAACGTCACCCATTCCTTCTCTCCTGTTCCGCTGAGTTACTCCAGCATTTTGCGTCTATCTTCGAGGTTAATTGAGGTTTACATTTAAATATGTAAGCTGATGCATTCATTTTGAGAACGCATTAAAATACTTAAGTACTTAACTCTTGGCCATCCTCCTGTGACTGCACCGTCCTCGATTGCAGACTGTTCCCCAATGGTCTTTCACCAGTCTGCAATCGAGGACGGTGCAGTCACAGGAGGATGGCCAAGAGTTAAGCACTTAAGTATTTTAAACTTAGTTAGGGGTTCCTTTCGCCTCAGTCTTAAACCAACCAACCAGCCAGATGACTGGACACGGATCTTGAAGTTTAAAATACTTTATGTTTGGTCGTCACCGGTGCGATATTTCCTTGAGGTTTCTGAAGGGGCTTCACTGAAAAAATAGGACGTGTCTTTGACTACGTCCAATTTGTCAACCGGAGCTAGCACTTTGCAACCCTTCACTGAAGGCTTCAGGATATCGGAGCCAATCCATTAACCCAACCGAACACTTTGCAACTACCATTCTTCAGGTCGATTTACTTCAGAAGTCGATTTACTTCAGAAGTCGATTTACTTCAGAGGACACGCAACTTCTCACAAACGTCGTCCTCGTCGAGCAGGCCGAGCCCAGAGTTCGTGGCTCGAGAGCCGAATTGAACTCACGGAAATAGCCGAAGTCGCTGACTGTAGAACCGACCATTTCCGACAGTAATCGGCTTCAAAAAGCGGAGGCTCCGGAAACAGCCGAAGGCCGCGACGAGGAGCGGAACCGAAAGCAGCAGAATCCAAGGAGCGCGCGGAAGCGGCCGGAGCTGTTTCCGGAAGTAGCTGAGCGCGCAGGGAGACGGCGCTGTGAGCCGAGCGTTTCCGGAAATAGCCGATCCGAGCGGGAGCCGGAGAGCCGGAGAGCCGAACCCCGTCCTGCTCAAAGACTCGAAGGAAGCGGTGCCGTCACCGAGACACTGAGCCGAGCTGCCTGCTCAGCGCCGCAAACATGGCCAGGGATTACGACCACCTCTTCAAGCTCCTCATCATCGGGGACAGCGGTAAGAAGCAACCGGGAAGGTGGAGTGGCGGAACCGGGGCGGCGGCAGGAAACAGGCCGAGTCAAAGGCCCGACGCTAGTGGTGGAATGGGCCGGGCAATGGAAGCCCGAGACAGAGTGAAAGAGGGTGGAGAGGCCGCGGCCACCGGAGCCCCGCTTCTTTCCTGTCAGAAGAAGCCTTCCGGGAGCGGAGGCGGAGGCTGAACTGTTGTCACGAAGCGCCTTCCGAAAGAGAGGGAGGACTGGGGGAGACTCAGTGAGTGGGTCCGGCACAGGCAGTCTTTCAGGGAGGGAATGAGTCCGGAACAACGCAGACTCTCGGGGAGGGAGCAAGGGAGGGAGTCAGGGCTCGGCCATGGGCAGTCTCGGAGAGGGAGTGCGAGAGCCTGAAACAGGACAGACTCGTTGGGACGAGGATATTAATGTTTAGATAGGGGGCAGTTCAGTGAGTGGGTCAGGACTTTGAGACGGTGGGGCAAAGGCAGGGGGGGGGAAGTGATTGCGCGAACACCTAATGGTAAGATGAATGTGTGAGTAAATTCTAAATTGTATACAGTTACAAGTGCGAAAGTTGGTGTGTCATTGTTACAAAGAACCTACATAGGAGACTGGTGTTTTAGAAGGTAGGTATGCTTGAAAATAGGCTACGTGTGTGTATTGGGGTTAACTTGGCAAATAGGTTTGCAAATCCCTGTGACAAAATTCGGATGGGGATTCCGTGGTGAGATAAGGTAAATGGTGAGCTATGCCTGAAAGTTACTGAGGTGGAACCATGTCATAGGATTGGGACATTGGTGAGTACAATTGTCTGGAGGTGGTGTCATGTTCATCAACACTTTTATATGGCAAACCAGAGCAGAACTTACACCATAAGTGGTAGAATCCCGTAGAATATTGCAGGACAGAGATCTAGGAGTATAGGTGGACCGAATGGTGAATATGGCTTTTGGCATACTTGCCTTCATTGGGAGGAGTATTGAGTACAAAGGTTGGAAGATCATGATGTAGCTTTGCAAGTCATGGGCGAGACCACACTTTGAGTACTGCGTACAGTTCTGGACTGCCAGCTATAAGAAGGATGTCAATGTTGGAATGAGTGTAGAAGAGATTGATCAGAATGTTATGTGGACTTGGGGGCTTGAGTTATAGGAAAAGGATGGCTAGGCTGGGACCCTCTTTCGTTGGAGTCTGAAGGATGACCTTATTGAGGTGTACAAGAACATGAGGGACATCGATAAACTGAACATTGTCTGTTACCCAGGGCAGAGGATTCTATAGGTAGTGGCGTATGCTTACGTTGAGTGGGAGAGATTTATGCTGGACCTCGTGGGCAACGTTTTAACTTGGAGGCTAGTCCAGATCTGTAATGAGCTACCAGAGAAAGCTATAGTAGGGGATACAAATTTCAAAAGGTAGTAGGATGGATAAAATGTTCAAGAAGGAACTGCAGATGCTGGAAAATCGAAGGTAGACAAAAATGCTGGAGAAACTCAGCGGGTGCGGCAGCATCTAGGGAGTGAAGGAAATAGGCAATGTTTCATGCCGAAAAGTCTGAAGAAGGGTTTTTGCCCGAAACGTTGCCTATTTCCTTCGCTCCATAGACGCTGCCGCACCCGCTGAGTTTCTCCAGCATTTCTGTCTACCTAGTAGGACGGATATATGGATAGGAAGGGTTTAGATGGGAAAATGAGCTAAATGCAAGCAAATGGGATTAGCCCATAATGCCAATTGGCTTGGTTATGTAGATTGATTCTGAGGATCTGAACCTGGGGATGAGCCAATGTAAGTAAATGTTTCCAGTGTAAGTACGGTAGAGAAGATGCCTGACCACTGGTGTGTGTTTGCCCAGGCATGGGGTTGTATACTTGAGTTTCTGTATCAACACACAGGGACATGACTGTTGCTTTATGTGCATGGTAGAGCGTGTCAAGGATAGAGCCTGAATGCAAGTGTAAAAACTAGTCTAGGTGGGAACCAATTGGTTATGATGATGCATGGGAAAGAATTAGGCAGACGCACATGCACGCATGTAGAAGAAAAAGCGTACGGGGGAATTCTGGAGTTTGGGGCCTAGAAGGCTGCAGGAACAACTTGCAGTTCAGCCAGAGAGGGATGGAGTTTGTGTTGCTGATTTTGTCTCCAGAGCATAATTTTATTGGACTGATTGAATTTTGAGGTCAATTCGATTAATTCAACCAGGTTGTTTGTGGTCTGCAGGCTAGAGTAAATTATCAGATTCCCCAGAGATCTTTCAAAACAATCTAGTAGTTTTGTGGTCATCATTCAAGATGCCACCTTCTTACTCTAGAATTAACCTAACCTGAATTATCCAGCTGCTAGATGTTTTGTTTAAATGTGTGTTCTCGGATCATTTGGCCAAGTTTCTGGAATTATAGCTAGTATGTTGTTGCATTCACTGGAAATCAGACAAGGAGACTTATAAATTATTGGAGGCAACAAGATAGGTGTCCTATTCCTCCTGGCCAATGTGGCATAGATGTCGGGGGAAGGTAATCTCATCATTCATGTCAAAGTTAGAGATACTTAGAAGGGAAAATGACTATTTCAGTGAAGTAAGTGGTGTCATTGGTAAGAACCTGCTCAAACAGTATTAGATTGTTGAAGTACTTGGTGGTTTACTTCAATGCCAGTGACAGGCCTTGATGTCTTGGGGACGTGGGCCTGTTCAGGAAGTCCAGTCTCTGATTTACAGTTTGTGTAACAAACTGTGATCTGTTAGGCCCCTGGCTGTGTAAGACAGACTGAACACTTGTTACTACACAGCTTTGTGTAGCTGAGATTCATTTAATTTAAATGCTGTATGATCTGTCCAGCGAGTAACTACTTGTGATGCAGTGATGACTAAATTGAAAGACCAATAATTAAGATTCAGACTATACCAAAATTATTTAATGATTTTCATTAGTTCAAAGGTATATCAGGAAGGAAAATGGTTGTATCACTCTGTTATTAAAAGTTCAAAGTGTTCACTAATATCAATTCAACAAACTAAGCTATCCATCATTATCTGGTTTGGCATTTCTTTAACTCAAGTCTCACACCAATAAATCAGATTTTTGCCTGCTTTATACAAGTCATTCCATATATCAAACTATTACTTTAGGGCAACTAGACATGAATAATATAAATGTTATGCTTCTTGTGTTTAAATGCAAAAGTGCACAAGTTTGGCAGGTTGTACATTGGACCCGGTGTGCAGTTTGGTGGTGATAGGGTTATGGTGGTGGGAATGGAGATCTTTAGACATTAAACTCTGGGACGGATAAATATCTGGAAATACAGCTGTAGGTTTATTTTTCCAAATTTGTTGTCTTTAAGGGTGTCATTGAGAAATAGTTCTCAAGCCACTAATGATGGGCACAATTTGAATCGCGATGCATGTCACAATAAAAGTGTATTATCATCTGCTACCTATTTTATTCCTGGATTGTCTTGGTACCACCAAATATATGGCAATTATGCTAAAGTACCCAATAACATTAACAAATAGGATGTAAAACAGAATCTAATGTTGATTGATCTGATCAACTTCAATCTTTAGTCATGTCCACACTTGGGTTTAAGAAAGTATGGAATAATTCAAGTTAGGATTCATTGCATTGTCACTTTTAAGTGTTGACTATATTAATGACTGATTTATTGAAAGCAAAGGGCTCAATGCACCTTCTTGAGACTCGCTTTCCTTCTCAATTTGAATAAATGCAGTTCGCAGCACTATGTTCTATCTGCTTTAATGCAACAGGCCTAGCTGAAAAGAGCCAGAAAATAATCATAAGTAATCACTCTTACAAGAGAAAAGATACCAACAAAACTAGAGGCTGGTAAGTTCCATTGATCATTAGCCACATCCAGGGTTCTTGAAGCAAGTGGCTGCAGAGGCGGTGATTTATCGTGGTCTTCCAAATTTCCATGAGTAATATATTAAAGACCATGATGGATATGTTTGTTCAATAGTTGAATCGTGTCATGTGAAATGGGAAGGAAAGTGGTGCAGAGAGCAAGGTGACATTTAATGGCGAAGCAGGCTGAAGAGGATGTATGAACAACTCCATTCTTAAGTTATTTTAATGAGCACATGACACGAAGCTTAAGAATGAAGGTCCTAACATAAAGTGGTTGTATTGCAAGGAAATAGGTTGGACTAATCGGGCAATGCAGTGAGATTTAATTCCAGAAGGTGTGAAAACCTAGTCATATTTATGGTTACCATGAGAGTAACCTGAAATTATCCAGCAAGATTGTCATTTCCACTGCTGGTTGTCATACCCTTGCAAGTTTGTATGGTTCTAATTATTCAAACTGAGAAGGAATGTGACGGCCTCAATCAATAAGTGAATTCTGCTCAATGCTTCCATGTTAAAGTGGGCTTAAGGATGAGACAGCTATGATGTAATGGATGGTGATAAATAGATATGGAGATTGGAGCAGAGAATGTAGCCTCATGAGCTTTATTTATTCAGTCATAGTCAAATAGCCCTTTGGCCCATCAAGTGCACATTTACCCTAATCGTACACTTATCCAATATTTATTCTTCCCACGCCCCCAACTCACAAAATGAATTCCTTTTATTTCAAAGAGTGAGAGCTTTGAAGCAGACATCCAACGTGTTTTCACAGTAAATGTTGGCGCAATGTCCTCTTTCCCATTGGGAAAAGGTTCTATTTTCTTTCATTAATAAGTTAGTTTTCAATTAAGTATGGGGGATGAGGGTGGTCAGAGAAAAAGAAAGTCGACAATTGTAACATTGAATTTACTCTTGTAGCTTGGGTCAGAAACAAAATGAATAGATAAGCTAACTGCCTAATGGAGACAGAGGCAAGCTCAGACTTGGGGGGGCGGGGGGGGGGTGGGCTGGCGAATGGTTTTAAGATATTTGGCATGTACGTAGTTAGTTGCTGTGTACTCCCAACTCTTAAAGTTTTGGATCGACAAACCAATTGGCAATACAATAATCTTGGAACATGTTCTCACACTGTTGTTAGTTACTGCTCTGCCAGCTTCAAAAAGTTGTCCTATGCCATTCCAGGCCACTTTCCAGCAGTTCTTGTGAATTGTGATTTTTGGAACATTGCAAACAGAAGCTTAGTGGAATGAGACTTGATACGATGTTAGAGTGAGTAGAGATAAGTTCACTTGATTTGGGATGTTAAAAACATAGCACATTTCATTTGTACAATATGTAATCCAGTTCAAAAGGGTCAAAAAGTGCAGGTCTTTCATATATTGTGATGTAATTTAAGGTTTAAATTACAACTCCCAATGAGTTAGAGCTGGGATTGACTAAGTTGTTTACCACTGCTCATTTCCTGGTCTTCGAGACAAATCTCATCTGGAGGGCTAGTAACTAATAGAGACTAATCCTTGTGATTAGCTATATACGGCTACATTCAATATTGGTGAGTAACTAACCACTAGCTGCTGGTAAAGTCCACAAAGACATGGATTAGCTTGTAGAAGAGAAGCCACAAAAGTGGGATTTCTCTCTTGACCCAAACAGTTGTATAATAGCTTTGATGCTGGCTTATTAATCCAGAGTTCAGGTTCTCTCAGTACCACTTGACAGCAGATTTTGAGTCTTCCTTTTTCTACGTGTGGGTAAAAGAGCTAACCTCCTGACGTGAGATTGTTTACTCTGGATATAATTTGGTTGAGTGTGGTATTAAGTTAATGAAGATCAATCCTGAATGGGTTAAGAGTCACAAATGGTGAAAAAGAGGTTGATGACGCTGGTAGTTGTTGCAGATCAGCCACCTCAGTCCCACAATCTGTTTACTGAAATTGGAAGCATGGCTGCTCACTGAATTGTAACTGTCAGCTGTATTTGCAATCCCTCAGTTGATGTAAAGGTTTGCACACATACTCGGCAAAACCCAGAAAATATCCAGGGTTGACAGGTGACATCGATATGTCATGTGCTGGGCATTGACCATTAATGGGAGAATTTAATTATCTTCCTTTTTAAGTGAATAGCAACGATATTGCCATACTTTTTTACCTTCGGCATCCTGAGACTGGCCAAATGGGAGAGTCACATAAAAGCTATGGAAGTAATCTAAACCTTGGGTTGGGTATTATGATGAGTGACTGCCCTTCTGCCTACCAAAACATCTTCATAAAAGACAAGTCAGAAGACCTTCTGAAGAATAGTCCCGACCAAAATGTCACCTATCCATGTTCTCCATGAGATGCTGCCTGGAGCACAGAGTTACTCAGGCTATTTGTGTCCTCTTGCATACAGGTGAACCATTGATTTTCCCGCACCTTTGCTTCCAGAGCCTTGCTGGATTATCCATTTTGCTGGACAACAGAGGTCATGTAATAATAATTCAACAATACAGCTTTGACCAATGAATTATACTCTTTCCATGTCTCTAAAACACTGGACTGCTAGAAACCTAAATAAAGCAACAAATAAATAAATAAATACTTGACACTCTCAGGATGGAGGCACATGTCCTGAAAGAGGATGAGCCACACACAATACTCTCGTAATTTTGTCTGAATTAAAGGAGGTGCCGGCCCATCGGTTGCCGGAAAATCAGTGGTGAACCTGTATTAGCTGCAATAATCTGAATTCAACATCCGGGATAGCAATGAAAAATGCTAGAAGTTACCGGCAGGTCGGGCAGCATCTGCAGAAAGAGAAGCAGATTTCAGGTTATGGACAGTTCATCAGAATTAAGATAAAAATAGAAATGAAATGAGTCTTACAAAGATAGGGAGATCAAAAGAGTCTGTGGTAATGTAGGAGAGCAGGAGAGAATGAGTAATAAGTAGACACCTTTTGTTATTCACCTGCCTTTGCCATTCTCTGTCTGCTGATGTTGAAAGAGAATAAAAGCTGATGAAGAACAAAAGATATCTTGGGAGAGGTGAAATAGATCCAATGCTGGCAGAAGAGATGTAAATAAACTGGTTGGTTTGGTTGATAATCTGAAACTATTAAATTAATTGAGTCCAGAAGGCTTTAATGTGCCTTGTCAGAAGCAAAGATTCCTATAGGATCTTTGGTCAGAAGGCGAGGTGCTGCTCTCCAAGCGGAGCAGGCTTGAAGGATTGCTGTAGAGAGCTCTTGTTTCTGTCCATTGGAATTTTCAGGTTGATGTAGTATACGTGAAGCTACATGATTGTACTGAGTTGTATGCAAAACAAAGCATTTCACTGTACCTAAGTACATGTGACAATAAAGTATCACTGAGATGAAGGGGTAATCTTTCTTGCCCACAAGCCAAAATTCAATGAGAGTCAAAGTGCAGGAAATTGAACTGTTGGGGTGAAAGATGTATGTGGAGGCATGGGTGCAGAAGTTTGCATAATCAGAAGTTGTGGGGGAGACAGATTAGCCTGGTGAAACCTGGGTGCAAGGTGGGAGGAATTGTCCTCTAATTAGCTATTGAAACTTGTGGTCTTGTCATAGTTAAAGGTTGTTAGCCTGTCCCCTAAAATAGTCACTAAAATCGTCCAAAACGATTTCCAAGATTGCATTATTTTGCTTTTGGACCATCCAGGGTAATGCTGGATGATTTATATTTCTTTCATTCATCTCAACATCCACAACTGCCTGGCACGCCATCAGCAATCCAGGACACGGAGTCCCAGCTCACAACCTCCTCCACCTGCAGACAAGGACATCATTGTAATTCCATCACCTTCAAGATCTCTGCCTAGTCACACGATTCTGACTGCCTGATCTCCTGAGTATTTTAAATGTTTTTTCTTTTTATTTCAGATATCCAGCACCTGTGTTGTTGCTTTTTGAATGACCTTGGGTTAATAGAACAGCCTTGGGTTTACAGAACAGCGACTTCCTTTATGAAGTCGGCATCTGTAAATTCATATCCTAAATTCTGATTTACTTCCCACACAAGCATCCAGTTCGTAGAGTTTATTTGAATCTCCGTACCTGTGAATTTGCTCAATGACCAGTTTAAATCCACGAAAATCACTAGTATTTCCAAAATATTTAATTCATTCAATTTGGTTTCAGTGGCAAAAAAATGATTTGTGTTGTGGGACACAATGCTGGGCAGCCACAATTAGCTTAAACAAAGTTCTTGGGTTTTAAACCAGCAAAGCTGCCATTTTATTGCTCATTGTTTGTTCCTTGATTGGGGTAATAGATGATTGACTTTTTCAATCTACAGATTGTGTGTAAATCTATTCCTATATAAAATGCTACAAGGTTGCACATTGCAGGCTTCAGCGCAAGCGGGAATGAAGAAGCACCCATGCTATATACTCCATCCATGCCTCTCGTAATCTTGGAATGCCAAATTGAGCTTTATAACAAGTGCCAAATGAATGCAAAGATGAGGTTTGCATGCTCGTTCTTGAACGTCAAGTAAACAATGTAAAATTGTCACAGCATTTGCAGTGATCCCTCTAAAGTGCAGTGTAACAGATATATTATCAGAATAGAATTTACTCTTATCAATAGCAGCACACGCAAAACAACTAGTCTTTGCCATTGTTTTTGTTCCACCTGAGCCTCCTGTCATTCCATCACTTGCTATCAGCATCTTCTTCCATTCATTTCCACTTTCTTCTCGTCAACGTTCTGGTGGGGAGTAAGTTTCTTTATTTATATGCGTTACTAACTAAAAAATTGTGAACATTTTCAGTGTCCATGTTGTATTCCTGAAGCCTGGTTTTTTTAATGCACCAGTGAAAACATTTCTGTATTGAGTCAACCTTCAGCCTTTGAACACTGTCTGCAGGCAAGAAATCCACCTATTTTCTGCCTCTTGTTTGCAGTTTGTGTTTCTTAGCAGCAGAGAAGACCAAGTTAAAAAGGTTTATATAGAGCAGAACATGTTATAGAATAATTCTTAAAGCTTTTGGACACAATTGGAAAGACCAGCAATTTTGTTTCAAATGTTTCCCTATTGCCCATCGCTCATTGCCCTTAAGAAACGGAAAGGAGTTCCTATCTTGAACTGCTGTGACCCTCATGGTGTATCTTTGGATACCATGTTCAATTTTTAGATCAAATGACCACAGAATGGTGATACATTTCCCAAATCTAGATGCCTGGGAAGGAAATGCAGCAGCTAGTTTAACTATCAGTCTGACGAAGGGTCTCGACCCAAAACATCACCTATTCATTCTCTCTGGAGGTGCTGCATGTCCCGCTGAGTTACCCCAGCATTTTGTGTCCCAAATTTAGATGGTGTGTAACTTGGAGAGGACCTTGCACATTACTGTACATCACCTCGGATACTTCTATACCTTACCGTAGAGGTCATGAGTTTGAGATTTGCAATTTAAGAAGTAAAAGCAGTAAATTTTTATCGGTGGCACGTACCAGAGCCACTATGTGCTGGGGTGGAGGAATAGTGGGATAATGAGTAGAGTGCCAGTCAATGGCACTACTTTGATTGTTGAACTTCTGTATTCTGTGTGTTGTTCAACTTCCGTATAATATGAATTGCAATCAGTCCAGGTAATTGGAGAATATTCAGGACACATTCCTGATGTCCATTATAAATGATGGAAAGCCCTTTGGTCAGAAGGAGATGGTCATCTCAAGATGCCCTCCCCACGAGGCCACATTATTTCTAGGTGGTGTTAACATTCTAGTCAGTAGGTCCCCAATAAAGGGAAAAAGGATCCATTGTAGACTATACATTTGCTCAAGCATACTACTGCACTATTCAGCTAGATCACGATTAATTCTATAATTCGTCCACATTGTTGTCCATAAAAATCTACCTTTGTTGAACTTCAAAATACTTGCTGACTATACACTGTCTTCTGGGTTAGTGAGTTGTAGACATTTCTCTGCATCTGGCTTCATATCTTAAGATCATGACCCTAGTTGTAAACAATCCAGGCTGAGTAAACAGCCTCTTGGCAATCTGAGAATATTCCAGAACGTAGGGAATTTTGGACATGCATCTCAAATGTAGCCATTTCTGCGGCATCTCTTCAAACCCTATCATGCAACCTGTGAGTTCCTGGGAATTTGTCAGGTTTTGGTCCCTAGGTTCGCCACTATTTTAGTAATGTTAAGTACTAAGCTCTTCATCTCACAAGAGAATATCAAAGGTAAAAAAATATTTAATGCATCAGTAACTATTATCCATGAATTCTTCTGCCTCTTTCTCAATGGGACCTACATTTATTTTAGCTACCATTTTTACACAACAATCTAATAGAAGCTGCTTTTTTTTTTTAAATTCGCTTTCCTGTTTGAACTTATCCCATTTTTCCATCATCACTGATGGTTATTAAACCTCTTCCAAACTCGACACAATCTGTTTATTTGAGAGGATTTCTGCAAGCTTTCAATTTAATGCTATCTTTGAATGCTTTAGTTAGCTGGAGCTTTTCCTGACTATTTTTTTATTTCTTTGGGGAACGTACATTAATTATAAATATTTAGAAACATAGAAAATAGGTGCAGGAGGAGGCCATTCGGCTCTTCGATCATTGTGATCGTGGCTGATCTTCCCCAATCAATAACCCGTGTCTGCCTTCTCCCCATATCTCTTGATTCCACTAGCCCCTAGAGCTCTATCTAACTCTCTTAAATCCATCCAGTGATTTGGCCTCCACTGCCCTCTGTGGCAGGGAATTCCGCAAATTCACAACTCTCTGGGTGAAAAAGTTTTTTTTCACCTCCGTCTTAAATGACCTCCCCTTTATTCTAAGACTGTGGCCCCTGGTTTTGGACTTGCCCAACATTGGGAACATTTTTCCTGCAGCTAGCTTATCCAGTCCTTTTATAATTGTATTAGTTTCTATAAGCATGGGAAAGTCCCCCCCCCCCCCCCCCCCCTTCCCCCATCCTTCTAAACAGAATACAAGCCTAGTCTTTTCTGCATCCTGCGGGGATGAACATTGAATTCTCCCAAGTTTGTTAGCCCTTGCTGTCTCCTCCCCTTCCTCAGCCCTCGGGCTGTCTCCTCCCATCCCTCAGCCCTCGGGCTCCTCCTCCTCCTTTTTCCCTTCTTCTCCCCTCCCCCCCCCCCCCACCACCCCCCATCAGTCTGAAGGTTTCGGCCCGAAACGTTGCCTATTTCCTTCGTTCCATAGATGCTGCTGCACCCGCTGAGTTTCTCCAGCATTTTTGTGTATCCTAGTCTTTTCAATCTTTCCTCATATGACAGTCCCGCCACCACAGGGATCAATCTCGTGAACCTACGCTGCACTTCCTATTTCTTTAAATATTTGCTATATCTGCAATCAATTTAACACAAGATACTCCAGCATTTTGTATCCAACTCAGCGGGACAGGCAGCATCTCCAGACAAGGAATGAGTGATGTTTCAAGTCGAGACCCTTCTTCTCTTGACCCGAAGCGTCACCTATTCCTTCTCGCCGGAGATGCTGCCTGTCCCGCTGAGTTACTCCAGCCTTTCCTTCATACACATCAATTTAACACTGACATCTTTCTTGTAAATGATGAGCATTGGCTAAGTATGAGAATAACGTATCATTGTGACTAGGGTATTTCAGAGAAGGGGAGCATTGCTTAATTTACTTAAGTTACTGGGAAACTCAGAAACATGAACCGGCAATGTTCCTGAATAACCTTTCCCTCCTGCCCCAAATGCTGTAGGGACATCTCTGGAGATTAATAACTAAAGAATGACAAGTATGGTACTTGCCATTGTATCGAAGATGGTGTGTATACTATGATAGTACAGGATTTTCTTGTATTTTGGAGCAAGTTACCTTTCAACCCAATAGTATGGAGCCTTTTTAGAATTACAAGGAAGGAAAAGGAAAATCTGTAATTTAACATTTGGAGGTTATAAAGCAATTATTAATAAATTTCTGACTATCCATGAGTTTGCAAAAGTATTGAAACTAAAAACATTCTGGATGGCATCCATCATTTTGTTATTAAGTTAACAGCTGCTCCATCTAATTTAATCTCCCTCCACTCCTCACTGTCAGCACATGAACCAGCTGGTATAAATTAAATAGTGTATTTGCTCAACAGCACTTTAATGTGCTAAACATTAGGCAGCTCGCCCCTTTAATGTGCATCAGCTGATACAGAGCCATGTGATGGATTGGGCTCATAACAGCATTGACTGCACTTCAAACGATTTCATTGGTACGGAAGCATTTGGATGGGTTTGGAGAACCGACAGCATGAAGCAGGCCTGGGGTGGAAGTGGAGCAGAGATGTGGTTACATTGGCCCAAGATTGTCACGTTGCAAGAGATTTTCTGTTGGTAAAGAGAAGAGGAAGTATTTTTGCCCATTCTGGGATTTTGCTGTAATAAGAAATAAACCATTTTTACTGTATTCTGCCATTTCAATAATTAGTAATTGTTTGCAGTTTGGATCCTTCCACTGTTCAAGATGACTGCCTGGCTTTTTGAGTTCACATTTATTACACTTGGCAAGAGCTTCTCTCTCAGTGCAGCAAGTTCTGTGAATTACTTTGAGTGAAATCATTGCTGCCAATATAGAAATGGGAGTTGGCCATTTTGCCCCTTGAGGCTTTCCACCATCCAGTGAGATCATGGCAGATGTGTGACCTAATTCCACGTTGTTCATGTTGCCTTGTATCGCCTCCCCTTGTATCCTCTCCTCTCATCCACCCTGGCAAGATCCCTCAGAATCTTGCACGTTTCAATCAAGCCTCTTACTCTTTGAAACTTTGACAGTGGTGCTGTTGCCTCATGGCACCAGGAGCTGGGTTTGATCCTGACCTTGGGAGATGTCTGTGGTGTTTTCACATGCTTCCTGTGACCGAGTGAGTTTCTGCTGGATACTCCTGTTTTCTCCGACATCCCAAAGACCTGCGAGTTTGTAAGTTAATTGGCCTCTTGCGGTTAATTGCCCCTAATGTGTGGGGAGTGGATGAGAAAGTGGGATAGCATATGATTAGTGAAAACTGGTGATAGATGTTGGCGTGGGCGGAAGGTCCTGTTTTCATGCTGTATCTATGAATGATTCAGTGGATACCAATCTAGCTTGATCATTCTTTTAAATATCCTGCCCATTCTGAGTATTATTAAGGTAAACCTTCTCTGAACTGCATCCAATGCATTAACACCCTTTCTTCAATTATGAAGCCAATACTCTTACCTATTATATCAGTCTGAAGAAGGGTTTCGGCCCGAAACGTTGCCTATTTCCTTCGCTCCATAGATGCTGCTGCACCCGCTGAGTTTCTCCAGCTTTTTTGTGTACACTCTTACCTATTATCCTGATACGATTTCATCAGTATTCTATATTACTGAAGCTTAACCTTGTTTATTCAATCACCATAGCAATAAACAATAACATTTTGCTGGAGGAATGGGTAGCATCTGTGGAGTGATTGGACAGATAACATTTCGGGCTAGGACCCTTCTTCAGACTGATGGAGTAAAGGGGGGGGATACCTAGTAGAAATAATGGAGGTAGCACAAGCCTGGAAAAAGAGAGGTGGCTATACATACTCTTCCCATCTGCCATTCAAAGTCCCTCTGACCTGCATACACTTATCATTTGCCAGGCTTTGTCCCGCCCCATCACTTTTCCAGTTTTCTCCCTCTACAATCGGTCTGACAAAGGGTTCCTACACAAAATGCCCATTCACTCCATAGATGTTACCTGACCCGCTGAGTTCCTCCAGCACTTTGTGTTTTACTCAGGATTCCAACATCTGTAGAGTTTTTGTGCCAATAACATTGTTGGTTTACTTGCTTTGCCTGCTAACCGGCTTTTTGCAAGCTATGGAGTAGAGCACCGAGGGACCCTCTACATCTCAAATATCTGCAATCTCTCAGCATTTAGATGAGTTTTTATTTTACCAAACTGTTCTTTTCCACTTATTTGAACCATCTGTATCGTCTTTGTAACTTGGCTTCACTGTTTACTTTCCTACCTATCTCTGTGCTATCAACAGATTCACCATTAGTACCTCCATTTCATTTGTATAAATGTAAAAAAAAAAAATTGCATTTGCTAACCATAGAGAAGCCATGTATGCAAGCTGTCTCTATCATGTTGCCAGCGATTCTGCTATCTGTACCAAATATTTCACCTTCTACACCATGGATTTTCTGCAATAACCTTCAATGTGGCACTTTAACATATTGAAGGACTCATTCCTCCAAAATGGATGCCCTCACACTCTGAGTCAGTCATATAATAGACATATAATCCTTCAGCCCAAAGAGTCCATATTGAACAAGATGCCCCATCTAAACGTTCCATTTTCTCACATTTGGCCCATATCCATGTAAATCTTTCTGATCCATCAAATGTTATTTTACTCGCTTCAACTATTTCCTCTCATAGATCGTTTCATATACCCACCACCCTCTGTGTGGAAAAAGCTGCCCATTGGGTTCCTATTGAACCTTTTCCCCCCTCGCTTTAAACCTATGCCCTTCAGTTTTTGATTTTCCCCTACCCTGGGGGAAAAAAGATTGTATACATTCACCCAATCCATTGCCCTCACAAATGTATACGCCTTTTACAAGATCACCTATCAGTCTCCAGCCTTCAAAGGAATAAAGTGTTGAATACAGTATTCTAAGTGTAACCATACCAATACCTTGTACAACTGTAACATAAAGTCCCAACTTCTATACTCACTGACTGACGAAGGCCATTATGGGAAAAGCCTTCTTCATCACCCTGCGATGCCACTTTCAGCAGACTATTTATTTCTATTCCTAGGTCTCTCAGCAGACTATTTATTTCTATTCCTAGGTCTCTCTGCCCTACAATACTTCTCAGGGCCCCACTGTTCACTCTGCAGATCCTGTCCTGGATTGACTTCTCAAAATGCAGCACATAACACACCTACATTAAACTCCATGAACCATTCCTTGCCCAGTCTATCGTGGTCCTACTGAAATTCTTTAAAACCATTTTCACAATCTATGATACCACCTATTTTAGTGTCATCTGTAAACTTACGAATCATACCTAATATATTCTCATCCAAATCGTTGACCAAGATGACAAATTCATGAGCCACAATCTCCCATGAACGAAACCATGCTGACTATCCCTGATCAACCACTATCTTTCCAATGCATCTATGTCTTCCCCTCAGAATCCTTTCCAGGAAGTTTCGTACCACAGATGTTAGGTTTAACCATATATAAGTTCTTGGGTTTTTCTTTGCAGGCCATTTATACAGAGGCACAACATTAGCCACCCTCCAGTGCTCTGGCACCTCACCTGTGCACTGGAATCTGTTTTTCACAATTTAATCTATTCACATAATCTATTAACATCTCTGCAGCATGCACACAATTTCCATGTAATTTTATTTTAATCACTGGCAAATTTGAATCATGTTATCTCATTTATACTCGGAGATTGCAACCATAATCCTTGCAGGAGGGCCTCCTGTCAAACAGAATTTCTGCTTGCCACCTTTACGCTTTCTGGTCACATTGCTCCAGTCACCAGGGTTTAATTTTTTTTATATCCATTGCTGCCCGAGTAGAATTTATACATTCTCCCCTTCACCTTGTGGGTTTCCACCAAGTGCTCAGTTGCCATCCACTTCTGAAGGACATGTAGATCAGTAGGTTCATTGACCATTAAATTGAATCTGGTGTATGTGGGAGTTAGTGGGAATGTTTGGATTAGTCTATTTGGGTGGATGAAAGTCAGCAGGATTTTGGTAGACCAAAGGGTCTGTTTAACATCTCTGATTGCTGTTTCTTCACTTGCACTGATTTTCGTGTCAGTTTATTCAAGATGTTTATTTCTGACTTCTTCCACCTGGAATACACTGTTCAAAGTAGTTATTTAACCTGTTTGCTCATTTTTATTTGCAATATTCCTATTATCATTTTTAAGTGGTTCTGGCTACCCGTCCCCCCTAATATGATTCCTGTTCTCTCCTTTATGTTTCTTCCTGTCCTTTTTACTTTTTTTCACTTTGGCTCTCCAAGTGGCTAGAATTTCTGCTAGATTTTGGATGTTTTAAACACTTTCCTCTTATTTTGTGTTGCTCCTGACCAATTTAGTCCTCCATGACTATTTTCTGTCATCAAGCATGTTCCAGTTTCCACCCAGACTGGAAGGATGTGTAAATTGGTAGATTAATTGGCAACCGAATTGCCTCGAGGGGAATGGATGGGAATGTAGAATTGATCTCAATGGGTGGTAGATGGTTGGCATTGACTCATTGTGCCAAAGGCCTTGTTTCCATGCCTCATGACTTTATGATATGATAAGTGACGTTCTCATCTCCAGATGAATTGCCAATGTATCACATTTAATTCTTTGCAACACCTCCCACTGGTCGTCTGTCATCCTGCCCATTAGCAAATGTGCACATTTTTCCCTGGACAGTCTGCCTCATTGCATTGAAGCTAATCTTGTCTCAATCTAAAATCTTAGTGGCTTAATGTTTTTCCCTTTCTAACACTGCATTAAGTTCTGACAACTATATTTTTAAACCTGGGAACCCCTTTGTGTGATGTGGTAAAATTAGAAGTAGGATGCAATTATGAAAAGTGTTTTTATTGTGTTTTTATAATTAGAGCAGAGAAGCGGGTGGGCAGAATGAATCAAACCCCCCTCAGGGCGGCAGGTGCTACAAATATGTTGGGAACGTTAACTCGTGTTATGATGACTAATGTTCAAGCATTGTTAGGCTCTTAGCTCGATCTGACTCAATACTCATTATTAAATCCAATGTGGTCTGTCAGTTCTGCAGAAAATAGACGTAGAGAATTATTTTGAATGTTCTTGTGTGAAATGCAAAATAGGCTTTCAGCCCATCATGTCTGTGCTGGCTTTAAATGAGTTCTCCAGCCTGATTCCCATCTTGCAATGCCAGGTCCATGGCCTTTAGCTCACTCTTATTCAACCGCACATCCAACAGTTGTTTAAATGTGATGAGGCTTATAGCCTCTATGAACCTTTCTGACTGTGAGTTCAACATCCAACTCCTCCCTGCTACACCCCTCCAAAAAATTGAATGTGAACTCTCCACTAAGAGACAAAGTAAATGGAAAGACACTAAAAGCTGGAGTAACTCAGCAGGGCAGGCAGCATCTCTGGAGAGAAGGAATGAATGACGTTTCGTGTCGAGACCCTTCTTCACCCGAAACGTCACCCATTCCTTCCTTCCAGAGATGCTGCCTGTCCCGCTGAGTTACTCCAGCTTTTTATGTCTATCTTTGGTTTAAACCAGCATCTGCAGTTCCTTCTTACACAAGTAAATGGAAAGGCCATTATGGCCCCTCATAATTTTGTGTACCTCAATTAAGTCTCCCATCAGCTGCCTCTGTTTGAAAGAAAACAAGTATAGCTCATCCAGTGTTTACTATTAGCAAAATTGTTCCAGTCCTGGCAACGTCGCCATAAATCATCTCTATGCCCCTCCAGTGCAACCACCTTTCTGTGGAATGGTGACCAGGGCAGCATGTATTTTAGTAGGCTAAGGTTTAGCTATACTTTATGTAATGCAAGCATAACCTTCTGCTCTATTGTTCTGTCAATTGTCTATTTTTCAAATTCATTTTTGGGTACTGGGTACAGTTTGATTTTTTTGATTTTTTTGGGGGTGTTTTTCTCCAGCTTTCAGCATATATTGTCTCTTGCATCTTCATTAAGAACTTTGCCCACATCCTCTATCTCCAACCATTATTGCCTACCTACTAGTTTCCGCTTGGTCTCTAATAATTTATCTTTTGGAGTTTAATGGTTTTTATGAGCCAGTATTTTCACCACTCCTTCTGTTTTTAATCACCATTTTAATTACACTCTAGCACTTGCACGTCCAGTTTTCTGGTTGGCGCCTGATTATAAACTTCCTTTTTTCTCCTTATCTTAATCTCTGCACCTTGTCACTCATCTAGATTTGATAGGTCAACCCTCTTTGTCTCCCTGATTTTTCAATCTCGTCCATGTATGTCTGAGATTGTTTTACTTCTCCAAATTCAGTTTAGTTTTACTAATTTATTCTTCATCTAAAATAATCAACCTACGTCAATTTAGAATCTTTGATTCACTGCCTTTGTCGTGACCTGTTTTGTTTCATCTCAAATGATATGGACATTAAAATCTCACATTAACCGTCCTTTTTTTTTGTATTAAACATCCAATCTACATACAAAGGGTATGTACAACCTCCACTATTATCTCAATTCATTATTTATTATTTCTACCCACGGTGTCCACTCATGTAATCCTTCCTTATAATTGTAGCCATTTCATCTATGATTAGATGATTACTTCTAAATTTTTCCTTAAAACTGTGAATATTTTGTTTCCATTCCTGGCTCTTTTGCAGCCATCTCTGTTCTATTCCCCATTGATAACAACCATGTAAATGTATGGCTGCTGTTAATTCACTTTGTTCCATATATGTTTGGGTGAAAATACTTACTTAGGCAGCTGACTTGAATCTCCAACATGACATTAATTTATCTTCTTTTTAGCTGCTTCATATATTTTCATGCCTCACTTTTGTGTGCCCCACCTGAATATGCAATCATTTATCTCTTTCCACCTATATCCTTCCTCTGGCTTCACAATTTGTACCTCTTCTATCCAGATCACACATTGTCTTTTCATTTCTGGCCTTTGTCCAGTCATCTGTGAATCAAAACCCCCTTTGCCTGTATCCACCTATCACTTCCAGCTTTCTCCCCCTGACCACCAATCACCACATTCAGTGTAAAAAAGAGTCCTGACCCAAAACATCGCCTATTCGTATTTTCCAAAGATGCAGCCTGCCCTGCTGAGTTACTCCTGCACTATTCATTTGGTAAACCAGCATCTCTGTTTCCTTGTGTCCTCGTATCTTTGAGTATTCATTTTACCCGTGGCTCCAAAGTGCAATTTCTAACTTCAACCATATTTCCACATCTTTTAGTTGGGAAGGGTTACTCCTTTTTTGGTCCTCCGTTTGAATTGCCAACTCTTGCCCTTCCCTCTTTACTATTACATCATTTAAAGTCCTCCTTGCATCCATTCTCCTTGCACAGATTACAGTTGTGCGTGGAGTCCATTTTATCAGTGCCATTCCTTGTTCCTAGCCTGGGTTGGTGTGGTTGAAAACTCACGTTCCCACATATGTCATTGGGAGCATATGGTATGACGTCCTCTGACAAGTAAATCATTTTTCTTGTGTGAACAATCATAGGATTGAATACGTAACCATTAAAACCTAGTTATTTTTTGTGATTTATGACAATCTGATTTGTCATTTTTTGAGATTTATGACAATATGACAATATTGTTTTGTTGGTGGGCATAATTTTTGTAATTGAGGTAATTAACTTATGTTCTAATCTTACAATTAAAAATATATATTTCAGAGTTCAAACCAGTCAGTGATATTGTACTTTGAGATGCATTTTATTTTAATTTGAATAGTATATAACAGATGCAGCCTATCAGTCTGTAGCTGATCTGCATTGCTTTTGTCCATGGCTATTCATGACCATTTTTAAAATATTTTGTATTTGATTATATGCATATTGTATACATGCATATAGATGTTTTCAGTTCTAGTGCATTTAGATTTGCAGCCAAATGCAAGTGCAAATTACATTATCGATTTCCACTTGGAGAGATCACAGGAGTGTGGTTGCTTTTAATTCTGTAAAATGTGCTTTTGATCAAGGATGCATCTCTATTCTTCTGTTCTGTTTTACAGGTGTAGGGAAAAGTAGCCTCTTACTACGATTTGCAGATAACACATTTTCAGGTAAGCACAATTGGATTCTTGTTTTCATCGTTTAATATGCAGTGCTTCATTCCCGTGAGGATAGGAATTTTCAATTTGCAGTTTCTTCAGGTTTTTTCCTTTGTCTTTTATTCAGATGTAGTAGGGAGACATCTTCCTTTTAACTCATAGAAAATAATTACTTAACATCATCACTAAAGCAGATGATTTGGTTGTTTTATTACTTTGTTATTTATGTGATCCTGATGTGTGAATTTTTTTTGTTTTCTATATTACAACAGTGACTACACTATAAAAGTAAGAGGTGTTTTATTTGTTACAGAGCACTTTGAGATTTCCTCAGGTTATAAATTATTATCCAACATCGTTGAGCTTAATATTGTTCAGAAAATTATAGTGTCCCTGTGAACGTAGGTTCTTTGTTTTTTTCTTTTCATATTTGTTTCTTGCATTACTTTCCAGGTGTGTTATCCCAATCTGTCATAATTTACCACTTTCATCAATTTCAGATCAATGCACTAATTCTAATTCTTCTCCAATCCTCCCATCACAAGATGATTGCATCAAATTCTTAACTGTTCAGACAGTTTTGGGAGTGTGAACTGTACATTTGAAATGTGCTCACTATTGTAATGAAAGGCATTTAACAGTGGTTTTGGTTTATAAAATACACTGGTCAGTAATGAGAAATAGATGCTGGATGATGAGCCCTTAGGGAGCAGTTTATGCAGCATTTAAGCTTCGGTACTGTGAGTTAATTTGATTAATTGTACACAATAGCTATTCATAGTGCGTAAGAAGGAAATTAAGATGCTGGTTTACACCGAAAATAGACACAAAAAGCTGGAGTAACTCAGCAGAACAGGCAGCATGTCTGGAGAGAAGGAATGGGTGATGTTTCGGGTCGAATCCCTTCTTCAGATTATTCATAGTGCTTGTGACATCGTATTGCATCTCTATTCTTTTGAATCTTCAGGGCACTGCTGGACCTCAAGATAGACTGATGCTCTCATTCTAAGAGTTGCAATTGTATAACATCCTTTGATATTGTGAACAGTCTCTTAAAGATACATTAGTTCCTCACAAATTAGCTACATAGAAAGGATGCAGTTGGATGTCAGTACATGTTTCCTGCACTGTTCTCTCATTGGTGCTTTTACAAATCAGTATGTTGAATATAATGATAGGCTCCTTTTAGGTTTTGTGTGCCAGTTGAATGGCACCACTGCGGATCATGCCTTTTGCCCTGCACCTGTTTAACGCCCTTCTTTCCCTTTGTCCCACAAGAATGCATTTGTCATTATCCAGAGAATTATGGAGGTAACACCGAGTCATACAGCATGAGAATAGGCACTTGCCAACCAAGATGCCCCATCTAAGCTAGTCCCATTGCCTGTGTTTGGCCCATATCCCTCGAAACCTTTCTTATCCATGGATCTGTTAAAACATGACTCTTCATATTCTTAACATCATCACTAAAGCAGATGATTTGGTTGTTTTATTACTCCCAGTTTTGCTAGCCCTTGCTGTCTCCTCCCCTTCCTTAACCCTCGAGCTGTCTCCTCCCATTCCCCCCCCGCCCTCGGGCTCCTCCTCCTCCCTTTTTCCTTCCCTCTCCCCCCCACCCCCCATCAGTCTGAAGAAGGGTTTCGACCCGAAACGTCGCCTATGTCCTTCGCTCCATAGATCCTGCTGCACCCGCTGAGTTTCTCCAGCATTTTTGTGTACCTTCGATCTTCCAGCATCTGCAGTTCCTTCTTGAACACTCTTCATATGATCTGCTTTCCCCTTTTCTTCCATACTGACTTGATGCTTATGCAGATATTTTTGGTGATTTCTTGTCTCAATTTGTCAGTGCTGAAATATTTTTCAAAACTGTCGCATGGCAACGTGCTACATGGTAGTTGTAACTTTACCCAGCCTAAAGTTTTACACTGTTGGTATTTTCAATGACATATTAGCTATACTTTCCGAGAGCAATGGTTTACAAGAAATGTTATGGACTAAGCAATGCTTTTCTCCTCTGCCCTTTGATGCACATGTGTGTGATGCCCACTGCAACAATTGCATTTCTGCTTGGTTGAGGCCACTGTAAGGCATTGTTTTGACCTGGTTTATAAACGGCAAGCTGTTTATAAAAGCATAAAATGTTACATTATTTAAAGTCGGGCCAATATGAGAAAGAATCAGTTACATTTTCACAGCAATGATCTCTCAATGAAAGGTCACTGCCTTTCAGTGTAGTTTCTCTCACCTCAAATGCTGCTTTTTATGTATTTCCAGCACTTTCCATTATTCTTTCAAATTTACAACATCTGTAGATAGACACACAAAGCTGGAGTAACTCAGCGTGACAGGCAGCATCTCTATAGAGAAAGAATGGACTGAAGAAATCTGAAGTCTCGAACCCAAAACTGAATTACGTTTCGGGTCGAGGATCTCAGGCTACTTCTTCCCATTCCTTCTCTCCAGAGATGCTGCCTGTCCCGCTGAGTTACTCCAGCTTTTTGTGTCTATCTTTGGTTTAAACCAGCATCTGCCGTTCCTTCCTACATACAACATCTGTTGCACTTTGTGTAAAAATCCAACTTGTTATTTTGAATGTTGTGCTTTTAACGGGAAAGGAATGCTAATGTTTATACATCATGTTTGAGTGAAAACCCGGTTACTGTCGGGAAGCAGTTTACTCTAGAAGTTAATGAGTCTAATTCCTCTGCTCGGCTTGTATTGATCTTCTGACAAAGTCATTGGCTAAACTAGTTTGAATTTTCTGCTTTGTCTTTTTGCATCAGAGCATGCAAAGATATATCTTTCTGGTGTGAATTTTAAGCAATTATACTCTGTTTTCCTTTGTCTATAGGCAGCTACATAACTACGATAGGGGTGGATTTTAAGATAAGAACGGTGGAAATCAATGGCGAAAAGGTTAAGTTGCAGATCTGGGACACAGCTGGGCAAGAACGATTCCGAACCATCACTTCCACGTGAGTGCAGTTCCCACCCAGGCCAATTTATAGACTAATGCTGTTAACCTTCGTTCAAGTATCGTCTTAAAGGGGATGGTCTTTTGATTGTACAATGGAGTGGACTGCTTACTTGATAACTGGAATCCATAGCTCAGGTCATAAAAGGATTATGTGGGTCACTTATTATCATTGCCTTGGAAAGTTGGAATTCTTTGCAGAGAATAATGTAACAATTATTGTGTTTCCGATAGTATCAATTCCACATGAAAGCAAAACAATTTTTTAATTAAAATGTATATTCATTGTTTCTGCTATGGAGGAAGAAAAGAAGTTTGTGATAACTGGCACAGATTAATATACACACTATTTAGAATCGGATCTCATTCCTCCTTTAAGGAGTGATTTAAGAAATGTGGACAAAACAGTAGACGTGTTATCTCTTGAGAAATACTTGAAGGCTTATCTCCACAGCTTTGTTTGAAGGCTGGATTTTTTAGTTCGCATTCAGCCCTGTGTTCTTGGACCATGTCACACGTCAGACGTATCAGTCAAAATTGTGAACTGATCTTGAACCGCCAACCCACAACTCTCCAACTTGGAGTGTTAAGAAAATGTTGCTGTTAATTAATGCACGCTTGTGTTTACCTTGTGATGACAACTTTTGGGGGGAGATTGGATACATTAATGAGAGGTCAGACTTTTAGTGTTGTACATCCAATTCCAAATGTCCATTTGTTCTTAATTCCATTACTGTGTTGTAAGGAGCCTTGTCTTGAGGCTGGAAGATTAACAGCAGGTTGAAATGCAAAAGCATTGATGGAGTCATTGAGTTCACGTGACAGAGCTTCATTCATTGAAGCTTATTAAAGACTTGGTTTCAGAGCAATTCAAGAGGCAAATAAATTCAGAAACATTGGCAAATTATTGAGAGATGTACACTGAGCAGAAAATCTAAGGAAGGGTTGAACATTTTTTCTACCCTTTGGCCATATGTGGAAGATTAGGAATGTTGAAGAAACTATCAGTTCAATTTTGACTTTTGGCTTTTTAAAGCAAACCGTGCAGTTAAAAATCATATATAACTTTTGGCCCATTTCTAACTTTTATCACACTTCTTGCTATTGAACTCTTTCCCTGGAAATACAACCAACTGTATTTTAAATCCATGCTCATTTAACATAGTTACATCACATAAACAGGCCCTTTTTGGCTAATTTAGCCAACCAAGTTGCCTAATCTGAGTCGTCCCATGTGTCTGTGCCTGACCCATATCCTTCCAAATATTTCCTATCCATGGATGTATCAAAGTGTCTTTTAAATGCCATAACTGTACCTACCTCTGCTTCTTCCTTTGGGAGCTCATTCCATTTGTGCAGCACCCTCTAAGGAAAAAAAAAAGCCCGAAGGTCCCTTTTAAATCCAACTTGTCCATGCTTCCAAAAATGCCCATCTAAGATATTATTTGCCCACATTTGATCTATATTCTTGAAACCTTTCCTGTCCATCTTGGATAGCCATAACTATTTAGTCCCAATTCTTGTACTTAATACATGATGCTGACGCCGCCTTCACCACCCTGTCTACTTGTCGCCACTGTTATGGAACCGTGTACCTGCATCCCTAGGTCTCTGGTCAACAACACTCCCCAGGGCCCCATCATTTACTGTTCAAGTCCCGTCTTGGTTTGCCTTGCCAAAATGCAGCACCTCACCTTTATCTGAATTAAACTCTATGCTAAGCATCTGGAGATCTGGCCATATCATTGAAGAGTCAACAACATATGAACCTTTACTGATGTAAATAGGTTTTGCACATAGCATGTGCTGTATTTTACTGGTCAATACTTATGGTACATGAATGTGAAAGCAAGAGAAAGCTATGCACTGTCTTCTTGTTTATTCTGTCATTTGGTTATATCCTGCACCCCTATGCGTAATCTTCATCTAAATGCTTTGGTTCTATAAGCTTTAATACATCTGGCTAACCTAATCAAAATAGTTAATTTGATTATGAACTTGATTTCCCCAATTATTTTTTTTGGGGGGGGGGGGGGGGGGGGGTAGGGGGGGACTGAGATTTACAGATTTCCATCACCATTGCTGTGAGGAAGTTGTTATTGACTTCACCACTGAGCAGATTAGCTCTAAGTTTAAGATTGCGTTCCACAGACTGGACTCTGACAAGTCAGCTAATCCTGACCTTCCTGTTATTATGCTGTGGTTTCCTAAGCACTTTCCCAGCGTCTGATGAAAGCATGAACTTTGTTGAAACTTTTAATATTGTTAAAAATAAAGAAAGGTGAAATCAACTGTCAATAGGAATGCAATGTTCTTTGTAATGTGTGTACGAGAGAGACTATTAGTTCTAGGGAGAACCCAGATGAGTATGTTGCATCAGTATTTGAGGGCTTTTTCCTCTGTTCAGTCTATACCGAGGACTGTTATCTGATTAATGATCTTCTATTCATTTGTTCATAATTTTATGGCCTTTATCGTGATCATCTTTGATTTGACAATAATTTTAGAAGCAATTGGCTTCAGTAGTGTTAGGGGTGGTAATTTACCATTCACAGGAATAAACCATCATACCTTATCTGCAAGGTATTGACAGCCTTAATTTGATTATAATCAGGTTATGGTTTAGTTTAATGAGATCATTTCCTGTGACAATCTTGCTTTGGACAACGAGCAGGAAATGGACAGCAGAATGACTTTGACTAATTTGTTAGCTTAAAGTGTTGCCTGCATTATTTGTGCCCTTTACTTTCAGCAATTGTCTTTGTTTGCCTCTCTGAACAGGTGTTTAAATTCACTCTTCTACGTTGAAGAATGATCTGGTACATCTAAGTTGTACCCAAGTAAGAGTAGAATAGTTTAGTGAAGGCTATCATGTGTTTACAGTTTGATTATCAAGATGATGTAGGGAAGCTGACAGCTATTAATAGTGGTCAGATCTAATCTTGCTCACAAAGATTTGTACCATTAAAATTTGAGTTATAATTTGAGAACCTTTTGTTCTGTTTGGACAGTAATTTGGTACAGAGACATAACTATTGTGACTTAAATCGTTTTTTCTCCAAATTGGAGGAACTGATGGAAAGTGCCTGGACTGACCCCTGAGTTCATTGAAAGGATGTCTGTTGCGTGCACTTGTTTGCTTCTTGGAAAGTGAGCCTCCGTACGTTCAACATTCATAAAAATGACACTGAATTGAGTGTTTATAATACTGGCAGAAATAGATTGGCTGTACTTGTGCTGAGAGTGTTGTCTGCTAACCTTTAATTTGCAGCTCTAGTTATCACAAGTGGCTTGCCAACGGGTAGGAGTGATATTGAAGCAAAAGTAGTAGGAATATTTTATCTGAATTCCTACTTTTGTTTAGTCTGCGCAGACTGAATGCATATACTCAAGATAAGAAAGGATTTCTTTTAAACTATTGCTGCCTATTCTTTGATCAGACCTTGTCTTCTGATCATCAGTCCATTATTGATCTTCATAACCAATGCACAAGAGGTTTTTGTGCATAAATAATAAATGTAAATTCTAACCTGTGTACTAATTTTCTTCATGGTAATATTTAAAGCATTTATAAAATAAACGGTAAGCAATTTAGAATTGCCTTGCTTAGGCATCTTTGTGCGTCACAACACATTTTTTTTGTTCAAAAATGGGGAAAATAGGGAAGTAATAATTTAGGGAAGTAAGCAACTTTCATTTCATTTCAATATGCTAAAGCATTTTACAGAAAGTGGTACTAAGACAATTCTTCTGGTAATATAGGAAATGTAGTAGTCAGATTGTCTGCAGGAAAGTCCTACAAATAGCAATGAAAAAAAAGTGATTCTTTTTGATATTGGAGGAGGAAGTAATATCCTGGATGTTCAGAAGAATGCCCAAACATTGTTTTAAAACGGAGCCATAGTTTTTTGGGTTTTTTTTGCATCCACCTGAAGGGGAACTCGTTTGTAAGGTGGCAATGCTGCTCTCTCCACATCTTGGATTCTAAGATCAAAACTGGAATTGGGTTAAAAATCACTGCCAACTGACTTGCAAACCAGATATTGGTTGACTGATTGAGGGAATAAAGAAGTATTTAAAATTGATGTTGTTGAGATGGGTGGTCTAGCATTAATCCACATAATGATAAATTGGTAGTTTAAGAGTGTAATATTTCAGCCATGCAGTAGGGGAGTTACACTGGTGGGAACAGTTGACACAAAATAAGTATTTGCTCAATTTGCTTGACAGATAAAAATGTATGTAAGACAATTGCACGTTGGCCTTCTGGTCTTACACATTTTGCCCACTGTACAATCTGTAAAAGCCCAGGTGATCATGGAAAAGACTAATTTGTATCAATATATTTAAGAAAGAAATGCAGATGCTGAAAAAAATCAAAGGTAGAAAAAATGCTGGAGGAACTCAGCGGTTGAGACAGCATCTATGGAGGGAAGGAATAGGTGATGTTTTGGGTCGAGACACTTCTTCAGACTGAAAGAAGGGGGTGAGGGAAGAGCAGGATTACTAGATTTTTGACCAAGTACAGTTTATCTCTTCTGAGCTCTTTTGTTTGAGTTGGCAAAATGCAATAATTCAGTAGGTGGAATTAGAATTATTGTTATTAGCTCGCTCACTTTTTTTCTAAATTATGAATGAAGAACATTTCGATGTGGTTGTTTTAAAATAAAATATTTCAACACTTGCTGTTAACTCACTTCACTCTAACTTTCCACAATGGCTTCAAAGGCATTGTAGACATCCGTTGGTGAAAACCACACTTGTTCAGTGACAGGAAGTTAAGTCTCCATTAAGGGCTTCATTCTGCTGACGCCAGCCAGCATCCAGATGACTCTCCAACTTTTACATTTGTCTTCAGGCTGTGGGAGTGCACTGATTGTTTGGATTAGTAAATAAAGAATTTTTTTTTTAAGAAAATAAACAGTTGGGTTTGTGTCAGATAAAAATGATTTATAATCGAACCATCAGTTACTTTCAAAGAACTATAAAGCCAATGATGTATTTGATTATATAACCTGCATGTGGCATGTAGCCAGCTCCCACAATTGTAGTAATAGTGTTAAAAAAATGATTATTTTTATAAAGATGATTTATTAGCGATAGATCCGGGGAGAATGCTTGTTCTTTGAAATCGTACACCCAGGATGGCAGGTGAGTTCTTACTTCGAAATCTAAGCAAAAGGTGGCACCACCTCGTTGGACCTCTCGCGACTGCACTGGAATGTCACCCTGGGTTTTTGTGCTAATATTTCTGAAGTGGAACTTGAGCCACAAACTCTTTGATTCTGGAGGCAAGTATGCTGTCAGCTTCTTCTTATCGAGTCCACATCACAAGATTAGAAATTGTTCAGCCAGGGCAGAACACACTTCTCGGCATCTGCATACAATGGCTTCTTGTGCGTAATGGTGTAACGATTGGTGGAAACAGTGACGTGACTTGAATGCTTTTCCCTTGACCCCTGCTATCAGTTGAGCCACAGGTTACATGCTTTTAGTTTTCTAGACTAGATTGTGGTTGTCTCTCACAGATTGGCTAGATGGAGATAAGTGCAAATATCTCAATCTAGGTTTTGACCCTGCTGTTAGGGTGGTCATACAATGATCTTATGATCATATAATCATAGTAAGGTTATATAATCTGGTCATACTACCCTGACCAGGTTATGTTGTACAGTATCTTCATTGTGGGGTTGTATTCTGGGCCATCCAACTGATAGAGGAACATCAAGCCGAAATTAGAGGGTGACTGAAGAAAATGTCAAAGAATTGTGAAAGAGGAGAGCAATTTTTTTGATCTTGGTTCATTCAGAAAATTTCGACATTCCTTTTGCCATATTCTAATTATTTTCTCAACTGACAAAATAATTTTATTTTATTCCTCTTATTGATGTGTTGCTCATGCTTCGTTAAAAAAAGATCTTGTTGAGCCTTAAATGTACCTTTTACTAGTTTGAATGTGTGTTTACTCTTCTCATTTTGTTTTGCTATTTAAGGATGTGGGCTGGATTTGCCCTCTTCACTTCCGTAGTTGTGTTCATCATTGGCAGCGTTGTCAGCTTATTTTCAGGACAAAAATCTATTGCCATTCGCCAGCTCTGACCTGTCACAATGAGGATTGGCTTCTCGGCACCTCCTCTATTACTGGAACAGTTCTGTGTCTTGGCAACCAGAGCTGATGTTATGTTTGATCACAGTTGCCGCTGACTTGTATATTTTAGTGGTGCTAATAAATCTAAATATCTTGTACTATTTACACGATGTCCCTTCAGATCAATAGAGAGTAAGTCGTTCCAGCTCTTGCCTTTGCAATGTCAAGAGTGTTTGATTGTCACAAGACTGGGTCCAGAACAATGAAATTGTTTAATTGCTGCTGCTTTACAGGCACAATAAATGCAACAAGCAATATTGTTCGCTTACTCTTGGTAAACCAGACCACAATAGTGCAAGCTAAGCAACATAGTGCAAGATCTGTAATAGTTTGGTGTTGGCCAGGGTGGTATGGGTATTTAATAGTAGCTACCACCTTGAGGCAGCTCTTCCTGTAGCGATGCCTTCAATAGTGGGGAGTTGGTGCTTCTGATGAACCAGGCAATGTCCACCATTTTCTGTGGCGTCTTTCATTCTTGAGTGTTTGTGTGTATTATATGTGCAACTTGAATACGTGTGCAACTGTAAAATATAGGACAAAAAACAAAATTGCGTCATTTTGTATTCTGTATTTTCTAGCTTCTTCCCATGCTTTGTATTCCTGGATCCAGTTTACTAATTAGCTGACTTCAGCTAATCTGGCCAGCCAGTTTTATTTTCCTTTTGAACAAACAGTGAAGTCATTTGACTTTGGCATAATCAGATGCATAGGATATGTTTGTTTAAATTGCAATTTATAATCAATAATATCTTTATTCTACCAGTTGATTAAAATTGCATGATCTGGACAATTTTTAATGGTAATCCCAGGATTTTTGTAGATTGCAATGTAATTAGTGTATACAGTAAACAAAAAATAGGATCTTATGCTTTTAAATAGGATGGAATAATATCACAGCACTATGGCCAATTTTGTATCAAAGTCAAGAGCTGCCAGGTTGTAAAACTGAAAACGGTCATCTTCAAGAAGGATCCTAAGGTCATACTACAGAGAGTACACACTGTGGCCTGCGAGATCAGGATATCTTGAGGAGAATGCAAGCCTTCAGTATTGAATCTGAATCTGAATCTGAATCTGATCCAGAGATAAATAACATACTTTCAAACATTTAGTCCAATGTAACTAAGGTAGCGAAAACGGTTGACACAAAGAGATGGCAGGTCAGAGGTGCACATTTCAGCGGTTACGTTTTCCCAGTCCATTGCTTTGACCACACTTTTGTCCACCCCATTTATTTTGCTCTGTAAATAAAAGCTTTATTTTAATGTTTGTACTGAGCTGAAATGAATCTGGCAGGTTTTGTCTCTCTAATAGCCCTAGTCCACCAGGAATCAGCAGCACAATCCCAGTATAAAGGATTAGCATTGTCTGCCTTTTTCCTCATTTACTGTGGAGCATATGTCTGATGCAAGTTGTTGACGAGGACAGATCCCTACTGCTTGCCGGTGTAAGAATGAATAATTTGTGTCCATGACAACTCCATGGTATCAGAGTGAAAGTCTGTATCAGTGTGAGCAATGGGCCAATGAATGCTGCTGATTCTGCAAGTGAGGCATAATCATATTTTAAAAAATCACTGTTCCAGTTTTTAACCCTTGTCTAGACTTCGCTTGTCCACTCCCAGGGGAAACCCCCTCTTCTGCACTTCTCTCCCCAACAAGGTAAATAGCTTTGAATCATCGTGACACTTTTCTTTCTTTTCAGAGATTGTTTTACTTTTCCTTTCAACCTCCTTATCGAGTATTTGGATGTAAATTTCAAACAGTATATAACTTGCGAAGGAAGGAACTACAGATGCTGGTTTAAACCGAGATAGACACAAAAAGCTGGAGTAACTCAGCGGGTCAGACAGCACCTCTGGAGAAAAGGAATAGGTGATGTTTCAGGTCTTCAGACTCTGAAGACTGATTCAGTCTAAAGAAGGGACTTGACCCAAAACATCACCTATTCCTTTTCTCCAGAGATGGAGTCTGACCCGCTGAGTTACTCTACCTTTTTGTCCATATAACAACTCGTTGTGTCCAATCATCGCCCAACCCTGACTGGCTGAGCCTGTTCTGTAAGAGAATTGGGTCTCAACTGATATGTAATCCAAGTTACTACTATTATTGGCCTCGCTTCTAAATGGTATTTGGTACTTGGCCACGGCACAGAATGTCTGAATACAAACTGATGTTCTGTTCTGGGGGAGGGGATGGAAGGCAGAGGACAGTTTTTCCTCAATAAATTCCAACCCTTGTTAGCTTTCATATTTAATTTGTGACTTTCTTCCATTAATGGTTACCATGAGACTAGTGAATGAACATTAAAAAAAAACTGCAGATGCTGGAAATCTTTAAATTAAAACAGAAAATGCTGGAAATACTGAAGAGGTCAGGCTGGGTCTGTGGGAAGGAAAATAGTCACGTTTCAAGCTGGGGACCCTTTTGTCAGCACTGGGAGAGTAAAGAAGCATGTTAAGCTGCCGGGAGAGTGGGAGGATGTCTCTGTGGGTAAAGCTTGGGTGACGGTGGGATAAGCTGTAAACAAGGCTATCTGATCAGCAATTAGTGGGAGCAGATACAGAGTGGAGAACATAGGCTCTGTGGGAAGAGAAACAGCGAAACAATTATCCCATTGTCACACCTACTGTGTCCAAAAGGGAAAAAACCTTCCCACCTCCAATCACCCAACAAGTTAGCAAGTTTCTTTTTCCACCTTCCAGTTTTGGCAAAAGATCTTCATCCTGAAACGTTGAAAAAGATCATCGAGGATGTTTTGTCACACATCCTCACTGATTGTGATCAATGGATCAGAAAGTTAAATTTTGGAGGATCTAGACCATCTGCGCACTAATGACCAGCCTCTCAAAGCACTTAATGATGGAGGCCTGACCTGCCGTGTATTTCCAGCCTTTTTTAATTTTAGGCTACTGGCTACATGGGCATTTATTCTGCTTCTAATGGGCAACGTTCACAGACTGCAGGAAGAAAAACCTTCAAGAAATGTCCTCTGCCAGATTCATTTTCCTTAAAATTAACTGAGTTTTGGGTGGCCTGGGTCAAAGCAGTTCATTGGCTAACGTGAAGTGGTGGATTTTCGAGGAAGTGTCCAAACATTGCCAAATCATGATTAATTTCTATTGTAGAAACAGTTCTCTGAAAATTTAAAACCATAATCAGCAAAATGCCAGCTCGTAATGCAGATGCATTATGCTCAAAATCATAATACAGATGCATTATGATGAGTTCCATCCTTCCCTTTTAGGCAGGCATATGACTTTATTTATTTTATTCTTCTTTCGTGTCCATCTTCCATGTTTCAAATGTTGACATTGCTGTCATCGTCAAGAGCTGCCAAGTATATAACTTCCGGCGACAATCAGTGAGAGCCATCACTTGTTGCAATAGATGATGGTGGTAGCAGAATTAGCTCAGGATACTTCCAGTTTCCAGCCCAGTGACGTGGACGCTTCTGCTAAGGGGCCTTTATTTTATTAAAAATACAGCATGGAAACAGGCCCTACAACCCACCAAATCCATGTCGGCTATCAATCACCCATTCCCATTGGTTCAGTTATTCCCCTTTCACATCCCACTCCTTGTACATTCCGTCCATGCCAGTCACTTTTTACATGTTCACTCTTGGGAAGGCCGATCTGAAGTCTGTGATGGTGACCTTGGATGCAGGTGCACCTGAGACTTGACAATGACATAATTTCACAACATTCTGTTAAAAACGAGCTTAAAATGCATTGGACGTCGGAGAGATGCATTGTTGGCAGCAAAACTGCCCGGCTTTAATTTGTAGTCAGTTATAGCATGCTAGCTTGCCACAATCAATAGGCTTCCCTGATAGCTTCACAAAGACCATACCTAGATTTCCTGAACCGGTCAGGATCATTCGACTTGATTGCCACAAGCTTGAAAGATAAAGATTAGGACCCTCTGCGCTTCCTGTCTGATCTCTCCCTGCTGCCATGTTGCAGCTGCCATACATGCTTAATTTGTTCTCGTAAACCAGAGCTCAGCACTTAGAGTCCAGGTGTGCTTCACCACTCAACAGTAGATTTGCAGCCTTCTTGATGACCGCAGTGGACATCGCAGATGTCATCTATGGCCGAGAAAGATAAAGATTAGCTTGAAAGATAAAGATTAGGAACATTTTCAGTCTGTTCTGATTTCCATTTTTTTGTGCAGCTTGCCTTCCATGTCATGATACTTAAGTGGACTGCAGATATGTGATGGCGGGGTGGCACACTGAGATCATTTGGCGGTGGCACACTCATTGGTTGGGAGTTTAAGTTCAAGTTACATTTATTGTCACATGCACCAATTGGTACAGTGAGATTTGAGTTGCCATACAGCCATACGAATGAAACTAACACAATACACGATGGGATTTAACTTAAACATCCCTTGTTCTGCAGGCCACATTTTAAGGAGTGACAAATGGCACTTCTTTATCAGTGTTTCTTCCCCACCATTTCACATGCTTGCCTGTATACTGTGTGTTAAAACACAGTTGCCTCTACTTATCATAGAAACATGGACATAGAAATTAGGTGCAGGAGTAGGCCATTCGGCCCTTCGAGCCTGCACCGCCATTCAATATGATCATGGCTGATCATCCAACTCAGTATCCCGTACCTGCCTTCTCTCCATACCCTCTGATTCCCTTAGCCACAAGGGCCACATCTAACTCCCTCTTAAATATAGCCAATGAACTGGCCTCGACTATCCTCTGTGGCAGAGAGTTCCAGAGATTCACCACTCTCTGTGTGAAAAAAGTTCCTTCCACTCAACTGTGCTACTTGCTCAGGTTTTTGGTTCAGTCTTTTATGGCATTCTGGATTCGCAATGATTTATTTTATTTTTTTGCCTTGCCAGACAGCATTAAGAATATATCTGCTGGCCAAACATCAAATACATCACCTCCCCCCTCTCCCCCACCACCATCCCGCCTTGGTAGGTTAATGTATTTTCCAGCATCACGGTTTTTGCTCATCCTGTCTTGGTGGCCTGCTGCTCACACCTCCCTCGCTGGCTGTTGCTGGCACCATGACATGAAAGCAGCTTTGGGATTGCTGGTGATGGCACTGGTATTACATCATTCATGTTGCCATTCTCCCATTGAAATCAACCTGTGCTAATGTATAATTATCTGTCAGCAATGTTAATAAAGTTGTGTGTGCATCCATCACCGCTGATTGCTTCATATTTTTGTCTCCGGGGAGCTGACACACACAAAGAAGGGAAAACGTCTCAATAATTATTATTTGTGGGGTTTTTTTTTTTTAAAACCTCCCCACAGGTTCTATTTTTTAACTAGCATCTATTTTAAATTCAAACTTTGTGTCACCTCCCACGGATGGTTCAGGCAAAGGCAGCTGAATTTCTCATTTATTTGCTAAGTCCATAAGGTTTCATTTCTGTTAAAAGGGAACTTTGCAGTTTTGATAGAGAGCTTCAAAATGTCACCAATAAAATATTAAAATTTAATTTTTGCTAGCATGTTGAGTCGCTGTCAATATAGTCCCTTGGTAGTCATTAGCATCAACACCTATCACATTATTAAAAAGCTACATATACCTGTAGTTACTCATCTGCTTCAGGCTTAATCCATACCCACCGCACGAAAGCTTCCACTTTACAATAGTGAAATACTCATTATAAAAAGCTTCCAGTGGAGCAGAACAAATGGCGCGGTAGGGTTTTGCTATTCATATTTATTTGCGCATCTGCCACTTCAGAAGTTGTCGCCTCATTTAACAGTGAGTTCCTTAGCTTCACCATGAGCTTTTGACAACCAAATTGGTCCTGTTGTGTAGGCTGTGGCTGCCAGCTGCAATACACCAAGGATCTAATTAAAGAGGAGGTGTCTGCGGTGTGTCCAAGATCTAGTTTACGTAGAAAGTGCTTGCACTGTGCCCAGATCTAATTTGTGCAGGAGATATACATCCTTCTCTGGGAATGGATGCATTTGGTTTAATGACTGGGCTAGTTACCCTGAGGCCTGGATTAACCATCTGGTGTCATGCTCAAACCCCAATGCAACAGCAAGTTAATTTAACTTCACCAGTGAAGAAAAAACAGTTGTTAATTTTATAAAGAGAGCATTTGTAATTGTAACGATGAAACCAGTGGGTTGGTTCAAAATAGCTGGACTGATAGAAACATAGAAACATAGAAATTAGGTGCAGGAGTAGGCCATTCGGCCCTTCGAGCCTGCACCGCCATTCAATATGATCATGGCTGATCATCCAACTCAGTATCCCGTACCTGCCTTCTCTCCATACCCCCTGATCCCCTTAGCCACAAGGGCCACATCTAACTCCCTCTTAACCTGATTCACGGACAACATGGTTCATTTCAACCAGCATCTCATCTGCTCCCATTGTGCTTTTGTGCCCATATCCTGCACTACTGCAGGTGATTGGACAATGACGGAGAGTCAGAAGGGAATGGCCCTGCATGTTTTCGCTGTTGAAGTCTCCATTACTTCCCTTCTATCTCTTTGTCTCATGGCACCAAGTCAAACGGGGACAAGGAAATCCCTAATTATTACTTATCATTAACTGAGACAGGATGATCGATAGTCCTTTGTGTATTATAGCCCATTCTGGAAGTGAACAATGGTTGAGTGTATACTTGCCATCGACACGAAATAAATTTTACACATAGCCATAAGTTGATTTTGTCCATGTCAGAAATATAACTATACCTGTGCAGTATTGTAATGAATGATATCAAAAGCACATAAGACTGATAAAGAACTATTACCAGGAATGGGGAAAGAGTGGAAACTAGTTCTGCCGTTCATAGGAACTACAGTATGTCGGACTTTGGAATTTAGTATGAAAAGAGCACATTTGTGTGTGTGAGTGTCCATTAACTGGGTGTTTGCAACTTGGGGACCTCCTGCACTCTGGGTAACTTGGTAGTTCTGACAGGTAAAGCAGCCACGCTAAGTCTATGGCAAATGGTGCGAAAACGAACCTGAATAAACCTTCCTGTACCAATTCTCGTATTCTGGATGTTGCCGATGTATCTCTCCACAGCAGCAATCAATTAAAGCAGTAAAAAAGGTTAAAGAACCTACCCTTGATATTCAATGACATTACTGTTAGCAGGTTCCCAACAAGCAGCATCCTAATACCGCTACAAAAGCTGGTCAGATGCAAGTGCCTCATCTCCTGATCTCCAAATATTCCATCCCTCCACTATTGCCACACCCTGGCTGCATTGTTTTACAATTGGACAAAATGCCCTGCAGTTAGTTCCAACAATGTTTTGGTGCCTCTCAAAGGACAAGGGCAATGAGTACATGGGAACCACAAACTTGTGGGTTCCCCTCCAACTTGCACATTATCCTGGACACAAGGAACTGCTGATGCTGGTTTTACAAATCTGAAGAAGAGTCCCAACCCAAAATATCACCTATCCATATCTTCCAAAGATGCTCTCTGACCCGCTGAGTTACTCCAGCACTTGGTGGGATCGAAATTTTGGAACTCCCTCTCCGACAGCATTGTGGGAGTAATTCACCAGAAAGCTGGTTCAAGAATTGACTCGCCTCCATCTTCTCATGTAATTTATGCCAGCCAATAAATGCTGACTTTGCGTGACGCCCACATCTAATAAATGTCTGCATCATTGATTGTTGCCCGCAGTGATCTTTTGTATCACATGACTGCTATTCAGTGATGTATGTGGTCAGGTGCATGGACAGGTTTTATATCCACATGTGTGCCAGCGACTTTTTGTTGCAGCTCGGCTTGAGATCTGTGGTGTTGTAAAATGTGAACTCAGACTTTGTGGTTTCCTTTCATAAGCTCAGTTTCCTTTCTTGGTGCTTTGAGACTCACTATACATGACAATCTAAATGGAAACTATTGTTAAATTAGAAACATGTTTTAAAAGATATATTAAATATCTTTTTGCTATGTTGTAGGAATCTATTTCCTAATGATACTCCTTTTGTTTGCTACTGATACATTTTGTCTCCTTCATTGTTAGGATTTATAGACAAGGGAACTTGCATATCAAGGAAAGAATCTGCATTCATTTTTTTTTTTTAAACCAACCTCAAGACATTACAAAGCACTTTGTACAAATGACATACTTTTGAAAAATGGTCATTGACAATGTAGGAAACTTGGCAAATGATTTGTCAACAACAAGCTCTCACTTGTAATTTAAATGGAATGACCAAATAATCTGTTGTTGATGTGCCTTGAGGGATGAAAGATGGCCAGGATACCTCTGAGTTCCACACAATTACAATTGAACGTAGTCAAGACTTGTCCAAGGCGATAAGGCATCCCGACAAGGTACACCAACACTCGGTAATGATTGCAGTGTTACCCTAGTCTAGTGTAAGATTTGATCCCGCACTCAGAATATCAATGAAAAATAATTAGTCACATGTGCCCCTTTTGTGCTTTTGTATTAGCTATAATTTGTATTACTTTACCTTGCTACAGTGAGAAAGTCAACAGACTGGCAACATGGAGACCCAACCAGCAACCCAGAGAATTGAGCTCAATCCCAACAGGGCAGTAGTGGAATTTAAATGAATTATCGAGAATTAATAATCCAGTTTGGTCTGGACAAAAGTGTCAACGAATATCTGTAAAGACGACCGTGAAAATCTGCCTGATTGCAGACGAGACCCATCTGGTCAACTCCTGTCGTCTTTCCCTGGTCTGGCTTACATGTGGTTTCCTTTGAAATGCTCTCTGAAGTGGTCAAGCAAAAGTCCATATGTTTAAACAAAAGTAATAAAACTGCACAGATCATCCAGCATTGCGATAAGCACCAAATTCAAAGTTGCTCCAAGCCTAGTGGCTGATATGCCATCACTAATATAGACGAGGGGACCAGGCATCTGTCTACAGATTCTTCTCCAATATTAGCTTGGAAATACATAGCTGATCCTTCATTGTCACTGGGTCTGAGGCTAGAGCTTTCTGCACTGCAGAAACACCCCTACCAGAAGGACGGCACACTTCAAGAAGGTGATTCATGTCTCTCTTGCTGGTGATGCTCAGATATTGAAAATAGTTTATGAAAAAAACTTGAATTGAATGAATGAATAAGTTTATTGGCCAAGTATGTACACATACAAGGAATTTGCCTTGGTGCTCCACTCACAAGTAACAACACGACATACAGTAAACCATTAAGAATAAAACATTAAAACGTTAAGAATAAAACATTATAGTTTAAACATGTGAATGAAATTAAATATCAGAGCAAAGGGAGGCTAATTGGAGTTTAGTTAATCACCATCCCCAGCTGTTTTCCACTTCCTGTTGATTGAATCATCCTAGCAACGCTGTGTCGACAACCTGGGTTTGTGTTTGAGGAAGAAAAACTACTTATTACCTGCTGGTCCAGATGAACAGGAGGGACCGCTACCACTGAATCCCAAATGGTTGAAATGAGGAACTTGGATTTAAAATATGAGCAGTTTACTTGTCAACTTTTAATCCCAATCTGATAGAGTAATGCCAAATAATTTTGGATATCTTGAAACGCCCCTTTTTGCTGACTTCAAAACCAATTCACTGTGTTCATTTCAACCATATCAATGCCAATTCCTGCTTTCCACATATCAGTTTGAACCAACAAAGTGATACTTTTGGGTTCCTTGACCAGAACTCAACTTTGATGCCGATTTAGTAGCACCGGAATTCCCAGAAGTTAATGGAACTGTTCAAAGTGAAATTTGTTAGATCAGCTACCATCTGCTGTGGCGACGGGTGTTCCACAACATGGGGTGGGGTTATTCAGTGAGAGCCAGACCAGGCATCGCATACAGATCAATTTAGTTTAGTTTATTGTCACTTGTACCAAGGTACAGTGAAAAGCTTTTGTTGTGTGCAACCAGTCAGCAGAAAGACAATACGTGTTTAAATTTACAGAGTGTAGATACATGATAAGAGAATAACGTTTAGTGCAAGGTAAAGCCAGCAAGGTCCAATCAAGGATAGTCTGAGGGTCGTCAAAGAGGAAGAGGTAGATCACGGGTATTTGGAATTTTTTTGCCAAAAGACTGAATGGGCCAGTCTAGAAATTAAAGAGCTTCGATAGGGAGTTGTTAGGTAAAGATATTAGGGAGAGTGGAAGAAAATAATAAGTGGTATTGAAGATTTAAATAAGGATAATGATTGAATGGCAGAACAGATATGAGAAGATGAATGAGCTGTTCTTGCTATACTAAGTAAAACATTGAGGAGCCTCCTGCTGCACACTATTAAGGAAGTTAGGCCGGTGATTCATCATTTCTTGGTTATGCCACAGCTGAATAGGGTTGCATTCCTCAATTTCTTGCAGGTTGTTTGTAGCTGGGCTACAATCAGTGTTACCAGGCAGTCAATTATCTAGTTTCCCTTGCTCTCCGTCCTTCCCCTACCCTAGCTGTCGTACTTGTTTCACTATCATCCTGTTGAGTTTCACTGCCTGTATAACTCATTATCACCTCCCCCGCAGCCAACAATGGACCATTGTGAGCTCCACCTCTCCTTGATCATCATTGCTTTTTGCATATCTCTCATTCATTTGTTCTATGTGCCATCTATAATCTCTAGTTTCCCTTTCCCCTGACTCTCAGTCTGAAGAAGGTCTCGACCCAAAATGTTGCCTATTCCTTTTCTCCTGAGATGCTGTCTGACCTGCTGAGTTACTTTGGATTTTTGTGTCTATAGTCAATTATCTAGACCTGTTACAGCAGCTATTTTAAAGTTATCAAAGTATTTCTATTTTATTTAAATATCAAGAAGTGCTTTTAAAATCCTTTAAATGATTAGGAGGCATGGCACTCATCTTTACCTATTGAAAGTGACACCACCAATAAAATGTAAACTAGCCTTGGCCTCTACAGATTCCAAATCTGTAACTGCCGTTCTGTGAAGATTAGCTAACTCGGCACTAAATCAGAAGTCTTAGCTGAGACCATCTGGTCTGCATAAGTCACTATCACACCAGATGGCAAATATAACCAAAATGCCATCTGGGAAGCTTCAGTTGCTGGTTGTACAAGAGAGTTCAGGAATATCCACTCTCCTGATATTTGTATGTTTGTGTGAGGCAAATTTTCCCTCCACCACTATCCTCTCCCCCCTCACTACCCCATCATATCAATAGAATCAGTGAAAGATAATTAACATAGAAAGTAAGTATTAAGATTGAGAATACTATGAATACACTGGTGATGATGAGTGAATGTGTACTTGCGCATGGAGTTACATCCATTATGGCAAAACTTCTCTATTAGGATGGCTTTTGTCTCCTGTGTGGGATTTTGTGGGAGATCCTGAAATGGCAAGATTATCCTTGAATGCCATAATTCATGTCTATGTTTGTAAGAGGAAGAGACCTGGGCACGTCCATAGTCAAGGTAGATAATTTAACTTGCTCACAAACTCTTTATCACTAACTCATACAAATAAACCTATTGACATTTTCAGCAGAGGATGCAAGAAACTACAATTCTAGACCTGAGAGCACTCTCATTTAAAAAGTTTTAAGTTTACGTTTATTGGCCAAGTATTCACATACGAGGAATTTGCCTTGGTGCTCCGCCCACAAGCGACAACATGACACATAGTGACAGTTAGGAATGACACATAAAACATTAATAATAAATATTGTGCAACTTCAAAACCACACAGCGCTTCACAGCCAATAAGCTTCTCGTTTCCCTCTTGAAGATAAGCACAGCATTCATTGCGTGTAGTATATGTTCCCACCAACAGGAGTGGGCTGATTGATGACTGTTTTTAGTCTTGTTAATGTTGGCCAAAGACAACATCTTCCATTCAGATTTTCTTACAGGATTTTTTATATTCACTGTGGAGACGCATGGGATCTTTTCATCTGGGAAAATAACACACTGTACACCCGTGGCACTCCCTCAAAGTGTCAAGCTGAATTAAATTCAGCATTAACTTCACTGAAATCAACCCTAAGTGTCTTAAATGTTATCTCTTCTTATTTGGCAGGTATTACAGAGGCACTCACGGGGTTATAGTGGTATATGATGTCACCAGTGCAGAATCATTTGTTAACGTCAAGCGGTGGTTACATGAAATAAACCAGAATTGTGATGATGTGTGTCGGATACTGGGTATGTATATCATTACCATTGTACATTGGAATGAAATAAGGAAATTGTTTGATGATTCACTCATTCACAATAAGAATGTCACTCATCCACCTGTGTCCCTCCATTTCCAAAGATATGATAGATAATTTTACAAACATAGGAGCTTGGGTAAATGATTACCTCTCAACCCTGCTCCACGTGTGATGTGAAATCGTGGCTGATCTAATTGTCACCCCCCATCTCTGCATTCCCATCTGCCCACCATAAACGTAGACCTCATTTGCTTATTAAAACTCTATCAACCTCTCTTAGATATTCAAACATTCTGTTTCTACCACCTTTTGAGGAAGAGATATCCAAAGAGTCGTGAACGTCAGAGAAATTTCTTCCCGCGTCAAGTCTTCAGTGGGCAACCCTGACATTTAAACAGTAACCCCTCATTCCAGAATCTCGTGGAATCGTCACCTCAAGCGACTAATGGCAGCAGAGTGGTCCAACAGTAGAGTCGCCGCCTCACAGCGCCAGAGACCAGGGTTCGATCGTGACTACGGGTTCTGTCTGTATGCAGCTTGTACGTTCTCCCTGTGGCTGCGTGGGTTTTCTCTCCCTGTGCTCCAGTTTCCTCCAAACGCACTCCAAAGACGTGCGTGTTTGTCGGTTAATTGGCTTCTGTAAATTTATCCCCAGTACGTCCCTAGGATTGCTGGTCGCTGCAGACTCGGTGGGATGGCGGCCTGTTTACACTCTATCTCTAAAATTAAAATGTTTAATTGTCATATGTAGCAGGAATAAAACAATGACTTTTCTTACTGCTGCATTACAGACCAATTAATGCAATAACACAACAAATAAATATACAATTATTAATGGTTCAATAAATTAAAAGTAAGTAGTACTAGGTAAGTAGTCCATAATAATGTAAAGCTGAAGTATGTAGTGCAACCAAAAAAAAACTCCATAGTAGATTGTTGCTGAACTAGAGTTGTGGTTTGGGTTCTGCAGTATAGTTCAAAAGCCTGCTGGTTGCTGGAGAAAAGCTGTTCTTGAATTTGGTGGTCACAGTTCTCGGGCTCCTGTAGGTGCTTCCTGATTGTCGTGGTGACATGAGAGCATGGCCAGGGTAATGTGGGTCTTTGATATTAGCTGTCTTTTTGAGGCAGCACTTCCTGCCGATCCCTTTGACGATGGGGAAGTCAGTATCCCTTGGGGACTGGCAATATCTACTACTTTCTGCAGCCGCCATCGCTCCTGGGTGTTTCATGTTACTGAACAGTCCTGATGCAACCTGTCGATATAATCCCTCCCCTACTGCTGTAGACGTTTGACAGAATATTCGGTGACATTCCAAATCTTCCCAATCATCTGAGGCGTTGATGAGTTTTCTTTGTGATTGCATCAGTGTGTTGGGCCCAAGACAGACCTTCAGAGACGTGCACACCCAGAAACTTGAAGCAGTACACACTCTCCAGCATCATCCCATTGATGAATACGGCTTCATGGATCCTTGGCCTTTCCCTCCTGAAGTTAATAATTGGTCTTGCTAATGTTGAGAGCAAGATTGTTGTTCTGGCACCATTCAGATTATCAATTTTCCTCCTGTACTCTTAACTCATCGTTACCTGGGATTTGCATATAATCTTGAGATTCACCCAGTCAAGATCCATCATAATATTATATTTCGAATTAAGTCCCCTCTTTCTCTTCTTAGCTTCAATGATACCAGCCTGCTCAAACTGCTCAAAGTGAATGAGTGATAATTCCAAATATTGCTGTGGCAAACCTTTTCTGAAATGCTTCCAACTCCTCAGAAGGTGCCAGAAGAACTGGAGTGATGTGTACGCAAGAGCAGGGGAAAATGGGATTAATATAGATGGATACTTAATGACTTGATGCGCCTATGGTGGCTGGAGGGCCTGTTTCGCACTGTATCACTCCATGCATTTTATCATCCCTCCTTGTGTATAACTGCCTATGTCGTGTACAGATGATGTTTCTTAATGCCGTGTATAACTGTGGCTCCCAGCTTTGTATTCAGTTCCACACAACAAATGATAACATTAGTGCTTCGAATTACTTGCATTACCTGGATACTAGCCATTTTGCATTGTGCATTGGGATCGCTAGATGCCTCTGCACTTCAGGGCACTGCAATCTATCACCAGTGCTGGTTGCCCCATTACAGGAAGGATATGGAGGCTTAGCGAGGGTGCAGAAAAGGTTTATCAGAATGCTGCCTGATTATTGGTTATAAAAAGAGGTTGTATGAAGGTCAATTATTTTCTCTGGAGTGTCGGAAACTTTGCAATGCCCTAATATAAGTTTATAAAATTATGAGAAGCATTGATAGAGTCAGATAGTCAGAATCTTTTTCCTTTAGTCAAACACTAGAGGGCATAGTTATAAGGTCAGAGGGAGAAAGTTTAAAGGGAAAATTTGAGACAATTGTTTTAAGAGTGGTAGATGCCTGGTGGTCGAAGTAGTGGCTTTTAGACAGATGCATGAATATATGGACCATGTGCAGTGCAGAAGGGACGAGTTTAAGTGGGTAGTGTGTTCACCACACACATCATGACATGAAGGGCCTATTCCTGTTGTACTGTTCTATGTTCTTTTTTTCTATTTAAGTAATGTGCTTGCTTTGTTATTTTTCCTGCCTAAATTTCTGATGTTTTTACCATTCATTAAAAGCTTAGGGCAGAGTTTTACATGCTGTCATTTTTGCCATATAAAGTCACTACTCAAGGCCACAAATAAATTTAAATTCAGGGAACCTGTTAATTTGCATATATTTCACTCTACAAATTTTGATTGTGTAATCTGTTTGTCTAATTTCAGAATTATCTACCAGTAAGTTGCTCAAAATATTCCATTCGGCCATTTTAATCCTAATGACAAAACAGTTGGGCATGTGCTGTGAAAGGGGATTGATCTTCAAGGGTTTTATTGTTGGGTCTCGGAATCTGCTGCAGCACAACATGAGTTAGGTGCAGAAAATCCCCCCAATGGTGTTATTGGCTGTAATCTGGGAGTCATTGCTGCTCTAACTTTGTTTTTATTATATTATCAAAGATAGCACAATGAATTGGCTGTGGGTGTCCTGATCCAGCACTCCAAGCTGGTGTGTCAATACAAACTCTTCAGGCACCCCCTTCCCTCCTGCCCGCCTAGAATTCCTCAGCAACAGCGAGCTTGAGCACAGTTTCAAAGTGTACTTTCTTCAACAGTCATTTCACTTTGTGTACTCAAGTGTAATTTAGATAAGATTATCATCTACACAAAGTTATTGGCATTTCCAACTTTTCATAGTTCGAGGGACTGCATTGAGTGTGTTCCCTATCAGCTCACACAGACTGACACTGAACAGAAGGTCTTCGTCTGGTCTGGGCCAGAAGTAAACCTAGGTCCAAAAGGTTAAAGATCACTGTGTTAAATTATTTGACAGCTTTCTCAGCCCTTCATTTTAATATTGTAAATTGTAGTTTTGAATTTTCTTAGCTTTCACTATTTAAAAAATATTGCCTCCATTTGGGAAAACTTTGCCAGGTTATTGTTCAATTATGGACATTTTGTCAATTATGGAACAGAAACAAAATGATATATCTCAGTCGTGGCCATTTTGCTCACCAGCCTGTGCTATTAAAAGGAATTCCACTCATCGCTTTCCCTCGTGGCTCTAGAAAAATTTTCATATGTGTATTTATCCAAAGCTCTTTCAGGAACTATTTGTGAATCTGCTCTTTGAGTATTCCCACTCGTACTACATAGTTAAGGGCAGCTTCCCCTCGGTTCTGTTGCCATTTCCTAAAAGCAGGAAATGATAGAAATGCTAATTGTCAGGAAGCATCTGTGGAGGGAAAAGCAGGTGTAACATTTAAAGTGCTGATCGTTTTATTACAACGGAAAATAATTTAAAATGTAACCAGTGTTAAGTATCGCAGAAAAGGATCTGGTAGGAAAGAGGAAACGGGAAGATCTGCGATAAAGTGTCAAGCTGGAGAGATTAAATTATGGGGGTATGATGCTAGGCAAAAGGGGAAGTAATGAGACTAAAGAAACACAAGATGGATCGAGAGGGGGTGTAAATCAGAATAATGGGATGGTCTGACAGTGAGCCTAGTTTTGCATTTGGGAATTTGTGAAGTGCCATTGCAAGAGATGAGGAATGACTTGCAAAGAGCTTCCTGGATGTACGGAGATAAACGTAAAATGGAAAAGGGGATCTTCATGATAAATACCAGACACACAGTAGCTGACCAAAGCAATTACAGAAAATTAGTATTGGAATAGCATAATGGTTAACATAAAAGTAAAACCAAAATTATTTAAGAAATGAAGCAGCTGGAGGATGGAAGATCCTGACCCAAACGATCGTCTGGTCATTTCCATACACAGATGCTATCTGACCCATTGAATTCCTCCTGCAATTTGTTTTTGCTCAATTCCAGCATCTACAGTGTCTCAGTCTTTAATCAAGTTGATGAGTATAAAGGTGAATCAGTTAAGGGCTAATAGGGGCGGGGGGAGTGGGGGAAGAAGGGGTGCTAATGGAGCCAGAGGGCATGGAAGATCAAGCGATTGCAGTTAAATGTGTTGAAGACTTTGCCGTGTTACAAATTCATGATTATAAAGCACTGAAATGGCCTCTTTAATCCAACTCTTCCATGTCGGCCAAGGTGCCTATCTAAGCTAACCCTCTTTGCCTGTGTCTGGCCCACATCCTTCTAAATCTACTGGACCAAATGTTCTTTCAATTTTGTATTTATTCCTGCTACCATCTCTCCTCTGGCAGTTCGTTCCTTATTTCCACCATGGAAAAACATTCCCCTCAGACCCCCTATAAATCTTCCCCTCTCACTTTCCACCTATGTCCTCTAGTTTAAGACACCCCTACCCCAGGGAAAAAACTGTAGCGATCTACACTTATCTGTGCCCCTTATCATTTTATTAACCTCACTCGTGTCATCCCTCAACATCCCTTGCCCCAGGGAATACAGTCCCAGCCTATCGAATCTCTCCTTTATAACGCAAGCCCTCTAGTCCAGGCAACATTCCTGTGAATCGCTGAACCCTCTCTAGCTTAATCACATCCTTCCTCGAGCATGGCAATCAAAGCCACAAAGAGTACCACAAGTGTAGCCTAACCAACATTGTGTACTGCTGTAACATGATGACCCACCTTTGCTACTTAGTACAACGGCTAATGAAGGCAAGCACACCATATCCCATCTTCAGCTTGTTTATCAGTGCTGCCACTTTTAGGGAACTATGCACTTGTATCCCTTGATCTCGGTTGAACTATTAACCATTCAATATGATCATGGCTGATCATCCAAAATTAGTAACCCGTTCCTGCTTTTCCCCATATCCCTTGAATCTGTTAGCCCTAAGAGTTATATATAACTCATTCTTGAAGACATCCAGTGAATTGGCCTCCACTGCCATCTGTGGCAGAGAATTCCACAGATGCACAACTCTCTGGGTGAAAAGGTTTTTCTTCATCACAGTCCTAAATGGTCCGCCTCTTATTCTTAAACTGTGACCCCTGGTTCTAGACTCCCCAAACATCGGGAAAATTTTTCCTGCATCTAGCCTGTCAAATCCCTTAAGAATTTTATATATTTTTATAAGATCCCCTCTCATCCCGCCATCCCGGGAATTAACCTGGTGAACCTACGCTGCCATCTCTCAATAGCAAGTATGTCCTTCCTCAAATTAGTAGGCCAAAACTGCACACAATACTCCAGGTGTGGTCTCACCAGGGCCCTGTACTACTGCAGTAGGACCTCCTTGCACCTATACTCAAATCATCTCACGACGAAGGCCAACATGCTATTTGCTTTCATCACTGCCTGCTACATGTACCTGCATGCTTACTTTCAGTGACTGGTATACAAGGACACCCAGGTCTTGTTGCACCTCCCCTTTTCCTAATCTGACACCATTCAGATAATCTGTTTTCTTGTTCTTGCCCCCAAAATGGATAACCTCACATTTATTCCCTTTATACTGCATCTGCCCACTCACCCAACCTATCCAAGTCATCCTACAGCCTCATAACATCCTCCTTCCAGCTTTGTGTCATCCGCAAATTTGGAGATGTTACGTTTAATTCCCCCATCTAAATCGTTAATATATATTGTAAATAACTGGGGTCCCAGCACTGAGCCTTGCGGTACCCCACTTTCAATGGAAAAATAATAATTCAGAAATTGGCACAGCCTGCCATTCTGAAATGGACCCGTTAATTCCTACACTTTGCTTCCTGTCTGCCAACCAGTTCTCTATCCATGTCAATACCCTACCCCCAATACCATGTGCTCTAATTTTGCAAACTTATCTCTTGTGTGGGATCTTGTCAAAGGATTTTTGAAAGTTCAGGTACATCACATCAATTGGCTCTCCCTTGTCCATTCTACTTGTTCCATCCTCAAAAAATTCCAGATTAGTCAAGCATGGTTTCCCCTTAGTCACTTGCTAACCTTATTTCCTAGAGGAAGTGGAGTACAGCCCCTTCTCTAGTCGCTATAAAAACGGTGATATTGTTTAACTGGAAGAAAATGCAGGCCATGCATAATCTCCATTCATGGGCGGTTATGCATTTTGTTCGTGATTAAACCCCCACCGACCACTTTGGTGTGTCTGTAAATACACATTTCGCTCACAAAACTGGTTTCCCCTTCCCCCGCCGTCTCCACTGTGTCATTGAACTTTTTGTTTCCCCCTTCAATTCACATATATCCCTAACTCCCACCATTCATCTCCTATTTCACCCATTCACTTGCACCTCTTCCCCACACTCATTTACATTTGTAAGTTACTGCCTTACCCAATTCCCACCAGACCTGTTGTTATCAAATCTTTTGCTTCTATTGCAGTGGGCAACAAGAATGACGATCCTGCACGCAAAGTAGTAGAGACCAACGATGCACAAAAATTTGCAGAACAGATGGGCATTCAACTTTTTGAAACCAGTGCAAAGGAGAACCTCAACGTCGAAGAGGTAGGCATTGCCGTCGAAGAGGTAGAAGATGGGGTTATGTGAATAATTTGGTTCTTCTCATCTGTCAGTTCCTTCTACGAGCTTCAGAGTTTTACAGCATGGTAACAGGCCCTTCGGCCCAACATGCCCACACTAACCCACATGACCCATCTACATTAGTCTCACCTGCCTGCGTTTGGCCCATATCCCTATAAACCTGTCCTATCCATGTCCCTGTCTAAATGTTTCTTAAATGTTGCGATAGTACCTGCCTCAACTACCTCCTCCGGCAGCTTGTTCCATACATCCTTGTGTAAAAGATTTCATAGGAATCTCTCGGGTTCCTTTAAATCTTTCCCCTCTCACCTTAAACTTATGTCCTTTGATTCTCGATTCCCCTACTCTGGGTAAAAGACTAGACCCAGCCTGCTCAACCTCTCTCTATAGCTCAGATCCTCGTGTCCTGGCAACATCCTTGTAAAGCTGTGGTCCAAGCTCACCGTCTGCTTTTGCTTTCAGATGTTCAACTGCATCACAGAGCTCGTGCTGCGTGCCAAGAAAGAAAACTTAGCCAAACAGCAGCAACAGCAGCAGAATGACGTCATCAAACTGTCCAAAAACAGTAAAAAGAAGAGGAAGTGTTGCTAACGAGGAACAAAATAAACGGACTTCTTTGCAATGAACAGTCCCTTTCACTCGGACTTGTATATCATAAATTCAGAAACAAACGTTCTTTTACATCCCCACCCCACCTCTGCCCCACAACTCTCCCCTCACCCACACCCTCACCCCGAGCCCTGGGAGGATAATGTTTGAGAGCAGATGTGGAGTCTTGTTGGCTCGGTGCTGTTGCTCCTATATTTCAATTTCCGAATTATTATTTTTCCATTGAAAGTGACTGCGGCAATGGAGCTCAGTGCCAAGATCGGAGCAGATCATCTCATTCCATTTGATTTGTATGGATCTACAGAGAAAATAAATGAGTGACTTGTCTCGCTTAAGGGATTTAAAAACCCTGTACATAATGTACAGCTTTAATGCCACCCCTTTCCTCATCGCTTCGCCTAATACTTTCAGATGCCAAGAAATCATGAAGCACCTTCATTCTATCTTCTATTTTGATTTTTAATAAGTAAATATTTTTGGATCCAAGCTGCTGACTAATGTTGATGCACGGTGGCCACTAGCTGCTTCCAGTTTTGCACCATTTCCGCTGTTAGACTCGCACTGTTGTTACCTGATTCGGCGTTTGTGGTTGGGGAAGAGGTGGGGTAAATATGGAAAGCAACTGCAATGGAGGGAGAAAGGGACATTGGCTTGCTAATTGTGCTAGACAATTTTATCAATGGAATTGGAGACCTCATTTGGAGTTTTTTTTTAATCATCAAGTAACTACTCCACTATTTATATTTAAAAAAATGGGTCCAGAGTTTTTGGCTGATGAATTTATCATGTTGGATGATAATTAGCCTTCTACTATGATGGGGAGGGGTGGGGCAGGTAAATAATGGAGAAAAAAAAGTAACTAAATAAATTGTGAAATAAGGTAAGGTGAATGAACGGTGTTTTTAATATCTGTCAATCATGTGCATTGGCTTAACGCGTGTTAATATCTCAGCCCTTCAACGTAGAAGGCATGAGCTTGGTATGTGATAATGTCTTTTTCTAAACAGCACACAGTTGATGCCCTGTGGTAAAATAAATCCAACAGTACATCTTGTACTGGGGTGGAGGGGAGGGTGGTCTTGCATTTTAAAATGGAAGGTTAGAAATTGTAGGGGAGACCAAATCCATGGTGTTGTGTCGGAGGGAAAAAACAATTGGAATTTCCACTACCGAAGTGAGAGCCTTTGGAATGAGTCTGTGCAATTGGATACCAGTTGAGAAACCCTGTTTTATTGCTAATTTATCAACTCCACCTGAGAAGCTGCAAGGCGGCTGAAAAATGTCATGATTCGTGAGTGTGGAATGCAATAGTAAGACTGGAATATGGCTATATGTGCCTGCCCCATGTTACAATCCGAGAGTACAAATTGAAGAAATATAAAAAAGTTTACGCTTGATCATTCTATACTTAATGTTGACGTTGGGTGCCTGAAATGGACGTGCCCCTGTTCCACCTTATAACACACCAGCCAGTCATTGCCTCATTGCCGCATAGAGATCTCTCTCATGTGGATAGGATAATGAACTGCCTCCAGCTATGAGAGTTCAGAATGCAAAGAGTGTGGGTAAAATCTGCAGCACAAGACTGTCTAGAGGAGAACTAATTGCCACTAAATTAAGAGTCTAATGCTTATGGGGATGGTTGGTGCAGGATATGGAAAGGTCACCTGGTGCAAGAATGAAAAACGCTTACTATGGGATAATGCCACATTGGTCACTGCACAGGCAGTTTCACACTGGATTACAGGTGATCAGGTAATCACAGGTAACCTGTGACTACCTGACCAGGCAAATGCTTGATTAGGAATAGTGGATGACATTGTTTTTTTAAATGGTATGTAGGATAAAAAGTAACTTAATAACTTTTGTTTTGAGATTACCATTTACTGACAGTTTTAAAGAAAGTATATCATTTAATTTGTGTACAAGCTGGTCATTATATCAAAGGAGAAGGCCTGTTTTATATGTTATATTGTGGACTCCCATCTGTTAAAAGGTGTATCTTAAAATATCTGAAATCTTGTGGCATTTGGTTATGCGACTGTTCGTGATGACGATTATGTATTAAAACACAGAAATTACTGCAAAATGTGGTGCAGGTTACAATATCAGTTTGTCAGTTGTCCCTGTGTGTACTACCAGCATAGAAAATGTGCAGTTTGCATGAGCATTCCTACAATGTGCATCTTCCATCTGCTTTTTGCATCCATTGCACCCACTTTGTGTGTTTGTAAGTTTTAACCAAGAGCCTGCCTGGCAATATTCATTTTTGTTGTTTGAGTGTATGTGACTGAAATTGGACTGAAAGCTGTCTGTTATGGTTATGTGGGCACTACACTGAAGTATGTGTCTGCATATACATGATTTAATTTTATATTTAGCATACTTCCAGTTGGAGTATCGTGGTTAATTCTGGGCTTTTGGTACTTTAAGCAGCATACAAAAGAGAACTACTAGAAATGTACATAGGATAGATTTAGTTATGTGAAGAAACTGGAAATGGTCTCTTTCAGATAGCAAAGGAGCATTCTGATTCATGAAACATTTAATGAAATAACCGAGGTGAAGTTCTTTCAGTGGTAGAAAAATACAACAATTGCCAAAAGAATCCGATGCCCTGAAAGTAGGATGAGTGTGAGCCAATAGTGTCCAAAAAGAATTGGAACATGAGGAAAGAGCGGGGAAATGGAAGTAATTGAATATGAAGTAATATGAGAAAGGGTCCCAACCCGAAACGTTGCCCGTCCATTCCCTCCACAAATGCTGCCTGACCAGCTGAGTTACTCCAGCAATTTTTTTGCTCAAGATTCCAGCATCTGCAGTTCCTTGCACCTCTTTTAAAGAGTTGTGAAGGAGTATTTCCATAATATGACTTTCAGATGCTGGAAGGTGTGCCAGAGGTAACAAGCACAGAACAGAAAAGAGAGCAGAAGCAACTGAAGGTTGGCTGTCCTAAATGTGTTCTGATTTGGTCCTTTTCATTGAGATCATGGCTAATTTACCATGGCGCCATTTTCCTGCACGGTCCCATATCCCTTGATTCTCTTATCATCAGGAAATCTATCTCTGTTTCGAATGAACCGGATTGCTGAGCCTCCCCTGCCTTCCGGGCTAGAGAAATAAAACCAGCCACCCTCATATTCTGAGACTGTAACCCAGGATCTACATTCCTCAGTCAGGGGGAAACATCCTTCCTGAGTCTTGTTCATTGAATCCTACATTAATTATGTACATTTCAATCGATTTAATAAATGCAGTCCCAGTCTACTCCATCTCGCCTCCTGCAAACATTCTGTCTTCTCTTCAACTGGTGGAATAAATCTTGCTTGTAATCCCACTATGGAAAGTATATATTTTTCTTTAGGTAAAGATATCAAAGGTCATGTCCAAGTTGTACATGTTAAACAAAGGTAGGTTAGAAGGAATGGACTAGCAGAACAATAGCATAATCAGAGCAATTATGGTCTGAAATTATTGGATTCTATTTGAGTCTAGTACCTAATCAAAACATGTAATTACTTGGACTTTTGGTGCCTTCAAGATCAATAAGATTGCAACGGTAATTGAAAATGAGAATCAAATGGACTCGCGGTTACACTGGCAGTTGAATGGAGGTGTTCCACAGTGTGAGTACTTGTCTGTGTTTTGTTTCTCTGTCCCTGAGGTGGAAATGGTAGTGCAGCAGTTAAATTATGGGGCTGGTAATTCAGACGACAGGATCAAGAATTCACTCTAAATCCCAATCGAGAATTTCAATTCAATTCATAATCTGGAATTTTAAAAATAACTTAATATCATAAAAGTCTTTCTGATTCATTTGTATCATCTGAATTGGCCATGCCTGCCACACGGTTCAAGGGCAAAATAAAATAGGAAACAACTACCATCTTTGCCAGCAGGCCCCTAGTAAAAATCATCAAAAATACAAGTCTACCCACATAAAATAGTATAGTGTGTGGATTTTCATGGAGTGTGTAGGGCCAGGGGCAGTGAAGTAAAGGGATGGATGTTGTGCCATCTCTGGTATAGAAAGGTGACTTTTGAAGCAGAAGTAATTGAAGTGTTGGCCAAGGTATTACTGAGGGAATGGTCGACAATAAAGGATACTTTGACCGTTGACTTTCACAATGCTTAAAAAGAGGGTGAGGAGCAGATGTGTTTTGGATCATACTTAAGGCCTCCTATGTACGTGCCCTGCTTTGTGTGCAACTGTCTTGAAAGATATGGTCTTCATGTTCTGGATGTGATTTATGTGCATCTCTTATGGAGTATCCTTACATGCAGTTTGTCAAATGCATGTTCTTGAATTTTGACCTTATTCGGCTCATCCATACTTCATATCTACATGTACAAATTGTGCTTGTAAATCCAAAGTGTATTTATACTGTACATGCATGTTGGGTATCCATGAGTATGTGTGCTTGTACAATGCATGTTCAGATCTCATTTTCTCAGGCATGTGTTTTAGTTTTATCTCATGTTTCTGCTTCTATATCATTTACATTATTGATATGGATACAATTAGGCCTTAGTCTCTGTCCATATTGTCTGTTTTGTCTATTTCCTTTGGTGCACTTGGTATGCATGTGTTGTTACTGCCTGTTCAGTTAGACGCATCAGTTTTGTGTATTCCCCGCTAGTTTTTCTGTGCTTGTAATTTGTATACGTGGACGAAGGAGGATTAAAGAGAAGTTGATTTTTACAATCCCCTTTTAGATTTCAGAGCAGCGCACACACCATGTTACAGTCAGCGGGGTCGGTTTGAAGTGCATTGTTGCATAGTGGTAAATGCAGATGTCTGCAAATGTTCCCTATTACACAAGTCACAGCTAGATTTTCATGTTTCTGTCTTCCATCCCCCAAATGTCATGCACTCTGAGTGTGCATTCAATTTGTTTGTAAATTCTTCACTGTGTTTACAAATGTGTTGTACATCACAAGACATTTTTCAACTATTTATTTATATGTGAATGTTGATGCAGTTTGGTATGTCTAACAGTTACAAGCAAAAGAAAATTGGGGCTGGATTTTGCCTGTGGCCCCACGCCAGTTGTCCTGGGACCCCACGTAAGTTTGGCAACTTTTCGAAATGTGTCATAAATCCCACATAGCATCCAGCAGTGGAGCAGCAACTAGCCAGTGTTTGCATTATAGAATCTGCTCTCAGATCCCGTGCCAGTTTAGACCTAGAACAGGATTAAAGCGTTTTTTTCATCTAAATGGAGATTTTTGGCTGTGGGGAAGAAATATAAAGATAGGTTGGTTATTTTGTAATTTGTCCATGAGTATTGTCTCCTTAACATAGCAGAATCATGTGGCCACATCTACCTGCTTTATTGGACTAGCAGTAATATTTATAACTGCCTTAATGCTCTAAAAATAGTAACAAACATAAATAATTTTAAGACTTTTTAAAATGTAATTGTTTGTCAATGACGGGGATAATTGGAGGCATTAAAAGTATTGACGGCTTTGACGGATGGCGGAGTGGGAGTGTGGAGTTGTGTGGCTCTTCCAAGCATCATGGGGTTCCAGAGGAGTTTTGTGGATGGGTTTGTTCTTACTTACCCATCTCACCTGGCTAGGTCATTGAGGCCCATGGGTCCACAAGTACAGTTCCCACAATGTAGTAGGTATGGTCACACAAAACTACCATACCTAATGAGTGTTGTAAAAGCTTGAAGATGACTTTAGAAAGTAAGAATGGAAAGCACCATTATTTTTGTGTAGAGAACATTGCTAAGTTACACAGGCCAGTGTGAAATTATACAACCCATGTAAATGGACTTGAAAGATGCTGGTGAACCATGGTTGCTTATGAAGATCTTTCAGCAGCTAACATTTATTTATTGCATTAAAATAAATACTGAGAACCGTTTCTCTGCTTAAAGAAATAATTCAACTAGACTGTTTTTAAACCAATGAACATTAAATTAATGCTGAAGTGCAAACGGCAGTTGTAAGGGATGTAAGTAATGGCCCTGAATGCAGATTAAAACCATTCAATTTGGTAGTAATGCTTTTGCAATGACAAATGCTTGGTGTAAAACCTTGACACGGCTAACGTGGATAAGTTAGAATAGTGATGGGAACCATTCCAATGTTTTGGGTAAAGTGCCTTGGTTCAGTATGTTAAGCACATGTGACTGTCAAGGGAGGTAGGCATTTATTTTCTAAGACTAATTTATGTTCCCTCTTGTGTAGTAGCTGGGTTGATCTCTGTTTTGAACGTAATCAACGGCTGAACCTCCTTAGCCATGGTTGAGAATTCAAGACTCGCCACTATAAGTGAACAGATTTTCATTTTGATTCAAAATGACCTACCGTTTACCTTACTGATCTGTACTTGTGGTTGAGGCACATTCGATGTTATATCAATGTTCTTGAGGTGGATGTATAGTTTTAACTTGCAGATCTATGACTATATAATACAGAGAGGATGCAATCTGTGTGGAGATGACATCTGAAAGAGCATCAACCTCATTTTTCAGTACATGCATCTTTCCTGTGTAGGTTTCCTAGTGGAACTGCTGCTTGTGAAATCAGCTGTTTCATTGTTTTCCAGCTTGCAATTTTAAATGTCTGTACATGCATGAAAATGGACATATGCACCTCTCATTTATATAACAGCCAAGTATTTATATGGCATTAGAGATACTAGGAAATGTAGATACTGGAATCTTGAGCAAAACACAAAGTGCTGGATTAACTCGGTGGGTCAGGCAGCATCCGTGAGAAAATGGACAGGTAACGTTTCATGGCAGGATCCACTTCTGATGCATCTTCTTACAACCAATCCAACCCATTTTCATGGCAGTCTCACTTTCTAGTGTGTGTGGTAATCTTGTGCGTATGCATTCTGAAAGAGGCTTATCCTCTTGGGGATGGTATCAACTTGACCTGAATGCTCATACTCTTCAGAGCTCTGTTTCATGCGTCTCTTCACAGAGTAAGTGGCCTATTACTATGCAAATGTTTAGCATTATTGTAAGTTTCTCATCCTCATATTTCTTTGTAGGAGTCCATTGACCATGCCAGCTTGTCATCCCCATTCCCTGATTGATTATCCTGTAACATTCTCCCATCAGCTCCCTCTTTTTTGGCCATCCACTTTCACCAGCTGACCTGCTAAATTTTCTCCGCATTTTCTGGTTTTATTTCAGGTTTCCTGGATCTGCAGGATTTCCCTTAGCCGTAGTAATACTAGTTAACATAACTATGCCTCTTTAAAGAGAACTCGTGATGTCAAAAGTCACTCTTGCCAATCAAATGAAATATTGGTCCCTTTTAGTGGTGGTTCAAGTACTTAAAAGCTGATTGTGGAAACTATATTCCCGTCGCAACAACTCATTGGCCTCTATATTCACCAATAAATAAAACCGCGCAGCTCCTTCTCGAAGGCTGAGTATCAATCAGCAAGTTCCTCCAAGGGCCGATAAGGAAAGCAGCGGGTTCTCCACAGGAACCAGGAAGTGACTGGCAGGGAATAAAATGTTTAAAATATTACGCCGTTTCTCCACCGGGAACAAGCGTGCCCGCCGCCTTTTACATACAAATGTCAAACATAAGTCGATATTACTTCCTGCAATTGTGTTACGTTATCACCAACTTGCATGCATTTCTTTTTGTAGGGTCTTAAATCCGTTCTTTACTTTGGAATTACGTAAAGTGGATGCAATGCACTCAACTTAATACTTAATGCACTCAACCTCTTAGTGTAAATTTGTCTCAAATCTTTAACATAAACGATTGATCTGTCTCGTGGTTTTACTATTATTTTCTTACAACGAGGACGTCATTTTGTTGATTATTGAAACTGGAAGAGCGAGAGCAATCGGTGCAATTTAAAATGCTTCCTGCTTCAAGAACAAAGTGGTTCTTGCTCTCAGCTGTAGTATCGGTGATCACCAGCTGATGGCACTGAGGAACTGGTAGCACAAGGCTCCCGCTGAGTGTAGGCGGGCGGGGGAGCTAAACATGTCTTGGGGTGAAAGTGATAATACCAACCGCTTGGGACACACATATAAACCGGTTTACAACTCATCTGTAGCTTCCAGCATAAATGTTTTGCGAGAGCATACACAGAGCATAATTTGCAAACATCTGTTCAAAGGTGAAAGATGATAATTAAAAAAGGACCATGGCGGAGGGTAAATTGGAGCTGCGGATCCCAGATCGGATGGTGAGCAGGAGTTGGGGCACCGAGCGCGTTGGTGAGTGAGCCCAGGGGTTTTCGGATGTGATAGAGGTGGGTGGGGCCGAAGAGATCTTTGGTGAGCGAGGACCAACTGCTCCGAGACATTTTATTATGTAACAATTTATCTGTTGTGTTGCAAACATTGGAAATGCCAGTTAACGTGTTCCCCGTCGGTCAGATCAAAGGATCAGATCACATTTCTATTAAATTCCCACGGTGTAAAAACAGACTGAGTAGAACGCAGAATCAAGGGCCATACTCAGCATAAGGGACAATCCATTTGAGGTAGACAAAAGTGCTGGAGAAACTCAGCGGGTGAAGCAACATCTATGAAGCTAAGGAAATAGGCAACATTTCGGGCCGAAACCCTTCTTCCATTTGAGATTGAGGTCAAGGAAGAATTTCTATGAGTCCCTGGAATCTATTCTCCAAGAGAACTGAGGCCATTTAACTATGAAGTATAATCAAAGCTGAGGCAGAACTACAGGAAGGTCAAAAATTCGTTGAACAGGCAGGAGACTCTAGATTATCCCAAATCCAATTCAATCCAGACAATAGTGAATGGTGGAGCAGTCTGGAGGGATCAAATTTGGAAGAGTTCCTCGTGTCGTAGATCATGGAGGTCACTTATTTTCTGATGGAGCTCTGCGTAAGACATACAGCACACAAAAGGCTGGTCCTGATGTGGTTAGAGTTTGGTAAATCATACCTTTGGTGCAGGAAATAGTGGCAAGCATCTGTGGAGTGCCTAAGGGTATCCCAAAGGAGCTTTAGGTCCTTGCACCTAAAGTGAGAGAGGGCCAAGTTGCAATTAGAAGAGCCACAGATGGGGAGACCCACCTTCAACTTCCTGATCATATAATAGTCAGTCCTGTAATGGGTCAACCAGGACTGCATGCAATACTCCAAATGCAGTCGAACCAGTCTTATTGAGCTGCATCAAGATTTCCTGACTCTTATACTCAATGCCCCAAACAATACCATACACCTTCTTTACCACCCTATCTACTCGCACTGCCACCTTCAGTGAGCTACGAACTTGAACTCCAAGATCCCCTACCACTGACGTGGGGCTCACTGACCTATCATTCCCTGGATTCTCTCTATTTCTTAAACAAAAAAAACAAACAACATTGGCCATTCTCCAGTCCTCTGGGACCTTTACTGTGTTTGGAGAAGAGACAAAGATCCTTGTCAGGGTCCCCATATTCTCATCTCTTGCCTCCCTCAATAATGTGGGGTTGATTGCACCAGGCCCTGGGGACATCCACCTTAATGCTCTGCTAGAGCCTCAGCACCATCACCATCTCAACCTCAAACTGCTCTAGCATATTTGTATTCTCCATATTGATCTCGCTGTCCTCCAACTCCTTCTATGCTCCTCATAATTTTGTATACCACTGTAATATTCTGCCTCGGCTTCCATCTTCAATAGCCTACACAGGGGGAGGGGGAGAGGAGGAGGAGGTGGTTGCCCTGACAACGACGGGGTCCTCCATCAGCCCAGCAATCGGAAGTTGTACACGTGCGCCGGAAGTGTCGGTGATGTAGCAGCGACGGTTGTTCGAGCGTGAGGCCGATGCTCGCCGGCTGGGGAGATGAAGACGGTGCTGATGGTGGCGGAGAAGCCGTCCCTTGCTCAATCCATTGCCAAGATCCTGTCGCGGGGTAAGTGAACCGCAGTCTGAAGGAGGCTTGTAATTGCATCCAGATATGGCTGGTCCCGATCAACCCAGTTTAAAATCAGGCAAATGATGCTCGCTGAGCAGGGGCCGTCTGCGGTTCTTCACAAGCGTGAAGGAAGAAGTAAGACCGGTTCCATAGAAATTCAATAAACTTTTTTGAAAAGTTAAAGGGTTCTGCAACTTTGCAAATCTTTTATAAATACAGAACATACCGGAAACACCCGTGACGGCACCTGTCAATTTCCCTCCATAGATTTTCTCAAGGAGTTTGTGCTCTGATTTTCCCCAGGAGTTTGTGTTTTGTTCAGGTTTCCAGCATCTGCATTCCGTTGTGTCTGTGGAAACATTCAACTTGTCAGGCAGCATTTGTGCAAAATAAAAAACCTGACAAAGAGTCCCTGATCTAAAACATTAACTGTTTCTCTTGCCACAGATGCTGCCTGACCTTCTGCCTGTTACCAGCATTTTCTTTTTTTTTTGTATTTCTGGTTTCCGATATCTGACGGGTTTTTTTTCTCCATTTACAAAGTGTTGTCCCAATATAAATCATAGAATAAGAGCACAGAAGGAGGCCGTTCAGTCCATCAAGTCTGCCAGTTCTTTCAGAATCTAAAATCGGGTAGTCAAGTTTGTGTTTTCTTTGCCCCATTCTTTCCTAGTGCTGCCGTCTTTTTCTCCATGGGGTACTTAACTTTTTTTTTTTGCTTTAATAGACAAGCACATTTGTAACGTTTATTCTATCGTTCTTTTGACAAGTCACTTTAGATCTATTCCTAATGATTGGCATAATTGCATTTGCTCCCATTAAACCTGGCATCATTGTAAATAGTTCTAACACATTTCCCCTTGGTTTCCTCCGTTGCAGGGAAAATAATATCAGGTTTTGTAGTCCATCTACTATCTTTAACCCTTGTGGAACTGTGTTTTAAAATTTGCTGTGATCCCTGTGATCCCTGAATTGGATACCAAACTTGGAGTAGAACAAGTGTTGTATTACTTAGTGTAGCTTCCTAGAATTTAATTCCGTTTATTGTCAGATGTACCGAGGTACAGTGAAAAGCTTTTTTGTTCTGTGCTATCCATTCAACATGATTACAATCAAGCCGTCCACATCTATGGATGTGCACAAATATGGAATTACAGGAATAATGTTTAGTGCAAAGTAAAAATAGTCCGAGGGTCTCCAATAAGGTAGATGGTAGCTGAGGACCACTCTCTACTTGGTGATATGATGATACAATTGCCCGATGACTGCTGGGAAGAAACTGTCCCAGAATCGGGAGGTATGCGTTTTCACACCTGCACCTTTTGCCGGATGGGAGAGGGGAGAAGAGGGAGTGTTCGGCCTGAGACTGGTCCTCGATTATGCTGGTGGCCGTGCTGAGGCAGCGTGAAGTGTGATGGAGTCAATGGTAGGAAGGAAGGTTGGCATGATGGTCTGGGCTGCGTCCACAATTCTCTGCAATTTCTTGCAATCTTGGATGGAGCTGTTCCATAAATGAGAATTTCTACTCCATGCATCTATTTACAAATACCAATTAACCACATCTTTTTGAAACCTTTATCTATAAGCCTACCACCTTCAAAGATTATTCACATGTTCTACCAGATCTCTCTGTTCTTGCATTCCATTAGAAAATGTATTATTAGCTGCTTTTCTTTGGATGGGATTGTATGAAATTTCATATATCAAGCAATCTCCTATCCTCCATTGTCATTTTGATCTTTTTCTATTTTCCTCTCTATAGTATACATCCAAATATGTTGTCTGTAAATTTTGAAATTGAATTTTGCACCACCCTTTAATTTTAAAGTCAAGACACTAACTAACCCATTGTGGTCATTGTACAGAATCAGAGAGAACTGAATTATATACCGTAGCTATGGACAATTTTTTGGAAAAAACAGCTGCGTCTGGCAATTTTTTAACAACAATTCCTGCTTTTTGTGCATAGTCAAACCTCTTTTGTAAATTTGGATGTAACGTCAGGTTTTGGTGAAATCATATGTTGAATGTTGAGTGCAGTTTTTGTTTCCTTGCCTACATAAGCATATGTTAATTTATGAGAGATTTTTAAGATAGATTTTTGGAGATTTGTTGGAATAGGACTATATTCTCCAGAACTTTGAGACTGAGGAATAAAATTTGTAGATTGTTTGATGGGGTAGATGCTGAAAGGGTTTTTCCCCACATGGACACAGGTCGGTCAGTCAGTCCACCACATCCCCGCTGATCTTTGGGTACCAACCCATATGAAACCCATCCTTCAGTACTAGGCTCATGGCCTTCTATATTTCAGCAATGCCTCTGCTTGTTCTTAAATCCTGTCAGCATCTCTGTCTCCACCATTCTTTCTGGCCTTTCAATGCAAATATTCACCACTCTCAAGTTCCCACTAAGGTCACTAACCCAGGGCAGATCTGTAATATCGTGTTATTCTCAATGTATTTAAATAAGTGAAGTCATGATCTCTCTCTGACTTGTAAATTTTTATCTTTGAAATCATTAGTCTAGACCTATAAATTGACTACCATAACCACAGTGCAACCACTCCTGTTTCAAATCTATTGATTTCTATTTTAGATGCATGTTTTTTTCATGGCTGCAATTCATAGCTCACATCATGCGGCAGTCATTAGATTGATAATTATTATCCTTAATTGTAAAAAAAAACTTTGTAAATTATTAAATTTGAATCTGGAACTGGAATATTCATTGTAGAAACTATGTGTTTGCCTTCTGTTCCACAAAGAAAAGTTGTGGAAGAAAGTTAAACTTTTTTTTCTTATGCTTTCCATTCAGGTAACTTGAACTCCCGGAAAGGTTTGAATGGAGTATGCTCCGTGCACGAGTACACCGGGACCTTCCTGCGGCAGAATGTCCGATTCAAGGTGACGTCAGTCTGCGGTCATGTGATGACCTTGGATTTCATAGGTAATCTGGATCCTGGTGGAACTTTTACTTAGCAGAGATGTGAATTATTGTCCAATGAATGAGGATACTGGACATTGCCAGTTTTAGTCTTCAAATGAGTATTCCTCAATTTTTATAAAAGTATCGCAGAATTTGCAGATACAGCTATGAATTAAAAACCTACTCCTTTGTTTTATGAGGCCAAGGGTTAGAGTGTGCAGTCCCTGAATTGATCATATCCATGCAAAAGTAAATCTAGCTACAAAAGAAGATACAAAATGCAGGATTAACAGTGGGTCAAGCAGCATCTCTCGTGAACATGGATAGGATTCTTTGATGTCAACCAACATCTATAGTTCCCTGTTTTTAGAAGGGTCCCAAAATGTCACCTGTCCATGTTCTCCAGACCTGCTGCTAGACCCACTGAGTTACTCCAGCATTTTATATCATTTTATATAAACCAGCATCTGCAGTTCCTTTTTATGATAAATGTAATTTCATTTGATCAAGTAAATCCATCAGTGCCTGAATTCTTGGTTTTAGCTCAATTTTTTCCTGAAGGTTTCAATTAAATTTCCTACTTCAAGTCAGCCCTATGATAAAAGTCTTTTTTGCCTACTTCTCCAATAATTTAGTAAGTAACAATCAAACGTTTTGAAAAAATAATGAGAAAAGTGAAGTATCTTTTTCATACTGTCTTCTGTCTGCAGTGCTCTGGAAATTAGTGTCAAATTCAAACCCCAGAATCATCCTGGTCTGTTGATACTCCCATCAACTTGGGCGTGCCTGCCTGCTGACGTTGTTTCACGAATCACGATCTGAAGTTGAATAGATTTAATCCATCATTCAGATTGTAGCATTACATTATTATATTAGTGAAAGTCATGCAGTTGTTATCAGCTAATTTGGCATGAAAACAAGTTACATTTTGCCAGTGAGAAAATGTCTGGTGATTTTATACAACCCCTTTGCCGTGCCTGGTACCGAGTTGGCTTTTTTCAGTATGTGATACGGTAAAGTGTCACGCTTGGAAATTTCATAGACCAATTAAGATCAACCATGTTGTTGAGGATTTGGTATCGCATGAAGACTGGATGGGTAAAGATGGCACATTTACTTCCCTGAAGAAGAAAAAAAGCACCATAAACCAATCAAGTAGCTTTTTAACTTTTTATTTCATGCTTATTAACAGAATTTAAATTCCACATCTGCCATGCTGGAATTTAAACGTGTCTGTTAGTGATTTATTTAAACCTTTAGATTACTAATTCTGTATCATAACCACTGTGCTCCTCTATCGAGTGCCTTTATTTAGTTTGTTACAATCTGAACAAAATAGCCAATACACCCGTAACATCTGTTTCAAATTTATAATCTAATTCTAATTCAAAACCCAGCTCATTAATGATGCATATGGTAAGTTTAAGAATTGCAGATTTGCAACTGGAATAATATATAATTTGCGGAAGGACATACCTTTGCATTGATGTGACTCGTTTTTAGCATTGCAAATATACCTTGGCCATTGCAATCTATCGACAGGTGAGGTCTGGAACAGCTTAGGACAACAGGGAAGTAAATATATCTTTGTCTGGCATTGTTGTTTTCAATACTCTGACAATGGGATTGTGGATTGTGGGGATTGCTTCAGCAAGAACTTATAACATCATGTTTTCATTTTTCAGGAAAATATAATAATTGGGACAAAGTTGATCCAGCAGAGCTTTTCAGCAAAGCACCAACAGAAAAGAAGGAAGCTAACCCCAAACTCAATATGGTGAAGTTTTTACAGGTGCCAAAGCCGTTAGTCTGGATTTAAAATGGTTACATGTACAGTACCCTCCATAATGTTTGGGACAAAGACCCATCATTTATTTATTTGCCTCTGTACTCCACAATTTGCGATTTTAGGAAAAAAAATCACATGTGGTTAAAGTGCACATTGTCAGATTTTACTAAAGGCCATTCTTAGACATTTTGGTTTCACCATGTAGAAATTACAGCTGTGTCTATAAATAGTCCCGTCCCCCATTTTACCCACCATAATGTTTGGGACATATGGCTTCACAGGTTTTTGTAATTGCTCAGGTGTGTTTAATTGCCTCCTTCATGCAGGTATAAGAGAGCTCTCAGCACCTAGTCTTTCCTCCAGACTTTCCATCGCATTTGAAAGCTTTTATTGCTGATTATCAACATGAGGACCAAAGTTGTACCAATGATAGTAAAAAAACCCATGATGTGACTGAGAAACAGGAATAAAACTATTAGAGACATCAGCCAAACCTTAGGCTTACCAAAATCAACTGTTTGGAACATCATTAAGAAGAAAGAGAGCACTGGTGAGCTTACTAATCGCAAAGGGACTGGCAGGCCAAGGAAGACCTTCACAGCTGATGACAGAAGCATTCTTTCTATAATGAAGGAAAATCCCCAAATACCTGTCTGACAGATCAGAAACACTATTCAGGAGTCAGGTGTGGGTTTGTCAATGTCCACTATCTGCAGAAGACTTCATGAACAGAAATACAGAGACTACACTGCAAGATGCAAACCACTGATTAGCCGCTAAAATAGGATGGCCAGGTTACAATTTGCCAAGAAGTACTTAAATGGGCAACCGCAGTCCTGGAAAAAAGGTCTTGTGGACAGATGAGACAAAGATTAACTTATATCGGAATGATGGCAAGAGCAAAGTATGGAGGAGGGAAGGAACTGCCCAAGATCCAAAGCATGCCACCTCATCTGTGAAAGACGGTGGTGGCGGTGGGCATGTATGGCTTCTCAAGGTACTGGCTCACTTATCTTCATTGATGATACAACTGCTGATGGTAGTAGCATAATGAATTCTGAACTGTATAGACACATCCTATCTGCTCAAGTTCAAACAAATGCCTCAAAACTCATTGGCCGGCGGTTCATTCCACAGCAAGACAATTATCCCAAACGTAACTGCTAAAGCAACAAAGGAGTTTTTCAAAGCTAAAAAATGATCAATTCTTGAGTGACCAAGTCGATCACCTGATCTGAACACAATTGAGCATGCCTTTTCTATGCTGAAGAGAAAACTGAAGGGGACTAGCCCCCAAAACAAGCATAAGCTAAAGATAGCTGCAATACAGGCCTGGCAGAGCATCACCAGAGAAGAAGCAAAGCGACTGCTGATGTCCATGAATCGCAGATTTCAAGCAGTCATTGCATGCAATGGATATGCAACAAAATACTAAACATGACTACTTTCATTTACATGATATTGCTATGTCCCAAACATTATGGTGCCCTGAAATGTGGGGACTATGTATAAACACTGCTGTAATTTCTACATGGTGAAACCAAAATGTATAAAAAGCCCTTTATTAAATTCTGAGAATGTGCACTTTAACATGAGAGTTTTTTTTCCCTATTACAAATCTTAAATTGTGGAGTACAGAGGCAAAGAAATAAAGTACCCGTTCCTGCCTTTTCACCATATCCCTTGATTCCACTAGTCCTAAGAGCTCTATCTAACTCTCTTTTGAATGCATCCAGTGAATCGACCTCCACTGCCTTCTGAGGCAGAGAATTCCACAGATTCACAACTCTCTGGGTGAAAAAGTTTTTCCTCATCTCAGTACTAAATGGCCTACCCATATTCTTAAACTGTGGTCCCTGGTTCCGGACTCCCCCAACATTTGGAACATGTTTCCTGCATCTAGCGTGTCCAATCCCTTAATAATTTTACCTAGTGTGTGAGGGATAGGGTTAGTGTGTGGGGATCGCTGGTCGGGCTGTATCTCTAAACACATATTTCCTTAAATATCCTTCCAAAAATGCATACAGCACTGCAGCTGTGGCCTGTCAAGTTGGTTCAAAACATTTATACTTTGCAAAAAAGTCTGACATTCTGTTGCACTTCCTAATTAATTACTGTACCTGCTTGCTAACTTTTTGTTTCATTCACTAATACTCCTTATCCCTTTGAACTACAATATTTTGTAGTTGCATTGGGCTTTTTGTTATTTAGCAGGTTAGGGGTTACAGAGGTTTGGTGTTACTATTTGATTAACATCTTATTGTGCTGTCCACTTGCTGTCCATTTTATTAATTATTTTGCTTGTCCAGCATCCATATCAAAGCTTTGAGTTGATTGCATTAGTTAAATGCAACCCTTTTTTCATTTTCAGTTTTTTTAGATCTCGAAGATCTTCTTAAAGTGCTTGACATGCTATAAAATATTTTTGAAGTGTGAACCATTATGAGGAAGGAAACACAGACCAATATGCATCCAACATGCTTTCACATGGCAATATGATGATTAGAGATGTTTCTAAAATATGGCTCTTGAGACATTAATATTTGCAAGGTTATCAGTGAAAATTTACATGTTCATCAACATGGTGCAATGACTCGTTTATCATTCACCTGAGAGATCACTTTAACTTCTGATCATGAGGATAACTGTTCCATCAGTATTGCACCAGAGTGAATTTGAGTAATTAATCCCATTTATTCACGTATTATTTGTTTTGAGCAGGTGGAAGGGCGAGGCATTGACTACATTGTTCTCTGGCTGGATTGTGACAAGGAAGGAGAAAATATCTGCTTTGAGGTAAGATTTTTTTTTTTAATCATAGGTTTAAAAAAAGCACATTACATTTCCTAGAATCCAAAGGAGATTTTATTTTGCCACCCAAAACTGAGAACTGGACAAGAACAAGAAGAAGAAGGATCAGAGCGGCACGGTGGCACAGCGATAGAGTTCTGCCTTACAGCACCAGACACCGAGGTTCGATCCTGACTATGGGTGCTTGTCTGTACGGAGTTTGTACGTTCTCCTCGTGACCTGCTTGGGTTTTCTCCGGGATCTCCGGTTCCACACTTCATAGATGTACAGGTTTGTTGATTAATTGGCTGGGTAAAATGGTAAATTGTCCCGTCTTTGCAGGATAACGTTAGTGAGTGGGGATCGCTGGTTGCCGCGGCCTCGATGGGCCGAAAGGCCTATTTCTGCGCTGTATCTCGAAACTACATAACCATTGCTAATATCTATACATAATAAGCCAAAATCTTGCCTAAATTATTCCTAATGAGGTAAAGGTCGGTATTTGTATAGATTGAGAATGGCAGCCAAGTAACGATAGCTGAGTGGTGACAATAAAGTTTACTTCCAAGATGCTTCTGAGCTCTATTCTAAAATGTTTTCCAGCACATTGCCTTTTATTTTGAATTTTCATCCTTCTTTTGGATTTGTTGCGATATAAGCATTGACCCATTAATAAGAGTACTTTTTTGAGGAATGTGCATTTGTCCACAGTATGTATTCTTTACATTCAGACTTGCACTGTGTATTTTTGTGTTTATTCAGGTACTGGATGCCATTACACCCGTTATGAACATTCCCCGTGGAAATGAAAAGGTGGTTTTTCGTGCAAAGTTCAGTGCTATAACGGATACTGACATTAGCAAGGCCATGAACCAATTAGGAGAGCCTAATCGGAATGAAGCACTCTCGGTTGATGCACGTCAGGAGCTTGATCTGAGAGTGGGTTGTGCTTTTACAAGGTACAGCAAGAGTGTATATATAAAGCATTCCAAAACACCAGGTCTGATATTCAATAATCAAGTTGCGTCTTGACGAAGTAGATTGGGTTTGATAAATCGAACATCATCAAAGAAAGACCAAATTGTTGATTAAAAGTCCAACAGAATACTCCTAGTGCCTGTAAGGTATTTGAATCTAGCACTTGCTTTCATCCAATATACTGTAAAATGAAATCATTATAAACCCGTAACGATATTCTTAAGAACATTGCTTTCTTGAGAAATTCCTTGAATCATTTAAGCATCCTCTGCCACAAATCTAATGTAGTCTTTATCAATAATACCACTACTTTGCCATTGTTGCTCAACAAACTCATAGAATGTTTTTTTAAGTTTAAGTAATTATAGCAATATTTTGATTTTTTTGTGTAAAAGTGAAATTCTCTTGAAATTTGAGTAGGGTCAGGAATGTGCGGCTGATGCTGGGATACAGAGTGTGGCTACTGACTGGCTGAAACTCACCAGGTTCTATCTCCCACTTACTCTACGCTTAGCGGAAGCACAGAAAAGAGTATCGGACTAATGTGTAATATCGTTATAAAAAGAAAGCACAAGTCCATTTGGGTATTAGTACATGTAGCATCCACTCGTCCATTGAAATTTGTCGGAGGTTTTCTTAAAACTCATACACACAAAGTCCATAACATTCCTCCTTCAACTTTTGAATTTTTTAAACTAGGATTTGTACATCGCTGGCAAGGCCATCATTTATTGCCCAATCCTAATTGTCCTTGAGAAGGTGGTGGTGAGTCATTTTCTTGAACCATTGTGGTCAATGTAATGAAGATGCTCCCATATTGCTCGGCAGTCAAGAGTTCAAAAGTAGAGCCCGTGACAAAAATGTTGTTATTTCCAAATTAGGATGGTGTTGCATCTTGAAGAGGAGCGGCAGGTGATGTTCCATCAAAACAGTCACCCACGTCTTTAATAGTAAAGGTTCTGGGTTGCTTCATTTAAAAAAACTCATCTAGGCTGGACAAACTTTCTGCCGTATTTGCTATTTCTTAATTAACTCAAATCTCCTCTTGTACCAGTTTTATTCCCATTGATTGTTTCCAAAATCCTACCAGTGATATTAAAGTGTTTAGAAATGACCTAGCTCTCTTCCTTGAACAAGACTGGCAGATTTGCCACTTTACAATACTCTGCATCTCCTCTGTACCTAGGGAAATAAGGAGACGAATCATCTAGACAAACTCTTGTTTCCATTATAACCTGCCTGTCACATTTCGCCCTATAAAATATCTCAATCATCCATGCTTCTGCTGGTATTTTATCAACACAAATGTCTCTTGGAAGTTGTTAGTGCAACAAAAAACCTTGTGTTGGTGATTAACCATAGACTGAGATAGGTTTCATCGAATTTTAAAGGACTCTGTAAGGGCAGAAAACAAACATTTCCGAGTAAGAAGCTGACATTTTCACTTGTTTTTCAGGTTTCAGACCAAATATTTTCAGGGTAAATATGGGAATTTGGACAGTTCCCTCGTCTCATTCGGACCCTGCCAGACACCCACTCTTGGTTTCTGTGTGGAGAGACATGACAAGATCCAATCTTTCAAGCCTGAGGCTTACTGGGTCCTGCAAGCAAAGGTTTGTGATAAATTTATAATGGTATATAGCTTTTCCCTTCAGCCTGCCATATTCCCATTGACTCAAGGAAAAATTTGCACAATCCAAGAGAGATGCCCTTTATTTAGAAGACTGTTAATATGCTGCTTATTTGAATAGGAGATGGTTGCTAGTTCCCAAGAGACCCTGGGTTTGCACCTGATAGTGTCAGTATTCTGCTGGCATGCAATATCTGCAATAGTTGTCGAGACCCACATGGGAATGGCAGTTCCATTTGCATCTACTGAACTTGATTGTGGAGTTAACCTAATCATATATGTGTGCTGTTTGTTCTATCTGTGGGCTCCTTTTCCTGCACATTGGTAGCACGATGGCACAATGGTAGAGTTGCAGCGCCGGAGACCCGGGTTCAATCCCGACTACGGGTGCTATCTGTATGTAGTTTGTACGTTCTCCCCGTGACTGCGTGGTTTTCTCCGAGATCTTCGGTTTCCTCCCACACTCCAGATATGTAGGATAATTGGCTTGGTGTATGTGTAAATTGTCCCTTGTGTGTAGGATAGTGTTAAAGTGCAGGGATCGCTGGTCGGTGCGGACTCAGTAGGCCGAAGGGCCTGTTTCCGCGCTGTATAACTAAACTAAACATTGTTAGTAATTCTAATCTTAATGCTTGGATGGTGCAAATTTTGATCCACAATGATATTTTGCCTTTAAAAATGTGATAATCACATTTGGAGAGCTTCCGAAAACCAAGAAGCATTTTCCATTCACAGACGATTAATAATTGCAGTTAATAAATAAATAAATTGTAAAATGCAGTGGCTTTTGCCTGGATGACATCATCTTTATGACATGTTGGAACATCCTACTTTTAGACATGAGTTATGCAAATCTTTCCTTTATTTTCCTTCTGGGAGCTGATAGATATCTGCTGTTGTTGTCGGTATTATTACTTTCTCTCCATGCAATTTAAAAAATAATGAGTTTCTCTATAGCGAACTGCTCTGCAAGCACAAATGAACAATTTGGGGGTCATTACACTCTCAAATTACTTGTTTTGTTCCAGGTCACTAATTCTGCTGGTGATTCCATGGTTCTAGACTGGGACAGAGTCAGAGTTTTTGATCGAGAAATAGCACAGATGTATCTAAATATGACAAAGTCCACAAAAGAAACAAAGGTAGGTAGAGGGGTGGGGGGAATGGGTAAGCCCCTGTCAGGCTCTTAGTTATTGTGTCCCTCGGGGTATCACGAGGCGAAAAGATGCATGGGGATGGGGTTTTCAGGGTATAGCCATTTCATAATAACAGTGATCTAAAAATGATGTAATGATTCACAGACCAAGTCGAAAAAACGTTAAAGTTCGACAATTTTCTTTGAGTTTAAGAAATCTGGCTCTAAAATCTGATTTCAGGAAAAGTGATCATGATGACAATAGGTTGTTATCCAAGCCCAATGTGTTTATTCAAACTTTTAATCAGGAAAAAGACCCAACATGCTGGCCTGTTCTGATCTTCAGTTTATCGCGTTTTGCTGTGGTGTAAACAGTACTAATTATTTTTAGACTGGTACAAGTAGAGTCCGCAGACATTTGAAAGGATTGTTAACATTTTCAGTGGTCGAGAATGGGCAATAACTGCTTGTCAATGACACACAAACTAATTGCCTAAATGCACAGATAAGTAGAAATGTCTAAACTACATAAAGGGAATGCACCTGTTTAACACAAGAGTGTAGAAAGAATGGGAATTGCAATTGTTTGAGAGAAATGGAATGAGAGGAAGCAATAAGGGAAGGGGTTAAGTGGGGAAATGATATACTGTAGAGAGAAGCAAGGGAAGGAAATGATTGGGGAAAATTATGATAAATTGAGAAGGAGACAGGGGAGAAATGGAAGAAGAGAATTTTAGGCTGAAAATAAAGCTCTTTGGTCCTGTCTGCAACCTAATGCGTACATAGATCATTGAGAGTCCTTGAACAATCCATAACTCCTTAAATGATATACTTCCAATGACATGCTTTCAGTCATTCAGATTATGTTATGCAGTTAGTTCCAGGACTTTTGATTCACAAATATAGACCATTCCACAGCATACCCCTGCTTATGATAGATGGCATCCAACTGAAAGTAGAGCATCTCATCTTAACTCGGGAGGTAGTTTGTGGCCTGGTTATATATTTTCATGTTTTATTACAGGTGCAATCTGTCAGTAAAAAGGAGAAGGTGAAGCAGAGACCACAGGCCCTAAACACTGTGGAGATGTTACGTGTAGCAAGCTCTGCACTGGGTATGCCTTGCATTAACAGCTCTTACTGATGAGTTACTTTTGTTCAGCTGAGTACGATCAAAGTGTCTGAGTATTTTAAATGAATAATGCCTAAACTTTTAATTTCCTTTTAACTTTAAAAGAAAAAAACAGCTTCAACTATTTATTAAGTATTGAAATAAGTGCAAACTAATAAATTAATTTGGCGTTTGAAAAGATTGTAGGGTTCATACATTTCTGGTCACGTTGCCTTTTTTATTTAGTCGTAGAGCTAAACACAGAACAGGCCCTTCGACCCAACTCATCCATGCTGCCCAAGTTGCCTAAGAGCTTGTCCCACTTGCCTGTGAATTTATAATAGGAAGCATGGAAAAGGCAGAACAGTTAAATGAGTACTTTGGTTCTCTCTTCACTAAGGAAGACACAAACAATCTCCTGGGAATACTAGGGGACTGAGGATCTAGTGGGAGGCAGGAACTGAAGGGAATTAAATGTAACATCTTCAAGTTTGCAGATGACACAAAGCTGGGTGGCAATGTGAGCTGCGAGGAGGATGCTATGAGGCTGCAGGGTGACTTGGATAGGTTAGGTGAGTGGGCAGAAGCATGGTAGATGCAGTATAATGTGGATAAATGTGAGGCAAGAACAGGAAGGCAGATTATTATCTGAATGGTGTCAGATTAGAAGGGAAGGTGCAGCGAGACCTGGGTGTGCTTGTACATCAGTCATTCAAAGAAAGCATGCAGGTACAGCAGGCAGTGAAGAAAGCCAATGCATGTTGGCCTTCACTGCGAGAGGATTTGAGTTTAGGAACAAGGAGGTCCTACTGCAGTTGTACAGGACCTTGGCGAGACCGTGCCTGGAGTATTGTGTGCAATTTTGGTCTCCTAATTTGAGGAAGGACATTATTGTTTTTGAGGGAGTGCAGCGTAGATTCACCAGGTTAATTCCCGGGATGGCGGGACTGATGAATGATGAAAGTATTGGTTGACTGGGCTTGTATTTGCTGGCATTTAGAAGGATGAGAGGCGATCTGATAGAAACATAAATTTCTTAGAGGATTGGACAGGGTAGATGCAGGAAAAATGTTCCCGATGTTGGAGTGCAGAACCGGGGGTCACCGTTTCAAAATATGGGGTAGGCAATTTAGGAGATGAGCAAAAACATTTTTACCCAGAGAGTTGTGAAGCTGTGGAATTCTCTGCCACTGAAGGCAGTGAACACCAATTCACTGGATGGTTTCAAGAGAGAGTTATAATTTGCTCTTAGGGGGCTAAGGGAATCAAGGAATATGGGGGGAAAAGCCAGAACAGGGTACTGAATTTGGATGATCAGCCATGATCATATTGAATGGCAGTGCTGGCTCGAAGGGCCGAATGGCCTACTCTTGCTTATATCTATGTTTCTATGTTTATCTATACTTGTCAGGGTGACATATTAATGATGGGGAATAGATCATTGACCATTTAATGCATCAATGCCAAAAGCAGGCATTGCCAAATCATCTTATCTCAACATTAATAGCATGCCACCAGTGCCAGTATAATATTTTCCACAATACCTTACCTGCATCTCACTTGGTGAAATGAATTGCATTTTGGATAAAGACCTATTCTTTGCCCTTTTTGTTTGGGGCTACACAATTTAGTTTTACAAGGAACCTTGGTTGTTTGTAAACAGGTTGATCATTGCCAACAACTGGGTCTATAATTATAAAATAATGGTGCATTTGAGGCACAGAAAATTATAGATCTATTGTTTGTTGTCAACGATTTTTCTGTTAAAAAGAGACGAGACTGCAGGTGCTGGAATTTTGAAAGAATAATGTTGGAGGAACTCAGTAGGTCAGGTAGTGTCACTGGAGGGAAATAGACAACTTTGACCATTTCCCTCCGCAGATACCTGGCCCATTGAGATCCCCCAGCACTCTGTTTTTATTCACTATGTAATTGCATGTATTAACAGCAGTTACAGTATGTATTGTACTTTAAAGGCAGTTTGACCAAGGTGTTATTAGTCAGCAATAACAAACATTTAAAAAGAAATTCTGATTGTCCTCAGGAATTGAATGTAACTATTTCTACGGAAATATTCTTGCTGGTTGCATTGATAATGGATAATTTTCCTAAGTATTTGCATTTATTTTTGGGGACATTATACAATGGAGAAGGAAAGGTGATACAGGATTCTTCTTTCATTTTTTTAGATTTTGTGCAATAAGTAATGTGGCCCTTAAAATTGGGTAGACATTTTGAAATGGTGGAAGTTAATCTTTGATTATATTTCCCAATATTATTACATTGAACCCCTCGGTTTCAGGAATTCCATTGCTTTAACGTGATAGTCTTTAAACCACACGTAATTCTTTCTGTTCACATTAGTGCATCTGCCTTGTACTTTCATTCTACAGAGGATTGACATTTCAAGTGTAAACTGTTTTATTCTCTTCATGGACCCTGACTGGCATTTGTATTTTCAAAATGTCCTCATTTTGTTTCAAACATTCAGTATTTCTTAATGCATTAATCGTGTTAAGTGTTGCTGATATATCAGAGTTCATTTTCAATTATTTTTAACTGGTACCAAATTCAATATGGAGTATTGAACAGAATTTTTAATTAAAAAATAAAATTATTATAATAATTAATATAGTATATTAATATTAGTATAATATAATTAGTACAATATTAGTATATTGAAAAAAAATTATTAGATGGACATGCTATTCATTTAGTTATATATTGTTGCATTCCACATTATTGAGTTTGTAATACCCAAATCAATATTCTTATTCAATCTATTCAAAAGCTTTTAAGGCAGAATAGCAGACTGTCAGGAAGATGTTAAAATTAAGACCTGTTATTTGGGCTGCATATCTATGCACAATGAACTGGGTTGATTGTTTCTGTCACTGACTTTATGATGTATTTAAATAATATTATCCTTCATATAATTGCCTGACCAGGGATGAGCCCACAGCATACCATGCAAATAGCTGAGAAACTCTACACTCAAGGATACATCAGTTACCCTCGAACAGAGACCACACAATATCCAGAAAGCTTCGACCTCAAAGCAACCCTCCGACAGCAAGCAAATAACATCAACTGGAGTGACGTGGTTGGTAAAAAGAGACTTACGTATACATAGCATCTTTTGAAGTCTTCAAAAACGCTTTGAATCTGGTAGTGCTGATAAACATGTGCCGTTCCTCCTCCTCAAAGTGTTATGGGTTTACTCCAGTCTCTGTTGTTTTACTTTTTAACTGAGATACAACCAACATCATTATTTCAGTCATTTGTTTTGCAACTATGGTTTCAAAAATAATTTAAAATGGCCAGTGAAAATAGACACACTCATACCTTGCTGCTCCCATTCTGTCTGAAAATTGTAGCTTTTTTTCTTTGTTCTACTCTCTACTTGCTCATCAGAAACTCTGAATGTCTATCTATTGTTGGTTGTGCTAGTTTTATTTCGTCACCCAATCCTAATAATTACTTTGAAAGATGAAATTAAAATGAATAGTGAGATAAAGGTGAAATCACTTATCTGGCAATAATAGAGTTAAATTATTTTGTAGGTGAAGGCTTTACTTACTGAAGGCATTAATCGTCCTCGGAAGGGTCAGGACGTTGGTGATCATCCACCCATCACCCCAATGCGTTCAGCTACAGAAGCTGAATTGGGTACGTCTGTGTTACATTACAACAAACATGTCCAAACTTAGTCCTTGTGTGGGCCACAAACCTGCGATGTTTGTGTTTATTACTAACCACTGTGAATTTCATGGGCCTGAGGTTTGGATGGGATTTTGTTCAGTGCTGTGGCCTTGGTGGATAATAATCAAATCATGGAGTCAGATGTACACACAGTCTGTGGCTTACAAGTGATGTCGTTTGCAGAAAATAGTCAGAACATTCATTATACAGAATGCAAATTCATGAGCAGAGTGAATGGAATGACTTAAACGACTTAAGCATCTGTGGAGAGAGAAGCTGTGTACATTGCAGATTGAAGACCTTTCATCAGAACTGCAAAAATGAAAAACGGGAATAAATTCAGTAAAGGATTCCTGGACTTTTTCAAGGAATATAAAACTATGGCTACAAAGGGGTATTGTTATTGGTTTTGGTTTATCTTGGTACAGGTGCACAACCTTTTATCCGAAAGCCTTGGGACCAGACACTTTTCGTAATTCAGAATTTTTCGGCTTTCGGAATGGATGATTTTTAGCGTAGATTTTAACGGCTGGCTCAGTGGTAGAGTGCTCGGCTCATATCCGCAAGGTCGCGAGTTTGCGCCTCGATCCCGGCAGTTACTCGATCGCGAGTTTGAGTCTTCAATGTAGTTTTTTCTTGCAGAATAGGAGAGAATAGGGAGGGTTAGGCTGGGATCATTCACTGCGAGATAATCTTAGTGCGGGAGACAAGTGTAGGAGAGGTGTACTGACTGTGTGGGCAGAACTTTGGAAGTGATTGCCCACCATTCTCAAAAGCCGCTGTGTCTCCCTGTCCCTCCAACTCCAGAGGAATCCGCTGCCCGATTTGCCGCTACGGCGACAAGTGGCAGTTCGCCCACAGCCCGAGCTGCGCCCCCTCATCCGCAACCCGAGTTCCTCTGGAGTTGGAGCGGGGCTGGGCTAGAGTTGTTACTGGCTGTGAGTCTCTGGGATCTCCGTGCTTGCAGTGGGCCTGGGGGTTGGTGTCCCGATGAGGGGGCGCAGCTCGGGCTGTGGGCGAACTGCCACTTGTCGCTGTAGCGGCGCATCGGGGAGCGGCTTCTGGTGGTCCTGACGTCTCTCAGCTCCTGTCCAGGGGGATGGCCGGAGACGTCAGGACCAACAGGAACCCGCTCCCCGATACGCCGCTACAGCGACAAGTGGCAGTTCGCCCACAGCCCGAGCTGCGCCCCCTCATCCACAACCCGGGTTCCTCTGGAGTTGGAGCGGGGCTGGGCTAGAGTTGCTGCTGGCTGTGAGTCTCCGGGATCTCCGTGCTTGCAGTCGGTGTCCCGTTGGTCCTGACGTCTCCGGTCACCCCCCTGGAATGGAGCTGAGACTGGGAACTGTACCGCCCTTGCCCCCTCCCTCTACAACTGCAAACAACCCCACAGTTCCCAGTCTCAGCTCCTGTACAGGGGGTGGCCGGAGACGTCACAGCCCGAGCTGCGCCCCCTCATCCGCAACCTCAAGACCAAGACGTACCTTGCACACCATCAGCTTCGGTCCCTACGGGGAGCGTGTTCCTCTGGAATTGGAACGGGGCTGGGCTGCTGCTGGCTGTGGGTCTCTGGGATCTCCGTGCTTGCAGTGGGCCTGGGGGCCGGTGTCCCGTTGGTCCTGACGTCTCCGGTGACTGGCACTAGCTCCGACGTGAAGACAGTGCAAAGCCCCCGCGCCGGTGCAATGGGCGGGGAGCTGGAGAGGGGAGGGAAGGGGTCACACACATGGACGGGAAGGAGAGGGGTGTAGGTGGGGTGAAACTGAAGGGAGCGACAATTTGCTGCTGCCTGCCCACTGAGTTTAAAAGTTCTCATGCAAGACTCACGATACACTGTATCGTGTCTACCGTGGGAACTTTTTAACTCAGTGGGCAGGCAGCAGCAGATTGTCAATTATTAACCCTCCCGCGCAATATACCCTCACCTTCTCTTTTATGAATGGGGATTTAGTTCCCCTTTCTTCGAGGACCGACCGGAGGTTCCGCTGTCACCTCTGCGGGCCGCCCTCGGTGAACGTTTTCAAGGACCTTTCTTCAAGGACTGAAAAAATGTCGCTATTCGGAGGTTTTCGTTATTTGGATCGTCGGATAAAAGGTTGTGCACCTGTATTATCGCTAGATCTGGCCATGTGATGAAATACCTTGGACAGATTATCTAATTATGGGTGAGTAGTCGAGTCATGGTAAAGCATTCTAAGATTAGAAATGGAATGAGTATGGGTAGAGGTTAGCAGGAAATCTGTAAATATATGGAATAAAAATGCTCAACTTTTTAAATAATAAATACATATGGAAATTAAAACTAATTTCAATCCTGGCACTGAGGTAAACAAAAGCTGCTGTAAGCATTTTAGGTTGCAGACCAGTGTTGGTGTGAGAATGGTCAAAGGAAGAGCATTTCTGTGTACTCCTGTCTTCCATCAATAGGAATTATTTGTTTGGATACGTCTAGCCTTTTCTGGATTTCCTCAGATTTTCATGGCTGGTTTGATGCTGGGTACATTTTTCCTGAATCATTCCAAAAATCACATAGCAAAATTGGAACTTAAATTGGGTTATCATTTACTTTGCCTGACTTCATTTCATGACATCTCCACTCTTGATATTGTTACTTGGAAATAGTAGCGGCAGAATTTGATTTGCATTACCCCACCACCTCATTCTTGCTGGTCAGTAATGTGGTTAAAATGTAACCTTTGTTATTGTGAGATCAGGCCATTTTATTTTTTAAATCCTCATTAACCATACAATGCAATAGAAATAGTGGAGGAGCAGTATTGCCTTAGGGTAAATCCTCTCAGAATATTATAGGATAGGCTAGGCTAAAATTCTGCGGATGCCAGGGGCAATTACGTAGGGAAAAAAAACATAAGATTTGATTCAGAAAGTATGGAATAAAAAAAATCAGGAATAATAATTCTGCTGTTTAAATTATCAGTTCGCTAAATGCAGTATTATACACTCAGGCTGACACTTGCCATGACAACCGTTGCCTAGTGCTGGGGCAGTAATTATCTCTCAGTCAACTCCAAGCCTAAGCAATCTGTTCATTCTCAAATCACCAGGCAGCAAACTTGAAAACTGGGTCAAATGAAATCCTGGCAGAAATTTGATGAATTTTGAGACAAAGCTCCTTTTAGTTGGTCCTTCCCAATATTATTAGGAGGTCTGGTCACTCTACAACTTAAAGATAGGCATTACTTAATATTGCAAATTAGACTAAACAAATATCGTTTCGAGGTAATAGACAAATTTGAAATACTTACACGAAATGTGGTAAAGGCTCCCAAATAGAGCTGTGAAGATGTAAATCCTGAAATCGTTTGAGAAGGTGTAATGTTATTTTGAAAATCTGCATTTTCAGGAGTGCTAGAGAAATGTGGCTGTAAATAATAAACCTATCTCCAGGTTGGATCTTGCAATGCTAAATTGGCAATCTTTTGATTTTGGATGTGAGCTCTACAGGAAATCAATGCAAAGTTAGCAATTAGCAATTGACATGGCTGTGCTGCTGTACATGCTGTGCTTAGAAAATAAACCGGCAAAGCTTCCTGCTTTTGATTTGTTTTCCTTTGATTTGTGCTGGTAATTATACCTGTGAGATTACGTGCTGAAACTGATTTTATCCGCTCTTTGACAGCAGTTGGCTACTTAGATAATCACATTCACTTCTCTATTTATTCATTGTACCAAGTTGCTCCTAAGCAACATTTTTTAATTTAGTTTTTTTTAAATAGAAGATTACTTATAGATGCTGATTGACCTAACATTATGATGGTATAGGTTTTTTCATACTACTTCCAGATGCAAGCACTGTTCAATAGCCAATAGTTGACAAGATTTGATTTATAAGAAATTGAATGGGATTTTGGAATTCATGATGATTTCCAATACAGCAGAAACAAAACACCACATGGTATTTTTTTTAATCCTAAAATTAAATGAGCCTACTTGTAAATGGGATTGAATTGCAGAATGTAAACTCAAAAATATCATTGAAAATTGCGGCATTCATGGAGCACGAGTGAAGTTTCACGCAGTGGTTTGTGATTTTCTGCTTTAAATAAGATTAGGTACTAATTTTACATTTTCCCATTTCAAAAGCATTTTGTCAATTAAAAATAGGTTTCCTTCAGAACAAAGACCTATCAAACATTTGAAGAGCTTTAGATTCAAAATAATTTTTGTAATGATTGTATTAGTAATGTGAGGATTCACAAGCCCAATTGGACTAAAACTGGAGAGATCTGATTTTCTGTCACCGTCAATTTGAACTCCAGCTTACCTCTAACCTATTGTTATATTGACTGCTGTTCCAGGTAGTGATGGCTGGAGGCTTTACGAGTACATCACCAGGCACTTCATTGCTACAATCAGCTATGACTGCAAATACCTCCAAACAACAGTCGCTTTCAATATTGATGAGGAACATTTTACTTGTACAGGGAAGACTTTACTTTCAGCTGGTAAGGATGGAACATCAGTTAAATGTTGTATGCTGGGTACATAGCATAGTTGAATTTGTTGAATTACTGAACTATCAGTCGGAGTTCTGAATCATCGATCCAGAGACGTAACTTTGAGTCTCACCGTGGCAGCTGGGGAATTTAATTTCAATGAATTAAATCTAGTTTATTTTGAATCAAATCGTGATTACAACCTTGGAACTATTGGATATTTTGTACAAATCTACCTACTTCTCAGATGAGAAGGTAATCTACAAGGAAACTGACAATACTTATCCAATTTGGCCCATAAGTGACTCTGGACCCTCCACTTTGTTTGGCTGTTAACATCCTTCTCAACTCTGGAGCAATTGCTGGTGGAACTATTGCCAGCAATGCCACATCCTATGAATGAATAAAAATAAAGTAGCAATTCCACTGGAAAAGGGGGGAATGATGGGTGATATGTATTGGAAAGTGTTAGGTAAACGCATCAATTGCTAAACCATTCTATCAGATTTGGAACTGCCATCATTTTGTTTGGGGCAAGTATCATTTATTTCCAGCCTAGGTTTTCTTTGACAGTTTCCAATGTACATGTGGAGTGTATATTTATCTTAAAGTTAGCAAAAGTACATATGGATATTACATAACTAATAAATTGATATTGACGATCTACTTTTTACTATAGACTTCTATATATCCCTGTTGTCACAGGGCAAGATTACCACGACAGGCAATCATAGGAAATGGCATTGACTAGGATGGAGTTCTTTGCTAGTTTGGTCCTGGCAAAAGTTTTATGTTACTAATCGCTAAATTCCAAGGCATTTTAAAAAATATAACTAAATTAACATTAAAAACATGCTTGAACATTCATCATGGAATTTGCCATTTGACGCAGAAGCTTTTTGGTGCAAATTTACGTTCGGATTTTTCTTCTGTTCTCCATAGTTTTGTTAGCAAAGAAAACAATTGTTATGATTCTCTCTTTGCCTCTTGTTTTCTAAAACTGTTAAAAAGAGATTAGAAAGACAGTTTCTTCTCCAATGTTCCTGAGTGCGCTTCATGCACTCTATGTTTGATTTTATTGCTGCAATGTAGGTTACACTACAGTGATGCCATGGCAGAGCCTAGCAGATGAGGAGACCCTTCCAGTCTGCGAGGGAGGTGATGTGTTTACTGTCAATGAGGTCAAGTTGCTGGAGAAACAGACAAGTCCACCAGATTACCTAACAGAGTCAGAACTCATCACTTTAATGGAAAAACACGGCATTGGTAAGTTCATCTTACTATTCTCGGCTGACTTTTATATTTGAAACAATACTATTATATGTGGGATTTAAATCATGATATAATGATGTTAAAGGATACAATGCATGAGAGAGCACATTCTGTGTTTCAAGTGAAGGCACCAGCAATGGGAGGTAATTCACAGTATGGTAAGCAAGGCCTATGGCTTCTGCCAAGAGGGAAAAAAAAAGCAAAATTCTCATATCACAACCATACTGATAATTTCAGCTTGTGCAGAAGAAGGATCCCTTCCCAAACATCACCTATCCATGTTCCCCAGAGATGCTGCCTGACCAGCGGAGTTACTCCAGCATTTTGAATTTTTTATTTTGTAAACTAGAATCCTTGTTTCACCATATTCCTGGTCTTTGTTTATCTCAGTAATTATGTAACTGTTGGTTCTGAGTCCAGCAGTCGAGGCTTTATCTGAGATTTAATCTGGAAATGTTGAACCTTAAATTGTTTATTTTCGATAATAGGGACAGATGCCAGCATCCCTGTCCACATCAACAACATCTGTCAACGCAACTATGTTACTGTGGAGAGTGGCCGCAGATTGAAACCCACTAACCTTGGGATTGTCCTTGTTCATGGATATTACAAAATTGGTGAGTGGAATAATCTGTACCTAGGATTTTATTTGTGGGCCTATATTTAACCATTACACAGCATGGAAGCAGGCTCAATAGCCAACCTTGTCCATGCCGACTAAGTTGTCGTACTAGTCTAGTCCCTTTCACCTGCATTTGACCCATAGCTCCAAATAATTTTTTCAAATTTATAATTGTATCCACTTCTATAGCTTCCTCTGGCAACTCGCTCCAGTTATGGACTACCCTGTGAGTGGAAAATGTCGCGCCTGAGATCCCTCTTGAGTCTCTTCTCTCTCACCTTAAAGCATACCCCCGTCTAGTTTTTGAATCCTCCTGCCTAGAAAAAAGACTACGAACGTTCGCATTATCCATGCCACTCATGATCTGTACACCTCAATAAGATCACTCCTCAGAACAACAAAAAATGTTGCAGCCTATCCAACCTCTCCATATAACTCAAGCCTGCAAGCCCAGGTAATACCCTGGTAAATCACCTCTGCACCCTTTTCAACAATGATATTTGTCCTTTAGCTGTACTCTAGTGTGGTCTCGCCAACAACTTGTACAGCTGCACCATGATGTCCCAATGTTTGTCTCTGCAGTGCTGGGTGGAATGGATGGAACGTGGATTTTGCCTGTGGCAGAATTTCATTCTTGACCGTAATCAGGTCGGATTTCAAAAATCTTGAGACTGAAGTCAGCTTCAGATTGGTTGTGGTCAAATCAGGTTTTAATTTTGTTTTCAATCACATCTCTAGGGCTGGGTTGGAGAACAGTGATTAATGAATCAAATTTGTGCAGATGTTTACAGCATCCCGTTTCTCTTATTAGCAATTATTCTGTAATATCAAGTAAAATATATGATCTGTTTACTTTTTGACAGACCAGGAGCTTGTCCTTCCCACTATCCGCAGTGCTGTTGAGAAACAGCTTGGTCTCATTGCTGCAGGCAAGGCCGATTTCCCCCCAGTCCTGGAGCATGCTTTGAATATCTTCAAACGGAAGTTCCACTTCTTTGTGGACTCCATAGCAGGTATGAATCAATCCAATGACAACTTGTACCAAATTCTTAATTGCTATACGGTTCAACTCATCACTTACAAATACACATTTTGGAAGGCTTCCCTTAGATGCAATCCTGCAGGTCGTCTCGTCCAGTCGAGTAAAATTCAGTGGTGGCAGCAAAATCTTGTAATATTTACCCGTAATATTTGCCATCGATTCATGAAGTACATTCAGGTTGGTAAAGGGAATGTGCCATTTCGTTGTCTCCAATGCATTTCGTTGTCTCCAATGCATTTCGTTGTCTCTGTACTGTACACTGACAATGACAATTAAAATTGAATCTGAATCTGAATCTAACTTGGATCATAACCTGCATGTTCACCTGTGGATATTTCTGATATGGATTCTTGCATTTGTTTGTTCATGAAGCTAGCTTTCACAATTTTCTTGAAGCAGAACGTGACCAATAAAAGGCACTAGATACCCTAGTAGAAAAGCTTTAACCACAATTATTTCAGCAAAGAGTTTTTCAACGAATGTTGTTAAGGAAAGCATTGTTAATAGTCACAATAAATACCGTGCTTAAAATGTTTCCTTTCTTTGGCACTCCACTGAGAAAACTTCACCAATCCCTCTGTTGCTCTCAAGCCTCAGAATTGGTTTCTTGGCAAGAAAGTTGTTTTCATGCTGTGATGTTCCCCTGCAAAAGGAGTATGCCACTCTGGGGTTGAACATGAAAAAAGATACAGCAGCATGTGCAATAAACTGTATTCTTATAAAAATTTTAATTTTATTATGAATGAGTTGCTGTACTAAGCCCACATCCCTTGATTCTTTTATGATTGAAAATCTATTGATGTCTGTCTTGAATATAGTTGATAACAATGCCACCACAGCACTCTTGGGTAAAGAATTCTAAAGATTTGATGAAGTAATTCCTTGTAATCTCAGTCCTGGATGTCTGCGCCTGAGTTCCTTGAATCCAGGCATTCTGTCAGAGAGAATGTCATTCTTCATTTTGTGTCTTTATGAGATCTTCTTATCTTCTAACTTGAGAGAGTGGGCCTGGTCTGCTTAACCTGTCTTCAAAGCACAAACTCCCCCTCCCAGGAATCAAGTTAGTGAAACTTTTTTGCACTGGTATGGCAAGTTATATACTTATTTGGAGCGGGAGACGAGTCCTGTATACAATGTTCCTGGTGTGGTCTTACTAGGTTCTATATATTTGTAATGTATCTTTATACTTGCACTGAAATCCTTCTGCATCATAGGCTAAAAAGACTGGTCCTTGATTATGCTGCCGTCCTTGCCGAGGCAGTATGAAATGTAGATAGAGGGGATGAAAGGGAGGTTGGTTTGTGGAGTTAAGCCAAAGGTTGAACAGCAACAAAACCACCAGGAGCTAAATGGCTTGATTCTGTCCAAAACTTTGAAAGATTAACTCCAGGATCCTACTTTGAATGTCAGTGACATGGTGGCTTGTGCCCCCCCTCCCCCACTTACTGTTTTGCTCAGTCTGTTCTTGATCTCTTGACAGGCATGGATGAATTAATGGAGGTGTCATTTTCTCCCATTGCTGAATCGGGGAAGCCTCTGTCCCGTTGTGGCAAGTGCCATCGATTCATGAAGTACATTCAGGTTGGTAAAGGGAATGTGCCATTTTAGAGTGTAGGGATCATTAATTTTTAATCATTACATTCATGGTTTCGTGCAAATGCATTGAGAATATAACAAGAGCACTACCAAGTGATACATATACTTAACACTAAGGAATCCCAAGATTATGCCACGTAAGCAGAAATAGATAACTGGAGCAATAGTTGTGTCTGTGCAGGGAATGAGAGTCCAACATGTTCTCTCACACTGATTACTATACATGGAATAAGACCTGACTGATCACTTTAGATATTAGATAAAAAATGAAAGTATAAAACACCGTCAATATATGTGGAGGGCAGGCACAGGAAAGTACAAATCTCTCTGTATTGTTCTGGATATCTGCAAAGAGTCCTTCACACCCTATTTCACTGCAGCATTTGAAAAGGGAATGGACATCTGGTCGAATCGCACTATAATTACTGAGCCTAGAATTTGATTTCAGACTACACTATATTTACTGGGCAAGAAATATGAGACCAGAATTATTTTGCTCTTGGTACGAGGCAAGGAATAGGACTTCAGAACAGTTTCTTATTTATTGGATTCAGGGCAGAGAATGGGACTCCCATTTTCTTGCACTTTATTTGTTGGATATTGAAACTAGTGTCACTTACACTGGCGGTGAATGGAAATACAAGAATTCTGAACAGGTCTGTGACTGCAAATCTAAGGATCTTGTTTTGTAGTTACCACACTTCTGCACAGAGGTCCAAAGCTCTGATTATGCAGTTACCAGATCTGGACATCCAAGGTACTCGATGTACAGCTGGTAGATGTATGATCCCAGAGGTGAAAATTAAACCTTGCCATTGTGCAGCAAAACCGAAACGATGTAGCATACCACAAATCTGATTCTTACCTTGCAGGCCAAACCAAGCCGGATGCATTGTTCCCATTGTGACGATACCTACAACTTACCCCAAAATGGAACTATCAAGCTCTATAAAGAGCTCCGCTGTCCACTCGATGAGTTTGAACTGGTTCTCTGGTCGTCTGGTTCCAGAGGGAAAAGCTATCCTCTGTGTCCGTATTGTTACAACCACCCACCATTCCGTGATATGAAGAAAGGTAAGAAAGCTGTCAGTATCATTGCTGACTCAATTCACTTTATTTGTGAATCTGCTGTTAATGGAACATTTACAATGGAACTGACTTCATCAACTACCAGGGAGAAGGCTATTCTGGATTTTGTGTTGGGTAATGATAAGGGAACCCAAGGTAAAGGAACCATTAGGAGGTAATGGCCATAATATGATATGTTTTAATCTACAATTTGAGAGGGAGAATGGAAAATCGGAAGTGTCAGTATTACAGCTGACAAAGGGGACTATGGAGATATGAGGGAGTAGCTGGCCAAAGTTGACTGGAAAGATACCCTAGCAGGGATGACAGTGGAACAACAATGGCAGGCATTGGGAATAGAATAGAATAGAATGCAATTTATTGTCATTCAAACCTAGGTTTGAACAAAATATCATTTCTACAGTTTTTTACATTACAAAACAATCCAAGACCCACACTTAACACAGTTTACATAAACATCCATCACAGTGAGTCTCCAACATCTCACTGTGATGGAAGGCAAAGTCTTTATCAGAATATTACAGAAGGTGCAGGATCAGTTCATTCCAAAGAGGAAGAAAGATTCCATGGGGAGTAAGGGGCAACCGTGGCTGACAAGGGAAGTCAGGGACAGTATAAAAATAAAAGAGAAGAAGTGTAACACAACAAAGATGAGCGGGAAGCAAGAGGATTGGGAAACTTTTAAAGAGCAGCAGATGATAACTAAAAAGGCAATACGGGGAGAAAAGATGAGGTACGAAGGTAAGCTAGCCAAGAATATAAAGGAGGATAGTAAAAGCTTCTTTAGGTATGTGAAGAGGAAAAAATTAGTAAAGACCAAAGTTGGACTTTTGAAGACTGAAACAGGTGAATTTATTACGGGGAACAAGGAAATGGCAGACGAGTTAAACAGGAACTTTGGATCCGTCTTCACTAGGAAGACACAAACAATCTCCCTGATGGACTAGTGGCCAGAGGATCTAGGGTGATGGAGGAACTGAAGGAAATTCACATTAGGCAGGAAATGGTGTTGGGTAGACTGATGGGACTGAAGGCTGATAAATCCCCAGAGCCTGATGGTCTGCATCCCAACGTACTTAAGGAAGTGGCTCTAAAAATCATGGATGTATTGGTGATCATTTTACAATGTTTTATAGATTCAGGATCAGTTTCTGTGGATTGGAGGGTAGCTAATGCTATCCCACTTTTTAAGAAAGGCAGGAGAGAGAAAACAGGGAATTATAGACTGGTTAGCCTGACATCGGTGGTGGGGAAGATGCTGGAGTCAATTATAAAGGATGAAATAGCGGCACATTTGGATAGCAGTAGCAGGATCGACCCGAGTCAGCATGGATTTACGAAGGGGAAATCATGCGATTAATTTTCTGGAATTTTTTGATGATGTAACTAGGGAAATCGACAAGGGAGAGCCAGTGGATGTAGTATACCTGGTCTTTCAGGAAGCATTTGATAAGGTTCCACATAGGAGATTAGTGGGAAAAATTAGAGCATGTGGTATTGGGGGTAGGGTACTGACATGGATAGAAAATTGGTTGGCAGACAGGAAGCAAAGAGTAGGGATTAACAGGTCCCTTTCAGAATGGCAGGCAGTGAGTAGTGGAGTACCGCAAGGCAGGGTGCCCCACTATTTACAATATACATTGATGATTTAGATGATGGGATTAAAAGTAACATTAGCAAATTTGTAGATGACACAAAGCTGGGTGGCAGTGTGAACTGCGAGGAGGATGTTATGGGGATGCAGGGTGACTTGGACAGGTTGGATGGCAGGAGTAGGCCATTCGGCCCTTCGAGCCAGCATTGCCATTCAATGTGATCATGGCTGATCATCCACAATCAGCACCCCATAGGTTTTCCATACTAGATCATCGGAGATGTCCTAATTCTTTAGGAAATGCGGGTTCCCCTCTTCCATTATAGATGAGGCTCTCACTGGGGTCTCCTCGATATCCCGCAGCTCCGCTCTTGCTCCTCCTTCCCCCTATTCGCAACAAGGATAGAATCTCCCTTGTCCTCACCTTCCACTCCATCAGCCGTCGCATACAGCATATAATCCTCCAACATTTTCGCCACCTCCAACCGGAGCCCACTGCAGGCCACATCTTCCCATCTCCCCCCCTGTGCTCACCACAGATCGTTCCCTCCACAATTCCCTGGTCAAATCATCCCTTCCCACCTAAGCCATTCCCTCCCGAGGTACTTTCCCCTGCAACCACAGGAGATGCAACACCTGCCCCTTTACCTCCCCCCCTCAACCCCATTCAAGGACCCAAACAGTCTTTTCAACCTCATCTATTGGATCCGCTGTTCCAGGTGTCAACTTCTCTACATTGGCGAGACCAAGCGCAGGCTCGGCGATCATTTTGCTGAACACCTCCGCTCTGATCTCCCCATTGCTCAGCACTTTAACTCCCCCTCTGACCTTTCTGTTTGACCAATCTGACCTTTCTGTCCTGGGCCTCCTCCATTGTCTGAGGCTGGTGGTTGTTATTTTTTTTTGCATAATTACAGAGAATAATTTGGAGTATAAACATCATAACTATTATCTGGTGCTTATTTGCTTTATGCACCAGATGTGAGTTGGACAATTTAATTATTTCTTGTTGCAGCTTTAAAGGTTATTATGGGGTTAGCCAATAACATTACTGAGTTGAGGGCGACTGACAAATTTATTTTTACTTTCCTAGGAATGGGATGTAATGAATGCACCCATCCGACCTGTCAACATTCGTTGAGCCTGCTGGGAATCGTCCAGTGTGTTGAATGTGAGAGTGGTGTGCTGGTCTTTGACCCCACCTCAGGACCAAAATGGAAGATGGCTTGTAACAGTTGCAATGTGGTCGTGCACTTCTTTGAAAATGCCCACAGAGTGAAAGTATCATCTGAAACCTGTGTATGTGAGGCAGCGATCGTTGATGTGGACTTCAACAAAGCAAAATCCCCTCTGCCTGGTGAAGCAACTCAGCACTCGGGCTGTGTCTTCTGTGATCCAGTGTTTCAAAACCTTGTGGAACTTCAGTATGCCAAAATGAAGCACCCAATGCACAGAGGTGGTGGAGGACAGGGACGAAGACGGGGAAGAGGCAGGGGGCGTAGACCTCCCGGCAGGGGCAATCCAAAGAAACCCAAAGACAAAATGGCTGCACTAGCAGCTTATTTTGTGTAGGTGTGAACAAGGAACTTGAATAACCGATGACTTGCATTTTCATTGGTCTGTTTAAGGAATTTTTAGTATGCTTATTCTTGTTCCAGCTGAAAAGCTAAAGCAGAGCCTTGGACTTCAAGGAAATGAGGCAAAGGAAAAGGAAACTCGAGAGAAACAATGGAATCTGCAGGCTGCGTAACTCAGATTTGGGCAGTTGACTATGTCCAACTGAAATAACTCACTTCTAAAATAAAATACATGGTTTATGAGGCCTCGATCTAAAATTGGTGCTAATTTTCTGCTTGTCATTAACATAGACCGACTATTCATATGATATAGATGCTTGTCCAGCAGATGTTTAATTTTGTAGTTGAAATGTATTTACTAACTTCTAATTACTGAACTGGAAAATGTCTGACTAAATATATAATTGAGCCAATCAATATTCGATACTGGTCTTGGTCAGGCTAGTAACAGCAATACAAGAGGCTCCTTTCATGCCCTTAGTTATGTCTGAATCGGAGGGAATTTATTATTTTCTTAATTATTCTTCAGAACCCCTGATGCACAGTACATGTGCAAGCCTATAAAATTAATAAATGCCCTTCAAAGTGAAGATTCAATATTGACCATTTCTGCACCCAAATTAAGAATTATCAATGTAATGATTTAAGCCGTGGATTTTTGTCGCTGCAGTTGACCTTCTATGCCTTCCGCAATCAAATGTCTGTACACAAGTCTTAAGTGTTGTGGTGATATCTGCTTCCACCACCACTTCTAACAGCATGTTGCAAATAACAACCAATCGGGGAAACTCTGCTCCCTTAGATTCCCTCTATATCTCCCATTCACCTAAAAATGCATCCCTTCCTATTTAAGCCTCCTCCCTCCCCCATTGGAAATACGATTCCCTATTTACCATATCTTTACCTCTTATTTTATACTGTCAGGTCATTCATCAGTCTCCATCACACCAAGGAAAAAAACATCTAATCCAGCCTACATCCTGATGAATCACCTTTGCACCCTCTACAGTAAAATCACATCCTTTACAGGCAACGCACAAAATTGCGGTACTGATAGTCAACTTACTTTCATGGGAGTACAATGAAGGCTCTCTAGCTGAGTACAATTTCCATCAGTAACAAAATAGAAATTTCCTACCTGAAATGTTCTTTTATGACAATGTTCAATTAGTGTTCTTTTACTTCATTTGGATTGCTGAGAGTTTCTGCCAATTCCTGGTTAAATAAATATCAAATCTACATGTGCTCTCCCCATGATTGTTTAAGTGGTGATGGTAGTTTTGAAGTTGCTCTTGATTATTACCTGTCTCGGGGAGATACTTAAGTGAGAAACTGTCCATACAGGGCTGACTTGAGAGGAAATCTCTACACCCCGAGGTTAGTTGATCCCTGCAATTCTCTGCCTAAGTGGTTAGAGAGGCTGAGTCACTGGCGATATTGAAATTAATTTGTTTATCAAAATTGAGGTTAGTTAGTTTAGGGGGGTTAGTATGGGAAAGTGGCAGCGAGTTAAAAGATGAACCATGTTCTTATTGAATTACAGAGCAGGCCTGAGAGCAGAATGACCATGGCATTTCTATTTATTATACAATATTATGTAATTATTATTATCTTGTCTTTCCTATTTTTTTTCAAAGAGGTGATCTGTGTTGATCAGTTTTAGTCCCTGTGCCAGCAGGGTGAGATGTGATCAATGCCAAACAACTTCTCAAGTCAGTTTTGTTGAGTTATTTCAACTTGGGTAAAGTTATTTGAGGTTTGCTCTCATACCAGTGTTCCTAGCAAAGGAATCATTCAAAACTTGCAGATCTCAATAATGAATATCCTGAGATTTTATTCTGGAATTACATTAATGGTTTTTGCCAAGAGCCATATACCAAATGTGTTGCCCAAAGGCACCCTTTAAGGACAAATATCTTGCATACAGCAATACTTTGGGACAGGGATTCATTAGTCATAAAGGCATTCACTTATTTTATATGAGGAAGGGTTGCATTTATTTAGGTCAATAGGAATTATAACTGATATATAATTATTCCTGTAACCTTTTTTCACTCTAGAGGAGTGTCGTTTGTAGTCTGACTGACAGCAAATTAACTGTCTGAGTTGCTTCTTCCTAGTCCTAATGGCTCACTGGGCCAAATTTATGTTTTTATTTCAGACTTCTCATATCTGCATTTTTTTTTTTGTTTTACCTAAATTTATACTATTTCTACCATTTGTACTATTTTTCATTTTTATATTTTTATTTGCTTCCCTGCAACATAAGCTCAACTCTCAATGTAGGCATTTCTAGTAGATGGCTAATAGATAGAGTTGAATATTGGAGCAATGTATCTAGACTTGTTTTTCAAGCAATAGTCAGATGTTTTGAAGATTCTCTATCTTTTATGTGATTGAGAGTATGCAGTTTGCTAGAATTTTGTTTGGGAAATTAGATTATTGACCCTCTTACACCTCCTCCAACCCCAACTACTGTATCCGTTGTTCAAGATGTGAACTCTTATATATAAGCGAGACCAAGCGTAGACTAGGCGTCCGAACACCTCCGCTCAGCCCGCCTGAACCTACCTGATCTCCCGATTGCCGGACACTTTAATTCTCCATCCTATTCCTACACAAACATTTCTGTCCTAGATCTCCTCCATTGTCAGAGTGAGGCTAAACGCAAATTGGAGGAACAACATCTCATATTTCATTTGGGCAGCTTACAGCCCAGTGGTATGAATATTAATTTCTCTAACTTCAGGTAGTCCTGGCATTCCCTCTCTCTCTATTCCTCCCCTGCCCAAGTCGTAACAGCTTCTCATTTTCACCCTACAAACAGCTAACTATGGCCTGATTCCTTTAAAATCGTTACCTTTTTGCATATCGTTAATTCATTGTTCTTTTATCTCTTCACATCATCGTCTATATCTCTAGTTTCCCTTATCCCTAACCAGTTTGAAGAAGGGTCTTGAACCAAAACGTCACCCATTCCTTCTCTCCAGAGATGCTGCCTGTCCCACTGAGTTACTCCAGCTTTTTGTGTCTATCTTCAGATTATTCAAGCTCTTACTAGACTTCAGTGTACACTGCAAATCTTGGCTTCATCCATTAGGGGACAGTATATCCCTTTTTAGCAGGCTCGCTTCATCTGCATTGACCTGGCTTAGGGTTGCCGCCTGGCGATATACATAGGAATCACACCAGCTTTGTGGATATTCAATTATTTTTTTTACTGATAATGTCAGGTCATTTCTGAAGGCACTTTTCAGACAAGTACGTTAGTTATACAAGACCAGGCGATCGGTTCCCTTCTTTGATGGACATTAGTGAACTGGGTGAGATTTAGAGAAGTCTGATAATTTATGGTCACCATTGCTAATACACTTCCTTTATTCAAGAATATTTAATTACTTGAGTAATGACTAAATTCTTCAGCTTCCATGATAGGATTTAAGGTTGGGTCTTTGGAGCAATGTATGGTCTTTCAGTAATTTAACCACTATGCTAATGTACTCATTTTACTGAACTATTGCTGAACATATCTTTCAATTGTAGTTTTGCTACGAACCAACAGATGAGACCAAATTTCATCCATCTTGTTACATCAGTTTCGAATATTAGGCTACAGTTAATCAAGTAACTAGAGAAAGAGGTTGTAAACCTTCCTCATCCTCAATTGTGTCATCATAATTGGAAATGCTGTTCAAGTCTGAGACAAGTTTGCAATTATTTTCAACCATCTCAACCTCTTGAGAAACTAACCAAAAACTGGAGCCAATCCATGACAGCCTAGCTACTTTGAAGAAGGGTCACGACCTGAATAGTCACCCATTCCTTCTCTCCAGAGATACTGCCTGTCCCGCTGAGTTACTCCAGTATTTTGTGTCTATCTTCAGCCTAACTACTTTGATGTTTTGCCATTAATTAATTCTCCCAAATCGTGAACCTTGATTGAAAAGGTAGATGTCATTGACTTCCTATTATTTTTTTTAAATTAATTCTCTGGTCCTTTAATTTGATTTTGAATAAGTGTATTTTTATGTATATATGATTATCAAATGAGATTTTAAAATGCCTGTTCATTCCCTCCAGATATGCTGCCTGTGTTACTCCAGCACTTTGTGTTTTGTTGAAGATTCTAACATCTGTAGATTCTTAGGTCTTTGGTAGAATTGCAACGTTAAAAAAAAAAAACATTTGGACAGGTAAGTTGATAGTAAAAGTTTATAGGGACATGTCCTGTTTGCTTGCTTTCTGAAGAAGGGTCTCGACCCGAAACGTCACCCCTTCCTTCTCGACAGAGATGCTGCCTGTCCCGTTGAGTTACTCCAGTATTTTGTGTCTTGTATTCGGTGGAAACCAGCATATGCAGTTCCTTCCTACCAAAGATCAAAGAGCTTTGCTTCCTACACTTTATGTAGGGTCTGAAGAAGGGTTTCGGCCCGAAACGTTGCCTATTTCATTCGCTCCATAGATGCTGCTGCACCCGCTGAGTTTCTCCAGCATTTTTGTGTACTTTTGCTTCCTACACTGTCGGCTTCTGCCCGCTAGGGGAGCACCATTTCCCTGCGCCTGCTCACAGTGTTACACAAAGAATAACATCGAACAGGCTGTAACAGCAGTGGTGGAACCCAGTTCGTATTTTCTCCAGTTGTTTTTATCCGCTTTAAGATGATGGGTCGCTCTGGAAGGTGCAAATGATCGAAGTACCAGTTGCAAGAGCACGACCAGGGTGCGCACGCGTGCGGGTTAGAAGGATCAGGGCCACCGCGCATGTGCGGGGCAGGTTCGGAAGCGCGCGCGTTGGCCGTTAGTCGGTGGCCGGGGATGAGGGAGACATGAACGCTGTGCCGGAGAACAGCGAGCCCCAGATGGCGACCGAGGCACAGCGGGTCCTGCACTCCTTGGTGCGGGACTTCCCGGCCCCTTTAGGCCCCGGCAACTCGTTACCCGTGCGGCTGCAGAGCGCGGCGTTGAGCTGGGAGGAGGTGGAGGGAGAGAGCGTCGACATGGGGCTGAAGCTGCTGCGGGACAGGTGAGGGCGCAGCCCGGGGGGGATCGGTCTCCGCTGACCCCAGTTGCCTGGACGTTTCACCGTGGGCTGTAAAACTGTCGGATTTGTGGCCAGCGTTGCATTAACCGTACACGTGAACGGGACAGAGGGGCAGCGTCCTTAGCAAGTGTCATTTTCCACTCACCTCATCGCATGTGAAAACAAGCCTGGCGGAGCTATGACAGTAACTTGAAATGAAACTTTATTTTGAAGTGGTAACGCGCAATGCCGCAAATATCACCTAAAACAATGCAGTGGGAATGCCATCGAGGCAAGAAGCTAGAGTTTTCCAAAAGTTGAGCAAAAATGTTCAAAATCGAGTTGTTTTGATAGAATCCATTAAGGAGCCAAAAATCATAAAAAGCTAGAATCACTTGGCAAGTCCAGCAACTTCTGGGTTTTTTTCTTACATCGCGTTGCTTTAAAATTTTCAACCAGAATAGAGGGATTTAAAGTGACCTGAAGGGGAAAAAATATGTGGCTTAAGGGAATTCAGGTTTTCTTAAGATTGTGATCTGGAACGAACCTTGTCAAGGGTAGTGTGAACTTTTTAAAAGGTTTACATTATGGCGAAAATAGCAAGTGAGTGGAGATGCAATGAAATGCAGATGCTGGAATCTTGAGCGATACACAAAGTGTTGGGAGTAACCCAACAGATTCCTGCACCTGCATCCATCTATCACTTGCCAGGCTTTGCCTCAATCCCACCTCACTTTCCCAGCTACTACAATCAGTCAGAAGAAGGGTTCCGACCAAAAACTTTGCCCATTCATTCCCTCCACAGATGCTGCTTGATCCACTGGGTTACTCCAGCACTTTGTTTTGAGCAAGTGAGCGGGGTTGTGAAATAAAAATGGCAATGTTGAAAATACTCAGCTGGCCAGAAAGCATCTGTGTGGAGAGAAACTTGGTTAATGTTTCGGCTCAATGGCCTTTCATCACAACTGAGAAAAATTTGTGACGTCTTGTACAATATAATTTCACAACTTCTATACTCAATCTATCTGTTTATACACTATACCCTGATCAAAGTACTGAAAGCCTTCTTGATCACCCTACCCGTGACCCACTCTGAGGAACTATGGACCTGCACTCCTTGATTATTTGGTTCTACAAAACTCCCCATGGCCCTGCCATTCACTGTGAAGGTCCTGCTCTGATTTGACTTCTCAAAAAGCAACACATCACACTTATCTGCATTAAACTCTATTAACCATTCCTCAGCCCAACTGTCCTGCTATAATTTTTGATAACCACCTTTGTGATCTACGATACCACCTTCTTTGCTATCAACTGCTGACTTACGAATCATGCCTTATCCAAATTACTGATATAAACCACAAACAGCAAATGGGCTTGACACCAATCCCTGAGGCACACCACAAGTCACAGGCCTCTGGCATGAAAAACAACCATCCACCTGCTTCCTTCCATTGAGACAATTCTTTAACCAGTACGCTAGCTCTTTCTGGATCCTATGCATTCCACCATTCCAGAGCAGTCTTCCAGTTCGATCCTTATCAAATGCCTTGCTGAAGTCAGCAGGAAGTGACAAAAGATTGCAAGAAAACTCTTTATATAGAAGACTAGACCAAGTACAGACCCGTTGGGTCTGTTCCCCCAACTTGCGGTTGTGGGGGGGGGAGGCGGCATGCAGCGTCACACACTAACTACCCCCCCCCCCCCCCCCGGAGAGAGAGAGGAGGGGGGGGGGGAGAGAGGGGGGGGGGGAGGGGGGAAAGGGGGGGGGGAGAGGGGGGGGGGGGGGGTGGGGGGAGAGGGGGGGGGGGAGAGAGAGAGGGGGGGGGAGAGAGAGAGGGGGGGAGAGAGAGAGATAGAGGGGGGAGAGAGGGAAGGAGGAGGCGAGAGAGAGAGATAGGGAGAGATAGAGAGAGAGAGAGAGAGAAGAGAGAGAGAGAGAGAGGGGGGGGGAGAGAGGAGGGGGGGGGGGGGGGGAGAGTGCCTTTTTACTTCAACCCAAACCCAAACAACTATTTGCAGGCAGTGCTTTTTTACCTCTAACCATATTTTCATTTTCAAACCAAATTAAGGGTACTCACAGTGCTGTAGACATTTGTCAGTGTCATTCAGAGGTCTGATTGAGGCACACCACTTGTAGAGACTGATTGAGGCACACCACTTGCAGAGACTGATTGAGGCACACCACTTCCTGGTTTTATGGTCCCTCCCCCTCCCTCCAGCGGGGGCAGCAGAGAGAATGGGGAATGGTGTAAAAACATTAATATCTCTGTCAATTTTCATCGACGGGAAAAATCCTCAGTACACCTGCGGCGGAGGGGGGCTCTGAGCGAGGTGGCCAAAAATGACAGCCGTAGGTGGCGGCATACTCTCGGAAACCGCAGCACAGAAAGCCAAAACCGGTCAAGAACAGAGTTTTAGTAATATAGATGGATAGACACAAACTGCTGGAGTAACTCAGCAGGTCAGGCAGCATTTCTGAAGAAAACGAATAGGCGATGTTTCGGGTTAAGATCCTTCTTCAGACTGAGAATCAAGGGAGAGGGAAACCAGAGGTATGAAAAGATACAGAACAAAGCAGAGACTGTTCCGATGGTCAAAGCGCCCATTATGGTCCGTTTTTGGCTGGGGTGGAGGTGAAAACTAAGAGATAAGGACAGTGAAACTAACAACTAGGGTGGGGGAGGGACGGAGCCAGAGATGTTGCTTGACCTGCTTAGTTACTCCAGCATTTTGTGTCTAGCTGGTCTTTGGTGCAGTTCCTTCCTACAAACTATATAGTTAGTTGAACTGGTGTTCTGAGGTCACATTTATCAGTTTTCAGCTACTGGAGAAGGCCATTCAATTGTGTCAATGTTTTCCAAGCGTTATGTTATTATATCTTTTAAAAATAAATTCTAGCATTTTCCTGGAACTGAAGTTTGTCCGTTGCTGCTTTTATTCCCTTTTTTAAATAGCAGGAATACAATTGCCACCAAGCAATCTGCTGAGACCACTATTAAGTCTAATGAATTTCGGAGATGATCACAACCTGTTTAGTCTTTTCAAAATATGCTCTTTGTTACTCTTAAATAGATTATCTGGCCCTGTCGGTGATTCAGCTTTTAACACTGTTCGCTTTCCTAGCACAATTTTAACAGTTATAATGATTTCCTTCAGTCCTTCTCTCCCAGTAGATCCTTTGTTGCCAAAGATTTCTGGGAGTTTATTCATGTTCTTCTCTGTGAGAGAGTATGGTTCTCTCATTTCTTTGTTCCTGTTATACTTTGCCCCATTTCTGGCCAGCACAGCCTTCAATTGCATTCACTAACCTCTTTCTGTTTGTGTATAGATTTCAACTGTCAGTTTTTATGTTCCCTACAACTTTGCAATCATTCTCCATTTTCCCCTCTTAATCTTTCTGTCTTCCCTTGAATTCTGATCTGGTCCCAATCCGCAGACATGTTGCTTTTTTTTGGGCAATTTTATCTCTCCTCTTTGCATCGCACCTAATTTCATTGGATCAGCATCCTTCATGTCATTTTTGGCCTGGTAGGTAACTACTGTGACAGCTGAAGGACATTTTTCATTCACTCTCATTTGTTCAGGAAAATATTGTGCCCTAAAGGTCGCAGTCACTAATAACGTAGATAAATAAAACGTTTTCCATCTGTTTCATCCTCTGTACTGAAGAAAACAAAAGGAGGAATATAAAATCTATTCCCTTTGAAGTCTTAATTCGAACAACCTGGAGACAAGAAGGTTGTGGCATGCCATCTGTGAATTTGGAGCTTAAAAAGAACAAGAAACATTTGAAACCCATTTTTCTATATTATAAGAAAAAGCATAATTCGAATGATGAATTGCTCCAGCATTTTGTGTATATCTTTGGTTTAAACCAGCATCTGCAGTTCCTTCCTACACCATAGAATGGGTATTTACTTGCAAAATATTAAGTGAAAATTGTTTAATAAAATTTACTATTCATCAGACGTCTATATTGCAGTCGAGTTTCACTTGCTAGATTACATACTAATAATAATAATGGATGGGATTTATATAGCGCCTTTCTAGATACTCAAGGCGCTTTACATTGCTGCATCCTCAGTTCTTATCCAGGTGGATAAGCAACACCAGTGCTCAGTCCTATGACCATTTCTATTGACTTTACAAGTTTTGTTAGGATTGGGACCCTGTTGTTTCCTTTAAATATTGTTTCTTCTTGTGTTATACAAGATAAAGGAATTTGCTTCCTTTGGGCCAGGTGGCTTTTTGTCTCAAAACTAACAGCTGTTCTGTTATTTCCTTTTACGCAGCCCATTGTGCAACGTAACTTGTTACTTCCTTGCTTGTAATCCACGATGTGCTGAGTGCCATAATTCTTCTCTTGTTCTGCATAAACAAGAGTTAGGGTAACCTATGAATAATATTTGGCTGCAGGGAAAAGGATTTATGTAACTTGCAATTTTCTGGATTTGATTCTGATGTTAGCTAGGTGATAAATCACGTACAGAAATTGAACGTGTGTGTTACTTGAAAATTATTTATTATCTGGAATTTTTTTACTTTACAAGAACATCGCATTCAATGTTTGACCTTGTGTGCAGAAGAGATATAGCAGAGATTGGTTCGACTGAAATGAGAGTGGATTTACCAAGCATACCACCAGAACACAATTTTCAAAAATATTGAATTAATGAAAAACAAGTTCCTGTGTTTCTAAAATAGACAAGGAGATCTATCATAAATATCAACAATCCTAGTTGTGTGATTCATGACTGAACGATCGGGCACATTTTGGAGATTGTTGTCTCAGCAATTGTGCTTTGACATGCCGCTAGATCATCCAGTAGGCAGTAATAACTATTATCGGAGTTTGGCCTGAACCCGCCTGGTAGGCTAATACGAGTCAATATTCATAGTTCAACTTGTAATTCTTATTAATATATTAAAACCAAGCAAGCTGCAGCCAGTTTGAAGCACTACAAATGATGCAAGAAAATATTACAGAAAACAACAACATACAGGTCCATCATTGATTTTCTGGCAACTGGTGGTCATGATGCAAAATTACAAAAGTGTACTTGAAATCTCCCCTGGAAGTCCCCCTAAAATGTGGTGCCTAGGCCGGGTGATGCGGCGCATCTCGACCCCATCAAAACTTCCGTGGCTGATAGGCGGGTCAAATTTGTCCCCTGCGGCTGGGGTTCTGAAAGATTGGCCTGGCTGCAGGGGGCAGATCCGTCCCCATCGCAAACTACTGTGGCCGATTGTCGGGTCGAATTTTCCCCTTGCAGCAGGGGCTCTGGAACTCTGGCTCGGCAGGAGCAAGGAGATTTGTTCACATAAACGACTTCCGAGGCTGATTTTGCGGGCCGGTACCTCGGCTGTAGCTGGCCTAGGCTGATCGACTCTTTTTGGATGCAGAGACCTCCGTTGGTCTGGCAAAACAAATAATCCAGCAAACTTCGGGAACCTAGAGTGCCAGAAAATCGGTGGTGGACCTGTATGTGCATAAAATTACAAAATATTCAATATACTATCCACTGATTTAATTCTTGTACACTGGTGACCAGATGCAGTGTCACTTCAACTGTAATTTCAACTTGCATATATCTCTCTCCAGCTCTTCTGAATGCAGCTAATACCAGTGATCCGATCCTCTCTCTTTTATATACAGGTGATCAATTCTGCCCGCTGGTCTTTGCAGGTTCCCCAAAGCTCACTACAAAATATTCCTTTCATAATATAAAAGTCATGGTCATGACAATTGATTGGAAACCCCTCCCTTTTGACTGTTCCACCTGTAAGCTCATGTATTGTTTGACTTAATTTGTCATGTCATTCATTTTTCACTGGTTGTTTTGATGTGGAAGAACGTTGTGCTTGTCAGTACATTGAAAGGTTCTTGCTCCAATGGACACTTATTTGTCAATTTGAAAATTATGTGGGCAGTCAAACAAATAAGTAAACTATCCTTGGATAGTCCTGTATGTTTAGAAATATTCTCCTTTTGAAGATTCTTCAGCTTGAAATCTATTTAAAACGTTTCTTTAAGGACCCATGGAATTACATACATTTGTGATCTAAGTTTGAGTGCAGTACTGCTCCAGTTAATGAGTAGATTCTGCAGAGCAAGCGATGTTTCCCATATGTCAGAAAACATGTATTTTCAGCCTATGGCTTTTGCTGCTTTCATGTTTATAATGAGAATAAATATATGATTTTACATTGGATATATTATAAGTTAATAGAATTTAGTCGTATTCGGCACCAATGATCTTTGATTTCTTTATGCTGGAATAACTGGAAAGGGGGAGGAGATAGGAATAGAAGGTTTGAATTGAGATTATAAAGAGTTAGAATTGTCCTTTTGATTTTGTTCATTGTATTTGACAGGTGTTCCTTGCAATTCTGGAGTTAGGATGTCATAGCAATTTTTTGAAATGAGTGAGAATTGAACACTCCTCCTGCTTTAATCACCATTATATTGAACATAAATCAGAATCTATCTTTTGGAAGGAGGCAGGGTCACTTGGTAAACAGATATATTACATCAAAAAGAAGTTGCTATGTCTGTGCTTTTCTTATTTGTGCTAGTGATTGCGGTTTTAGGAAATGTACAATAGTAGTATATTTTGTTGATGGGAAATACTGCCTGCATAGTGTGGTGGTAATGAATGCTTAGGGTGATGGATCATGTGTATATCAAGCAGATTATATTGTCCAGGATAGCGTTGAAACTACACTCATGCAGGCAAATGGAGAGTGTTCTAACGTGCTCCTGACTTAAGCTTTGTGAAGGTGAAAATGTTGGGGGATTCAATACATGAGACACCTGTTGCAGGTCACCCGTTCTTTGTTCTGGATTTGCAGCAAAGTACTTTGAATGCCTGGTCCAGATGGGTTCTGACACTCAGTTCTGATTTGTTCTGATCACTGACTTTGACTGAAAACTTGGTAATGCCATTACATTGATTGTCATGGGTAGGTTGCCAGACGTGCTAGATGTTGAATGTAAGATATCAAAAAATATTAATGTATAAAATTATAACAAAAAGTTAAGTAAAAGGGCGAGTTTCTGTATCGCTCTATGACTGTGCAGCCTGATAGTTTCAAGAGATTTATTGCATTAGGGAAAAAAGTGTTCAGAGTGACAGAATGGTAAACGTAGAAACATAGAAAAAAGGTGCAGGAGTAGGCCATTCGGCCCTTCGAGCATGCACCGCCATTCAATGTGATCATGGCTGATCATCCAACTCAGTATCCTGTACCTGCCTTCTCTCCATAACCCCTGATCCCTTTAGCCACAAGGGCCACATCTAACTCCCTCTTAAATATGGCCAATGAACTGGCCTCAACTACCTTCTGTGGCAGAGAAATTCCAGAGATTCACCACTCTCCAATATGTATTACTACCACTAATATGCTGGCGTTGAAGAATTTCTGAAAATTGGAAGAAATCAGCAAAGGGAAAAAAGGAATCTTGAAAATGCATGTGGAGGTGTGGGTGGGGTTGGTTAGAAACAAATAGTCGTCAGCATGGGTGGGAATTAATTTAAAGAATGTGGCACTTGGTTAAATCTAATCTTCCCTTCAGGCAGGCAGTTTTATTTTGCAGGATGCATTTCGTGATTTGGGAATGTAACGATGAGAAAAGTAAATTTGGACTCTACACCCATTATGAAGGTGACCACAAAACCAAGTCTGTTTCAAAGTATTGATCTGATTATAACTTGAAAAAATTATTGGAACTGATAGACCTTGCTCTGGGCTAGTTCCTAGTTTAATGTTCTTGATTATGTCCTTGCATTAAAAGTCACCAGATCAGGCAGCATCTGTGAAAGGAAAAAATCCTAGATTCAATATTCACATTGGGGAAATCAGTGCAGGTGATCACCTTGTGGCACACCTGTGTTTAGTCCATGCAAGTGATTCTGAGCTTCCACTTGCCTGTCACTTTAATATATCACCCCACTCCCACTCTGATCTCTGTCTGCGGCCTCCTCTACTGTTACAACGAGGCTCAGCCACACCACATCATCTGTCTGGGCATGTTGTAGCCTGCAATTCTCCAACTAGACGACTTTCTCTTTCTGTTTTGTATCATTTTTTTGGATGCCATCCCCTTTATTCCTATTCCTTTCATTTGTATATTCTGACCAGCTGAACATGTCCCAGTAGGTCAGAGTATATGATAATATACATACTTTACAAATGTATCAACCCATTACTTAGACAAAGAGCTGAACTGTCACTTTCTTCACCCAATCAGAGAAATGTCTTTTGTTCCTCCCCAATCTTCTTTTCTGCCTTGCCTAACTTGTTTCTTTCTAATTTTTGATAAGGGATCCAGTTCTGAAATATTAAAACGTATTCAGTTCTGAAAGATTAAAACTTATTCTTTCTCTATGCTGTCTGGGTTGCTGAGTGTTTCCAGCCTATGTTAATTTTAGATTTCCAGTGTGCCATTATGATTTTTATGTACCCTCATTCACTATTATGATAGGTTCAAAGAAAGTTGTAAGATGAGTACATCTGCAATTTTACCATGCTTGAAACATTTCAAACTAATTCTGAAAACTCATTGGAACAACATTTCTCATACAGATCAATGATCCATAGCATTTGACAAGATTAGTGAAATGTTGAATGTGTTTTTTTGAAGAAAATCAAATATTTGCCAATACCAGAAATCTGAAATAAAAGCAAGAAATGCTAGACTCACTTAGCAGGTTATGCAGTATCTGCGGAAAGAGAAACATTTAACATTTCAGGTTTCAGGTATTTTGTCAGAACTGAGGAAGAGAGAGACAATGGATTTAAGTTGCAGAATAAACAGGTGGGTGGAATAGGACAAGGAATTGTGTAACAGGGTGAGACCCATGTTACCACCTGGCCTATGGATTGATGTGGTCATTAGCAAGGGAGAGAAAATGAACAAAAAAAATTAAATGAGAGAACTTAGAGAGAGCATAAATGTAAAAGTTGTGAAATACAGGTCTTTTCGACCTCCACATGACAGGCTTTGTCAATGGAGAAAGAACAACTGATCCAATATGAAAGATGAGTGATTTGCAGTAAATGGTCAATAGAGCTAAAGACAGAAAAAGCACGTTACTGAACTTGTAGAATTTGATACCAAGTCCGGAAAGCTACACTTCTAGCTTATGTTGGGCTTTGTCATTAACATGATGGTGGTCACAGACAGATGGGTCGGAGTGGAATGGGTGGAGAATTAAAATGACAGTGAATGACAGTCACCCCTGTCAAATGAATGTAGATGTTCCATGAAGCAATCACAGAATCTGATTTTGCTTTCTCCAATGCTTAATGCTTAATTCAAGTGACTTGCTGATTCACTTCGAAGGGCTGTTTAAAACATTCCAAGGGTGGGAGGAGAAAAGGTTAAAAGTCAGATGTTGCATCTTTTGAGACTGTATGGAAAAAATGCCAAAATGTGTTTAGTGGGGATGGAGAGTGCACCAAGGAGCCAAGGCAGCAATGATCTCTGAAATGCCAAGAGGAGAGGGATGATGTGTATGGTGGTGGAATCTCGTTGAACCTGGTGGAATTTGCAAAGAATGGCACATATTATGTGGAGGCTGGCCTGGTAGGTGAGGACCAGGGAACTCTATCCTTGGGCTGTCCAGGAGGAAATGGCTGATAACGATATCCAAGAAATAGAAGTGATGCATTCAAGGGCTCTGTCAACTATGGCAGAGGAGAAACAACAGATAAGAAAGAGGAAGATATCTCGGGTAACTGCATGGAAAATCTCATCAGAGCAAATACAGTGCTCGGATGAGAAACTAAGAGAATGGAATGAAGTCCTTGTGAGTGATAATGTTGGAATTATATATCCCGACCTAAAATTTTGCCTGCCCATGTATTCCAAGGATGCTGCCTAACCCACTGTGTTACTCCAGCACTTTGTGTTTTACTCAAGATTCCAGCATCTGTCCTGGCATTATATTTGAAATGGCTGTAAAAATCTGTATACCTTTAATGGATATATTTCGCTACCAGAGATCCAGAAAGGGGTGGCACGGTGGCACAGTAGTAGATTTGCTGCCTTACAGCGCTTGCAGCGCATGAGACCTGGGTTTGATCCCAACTACGGGTGCTGTCTGTACGGAGTTTGTACGTTCTCCCTGTGAATGTATCTCTAAACTAAACTAAACTCAAATTATAGGAAATGGGGTTTATTCAAGCAGGAAACCTCCCAACACATGGCAATACAGCTGCCAAACATCACTTCATGCCATGCTCTTTCATCATCAGACTGGATACACGTAAAGGGGATTCTAATGATTCTGATAAATCCTATCAAAGGAACCAATGCTAAATGAACATTGATAAACTCAATTGGATGTCAGATTATTCTTTTATTCTCTGAAATCCATAGCCACTCAAATTCCAAAATCAAAACAGACATTTGTTCAAAACTGACAGCTGACATTAAACACTCATGATATGCCATCCTCAGTTTGAAATATAAAATCCTTGCTCTAAATTGTCCCAAGGCATTAGAAACACAGAACATAATGTATGTGGGGAAACAGAACAGAGGATTAGTTGCTATGTTTCCTCATAGCATAAAGATGTATGAAGTTGTATTAAATACTGTATTACCCCGTCGAATCACCCTCCCTTTGTATAAAATTTGAATATCAAAAACAGCTGATGCTGGAAAACTGAAATAAAACTAGAAAATGCTGGAAACACTTAGTAGGCAGTTCTGATAAAAGGTTTTTGACCGGAAAATGTTCTAGTTTGTTCTGTTTATATTTTAATTTATATATACCCCTGCAGCCAATTAGAGCAGTCGGGCAACAGCTAGAGTTAGTTACATTAAGGGCAGAGTGAAATGGTGCAGGATCCAGGAAGTGGGAAACTTGAACAACATTATATACCATCTACAACACAGCAAACAACATTGTCTTTAAATCCAGCTGAAAATCTGAACCAAATTAAACGAATCAATGTTTTTGCAATATAAATGAATCACATTCTAAAATTATATATTAAATTTATTATAAATTATTATATTTATATTTTACAATATAAATGAATCAATGTCTTTCGTTTACAATAAAATTGACATTTCAATGTAAATAAAATAGAAGCCACTGACAGATTTCCTCCACAAAATAATTTTGAGCATTGGCAGAAGTCAGGGGGCATGTTAGTGGAGTTGTTATTACTGATGAGAATGTGTTTTGGAAGTAGAAAGGTCCGATGTCACTGGATCAGATGGGCTACACCCTAGAGGTCTGAACAAGATAGCTTTAGAGATTGTGGAGGCATTAGTAGTGGTGGCCCGTCGCAGATGACCATAGCATGGTTGTGCAACTTGCACAAAAACTTGTGTGTGGGAACAATTATGGTGGAGAGGCGGTTGCACAGGAGCAACCCCACCCTCTCTGCCGCAGGAACTGAATAACAGTGACACGGTTAGATGTTACGACTGGAAACTCCCTTGGCTGCAGTGGATGGTCATGTCTTCTTCTTGCTTTGACTCCCTTTCATGCCCTCCCTTTGCACTCCACAGTGCACAGCCGAGTCGCCTTCCTGGCCGCTGAACCCTCCAGTGCATTTCCTGTGCCCAATCTGCTGGAACTTACTTTGCATGCTGGGCTGAGCAAGTCCCTAAACTCACCGATGGTTTGAGACCCGTCAGTAACCCTCACCTAGTATCGCCCACCAGCCGAAGACGTTTTCCAGGGTGTGGCCACTGTCACATGCTAACAGCTTCTTGGAGCCACTGGTGAGAGCTGGGTGCCGGGTGGGGGCCAAACATGGACGAACTACCCTTTAAGGACTTTCCCCACCAGAGGTGCTACCCCTCCCTGAGGACTCACCTTCAGATCCTTACTTTCACATGGTCCATCTAAAATACTTTCCTTCTCTTTTATTTAGAGATACAGTGCGGTAACAGGCCCTTCGGGCCACCGACTCCACACCAACCAGCGGGGACACATTAACACTACCCTACACACACTAGGGACAATTTTACATTTACACCAAGCCAATTAACCTACAAATCTTTGGAGTGTGGGAGGAAACCGAAGATCTCGGAGAAAACCCACTCAGGTCACAGGGAGAACGAACAAACTCCGTATAGACAAGTACCAGTAGTTAGGATCGAACCAGTAGCTCTACCACTCTGCCACCGTGCCGCCAAATGAAATGTCTACAGTATTACCAATAGCGAATGCAGGAGTCTCTATCTTTGGTATAAACCAGCATTTGCTGTTCCTTTTAGATACCTATAATTTTATGTTGGCCAAACAATTAGTACTTTAATAACTGGAGCCATCTATTAAGTCAAAGAAGAGGAGGTGAGCAACTTTGTCATTTGCTTGGAGGGAAGCCCTTATTTGTGGATGCTGCATGCATATGGAAATTAATTGTGAACTTTTAACTAATAGTACAGAAGAAGAGCATATTGGGTATAATTAGAAAGGCATCTAATATCTACCCTTGTATATGCTGAAGGTTGCTTGGGATGATGGACAATAAATACTTTGGATTTAGTGAGTTTTACAGCAAAACAGATAAACTGTAAGAAATAAGTTGTACAGATTGTGAAAGAACAGATTTATTCCATCGTTCCTGCCCTCCATTGTCAGTGTTTCAGTGTGATTGAAGGGTGGATTTCATGTATGTTTAAAAATGTTGAAAAGTGATAATCTTGCTTTTTTTTTAATTCCTCCTGTAGGAACATGTTGCCCGTCCATGCTGCTGCTCTGATGCATGCTGTCATTACCCATGTAAAACAGCTGGATGTCGCCATCTTTAAAAACAAAAAGGAACCTGATCAGGATGAGAAAGAGTTTGTCTGTAGGTATTTGGATTTTTCTTTAAGAGTAGTTAAAAATTAAAATCTGTGTTATAACGGATCTTTTTAGCCAACCCTTCAAAGAATATTAATTAGGTATCATCTTTTGGGATAATGAATGATTGTTCAATCGTGTATCTGCAAACTATGAATCAAGCGTGTTTTATTGTCACATGTCCCAAAACAGAGCAATTCAATTCTTACTTGATACCATAATAAACAAAAAGAGGTTTAATAAATTAAAAAAAAAACTATGTTACAAAACAAAAATAAAATCCAAAGTCTCTAGGCAGTTCGGAGTGTTGTTAGAGTTCAGGGTGTTCTTTAGCTTGATGGTTGTTGGTAAGAAACTGTTCCTGAACATGGATGTTACAGTTTTCAGGCTCCTATGCTACCTTTCTGATGGCAGGAGGGAAATTAGAGCATGGCCAGGAAGGGAATGTGTGGAGGAATGTGTTCCCACAAAATCCATCCGAGCATGCCCAACCAGAAGCTTTGGAAGAACCAGAAGGTTTGCAATCTTCTGAAGACCAGACCTCAGGCATTCAAGTCTGATGGCGCAGATTCATTTAAGAAGTCCAGATAAATCTTGATAAGGCCATCAAAAAGACTAAACGGGACTTTTGCTTCAAACTGGAGGATTAGTTCAGTAATGTTGCAGGACTTGCATGCAATTATTTTCTACAATTTTCAATCCTATTAATGAATAGTAATTAACAATTATCACTTTGTTAATGATTAGCTGGTTGTTTTTTTATCCTCAAATGCTTCCTGACATTCAAAGAATGCTAAAAAATTTAAAACTTTCCTATTCATTTATTGATGCTATCATCAGCAAGACGGGCATTTATTTCCCATCCATAATTGCCCCCAGATTAGCTAGTGCAGAACAGCCACCTTGAACAGCTGTAATCCCTGCAATGAAAGTGCTTTTAGGGAGGTCGGTCAAAAATTTTGACAAAGTGACAAAGTTGATCTATTTCCAGATCAAAATTGTGGATGATTTGGAGATATATCATGTACCAACTAATGATAATGGTCAGAGCATACAAAGGGCTGTCAAAAATATCCTCCATAGATTGTAGATGGTACAGCAGTAGTTATTGGTGGATAAAGTAAATGTTTAAGATAATGATGGATTCAAGCATGTTTTGGTAGATTCAAGCATGTTTTCTCCTGGATGTTGGCTGACATAGGCAATAGGGAAGTATGTTATTGCAATTCTATCTAGTATCTGACAAAATACCTTGTAGAGTTGGAATAAGGTACAGAATATCCAGCTTTTCACCTATTCCCTTTTCACAAGGTTCCGCATGGAATGGAGCTCTGGAAGGTTAGATCCCATGGGATGCAAGGAGAGGTAGCTGAATGGATAGCAAATTGGCTCCATGGAAGGAAGCAGAGGGTGATGGTGCAGGGTAGCTTCTCGAATTGGAGGTTTGTGACTTGTGGTGTGCCTCAGGGTTCGGTGCTGGGCCCGTTACATCAATGATTTGGATGAGAACATACATGGTAAGATTAGCAAGTTTGCTGATGATACAAAAGTGGGTGGTTTTGCATAATGAAGATGGTTGTGAAAGATTGCAGCAGGATCTGGATCAATTGGCCAGGTGGGTTGAGGGATGTGAGGTGTTGCATTTTGAAAGTCTAACAAGGGCAGGACCTAGATTCAGATTCAGATTCAACTTTAATTGTCATTGTCAGTGTACAGTACAGAGACAACGAAATGCACCTACACAGCGAATGGTAGGCCTCTGGGGAGTATTGTGGAGCAGAGGGATCTAAGAGTGCAGGTGCATGGTTCCTTGAAGGTTGGGTCGCAGGTAGATAAGGTGGTCAAAAAGGCTTTTGGCACATTAGCCTTCATCAGTCAGAGTATAGAAGTTGGGAGGTCATGTTGCAGTTGTATTTTGAAACTTTCAATCGTGAATAACTTTGGAAATATAGGTTGGAATGCGATGGGAAGATGTTTATCGCTTCGACGGGAAAAATGTGAGTAGAATATGTGAAAATGGGAAGGCTGTGGCCTAGCGTTTGGAAGAGGATAGGAAAAAGCAGAGCAGCGTGACACATTGCTGGCACAAACAAAGAGAGATAGACAGACAGACAGGAAGGGGGAGAAGAAGGAAGGAAGGAGAAGAAGAAGAAAAAAAAAGTGTCAAAGTTTATTCCCATTTGAAATATTGCCCTATTCAGTTTTCTGATGGATCACTTGATAGTAGCAAATTGTATAACATTTCATTTTTGTTTTTGTTTTTAATTTTTTTATTTATTCATTTACCCTTTTGGTGCTTTTAATCTGGCCTGGAATTAAAGTACATCTTTTGTTATTGCACTGCTTTGCATAATTAAATGTGCATGTCAGACTCATTAGGAAATAATTTTAGGACTATATTTGTTAAGTTGTTAATTCCTAGAAACGTAGTACAATTTCCACCTTTCTAAAGGACACATAGATTTGGTAGATTTTTTTGTGTTTTTGAATGAGGCAGAATGTTGAAAACTCTCAGCTAGGAAGATAACATCTGCAGAAAGAGAAACAAAGTTAACAAATCAGGTTGAAGACTTCATCAGGTCTGATTAATTACTGAAACATTAACTCTTGCTGCGATGCTGCTGACTTCCTGAGTGTTTCAAGCATTTTCTTACCTTAGTTTATACAAATCTTTGTAGCCATTTTGATCAGTGTAAGGCCAGAGCTGCGGATATGTAAAGTGCAGTGGTGCAAGAACTAGGATGTTACATACCTGAACAGCAACGTAACCATCACTATTCTTTTTATCCAGTTAAAAACCTCTGCCAACTTAAATCGTGTTCATCAAAATAAAGGATTTTCAACCTGAAACTTTAACTGTTTCTCTTTCCATGCTAACTGTTTACAGTATGTACTGTTTTTATTTCATATTTCTAGCATCTACAGTTTTTGATTTTCATTTTGTATATCATTAAACTGTATTCACTGGTTGGCTTAACTATTGTTCACTTTTCAACATAGGATTCTATTTTTTTTGGGGGGGCGAACAGCCTCACTGATAAAATTGACAATCGTGCAGTTCGGTAGCACAACTGTAAAATGGGCAAACAACAGTTACACCCAGTTCAACGTGTCCTGCCTGAAGTTGCTTCCTGTTATACAGCTCAATGCCTGAGTAATTAAAATCACTTCCTCCATCCATTTGTGTCTGATAAATGACTCAATGTAGGAAACAAATTGAGCCATCTTTCTTTAATCCAGGATAGGAAGTATATCACAACCTAGTATGTTGTATGGTGTAAAAGCAGAAAACTTTTGCCAGCACACACTTTTAATTTTACTAACATTTCAACTTCTGACAGCACAGCATCTCTTTTGTTGCTTGTGTGCAATAATTTGGATGAATATTATATCCTGCTGCTTGACTTCATCCTACCCTACTGCTGGAGCTTTATTTTATCCTAAATGTGACATCCGAAAGGTGTACAACAGATTGCATAGGGACTGGTGATTCTTAGTCATGGGTTTGCTCAGTCAGTGTTATGAATGTACAGGCCGTCCTCTGGTAACAAGCATGTTCCACTTTTTACATACGTGGATAAGTGGTGTTTTGATCACGTTGGAACATGCCCAAAGATCGCTTGAAACACTAACCAAAGCACAATTCATGTGCCATCATATTAAATTAAATAGTTTGATGTACGTTAATGTTTGTCCCTACAAACAGTGGAATGGGTTTCCCCCTCTCAATATTGTAATGAATGGCATCAAAAGCTTACGGCTAGTAAGAAAGAACAATTACTAAAAGTCTGGGGAGAGGATGGGGTGGGGAGGGAGGGGAGGAAAGAAAAGAGAGAGGGGGAAATCCATTCCACTGTTTGTAGGAATATACATCAAACTATTTAATTTAATATGATGGCAGTTGATTCGTATGTATGTAGGAGTGTCCATAAATTGAGCATTCATTACCCGGGACGGCTGCATGCTGTGGCAGAAGATTATCTGAGATCAAGGTAGATTAATCAACCGCCACCCTTGTCGTGTCTTCATCATCCCCCTCTGACCTCCCCCTTTCCGATACTGAATGGTTTGCCCTCCACAGAGGCCTCACTTTTGTTCCCCTCAGCCCCTACCTCAGTGGGTTCCAGGTCTGCCACGACGTAGAGCTTTTCTTCCATCGCCTCTGCTTCCCTGCGTTTTTCTAATGGAAGGAGTCGTCCCTCGCCAGCCAGTTCTGACCCCTTCTCCCGTCTCCACCGGTCCCCCTCCTCTTGGACTCCCTCACTTGGACTAACTTCTACCCTCTTTAGACCTTTTTATTTCTAACTGCTGGCATGAAATCAACCGTCACATTTCCACTCCTCTTACCTACTCTAACCTCACCCCCTCTGAACGTACAGCCACCCCGCTCACTCTGCAGCAACCGTAAAATTATCACACCTGCCGACAAGGGAGGTGCCATGGTAGTCTGGCGTGCTGACCTTTACCACGCTGAGGCCAGGCACCAACTTTCAGACACCTCCTCCTGCTTATCCTTGGATCGTTATCCCAGAGATGAGCACTAGGCCAAAATCTCACAGACCATTTCTGATTTTATCACTTCTGGCTGTTTGCCCTCCGGAGCCTCCAACCTTATCGTTCCCCTTTCCCGAACAGCCTGGTTTTATCTTCTCCCCAAAATCCATAAACAGAACTGTCCTGTTCAGGTGCACCTCTTCAAATCTTGTCTTCTGCTTTTGATGATCCAGATATAACTTTAATAATGCAAGCAAGTATAAACTAGGTGACTGCTTCACTGTACACTTGCGCCCTGTCCACCAAGGCCTGCTGGAGCTTATGATTGCTAACATTTTTAACTCCTCATCCAATTCCCATACTGATCTTTCTGTCCTTGGCCTCCCCCATTGTCAGAGTAAGCCACGTGAAAACTGGATGAACTGACTTCCATATTTGACATCCTTTTGTCTTCTTTCACCTCCAGTCTTTGTCGCTTACTCCACCCATGTGCCAATCACCCCCTCTTACCTCAATCCCCTATTACTTGCCAGGCAGGCTTTGTCCCGACTCGTAACTCTTTTCCAGCTTTGTTTCCCCTCCACCCCCCCCACCCCCCCCCCCCACCGAAGGACGTGTAAAGAAGGATCCCAGTCCGAAATGTTATCTCTCCCTACACTGCACAGATGCTTCCTGCCCTTCCAAGTTCTTCTGGCACAAAATTTCAGCATCTGTAGTTTCTCGAGTCTCTGAATTTTACAGCATTTATTATTTTTCTTTTTAGGATAGATTTATCTAATTTTATTTTTCTTTCTCTTTTTAGTACTGGATGGAGAACTGGTGGCTCGAACAGTATTTAACAAATTGCTTGAGGTCTGCTCTGACTGGATAAGAGAACCACTATTGCCACAATTACCAAAGCAGTATTTAAAAGTTTCCACTCATGCTATTCGTAACACACGAAGAAAGATGGAAGACAGACATGTGGTATTGCTCGAGTTTAATGCTCTGTTTGGCATTAAGGTAAGTTGTTTTTTTTAAATCATTGTTTTATATTGGCCCCATGGGAGAGCGAATATAACCTAAACTGATCAGGTGAAACTTTCTTGCCTAAAAAGGCTATAAAAGAGGCAGGTGAATAAAATATTGACTTCCAGTCGGTGCTTTTCATGATCTTGGGATAACGATTTTACAGCCAAAACATACTTTAAAATGTGGGCAATACTGCAGTGCACGAACAGTTAATTTTTGTACAATTTTGTCACTACATGTATGGTTTTAATCCCATTCAAAGTGGGTACACGTGCACACCATAAAACTCAGATGTTAATTGCCATAGTTGTCAGCAGGGATTTGTGCTCTGCCTGTACATTGCATGTAGAATGTAAGCATGCTCCTACAAGTCTGAAAATGTCTGTACTACCTTTTTCCTTTTTTAAGCATTGAAGACCTTGTCAGTTCAGACATGCAAGAGTTGAGACTAGCCACCTTCTTCGGTGTTTACCTGCCTTGAAAAGTTCATATTTCAGTTGCGATGCAGAGTAATTGTAAAAGTGTTGCTGTTTTGTACAATTTTACATTTAATAAATCGAGTGAAATCTCTGCTGGTCTGGTTGATCTTGGTTAATGCTGGTACTTTGTGTTCAGGTGTGTCTATTTTGCTTCAGATGTATCTAAACAGTAGATGTGCATATTTTGAAGCATTATGGTGTAATTGGGAGACCATAATCTTGCATGATAGCAAGTGATAGAAGCAGATACAGTTATGGCATCTGAGGATATGTACCCAGTTAATTCTTTCCTATTAAATACCTGTCCAAGTAATATAATTAACTGGGTACAGGCATGATGCAGGTAACTGGGATTAAAGTAGGTAGACATTGCAGTCGGCAAGTTGGGCCATCGGGCCAGTTTCTGTGTTGTGCAACTCTATGCCTCTCTCTAACATTGACCCTATGTATATGAAATATAGTGTCACTGAGTGTATAGAGTCACAGTGTAAAACAAGACACGAGAGGCTGCAGATGTTGGCATTTTGAGCAAAAAAACAGGTGCTGGAGGAATTCAGTGGGTCAAGCAGCATCTGTGGAGGGAATGAACAGACAATGGTTCAGGTCTAGACCATTCTTCAGAATGGAGTGAAACATTTGACCTGTGGAATGGGTCTACCACACTCACAATGCGTGAAGCCCACTTCTGTCCAGTGTGGCTGTTTGCTATGGTAGTTTACCCCCATTTGTAGGCATAGCAACTCTGGGGAAACCCCAAGTGAGTTCCCAGGGTTATGGTACCCAAAGAGTTATTTAATGTCAAATCTTTTCCTATGTACTCAAGTCTAGATCCAGGTTGATATTCAGCTCCAAATTCAGTTATGATGTACAGGCCTGTCACTGAATATCACTGGGATGCAATCCTGTGGGCACAGATCTGACAAGGTGAAAAATAGTACCAGACAAGTAGTGACTGGGGCAGCGAGATCTTCAACACTTGTCTCCTTCGGCATGTCTAGAAATAATGTATGGGCTACACACAGATAAAATAAAATGTGATCCTCAGAAGTGGTTGGATTGTAAATCTGGTCTTCCCCATAATAAAGTTGTGCTCAACAGCATAAGTATCTCTGGAGATGATGTAGGAAAAGAAGACAGCATCACAGAATGAATATCCTAGTGCATGATTCACAAAAGGCTAGTGTAAGATACCGCAAATAGTTACGAAAGTGAATGTGGTTTTTGCTTGGTTGGCCAAAATCATGTGGTGGTCTATGTTTAGTGCAAGATAAAGCCAGAAAAATCCAATCAATGATAGTCCAAGGGTCATCAGAGGTAGATAGTAGTTCAGCACAGCTTTCTGGTTGTAGTATGATGATTCAGTTGCCTGATAACAGCTGGGAAGAAACTGTCCCTGAATCTGGTGCTGTGTGTTTTCACACGTCTGTACCTTTCACCTGAAGGGAAAGGGAGGAAGAGGGAGTGGCTCGGGTGTGACTCGTCCTTGATTATGCTGCTGGAAGAATTTGGAAGAACTTGTCTGATCATGCAGCTACAAGAACATGTAGTAGTAGTAAGACAAGACAAACTTTTCGTACCGGAGACATCCGAGATTAGTTCAGCTTTAACTTCTTATATAAATAAATCTTGTTTTCAGTATTAGTGAAGATAATTAGTTTTAAAACATAGTTGACTATTTATAGATTAGGGATGAAACACAGATGTATCGAGCATGTAAATGCGCGCTGCACCTGAGATTTATTTTCTCCTGGGCTCCCTCAAGTTCTCCAGCCAAGCCGTCATCAGGTGTTTTCGACGTCCAGTTGAACATATCCTCAGTCCAGTGTTCTTTCTTTCAAGTACTGGACTAAACCAGTATTCTTTAATTCTAGTTAAACTCCATAGAATGGAGTATCAAGAACATACTTGTAGGAGCAGGCTACTCCACCCCTCAATCTTGCTTCAGAATTTAACAGCATCTCTGTGAGATGCGAGTGGCATTGTTATCTGAAATGAGAAAGTTCAATATGATGAGTTCTTACAATCTGTTTTTTCTTGCCATTTCAATGGAGAAGGCCAAAGACGGACAGGTTGGTGTGGAAGTAGCTGGGGGAGAGTTAAAATTACATGCAGCTTGAGATGGTTGTTATGGTCCGAGCACAAGTGGTCCATCCATGGTGGCCCATTCTACGCTTGGAGAGGAGGCCACATCACAAATGTAGTAGACCAATGTGGAAGGAGGTATAGGTCAATTACTTCTTCACGTGGCAGAGCTGTTCAGGTCCATTAATGGAGGTGAAGCAGGAGGTGTGATGTTTCACTTACAGTTGCAATGGAAAGTATCAAGGGGCAGCAAGTGGAGGGTGGAAAGGAATGAGCGGATCAGTATTGTGAGGAGAGTGGTCCTGCAGAGAGCAAAAGGGAAGAGCGGGACAGATGTGACTGGTGGTGGGATCATGTTGGAGTTCGGTCACTGCAATGCTGTTGTACAAAAACACCTCCCTTTTTAGTTCTGTAGATTTAATTATATTTTCACCTGAGTTTCTCCTACTGTGCTCATATTTTTAACGTGAGCTAAAATGTCACCAATTGAAAATAAGAAATTTGAAATTAATCTGACTTGATTTACCACAACCAATTGTAACCCCATAGTTTTTTTTCTTTCAAATTCTCCATTTTATTTTTTTGAGATTGTGCTTAAAATATGGTTTGAAATTGGCTTGTAATTCTGCAGTAAATTTCAGTAGAGGTCACTGTTTCCTTTGCCCTGGTAGTTGGCTTTGACAACTTTTTCTGAATTGAAAGATTTAAACTTGCATTGTAACATAGGACGACCTTCATGTTTTCTGATAACTGCTTCCAGAACCTGTAAAACTTTTAAAGTCCCTGTCATTTGTTTTCTTTTTGAAAACTGAATCAATGGTTATTGAAAATGCATCGGGTGATTCTCACTGCAGCATTTTGGACTTGAACAAGATATAAATTGATTAAACGTAGCCATACTTATCCTGTAATTTAAACTGTTGGTGTTTTGTGTTCATGATTTTCCTAAATTTAAAGGCAACCTGGATGGAGCTATGAAATAAATTGTGCTCATTATCAACAATGAGCTACACATACTGCAAAAATAAAGAGAGATGTGTTGTTGTTTTCTACTCTAGGATGAGAAAGAGAGGGCGTACTTTGCTGTATTTGATGGGCATGGTGGAGTAGATGCAGCTGACTATGCTGCAACACACCTTCATGTCATTCTTGCTCATCAGGAAGAGTTTTCAACACAGCCATCTGAAGCATTAAGGAAAGCCTTCAAACAGACTGATGAGACGTTTCTTCAGAGAGCCAAGAGAAAGGTAATGGCAGTGTGACTGAACAGAGTTCGTATGGGATGTGGATACTGGCTTATCACCAACATTTCTCAACAAATTATTTTCCATGGTTTTAATTTGTACTCATTCAAGCAACAGCACAAATTCAGGAAATTATTAGCACGTTAATACTGACAGGTAGAAGATGATGGCCTGGTTTTACTTAGCCTGATGAACACTGGTTCTGCTAAGCCTCTTTTTCTTTACCAAGGTGAATCACTTTCAGATTATTTGCAATGTGGATTTAACTTGACTGTTTTGCCTTTGTCGCTGCACTGGAAAGTCTGGAGCCATTTAATACAAAATTATAACAAACATATAATTGCATTTATGACTTAAAATGGACCACATTCAATATCATGCTCCACATACCAGATTTGTTCAAATTTGTAATTTTATTTGTGTAAGCACAAGATAATAAGTCATCAGAAGCTTTCTGTGAGAAAAATTGTTGCAAGGCAAAGTAGTGAAATGCTCCACTTTTGCAGTAAACTGTAATTTTCAATTAACAGCGTTGGATTGTATAATATAAACCAGAAATACTGAAAACCTTCAGATCCTTCACTTGATTTTCAATTAACGGGCTAGATGATGGTTGGAGAAAAAATCCGGCATTTACTGGAAATGCAAAAATACAAAATGCCCAAAACAATCAGCAAGTCAGACAGCATCACTTCCTAGAAAAACACATCCAAGGACCTGAGAATTAAAAAACTTTAAAAGTGAGAGAACAAGCATGTTCTCAGTTGTTTGCAAAGTTATCAGGTTTTGTTCTTACAAAAAGCTGCTGATTGCAGAAATCTTGACAAAAAACAAAACATAAATAAAATGTTCTTGAGCAATCAGCAGATCAGATAGCATCTGTGGAAAGAGAAAGGGTTAAAGCTGCAGATAAAACATCCTTGTCAGACAAAGGGCCTTTGGTCTAAATCCAAAATCGGGGCCTTGGTAAGCAAAAAGTGAAATAAATGAACATGTCACTGGCATTGTGCAGATGTTTTTAAATTATGTGTTGCAGAAACTAAGGAGTGGTACCACTGGTGTGACAGCCTTAATTGCTGGCAATACGTTGCATGTGGCTTGGCTTGGAGATTCGCAGGTGATGATGGTGCGACAGGGCCAAGCTGTGAACCTTATGGACCCACACAAACCTGAGAAAACGGTGGGTATATTATATTGGGAAAGAGACCAGTGCTGCCGAATTATTTCTGGCTTAAACATTATATGCAGACTAAATTATAGTTAAGAGCATATATATATTACCAACTAAATGGAAACTGGGACAGTAATGTATTTGACAAACTGATTATATGCATGAGTTCCACGAAACACAATTTAATATTCCCCATGAGATGTGCACATATTAAATATTCATCAGTGATTTTTAGTTGCAGAATGGGTCGGTTTGCAAATCCTGTATTACTGTTACAGATAAGGTGTTTATATTTTTTATTGGAGCCCTAAGCCAGCATTACCATGTTCTTAATCAAAGATGTTATCTAGGAGTAACAGCAATGCCAAGATCACTAATAAATTCAGTGAGACCAGCAACCAGGGGATTAGGAATTTTCTTTAGGCAAGAACTGAACTTCAGAAACCTAATCAGCTTCATATTTGTTGCTACTAAAAATGCACTATACTTCAACGATGCCACACTGGCAGTAAGTATCCTTGCACCAGTGAGTCAGCCATGCTATTTTGCAAGGAACCACACCTGAGACTTTCTAAAAAGAACATTGTGCATCTGGTTGACTTTTTCCAATAATTGGTTTTGATTTTCTGCATAAAACATTGTTTCATTATTAACTGACAATATGATTCTTGCTAGCATGGCCAGAATTTATTGCTTATCTCGAAGTGCTCATGAAAAATGTGGTGGAGCAGCACCCCCTTAAACCACTGATTCTTTATAAAGGTATTGATAAAGGAATGGTCATATCCCTAGGTTGACAAAGTGTATAGTTTGAAGTGGAGCCTGCAGACTGGTGTTTGCTAGACTCTTGCATCTGTCCTTTTGGATGGTAGATGAAGTGCCATATAAGACTGCAGTGCAATTTGTGAGTGATATGCAGAGCAGCAACCGTGTGTTGGTGGTTGATAGGTTGTCAGTCAAGTGACGTAGGAAGGAACTGCAGATGCTGGTTTAAACCGAAGATAGACACAAAAATCTGGAGTAACTCAGCAGGTCAGACAGCATCTCTGGAGAAAAGAAATAGGTGATGTTTCGGGTCGAGAGTTCTGAAGTAGGGTCTCGACCCGAAACATCACCTATCCCTTCTCTCTAGAGATGCTGCCTGACCCGCTGAGTTTCTGCAGCTTTTTGTGTCAATCGGGTGGATTGCTTTGTGATAATTATACAGTGCAGACTCGGGCCATTCAGCCCACCATGTCCATTCCAACCTTTTTGACCATCCCTACTAAACCCATTTGCCTTTTAGGTCAGTATCCATCCACTCCTTGCCTCTTTCAGTGCCTGTCTAAATGTCTCTTAAATGTCATGGATTTTATCTGACTCCACCATCTCCTTCTCCAGAAGCATGTTCCATATTTAAATCATTCTCTATTTTAACAAACTTTCCTCGCAAGTTCCCTTAAAAACTTCTTCCTCTCACCTTTAACTTGTGCTCTTTTGTTATATGCCCTGCATTGAAAAATATTTGGAATGTCTACCCTATCTATGCCTCTCCTCATTTTAATATACATCTGAACAGATCACCTCTCAGACTCCAGTGAAAACAAACACAGCCTTCTACCTTGCGTCCACATGATTGGTCCAGTTAATTGTCTCTGATCCATAGCAAACCCCAGAATATTAATGGTGTCTAATATATATCAGGGGCCACTGAGTATTGTTTAAATGGTTAAACTCTTATTTGATCAGAATTATTACTGTCCTTGTTACTCTGCTGTTTCCTCTGGGTATGTGAGTACTCAGGAAATAACAATAAAGATATACTGATACTGATACTGCTGCTTCCAATCAGTGTTAAACATGAATTCATCAGTTGAGGGACGATTGCCCGTGTTAAATCAACCATTTTTTCTAGCCCTATCCCCATAGCTAAATCCCTTCCATCACAGCAAGTCTGATTGCTGCAAAATCTCATTATTGTGAAGAATGTCATGGGTGTTTTAGCAAGTTGTATCTTGTTTTACAATAAACATTGGAGTCATATTGCTTTATCTTGTAGATTTTTGCTAAATGCATTTTGCTCAATTAGTTATAAATCAAATTATTGATTATCTCTAAATTCTTCTTCTTTAGGACGAGAAGCAAAGGATTGAACAGCTTGGTGGATGTGTAGTATTTTTGGGATGTTGGCGTGTAAACGGAATACTTGCAGTCTCTAGGGCAATTGGTAAGTTTTTTTTTTAGTGGTGATGTGCTAAATGTAACAGTTGGCCATCTTAAACTATCAGTGAATGAAATGCACCAATTTTAGCAAACCTAACACCAAAAATTCAGCTCGCTGATTCCTCAAAAAACTCTTGTATTATAAATCTCTAAAATGAAACTACAACAATAAACAAAACTGCTACCTGAAAGAATCAGTTTTCATTAATGGTAGACAAAAGTGCTGGAGAAACTCAGCAGGTGCAGCAGCATCTATGTCCAGCACTTTTGTCGCTCCATAGATGCTGCTGCACCCACCGAGTTTCTCCAGCACTTTTGTCTACCTTCGATTTTCCAGCATCTGCAGTTCCTTCTTAAACAGTTTTCATTAATATTTGAAATAAGCAAGTACGGGTCTGGTATTGTCCCATAGATGATTTATTTACTTGGCACATTTGCTCCTTCATTCAGAACACCCCTTTGAGTGACTGAGGCCAACGTTGGGCCTGCAAACGACTACAGGAGGTATCTGGTGGGACAAGTGGAAGGGTGCTTTGTGAGATCACGCAAGCCTTCTGTCATTTACGCTGGGCTTTTATATGCTCGAGATTCATATTCTTGATATTTTCAGTATCATGCCAACTGTCTGTTCTTTGAGTGGTTGTGGGCAATGGGATTCTAGGTAATCAATGGGGATATTGCATTTTTTCAAGGTGTTTTGAGTATAGCCTCAAATCTATTCCTTTGGCTTCCTGTTAATCTTTTTGGCTAACATAGCACACCTGAGTGAACTCAGGTTTGTAGAAAGTGCAAAGTGGACAGCTGACCAAAAGATCACTGAAGAAGGTATTCTGGAGGTAACAAATGAGAGCTTTAACCACGGGTGAACTGTAGCTGTAGTAGTGCCCCTAATGTTTCTGAGATGCAAGTAAGTATATCAAGTCCTAGTGTGGTGTTTTCTCTTGTCCACTGTTATGATATTTTTAATTTTCTAGGGGATATTGACCAAAAACCGTACATTTCGGGGGACGCGGATTGTGCCACGTTCAAACTGGATGGCAGAGAAGACTACGTTATTTTAGCCTGTGATGGCTTCTTTGATGGAATTGAACCTTCCAAGGTTGTGCACATTGTACAAGAGCACTTACTAGAAAACGCAGGTGATGGCAGTTCTGTTGCAGAGACGCTTGTAGCAGCTGCAAAAGAAGGTGGATCAAATGACAACATCACTGTGGTGGTGTTCTTTCTACAAGACCCACAGGTCATTTTAAAGGACAGCCAATCGCAAGTGGGCAGTGAGAATGCCGGTCTGGACAGTAAGTGCCCCCAAGCCAAAGGAAACTCTGAAACAGTTAATCTTCTCAAGTGAGGTTAAAGATAGCCAGACAAAGGATATGACTTGCTGATGGCTGACTATCATTTAGTTGTGATCATGAGATCATTTAACAGTGTTACATTCAGGGAATATATTTTACTCGGTGATGCCAAAGAATTGGAGGGAAATGGCATTGGTGTTAAAATGCCCGCATCTTGTCAAAGCTATGCCTGCAGTGTGTATAACAATCTATTTTAATCTAAAGTCTCCTGTATGACCTTTAATAAAAGGTGTCTAAACTCAGTAATTGAGGGTGCAAGAAGCTTCAACGGGGAAGGCGAGTGGTGGCCAAGAACAGCGGTCACGCCATCGCACGTTTTCGTAAATTCCAGGCTGAAAGGCTGGATTTAAGCCTGGTATTGCTTTGCTTTGACTTTTATGGAGAACATATAAATGGAAAGTGTTCCCTAATCCTGTTCACCAGAATGGATGCTAGAATATTACGACAGTATTTGGTCTGATTTCAGACATGAGCTATGCCTAGAGGTTGGAACATTGCTTTCAACTTCCTCCAAACCAACAAAATTGTGCCATTCGCACTACACCTGTTTCACAACCTCTTCTGTTGCAAGCTTTCCACAGCAACTAACCCAAAGTTTTGGGAGCAAGCTATTTCATTGGTTTATGCTTTAAAATTAAATAAGAAGATATTTAAAGCTGAAATCAGTGATTGCAAGTAACAATGCCATGAAAGTTGGATGACCATTGGGGGATATTGTGAGATTATTTTTATATTATCTGGAAGTCATTAATGTCCTGCATTACAAAGCATTTTATTCCACTTTCTTTTACTTCTGTAAATGAACCATCGGTGATTAATAGAAAAATTCACAATGGGTTTTATGTTTGGGCTATTTTAGCCTGTCCCGTTTCTACCATGCTGACCAAGTTCTGTGTGGTAAAAATGCAAACTCATCATTTTTTCAAAATTGTTTTTTCATGTTTGCAAAGTTTTCAAGCACCCTTACGTACTGATTTTCCTCAAGCGAAAAAAAAAATACAGGTTGACAATCTAGTGCCTTATTCTGATCTGTGTGTAGTACAAACTATGCAATAATTTGTACTGTTCCACGGATCCATTGCAGACTGTTTAGTGCCTTATGCATCTCTGCACACCTATGGCGATGGTATTTGTTGTGCACTGTAGCATTGCTTCATTGCCATTTGTTGGGAGAGAAAAATATGAGATGATTTTATTTAGGCATTTTATTTAATGCTGAATTTGTAATGTTCAGTCTTCTGCTTGTGTTAAAGAATATAAACACATGAATGTATTGTGGTTTTAAATAAAAATAACAACTGGAATTGACCTGTTGTGGAAATATTATGGTTTTCACAACAGTGTTCTAATAGCTGAGTGGTCTTCGATACTGTGCATTTGAAAACTTTGCTCGCCCAGAATTCTACAACCAACTGCCCTGAATTTGCATAACATAATAAGTAATGTACACGAGTCCTCAAAAGCATCTAGGACCCTCAAATATGGTTATTTAATAAAATATTAAAAGTCAATGTGCAAAGAAGTTAAATGCATTCCCAACAAACTGGATTATCAAGTTTTATTTGAAACTGGAAAAAAATGATAATGGCGGATGTTTAACCAGGATTTGTTGAGAACTGATGATAATTATGTGTACACGTAGGGATGAGGGCCAGTGGATGCTAGTAGCCTCCAATACTCTCCACTGCCCCACTACCAAGGTTGCCATTTTCTATGTGTTGACATGTTGCTGTCTTTTGGGAACTACTGCTGCTGACTCTATTCCCAACAATTTCCATCTTTTCATCCTTGGACACTCATGAGGGAAATCTCAAATGATTCCAAGTATTGCACCCAACAACATAAGATACAAAACGCTGGAGTAACTCAACGGGACAGGCAGCATCTCTGGAGAGAAGGAATGGGTGACATTTCGGGTTGAGGCCCTTCTTCAAACTTCAGACCCTTCATCAGTCTGAAGAAGGGTCTCAATCCAAAACAGCATCCATTCCTTCTCACCAGCGATGCTGCCTGTCCCGCTGAGTTACTCCAGCATTTTGTGTCTATCTTCTTTTTAAACCAGCATCTGCAGTTCCTTCCTAAACAAAAGATACAAAATGCTGGAGTAACTCTGGGACTGGTAACATCCCTGGAGAATGTGGAAAGGCGGTTTTATAGGTCGAAATCCGTCCATCAGGGAGTACATTTAGCTGATGTAAGAATAGGAACAGGGAGAGAACATTCAACCTCTCACACACGCTGTCCCATATTAGTGCTTCCTCTGTAATTTAATTTGGTTAGCTTTTCTTATCTCGATTTGTACAATTTTATCCAGATAATTTATCCTTTTAGATGATGTCTAGGGTGTGCCCTCTGACCTTGTTTAGCATCTCCATGCTGTCAGACTATTCACAATAAGCGAACTTATTTCATTAGCTTTTCTTATCTTGATTAGTACAAATTTACCCAGATAACTTCAATCTGTAGCAATGTTTTGCAATGTTTTTGCAAAATTCAGCTGATTATGTTGCCCCAGAAACTAGAACGGAGGCAGGACTTTTATGCAGAACATGACCACATAGTTTTGCATTCCTACCTTGTGTCCGATTATCGATCGCAGCTCCAAAGCTTCCAATTCCAGCAGTTCATCTTGCTTTAACTTGTTTTTGCTGAAGCTTTGTTGACTAAGATTTGGAAACCTCAACAATTTGTCTTTTTACAGCTAATTCCATCATTGCATAATAGTTACTGGTCTGCAATTAGCATATGTCACTTTTTAAACTTGATAGCTTTTTTCAAAGGTAAAAATATCATTTTTTTCTCATTGCATGATTATCACTTTTAAACGCCCCATTCTGCTCACACATTGACTGCATTTTGTTAACCATTTATTCTCCCAATTTTGTAATATTTAATGAGTTTGCAATTTTGTGCTTCTAGATTATTTTCCAATGTAGAAAGGGGTTCGCTGGCATTCTCCCCAACATTCCTCTACGCTGTAACATGAATTCTCACTCCCACTGGTTCCAGTTTGAATGCAGGCCCCACATTCTGAGGAATTGACAGGGAAAGTTGATTAGAAGGGAACCTGTAGGTGTGGGACATTTAATTTCCCAACAGGCATGCCTGTTAATCTCCATTTGCCAGATTTTTGCCCAATCACCCATACTTCAATCCCATGCTAACATTCTTCCGATACCACGAGCTTTCAATTTATGCACCAACGTCGCATGTGAGGAAGTATGTCAGCATGGGATTGAAAACTGACAGTTTAGGTTTGTTTTCTTGAAAGAAAACAAAGAATTGGGTTAAACAAATTATTTTCAGACTGGAGGACTGTGGCTTTTAGAATACTCCAAGTTCTTGGCTCTTAATTGCTTACTATTTACATTAATGATCTGAAGGAGGGAACAAAAATGTAAGGTTGCCAAGATGGCAGCAGTACGAATGTAGGTAGAAGGGAATGTTATGAAGAAGATGTTGTGATTCTGCAACAGATTATGTATTAAATGATAGGGCAAAAATCTGGCAAATGGAGATTAATGTGGGGAAGTGTGAGGTTGTGCACTTCAGTAAGAAGAATGAAAAGGTGGATTCTGATCTAAATGGAGAGAGACTGCAAATGAGTGAAATTCACAGAGATCTAGGTGTTTTCGTGCATGAATCATTAAAATTAGCTGGAAGGACTAAAAAAGGCAAACAGCATATTGGCAATTATGAAGTGGTTGGAGTTTAAGAATTGGTGCATTCCTCAAAGTTTGGAAAGATCGCCATAAGGGAATCTTATTCAAACATAAGATCTTAATACAACTTGACAGGGTAGAGACAGAGAGCCCTCGCAGGTAAGAGTCGTGAGTAAGGTGACACAGCTACCAAATAACGGGCTGATCATTTAAAACTGAGGTGCACAGAAGAATTGTCTCTTACAGAGTAATGAACCTTTGGAATTCCCTGCCCGTAGGGGTAATGGAGGCCAGGTGATCGAGAATTGACGGTTATGGGGAACTGATGCAGAAGAGGAAATGAGGCCAAGGTAGATCAGCTATGATCATACTGAATGTTGAGGATTAGCTTGAGGATCCCAATGGCCAACTATTTTCTTGTGTTTTTGCATATTAAATATTTTTGGATTTGCACCAGTTACGATTCTGTACAAAGAATTGCAGATGCTGGTTTACACCAAAGATCCACAAAGTACTCATGTAACTTTCTGGTCAAGAGAAAAAGGATGGGTAACGTTTCAGGTCAGAACCATTTCATTATTCAACATTTCTTTCACCTAGGGGATCCCACCACTAATCACATCTTCCCAGCTCCACCCCCTTTCTGTCTTCCGCAGAGATCGCTCCCCCCACAACACCTTGGTTCACTCATCCCTTCCCACCCTCTCCCCAGGTACCTTCCCCTGCAACCGCAGGAGATGCAACCCTGTTCTTACACTTCACTCGAGTCCATCCAGGGACCCCAACAGTCCTTTCAGATGAGGCAGAGGTTCACATGTACTTCTAACCTCATCTACTGCCGCCAGTGTTCCCGGTGGGCTGCTGTATATCGACGAGAGCAAGTATAGACGCAGCGACCATTTTGCTGAACACTTGCGCCCAGACGGGATCTCCTGGTTGACAACCATTTCAACTCCCCTTCCCATTCTCATATTGACTTTTCTGTCATGGGCCTCTATTGCCGGAATGAGGCCGCACATAAATTGGAGGTATATTTTGCTTGAGAAGCTTACAACCCAACGCTATGAACGATGATTTCTCTAATTTTAAGTCATTTCTGCCTTCAATCATTCCCCCTCCCCCCTTGGCCCCTTCATCCATGCTAGTCGTTTCACCACATTGTATTTCTTTTAAATTAAAAAACTTTACCCGTCCTTTTTGTCCAGACACGCTGCCTGACCATCTGAGTTACTCCACTACTTTGTGTCCATCTTTGAGATTCTGTACATCCTGAATCCCTTTAGTTTGTTTACATGCATGCCATCATATTGGGTAATTAAGAGAAAATTGTAGGTAAAAAACTTAAATGGCCTACAGCTGATAAAGAGCCTTCTCTATGACATAGCTCTGGCATATCTGATTCTTTTTACAGGGCTGAGTTATGCATTTAAGAACATCCTGCATAAACTGGTGCACAAACGCTGAATAATGGGTGTTGGGGACATTATGATCGCAGCAAGATCTGAGTGCTTTTATTCTCCTTTTAATTGTGGATTTGTTTTGTCATTTTGCTCTGATAAACACATAGTCTATGAAACGGTTCTCTGTTCTTGTATCCTGTGGCATTCTATCAACTCATTTGTCAGTCAAATATGTTGCCATTGACTTTTTATGTTAGAATAAAACCACATAATTGTTTAATGTTGTACCTGATGCTGGTCAGTTTAATTTCCGATTACCAATTCTCAGAGAAGATAATTATTTTCTTATCGATACTAACCGTTGCAATTTATATCTGTGCACCATTATGTGGCTTACTAATGTTTATTACACTGTATTTTGGAATGGCAGAACTGCTGCCTGTGTATACTTCAAGTGTTTCATTCTGCTGTTTCTTGCACATTTATTTGCATTTTTGATGTAACCATAAAACTTTAAAGCTAAGTATATTATTTATTCCCATTGCTTGATATGCACATGTATTTGTTTTAAGTAATCCTGAAACTTACTGATGCTTGATGTGGTTATGTGCAGATTGCAGAAAGGTCAATATATGCAGCTAGAGTCCTGGATGTCATCCTGTGTGCTACCATGAGAATTGCTTTTACTTATCAGCCAAATGTTTTGTGGTGTTCGACATGTTACATTGTTAGCAATTAACGTTCTGAGGAAAGTGTGGTAGAAGTAATCTTAGTAGTGAGTTGCTATAGTCCATCCTGAGGTGGTTATGTTCATAAGGGCTAGGGATAGAAAATTCAGTGGCAGAGATGATCATTAAACAAAATGCTTTTCCTGGATGGTTTTGAGCTGACTAAATATTTTTAGGTGCACTGAACATTCTTTCAGGAACTGCACAAAATACTAAAGTCCCAGGTTTGCAATATCTGTCTTTATGCCGCACGGCCTTTAAATGTCAAAGAAAGTTTGCGTTTGCAAGTGAGAACAGATGAAGCTTTAGAAGAAAAAAATAAAATGTATGTTTCAAAACAACTTTAAGCTCACTCGACTTTGGTTATCAATTTAAGTTTTTTAAAATGTCAAATTGATTGTCAAACAGATGTGTGGCCTCTTCTGATCATAGGAGATGTGATGTGCCATGGACTGATCTCTGTCTCAATGTTTATGAGCGACCTCACTCCTGCGGTATTCGATAAGATCCCACCACACCTAAATGTGAATGCTTTGTCTCAAATTTCAAGCATGCCAAGACAGCCTCTGGGTTTTGACATGCACAGGTTCTTGACAAGCCCGTGCTTGAACTGCAGGTTCAAGTTATGATGGTGAGCATGAGTATAGTTACAAGAAAGAACACACCCTAACATTGCTAGGTAAATGCATTTCGGACAGTTGGATTGTAACGGTATATTATCCTTGAGACAGGGTAGACAATTATCCTATCCTACCAATTTTCTTTGGATAGATTTGCATTTCTAAATATAGTAATGAATACATAATGTCCATAGAATTGCTCCTGTGCCAAATTCATTGTATAAATTGGTAATGGCTCATGGCAGGCTTAATATCACATGCTTCCAAAATAGGTTTGCAGTAAAAAATCTTGTAAATGTGCACTTCTACCTGGTATCAAACAAAACAAATGTCTTGGAGGCCAATCATTTTGCAGTTGACAACAGTTATTAGCACACCCACACTTTGAAGGAGAATTAGGACAAGTGTCTTCTTACTCAAGCAAAGGATCAAACTCTCCTGTCATTTCTTGTTTTTATAAATGATCCAATTATAGTTTTATCTGATAACTAAGTGGAAAAAACGGTACACACATAACTACTAATGGTAAGGATATTGTTACCATTATCCCATTTAATGCATCCCATTAGTAAATGATAATTGTAATTGACAGCAACTAATTCGATTGAGCACAATCTCATCAGGTGGCAGGAAAGAATGGAAGGAACAAATAAATCTAGAATAACTGGTTATTCTATGGTGCTATAGATGGATTCATAATAGATTTTTATTCTGTCAAATCTTTTAATTATGGTTTATGTTAAAATACATTCATTTCGTAGGAAAATACATAACGTATCCTTTTAGATGATGTCTATGGTGTGCCTTTTGACCTTATTAGCATCTCCCTGCTGTCAGACTATTCACAACAAGCGAGCTTATTTCAGTAGCTTAGCTTGCAGTTTTTGCCAGGACTCCAGTGGTCTGTTTACCTTCTCAACACTGCACAAAACCAACAGGAACCAGTCTGTCAAAGATGTCTCAAACATCATTCATTGACAATGCTGAAACAGTATAATACCTTACTAAGCTATAAGTTTGAAACCAAATTGTTTAGTTGCCTTATTGTGGTTGGGTTTTCTTCTGAAACAATTTTATGTATGCAGTGTTACTCTCATAATAAAACAATTTTGCTATATTAATTTTAGTGCAATGTTTTTTAGTTGTAAAGAAACATACAGTGTATTTTGCACCCTTAACAGAAAATTGAGGGATGTAAAAGATTTAGCTTTGTATTTCTGGGAGACTCCCTTATGTCCCACAATGTAAAAAAATGTTGGATCGATGAGGGGGGGGGGGCGGCTTTCTGGAGCGCTAATATGGGTATTGTGAGCCGAAGGGACTGGTTTCCAGAGGGTTAGTATGGACATTGTGGGCGAATGGATTCTTGGGCTGGCAGCTCAGTCACTCAGCCCTGGTGGGTTGGCAGCGCAGTCACTCAGGCCTGGTGGGCTGGCAGCTCAGAAACTTCCAGAAATTCTGCCCAAAACAGGTGAGAGACTCTGTGAGAGCAAAGGGAGAGAGGGTGGAGAATCAATTTTAGACATTTTTCATCTTTTTTCTGCAGATCACAGCAATGAAGGAGGAAAGTCTATCCTGGCCTGGATCTCACAGGGAGCAAATGAAGGGAGGGGGGAAAATACTGGGGTGAGGTTTAATACTTGCAGAGGGAATACTTACTGATGGGCCGAAAGGACTACTGGGCTAGTACAGGCCTGATGGGCCAAATGGGCTCTTTTTAAAACAAAATCTCAGTGAAAGGCACTTTTTCTGGACTGTTCCGGGCTCGGCACGGACCTTTTGGGCCAAAATGCTCTCCTGGGCTAATACGGGCATTTTGGGCAAAAGGGACTGGTTTCCCGGCTAATAGGGGCCATGTGGGCCGAAATTAGTGGTTTCAGGCAAGCCAAACAACTCATTACATTTCCAATTGCATTGCAATTTCAAGCACAAAGCAGGTCAAATAGCTCATTGCATTTTTATTTCACTTCCATTGCCATTGCACTTTCAAGCAGAGGGCAGGCTCAAACGAAACAGCTGATTGCATTTTCATTTCCATTGCCATTGCACTTTCAAGCACAGGGCAGGCTCAAGCCAAACAGCTCATTGCATTTTCACTCCATTTCCATTGCCATTGCAGTTTCAAGCACAGGGCAGGCCAAACAACTCATTTCATTTTCATTAAGGGCTAACAAATAATTTATTCAAGTACATTGCATACTCACAGTGTTCTGTAGTTTCCCAGCTCAGTCGTGACCTCTCCCTGGAGGACTCTGAGTAAGATGGTCAAAAAATCCCAGCCATATGTGGCAGTGTTTTTTTTCTAAAATCAAAGCACTGTGCAAACAGGAAGTGGTCAAGATGAGACATTTAATTATATAGATTGAATGGCAAATCTACAAATATAAATCTTATTATATTATGTATTTTCAAATATGAAAGTATATAAAACAGAAAGTAATACCTGTACAAGTTTTCCATCTTGTATTTATTTGGTTTTCTTAACACAGATAAATACCCCAATGCACTTATTAGAAATATTATCAAACAAAATTTGATACTTTTGATCTATCTGAATATTTTTTGGTGCAAGAAAGTGTCAGCAGCAGGTGACCAAAAGCATTTGTATGTGGTGTTTTAAAGGGAGTTAATTTTTAGGGAGACAGATCCAACAGAGGTGGCAGCACAGCGTTCACGATGGAGTAATCCTGGGAGCTCTCCACATCTATTCTGGATCCCACGAATCCTCATGGTAGGCAAGGAAACATGATTGTTTTCACCCACTATCCTCCCTCTACTGATGATTCAGTACTCCTCCAAAATGAACAGCATTTGGAAATACTAAGAATAGACTCCGTAAATCACCAGGAGTTGCTAGTTAGTACTATGCTGATTATGCTGACCCAAGTAAAACTGTTCTGCAATACAATAGATAACAATCTGTCGACTATTACATTGTTTGTACCCATTAGTTCACGTGGTAATGATCACAATACATAGTCTAGCTAATCCATGGCTAAAACCAAATCCTAAAATATTGGATTGATTAACTACTATCCTATAATTATGCATGGTTTTCAACTCCTTGACAAAGACATACTGTCTTCAACAATCTAAAAAAAAACCCTTCATACTTTTTAAAACCCCAATTAGGTAGCCCCTCATTTATATTCTGGTATCTTTCTTGTGAAGACCAAACTTTGTTAAAGAAGGGTCTTGACCCAAAACCTTTTCCCATTCCTTTCCTTCGCTCATTCCTTCTCTCCAGAGATGCTGCTTGTCCCGCTGAGTTACTCCAGCATTTTGATAATAATAATAATAATAACTTTATTTATAAAGCGCTTTTAGACAACATCAGTTGTACATGGGAAGTCAACAAAAAGTTATTACAAACTACTAAAACCATTAAGACGACAGGACTATAAAAACAGTAAAAATTAAAAGACATTAAAAGCACTAAAACAGGAACAATGTCTCAGCCAGTGTCGAAAGCCAGTGAATAAAAGTGAGTTTTTAGGGAGGATTTAAAGATGGACAGTGAAGGGGCCTGTCTGATCTGCAGCGGCAAGGTGTTCCAGAGTGCCGGGGCAGCAACAGAAAAGGCTCTATCCCCTCTGAGCTTCCGCTTAGACCTTGGTACCTCAAGGAGCAGCTGATCCGCTTCCTTGTTAATTAATCAATGCTTCTTCAATGAAGGGCCATTGACCTAACTTGCCAATTCTTTGTTTTCATAGGTACTACTTGGCCTAAATATTTTCGGGTTTTATTTCCGATTGCTGCACCTGCAGTTTTGTTTAGTTTCAATTCTGCAACAACTTCTTTGCCTCGGTAACCACTTTTTGACATTGAGATTAGAACTGTGCGCTATGTTCTATCTGTTATCTAATCAAGACTACCATATAATGATTACCTTATCTGCTTTTAAGTTCTATGCTTGTTCGCTCACAGCGGTTTATATTTTTATTTTAGATTAAAGATTTTAAAAACATTTTCATCCTACGATTAAAGATTTGAAAAATATTTTCATCACAATCACCCAGGTAAATGACTTCTCCAATTTTCCTTACATGTCTTACAAGAATTCCTTTGAAGAATTTATTTCTTAATCCAGTCCCCTTTTGAGATGGTTGTGCTATCATAAATAGTTGAAGAAATTATATCTATATTGTTTGGAGGTTAAAGGAATGAGGGGTGATATTACTGAAATATAAAGGGGGAGTGATTAAAACTGAAGCGAGTAGGAACTTTGTAGAAGGTGAATTTCTGGACTCAATCCTGAAACGTTAGATCATTAGGAGTATTTAAAGAGAAAGTATTTCCTGTTGAAAGATCAGGAGCTGAGGACTATGGGGAACAAAAGAGAAGAGATGAGGCCTGAGGCAGATCAGCCATGATCATTTTGAATGATCGGGCACGTTTGAGGGACTGAGTGGCCGACTCCTGCCCCTTGGAATGATGAGATATCAAGATCTGGTGCCTGGCTTCAACATTGTAGAGGTCAAACTGCCAGATTACAATGGCACCTTGATGGGTTCCAGTATATTTAAAAGAATGTGCAGATTAAAATGCCATATGGAGTTATAGTAGGCAGGGCAGAATTTATTTCTTGGGTAATGAATACTTTGATGGGCCATGTTGTATCAAGCATAGATCAAATATGTAAGGACATCATGAAATGGAAGTAATTGAAATAAAAATGTTTTAGTGTAGGTCTAAGGAAATGGTGAACCACAAAAAGCAGCATTGTAGACTCTAAACTGAAAAGAGTATTGATCATGGTTGAAACAGGATACAATTAAGATAACAATGAGCATTGAGTAGGGTTGCTTTTACAATAATGTAGGTTTTACAAGTGCTCTTTCCATCTGTTTCTCTTGTTAATGATATCAGAGAGACGCAGCTGAGGACTGCTAATGGACTTTATGTGGTATTAGATGGCTTCACAATAAAAAAATACGGGTGTTGGAAAACAGAAATAAAATTTGAAATGAAAATACCAGAAACGCTCAACTAGTCAGGAGCATCTGTGGGGAGAGAAAAGTCAAGTGTTTTATTGTCATATGTCCCAGATAGAACAATGAAATTCTTACTTTCTGCAGCACAACAGAATAAGTAAACATAGTTTACTGTAAACAATATGATAAAAGAGAGGAAAAAATATTCAGTGCGCATATACACATACTCACAAGTATGCGCACACACACGCACACACGCGCACGCGCACTCAAAAAACAAACAATGGTAGTGCATTAATAATAATAATAGTCTATTGTAGTTCCGAACTTATTTAAGGTTGTCGTATTTAATAACCTGATAGCTGTAAGGAAGAAGCTGTTCCTGAACCTGGACATTACGGTTTTCAGGCTCCTGTACCTTCTTCCCGATGGCAGTGGTGAGATGAGTGCGTGGCCAGGGTGGTGTGGGTCTCTGATAATGCTGGCTGCCTTTTTGAGGCAGCAACTCCGATAAATCCCTTCGATGGTGGGGAGGTCAGAGCAGGTGATGGACTGGGCGGTGTTTACAACTCGTTGTAGTCTTTTCCGCTCCAGGACGTTCAAGTTGCCGAACCAGGCCATGATGTAACCAGTCAATGTGCTCTCTACTGTACACCTGTAGAAGCTCAAGAGAATCCTCTTTAACATACCGAATTTCCTTAATCTTCTCTGGAAGTTGTGGTGTCGATGTGCTTTATTTATAATTGCATCAGTGCGCTGGGTCCAGGAAAGATCTTTGTAAATATGCACACCCAGGAATCTGAAGTTTCTTGACTCTCTCCACCATAATTGCGGGTCCTCATCCTTCCTCTTCCAAAGTTTACAATCATTTCATTGGTTTTACTGATATTGAAAGCCAGGTTGTTGTGCTGGGACCATTTGGTCAATCGGTCGATCTCACTTCTATACTCTGACTCATCACCATCTGCAATTTGACCAACAATGGTGGTGACGTCAGCGAACTTGAAGATGGAGTCCGCACTGTGTCCGGCTATACAGTCATGAGTATAGAGTGAGTAGAGCAGGGGGCTGAGCACGCAGCCTTGAGGTGCTCTCTTATCGACTGTTAATGAGGAAGAAGTATTTCTGCCAATTTGAACAGTCTGTGAAGGTGTTAGTTTGACCTCTCATCAGAAATGGGAAAGAGAAAAGTCACGTTAGTATCAAGCCTCTGGGAGGGGAAGGGATGAATTGGACAAAGGGATTACCTTTGATAAGGTGAAGCAAGACTTGCTGTGGGGATATACTGTAAATGCGTTTATATGGTCAATGGGATAATACGGGTGATTAGTGGGAGAAAAAGAAAATATGGTCCTTTGTTTATAAAATAAATTAAAGGAGGACAGTTAGAGAGTAAGAACACTGACAAAGGAATGTAAGATGTAGGGCCATAGAACATGCCAGCAGGTCAGCCTGTGACAATGCAGAGAGAAAACACATGCCTGTATTAAAGATGGACGACTTACCTGGAGGTATAGAACTCCATATTTTCAAGTAGGCAGAAGATGAGATGATGTTCCTCAAGTTAGCATTAGGCCTTATTCCAGGAGTTTAGAAGGCCACAGAGAAGGGATGAGGAATTAAAGTATCAGGCAAGCAGAAGCTGAGAGTCACTCCTGCAGCCTACTTTACAAAATGGTCACTCAACCTGCATTTGTTTTCCCCAGTGTAGAGGAGGCATGAGACTGAAAATGCTAGTGCATCACTGCTTCACCTGCACGGAATGGATGGTGGGAAAGTAAGAGGTGAAAAGACAAGTGTCTGTTCTCATTCCACAACTGCCCTCGTCACGCAGCTTTTGTGAACAAGGGGTTATATTCTCGCTTCCCAATTCTCACATTAGCCCAATAAGTAAATCACCACATTCTCAGCTGATCCCCGGTACAACTTTAGCCACGCTCTTTGTCCTCTCCATCTCCCCCACCCTCCCTGCATCTTAAATCTAACTGCATCCCTCCCAATTCAGATGGAGTATCTGTTTTTCTCTCCAAGATGCTGAATTTGTCCCCCATTTTCTCTGATTATTTCATAATATTAAACGGAACACAAGGAATGGCAGTATTGATGAACCCGGCAGATATCAGAAAAGTGATTATAACAGGGTGGAGGGATTCAGAGTATAAATTTATATAATATACTCATATCATGTATTTAATAAACAATGTCAAAGATAATAAAATTATGACAACTGTTCAATGTGAAATGGACATAAAGGAAGAGCCTGGACAAGAAAAACTAAGAAAATGTTTTTTTTAACCATCCAAAGATCAATATATGGGAATCTGAAAATAACTACTTCATAAAAATTGATTTTTTATTAATAACAAAATATTTCAAATGGGAACCAGAACAGAGATCATAGCTGACTAAATAATTTTATTGCAATTTGGGATTGGTGCTTGATGTAATTTGAATCTGCACTCAGGACATTGAGGCCTCAACTAGACTGGAGATCTATCCGATGTGTCAGGTCAACATTATCAGCATTGCTTAAAAATACAACTCAGAATGAATGCAAAATGGTGGGAAGTAACAGCTTTAAAGGAACAAACCATATCTTTCAAACAGTCTCGTGAATCAAGCAGTATTCATTCAGCCCAGCAGACAAGTAATTTACAAGGAGAGGCAGCAATCCAAATAGAAAGACAGGTCAATTTAGGAAAATAACCTGGAGAATTTATTTCCAATACCCACAGGCAGCCCACCAGAGCATTCTGGCTGTGTTTAATATTTCAAGGGAAAGATGAACTTCATCTCCAGCGGACTGGTAGCTGTCAGATACAAAGAGTCTTTAAAGGTCAAGAGCTACTTGGCCAGCATGAATTCTTGCCGTCCCTATGGTTCTGAGACCTGGATTGTTGACAGCAAGTAGCTCAAAGGTCTCTGTAAAATCATTCAAATCCACTGGCAGGATCAGCTAACTTTGCAAGCTAACTTCCCCAGCTTTCTGTTACAGACTCCATCATACTCCCCTAGCATTTCAATGGGCAGACCATGTCGGCCGTAGTCTTAACAGAGACCGAGTCCCCCTAGTCCTTACCTTTCACCCCATCAGCCGTCACATAATCCTCTGAAATTTCCGCCACCTCCAACAGGCTACCCCCACTAGCCACATTTTCCCATCTCCACCTCTTTCCGCCTTCTGCAGAGACCATTCCCTCCGCAACTCGCTGGTTAACTCATCCCTTCCCACCCAAACCACCCCCTCCCCAGGTACCACCCCCTGCAACCGCAGTAGATGCAACACCTGTCGCTATACCTCCTCCCTCGACTCTGTCCAGGGTCCCACGACAGTCGTTTCATGTTGGGCAGAGGTTCACTTGCACCTCCTCCAACCTCATCTACAGTATCCGTTGTTCAAGATGTGGACTCTTATACACCTCGATACCAAACTCAGACTGGGTGATCATTTCGCAGAACACCTTCGCTCAGCCTGCATAAACCAACCTGATCTCCCGGTTGTTGGACATTTTAATTCTCCTCTCATTCCCGCATGGACCTTTCTGTCCTCGGTTTCCTCCAATGTCAGAGTGAGACTAAACACAAATTGGAGGAACAGCATCTCCTATTTCGCTTGGGCAGCTTAGAAACATAGAAACATAGAAATTAGGTGCAGGTTAGGCCATTCGGCCCTTCGAGCCTGCACCGCCATTCAATATGATCATGGCTGATCATCCAACTCAGTATCCCGTACCTGCCTTCTCTCCATACCCTCTGATCCCCTTGGCCACAAGGGCCACATCTAACTCCCTCTTAAATATAGCCAATGAACTGGCCTCAACTACCCTCTGTGGCAGAGAGTTCCAGAGATTCACCACTCTCTGTGTGAAAAAAGTTCTCCTCATCTCGGTTCTAAAGGATTTCCCCCTTATCCTTAAGCTGTGACCCCTTGTCCTGGACTTCCCCAACATCGGGAACAATCTTCCTGCATCTAGCCTGTCCAACCCCTTAAGAATTTTGTAAGTTTCTGTAAGATCCCCTCTCAATCTCCTAAATTCTAGAGAGTATAAACCAAGTCTATCCAGTCTTTCTTCAGTATGATGGAGCTTAGTCCAGTTGTATGAATATTGAATTCTATCACTTCAGGTAGCCCTGCCATTCCTCCTCTCTCTATCCCTCCCCCACCCAAGTCGCACTAGCTTCTCATTTTCACCTACAAACAGCCTGTTTCCTTTATCATCGTTACTGTTTTTACATATCTTTCATTCATTGTTCTTTATCTCTCCACATCACCGACTATATCTCTCGTTTCCCTTGACCCTCACCAGTCTGAAGAAGGGTCTCGACCCAAAATGTCACCCATTCTTTCTCTCCAGAGATGCTGCCTGTCCCGCTGAGTTACTCCAGCTTTTTGTGTCATTTGCATGCCTGATATTGGATTCCTGAGACACTTTCTCCCGCGAGTTCCTTCACAGATTCAAGCGGGCAGAGTAAAGACTAAGGAAATGGTCAAAGCCTCACTGGCTCATAGGAATCCCTGATTCTGGAGTGTCTGAATGGAGGAGTAGTGTCCAGGGTGAAACTGAGCAGAGCCTCTTCATTGGGAGCTTTCAGGAACCCAGCTTAAACAGTGGAAGGAACACAGCATCTCACACAACATCCTCCCACCCTGCATCAACTGAGTCAAGGTCCCACACTTGTATCATTACCCATCTCTGAACCTGGAACACAAACAAGTCATTCTCGATTTTAAGTGACTGAACAGATGACTGCTGCTTGATATATATATATACAGTAAATGAATTGGACATAAACTTGGATGGGTTGGTACGTAAGTTTGCAGAAAACACCAAAATTGTTGAGTCATGGACTGTGAGGAAGACTGTCAAAGTATACAGCGGGATATAGATCTGTTACAGAAATAAATGGAGAAATGCAGGTGGAATTTAATCTGAGCAAGTATGAGGTGTTGCATTTTGGGAAATCAAGTGTATGGGGAAAATATATTATTAATGGCATGACCCTTAACAGCGTACAGAGGGATCTTGGGGTCCAAGTTCATAACTCCTTGAAAGTGGCAACACAACCAGATAGAGTGGAAAATAAGGTACATAGTCTGCTTGCTTTCATAGGTTGGGGCATTTGAGTATAAGAGTCAGGAAGTCATGATGCAGCTGTGTCGGGCTTTGGTTAACCACGTTTGGAGTATTGCATGCAGTTTTGGTTGCCCCATTACAGGATGTGGAGGCTTTGAAAAGGGTGCAGAGAAGGTTTACCAGAGTGATATCTGGATTTGGGCGTATTAACTGCAGGGAGAGGTTGGGCAGACTTGGATTGTTTTCTGTGCAATACTAGAGATTATGGGGGACCTGATAGAGATATATACAATTATGAGAGGCTAAGACAGGGTAGTCAGTCAGAATTATTCCCCCCCCCCCCCCCCCCCCCCCCCCCCCCCCCCCCCCCCCCCCCAGGATGGAAAAATCAAATGTTAGAGGGTAGACAAAATGCTGGAGAAACTCAGCGGGTGAGGATGGAGCGAAGGAATAGGTGACGTTTCGGGTCGAGACCCTTCTTCAGACAGAGGGTATAGCTTTAAGGGGAAAAAAATTTGTTTCGGCATGGACTTGTAGGGCCGAGATGGCCTGTTTCCGTGCTGTAATTGTTATATGGTTATATGGTTTTAAGGTGAAAGAGGCAAAGTTAAAGGAAATGTGCAGGCAACCTTTTTTTAGAAGGTGGTGAGTGCCTGGAATACGCTGCCGGTGATAGTGGCATTTAAGAGACTTTTGGATAGGCATCTGGAGGCAGGGAATGGAGTGATGTGAGGTATGTGCAGGTAAATAAGAGATGGTCATGGAATCTTGGCATCATGTTGGGACCAGCATTGTGGCCAAAGGGCCTGCTCTTTTGCTGTTCTGTTCTATGTTCTAAGAAGGCTGATATCAATTCTGTTCTGGTCACAAGCAGATCCTCTTACTTCACCCTCAAACTGGCAACCTGTTTAACAATTACACCATTCCCCATCAACAAAACTGGAAATTCACAGCACATCAATGCCATGCCAGAGGAGCAGGTGGAAGCAGGAAGCGTGACAACGTTTAAGAGGCTTCTGGACAGGTACTTGAATGGGCAGGGCATAGAGAAAGATGGAATTGATGCAGGCGTGGGATTAGTACAGACAGACTTTGATGGTCAGCATAGAACAGGTAGGCAGAAGGGCTTGCTTATATGTTGTACAACTCCATATACCAGGGCACCTATTGAGCACCTCTAACAGCGAAAACATAATCTGAAGCAGAAGTAGGCCATTTCCCCCCTAGAATCTGCACTTTTACCTCTTTGCCTTTCCTACCAGATTAGCAGCATTCTCTTGTTCCCTTCCGACCTCAGACTTGAAATCTAGAGATTCACAACCCGTACGGTAGGAACGGCAAAGCCTGGTTACCACTGAACGATGAGATCTTTCCTCGTTTCAGTTTGAAATGGCTGAACCCTGTTCTGAGACCATTATGAAACTGTCCTGTAAATCTCTTCCCATCTTCAGGATCACTGTCGGAGACTGCCACAGACCCAATCTCGGATCCCTCCATTTCCAAGCCTCCGGGGAAACTCCATGACGGCATCATCTACAACTACAACCTGATAGTTCCATTTTACCACTAATACTTCTCCCGACTCTTCCATATGCTCCCTCTCCCCACTCCCATTACCTTTCTACTGCTTTCCAGCCTTTGATTTTGTCCAGCTAAACACAGGAGCGTCTGTAATTCATGGGAATCATTTTGACTTAGAGAATTAGTGGGAACCATTTTGACTTAGAATGATGTAAAATGGTTGACACCTATTCAGTTGTTGGTTACATGCTTTCCCAATTTTGATATTCATTTGTTTATGGTGATAAAAATAGGGAAACTGAGTAGGACATGCAGCCCCTCAAACCTGCTTTGCCCAGCATTGACCCAGCATTGCTGTCTACCTTTCACCCCTTATATATCACCTATCAATCTACCTCGGTTATAAAAAAGATTCAAAGACTCTGCTTCTACTGTTCTATCAGAAAATTAGTTTCAATGGCTCATGAGATTGGAAAAAAAAGTTCTCCTCTGCATCATAAGTACATAACCCCTTATTTTTTATTAATTGACCCCTAGTTCTAGTTTCTCCCATGAGAAAACCTGTCACAACCCTGCACATTTCAACCTAATCCCCCTGGTTTTTTTTTAGCAGAATCAAGCCCAGCCTGTTCAAACTTGCTAATTCCAGATATCATACTGAATTATTTGCACTTTCATCCTTCCTTAAATAATAAGACCAGTACTCTATGTTATGCTCCAGATGTAGATTTAAGATAAATAAAATACAACATCTGCAATAAGCAATAACATTATTTGCTTTCCTAAGACTGAAGAAGGGCCCCAACCCAAAACATCACCTGTCTATCCCTTTCCTTCTGTAGCCTGACCTATTGAGTTCCTCCAACACTTATTTTTCATAATTAATTGATTTACCTCAACAGCAATCTTTTTCGCAAGATCATGAGATAGGAGTAGAATTCGGCCTAATTCTAGTCTACTCCACTAGATCAAGTCTACTCCACCATTTAATCATGGCTGATTGATCTCTCCCTCCTAACCTCATTCTCCAGCCTTCTCGCCATAGCCGCTGACACCCGTACTAATCAATTAAACCGTACGAACTAATTCAAATCCATTCATATTTGGTGGTTCTGCAATTTCTCACCATTTAGACATTATGCTTCTTGTTTTCATGTTTTTGTGTCTAAATGGGCAATATCACAATTTCCCCACATCACAATCCATTTTACAGTTTTATGCCCTCTCATCCAACTCTTTGCAGCATACTTGCCCTCTTCTTAACCTGCCGTACCATTTGTCTCATTCCATAGTCCAATTGATATATGGAAACTGAAAAAGGTTTGATGTACCAACATCAGTCATCAGTCCCTGCTCCACGCTATTCATTCCAACTTACCAACCAGAAACAGGCCATTTGCGCTGTTTCCTGTAAGCCACACAATCTATTATTGACGTCAATGTGTTGTCATTTACACTAGAAGCCTCATTTTCTGTAATAACCTTTGAGGTGGCATCTTATCAAACGCCATCTGTAAATTTAAGCAAAGTACAACCACATGTTCTACTTTATCCACAGCACTTCAAAGACTCAAATAAATGTATAACTAATGCTCACTTTTCATTGATATTGGAATTACGACTATGATATGTTTTTTTTGCCTGCATCACAACACTCACTTCACAGATCATAACTGGCTATCTTCTTTGGTGGAATAAGACTGTTCTTGTTATATCCTGAGCTGAGCTTCGGCTCATGTTGTAACACTGTTAACTTCCACTTCCCCAATGTGGCTGGTTTCCTCTCCAGCTTCTGTTAGCCCAGGCTTGATAATTTCAAAAGTGAAGTTGCTAGAATCCCACTCTTTTCTCTCCGTAAAGTCCACATTCAAAATTATTTTTTACATATACTGTCCTGCACTCAATGACTCAGCATTCATTGTTTTAGTCAACTATAAAAATCAGAAAATGATGGTAATAGAAGGCCAGGCAGTAACTTTGGAAATAGAAATAGAGTCAATGTTTTCTTTAAACTAACCTCTAACAACCCTTCCTTTCACCCCCCACATCCTCCCATTTTCTCACCCCCCCCTGTTTCCCACATGGATCACCACCTATTTTCCCCCTCCCCTCACATTCCTTCCTCTGGCTTCACAATTTGCAACTGTTCAATCACGTCTCACACCTACTGCTTTTATCTGGCTTCTGTTCCAACCATCTGCCTATCAAAACCCACCCGCCTCGCCTCGCCTCGCCTCGCCTGTGTCCACCTATTACTATCACGCTTTGTCCCACCTCTCCTCTTCCAGCTTTCATCCCCACCCCCACAGTATCTGAAGAAGAGTCACCTATCCATGTTTTCCAGTAAATCTGCCTGACTCTCTGAGTTGCTTTGCACTTTGTCCTTTGTTTAAACCAGCTTGTTTCAGATCTTCAGAACTTTTTAGTTTGAGGTAACAAAAATTAAAATAGACTGTTAGAAACACATTTATTTTTGAAGGTCCGGTAGAAGAAATAACTATTTGAAACTCTCTATCCCCTAACCCCCATTTTCCCCGTTGATGCAATTGTTTTTATAACGCCTTTTAACAACAGTTCTTAGGAATGAAACTATGGAGTCATAGCAGTATTATTGCAAGCACTACAAAGACATTGCATACAATGTTATATGAAATTGCCAAATGTACGGTATAAAATGGTGCAACTATTTCATTCTTGCAGAGATCTATGTGTGCAGTACCGTGCACTAATATTCACAGCAGAAAACGCTCTTTGAGCTATACACACCACAAGTTGTCTTTCTATTTATATGATGACGTACATTTTTAGTCAAAACGATTTGTCTTTAAAACAAACATTTCAGGTTATCCTTTTGCAGTTTACAGTGTTTAAAAGTTGCAGCTCTGATACTGGGTCCCCTAGAATCCTAGGATAGGAATTTCAGTCAATCCTTTGGTCAATTTTTTGGTTCCCTCTAGGTGGTACATTGCAGAGTATTTGGAAAACATTGGCATAATCAGTTAGAAGTCAGCATGGATTTATGAATGTGAAATCATGCTCCCTGAAATTATTGTAAATCTTTGAGGATATGTCTAGTAGGGTGGCCTACTCCTGCTCTTCTATTTTACGTTTCATGTTTCTGTGTTTAACTCATCCAGCCCAAGCAACTCTGGTCCTTTGTGCACCTTCTGGTGACGGCACCTTCACTTGCTCAATTCCTATTCCCTGCTATTTAATTCCTCCTCTCTACGCAATTGTTTTTCCATCCAATTTTGTTCTTGCCCACTTTGAAGTGAATTTGCCATCTCTGTCCTTTACAATGCTTTGGACAACTTTACATGATGTTTTTAAAAAATCACAAATGGCATTGGTTGTCAAATGGAATAGCAGTGAAGCAATGAGTGGAATATTTGACTCACAGATAACGTTACAGGTAATTACAGGTTCATTGCAGGTAATGAAGTCGGATTTCTCGGGAACAGGTTTTGATGACTTTTTACTCTCATAGATCTTGTCTGTTATTAGTTAGCTGAGTAATCTCTTCTTTTAATGGTTGGTGCGGGCACATGGAGATGCTGATGATAAAGAGCCTTTTAAACTTGTCTTATTTCGGAGGAAGAAAAATAGTCTGGTTGCCTGTTCTTCATCACTGTTTGGCTATTGTAGAGTTTCCATCGGTCAGAACCTCATTTTTGGTCAGTTATGGGAATGACTGATACATTGTGGGGAACTGCCTGCCAATTGCCTGCTGATCAATAAAGCAATTGATACTCAAGGAAAGATGATTAAATTATTCAAAACAATTACATTTTAAAGGAAACTTTCTTGTTTGTCCACAATTAACTGACACATGGTCATGAACTTATATTACCATGTTTCTTTATAAATGAACGCTGCCCAACCTGCTGAGTGTATCTAGAAACAGTCTTTTTTGTTTTTATAGTGGAATTTCAGTATCTGCATTCAACAAAAAATATTTCCAAATGATTCAGCAGCCTGGAGTAAGAGACACATCAATCTCTTGGCGAGTGATGTAATGAAACCACAGTTTATAGGACTTTTGCTAATTGTGCATCATTCACGTTGCCAAAGATGTTACAAATCATCCATTATTCAGCAGTCAAATTGAATCAATCAGCCCTGATTAGATGTGGAGTAAACATTCAAAGCTCCGCTGCACTATTATGCTCCTTTTACCAATCCCTTCCACAACATTGGCATGCATTAATCTCACAATGGAAAGAACATACCTTGAATCTGGGGAATGTGACATTGTGTTCTGTTTTGGTCACCCTGCTATAGATGAGGTTAAACTGGAAAGAGGACAAGGAAGATTTATGAGGATGCTGTTGGGCTAAGGACCCGAGATATAGTGAAAGGTTGGGCAGGCTATGACTTTATTCATTGGCAGGCAGGAAGATGACGAGTGATATCATAGAGGTATATAAAATCATGGGAGAAATAGATTGGGTGAATGCGTCTTTTTCCCTAGTAACGGGAATCAAGATGTCCTCTTGGACATTCGTTTAAGGTGACAGGGGAAAGATTTAGTAGGAACATGGGGGGCAATGTTTTTCACTCAGAAAGGTTTAGGTTTATTATTATTGTTGCATGTATTGAGGTACAGTGAAAATCTTTGTTTTGCATCAGATATACCATAGATAAAGGAAAGGGAAGATGCAAATTGTAGAATATAATATTTTCAAAATTGTAGCACATTGTAATGTTCCTTAGATAAAGTTCAATGTCCTCAATGTAGTAGAGGTGGTGGGTATATGGAACAATCTGCCAGAGGAAATAATTGAGGCAGGTAATATAATAGCATTTAAAAGACGCTCTGACATGTACATGGATTGGAAAAGTTTAGAGGAATATGGCGAATCGGACTAGTTTAGATGTGACTTCTTGGTCAGCATGGGTGAGTTGGGATGTTTCATTCAACATTCATTACTATTGAGTTCCAGTTTTTTGGCTTGGCAGGAAAAGAAGCTCTAATCCTACATTGAGAATTTACTTCACTGGCTGAGATCTTAGGCTTCCGGTTTATAGATGGACTTGAAATTTGGGATTGGGTTGTTGGGGTGTGGGCAGTTCTGTAATGAATAATGAGTCAACACACTAAATAATGCTAATTGAATTCCTGCAAAAGGTGACACAATGGTTTAGTTGGTTGAGGCACTGTCTCAGTGTCACAGACCTTGGGTACTGTCTGCATGGAGTTTGCATGTTCTCCCTGTGACTATGTGGGTTTCCTCTGGGTTATCCAGATTCTTCTCACACCCCCAAAGGCATGTGGGCTGGTAGGTTCATTGACCACAGAACATTTCCCCTGATGTGTACAAGGGGTACACATGACGGATGGTTGATGAGGATATGACTTGAATAACAAGTGAAATTTTACGAGCATGACTGGAATTATCTCTAAACGAGCCATCCTAGAAATAGTGAGGTGTGTTACCGACAGTATTGATGTACCAGGAACATGGGTTGAAACAGTGCTCTCCTTGCTGATGTGCCAGGGGCCTGGTTAAGGGCTCAGTCCTCCACCGTCTCTCATGTGGCAATGAAGCAGACAAAATAATGCCATTGCTGGGTGTGGCATAAAGCACTTGACAGTGTGCAGAGTCTGCCTGCAAGGGCTGGTGTTGTCTGGGCCATGGACTGTGGCCGCTCAGCGCTGGGATCAGGAGATCAGGGCTCCAAGTTGGAATCTGGCACGGGAGCAGAATATCATTTGTGAATTTAGGTGGAAATATTGAATGATGAATCAGAGTGTGAGTTGTATTCTCCACAATGAGCACCAGGCTGTGCCCACTCGTAGCTACACTGGGGTTTACATAGAAAGTGATAGTCACCACCGGGGTGTGGCCAGGATTTAGACTGTTAGGTACATGGTAGAATAAATCAAAAGTCTTATGTCTGCATCTGACAGGATCCCAACTTTGAACTAGGCCAGATGTTGTATAACCGCATGACTGGGGGATGGATGGTGATCTTCTGTACTCGTTTTAGTTGTGACCAATAGTTTGGTGCAACTTCACACTCCATCTTCTGTCCCTGATGTTCCCATGGTTTTAAGTTTAAGACATCAGAATTTAGACAACAACAAAATGCCTTGTCCTGTGGGAACTAAAGTGGAATAGTCGCTCAAGGCATTGAGCGATCAACAATGATGGTTTGAAGCTGCTTACTGTGAGCAGGAGGGGGGCTGAAGGTTCAGGATACATTCCGAGCTCAGGGACCTTTAATAGCACTTAAAGGAGTTACATAATCAAATGCTCAGGCTTTTAAATATTCTGCAGTATCTTTTCCGAGTGGCTGTACAAACCCGCCTTGCCTCAGGCCTCCTGTTTCTTGATGAGCTCCATATTGGATTTGGAGACCGATATGGTCTTTTAAAACATTCTGTTGTATTGCAATCTCCTGAGGGCTTCAATTGCAGACATCATCCTAGGGATGTTTGTGGTTATTCTTGTATTGGTAATACATTCTTGACATAGTTTTGGTATGAGCACATGTAAACCCACAAACAGCATGAAGAGGCACTGAGAAAATAAAACTGAAAATGAAATCAGTTCCTTGTTTAAGACGTGCTCAATATCATTTGATATTTGATATTTTTGATTATTTGATATCAACATAATTGATATTTTCATCACACTCCTCCAGCTCCTCCATTGTCATGTTCATTGACTGCCTTTCTAAATGTTATTCACCAGATCTGATACTTCCCTCTTACCACCTCTGTTCATGTACTTTCCCCAGACATCACCACAAAACCTCCCCAAGTAGTTCTTTACTTCTCTCTTCTCTTTGTTTGATGGCTTCAAATGTATCGGCTCTGATGGTTCTCCCTTCCACGCCCTGGGACCTTAAGTTAAGTTTTTATTTCCTTCAACCAAGATATCCCACATGCATAGGTGAATGCTCTCTGTTGTGTCGATACCTTTGGTGTTCACACCTTCAACCATAAGGCTGTCAGTAGTTATGGAGTATGTCCAGTTATTTCCATCACCCGCATTATTTACACTTCCCTTAATAATCTGCTGTTGGATCAAACTTCTCACTAAGAATTCAAGCTGAAATCTTTTTACCATTTTCCCATTAAGCTAAATTTCAAAAATTCTAAAGGCTAGGTTGCATCTCTGGTAGGTTTTTAGGTTTGTTTTTCTGGAAGGTTTCCAGCGTTTGTTCTTTGTGTCCTTCTGTGTATTAACCAGCATCTGCAGTTCCTTGTTTCTTCATTCTGATCAGCTGGCCTCGAAATCACTGTGACATGTCAGATCTGGATTTACCCATTAACAATTGCTCCCAATTTACTCTCCCTACCCCCTGTCTAATAATGCTGCAATCTGCCTTGCATACTGTAACTTCAGTTTCTTCTCCCAAGTTCCAGACATATCCTTATTCATAGCTATCTTAAAACGTATGGAATTTAAATAACTGTTCCCAAAATGCATTTCCACTGAAACACCAGTCACCTGGCCAGGCTCAGTTCCCAATACAAGGTCCTGTAGAATCCATCCTCGAGTTGAACTATCCATTGGAAAGAACTGCAGATGCTGGTTTAAATCAAAGGGAGACACAAAATGCTGGAGTAACTCAGCAGGACAAGCAGCATCTCTGGAGAGAAGGAATGGGTAACGTTTCGGGTCGAGACCCTCCTTCAGACTGTGTCTACCTTGAACTATCAGGAAAGCCTCTTCGATGCCCATAATACTGAATTCTGCCCTGTCTAAGGCTATTGTAGTGAATGTCCCAGTCAATATTGGGGAAGTTAAAGTTGTTCACTACAACAACTCTGTTGCTTTTGCATCTTTCTGTGTCCACATATCTGTTTCTCTATCTCCAGCTGGCTGTTGGGAAGCCTCTAGTATAATCCCATTAGAGTGATTGTACCTTTCTTATTTTTTAGCTCTATCCATCTGCCTCAGTGGACAAACAGTCCAGAATGTCCTCTCTGAATGCTGCCATGATATTCTCCCTGATTATTAATGCAACTCCTCCACCTTTTTTTACCTTCTTCTCTATCATGTCTATAGCATCAAACCCTGGAACATCGACCTGCCATTCCTGTTCCTCTCACAACCAAGTCTCTCTGATGGCCACAACGCTTATCCAGGCTTTCAGCTCATCTGCTTTATGAATGATACTCCTTGTGTTGAAATAAACACATGTCACCATATTCCTTAATCTCTCCCTGCCTGTCCTTCCTTTGAGATTTACTGGTTGTAACCTCTAACTTCCCATCAGTCCTTTCATTTGCCGACCTTCCACACTGCTTCACACTTCATTGCCATTCTACTTTAAACCCTCCCTGCCCCATGCACCAATTCCTCAGCCATGCGTTCATCCATCCTATTCCTACCCTATCCTGTGGCTTTGGGAGTATTCCAGAGATTACTACCCTCAAATGTGCATCTCTGGAGAGAAGCAATGGGTGACGTTTCGGGTCAAGACCGTTCTTCAGACGGATGTATGCATGTACATTTGTGTGGCCATCAGTTTGTATGCATGCACACACGTTTGTTCATCTGTGTGTGCAGAGCCTTGTGAACGTGTATATGTAGTGTAGGGGATGACACCACGTTCAGCGATGACCACCCAGACAGTAGCAGTAGGTTGAATTCATGAGACATGGTTTATTTACAGAGACAAGAAAGTCAAGACCGTATGCGGGCACCGTCCCTCGTCGTCAGAGCGCGTGAGCAGTAACACTGGTGATATCGGGCTTATCCCAGCAGCTCAGTCCTGGTCACGAAGGAGCAGGCATGGCGACCTCAGGCTTCTCCCTGCTTCACCCTTGCCCCGAGAGGAGGCGTTGACGTCCCTGGCGGCTCAGTTTTGGAGATTGAAGAGGCGGCACTGGCGGTCTCTGGACTATCCTGGCAGCGCAGCGCTTTCCCTGATTATCCATGGGCAGGAAGAGGCTTGTCCCAGCCACACAGTCATCACCTCAGTAGAGACGCTGGCTGTCCAGGGCTTCTTCCCAGCAGCCCAGTCTTGACCACATGGTGGCGATGGTGGTCTCGGCTTGACCAGTGTCTCAATCACCTTCGAACCTGCAGCAGGGGAACACAGCTAACAGGGAGGTGGTCCACTTTCTCCCTTCCTCTCCCTTCCCCCTTCCCCCTCTCTCTCTCCATTCTTCCTCTTTTCATTCTTCCTCTTTCTCTTCATCCTTTCTCTTTGGCTTCTCTGACCTTCTCCCCTCTGACTAGAATGCTTCAGCTTTATAGGGACTAGGCTGACACGGTTCAGGTGGTCAAACCTATATAACCTAATTGTGCCCAGCTGATACCAATGATGCGGGGGAATTGTGCACTCCCGGCCTGTCAGCCAGTGATAGCGATCAAAGCAGCACCGATGGGACGGGGCACTGTCATAATGCACATGCATTTGCAACATTTGTGCATCCGTTTATGTGTGAGTGTGTTGCTGTATTTTGTGTGAGCATTCAAGTGCAGGTATGTTTGTGTTCATGTCCATTTGTGTGTGTGTGTACATTTGCATGTATACTTGCATTTGGGTGTGTGTTGGTGCCTTTTCAACATCTCTTAAAACTATCACTGTAGATTAGCTGTAGAGATTACCGGTAACCATCTCTCTAAAATGTAATTTTACTTGAGGCTTGAATTCATAAATTGAGAAGTATTCTTCCCAATTCTTTCTTCTACGTTGCCTTGTCTTATTATTTTCCCATTATTGTGTTTGATCAAATAAAGGCATTAACTCCCTTTGGTAGCCTCCACAGAAAGTTTAGCTGTCTATGCCCAACATTTCCATATTCTGTTTCATCAGCTTAGGACCTAGCAAAGGACCAACTACTTATCCACTGATCTGGGTTATATTTCTGCATGAGTTTTGTTCTTTCTGTGGAATAGTCACCGTTAGGTTTATATTGGCCTTGTATTTTCATCTGCAATGTATGTCATATCTTGTCAGTTAATTGCAAGGATCTGCAGGATGCAGTCTGCTTAAGCAACATTTAAAGACTGCATCTGTGGGCTTCAAGGCCACAAAGTAAAAAACAATTTATTGCCCAACATCCTGTCCCTAAAAAAAAAAATCTTGTGCGGTGTTGTGAAGCTTACTGTATGTGGCTGTTAAGAGCACAAAATTAGAAACAGAATAGATCATACCACTTGCTATGTCATTCAACAAGATCATGGCTTGTCCATTTCCGTGCTCTATACCTATGACTACAACGCTCTGGAGAAGATAATTCTAAGCTTTACTTATCCTCTCACTCCTGACGCCTTTTGTTTTCTGTGTCTGGACTCTCCAGCCTGGGTTGATAGCTACTTAGTATTTTGCCAGGATATTTCATCTCTCAATGAGACAATTTTTCCATTCCATGGACAAATCTTACTCAGGTTTGCCCCATAAAACCCCCTCAACCCAGGAATCAGTCAAGTCAACCTCAAGGACAAATCAATCCACAGTGGTGCAGCTTGTAGAACTGCTGCTTCATGGTTCCCGTAAACTTAGTTTAATCCCGACCTCCAGTGCTGTCGGCACTTTGACATTTCTCTCTGGGAACATGTGGACTTCCCCCAGGTGCTCGGTTCCCTCTGCATCTCAAATACAGCAGAATGAAAAAAGACTGGATAGACTTGGCTTGTACTCGCTAGAATTTAGAAGATTGAGGGGGGATCTTATAGAAACTTACAAAATTCTTAAGGGGTTGGACACGATAGATGCAGGACGATTGTTCCCGATGTTGGGGAAGTCCAGAACAAGGGGTCACAGTTTAAGGATAAGGGGGAAATCTTTTAGGACCGAGATGAAAAAAACATTTTTACGCAGAGAGTGTTTAATCTCTGGAATTCTCTGCCACAGAAGGTAGTTGAGGCTAGTTCATTGGCTGTATTTAAGAAGGAGTTAGATGTGGCCCTTGTGGCTAAAGGGATCAGGGGGTATGGAGAGAAGGCAGGTACGGGATACTGAGTTGGATGATCAGCCATGATCATAGTGAATGGCGGTGCAGGCTCAAAGGGCCAAATGGCCTACACCTGCACCTAATTTCTATGTTAATTGGTCATTGTAAATTGCCCCTGTTGTGTAGCTGAGTCATTGAATATGGATAGGGAGTTGATGAGAATCAGTGAGAGGAAATAAACATTTGGTTGAACTTGAGATGACTGCAAATTAGTGCTTGACAGTTGACGTGGACTCACTGGGCTGAAGTGCCTGTTTCTGAGCTGTATGATGCTATTCCCACTTAGCTCTGTGTCATCAGGATGTTGGGATGTGCTACCCTCAGATGAAAACGGTTATTAAAATAGATTATAAATAACTAAGAGACCAGCATTGATCTGTAGGAAACCCCATCAGTAGTCTTTAAATTTGAAAAAGATAGATTTACCATCACGTAGGAGGCCATTCAGCCCTCAGGGACATGCCAGGTTCTAGTAGAATAACCCATTAGTTCCATTTCCCCATTCTTTTTCCCTCTGACCCTGTAACTTCAGCATTTACTTCCACCCAGGGTTAATTTACGATGGCTAATTAATTTATCAGCACTGAAGTGCACATAGCAAACCCATGTGGTCACAGAAAAAAGCAGAGATCATGAGTAACCCTGCTCCCTGGACTTGTGAGATGGCATTGGTTGCTGCAGCAACCAATGCCAACTCATTCCATTTTCTTGCCTTTAACCTATTCTTTAACTAACTCCCTCGCTCATATACGTCCCCAACACTGAACCATTTTATGGAACAATCTGCTGTATGTTACCTTGTAAAAAGCCTTTAAAAAAAAACAACAATCCCTTTAGCTATCTTGCTAATTACATCCTCATAAAATTCTATTCGCTTTAATAACAAGATGTTCCCTTCAAAAACCACATAAACTCTGCATAATCATATGATTTTCTAAGTGCACTTTTACCACAACCTTAATAATGGATTCTCAGCAGTGAAGTAAAACCTATCCAGCTCCTAATTTTCTCTTTTCTGGAATAAAGTTATGCCCCTGTCCCACTTAGGAAACCTGAACGGAAACCTCTAGAGACTTTGCGTCCCACCCAAGGTTTCCGTGCGGTTCCCGGAGGCTGCAGGTGGTTGCAGGTAGTGGAAGCAGGTAAGGAGACTGACAAAAATCTCCGGGAAACTCCGGGAGCTGCACGGAAACCTTGGGTGGGGCGCAAAGTCTCCAGAGGTTTCCGTTCAGGTTTCCTAAGTAGGACAGGGGCTTTACAGAGCAAAGAAACGAGACCTTCAGCCCACCAAATATATTCTCATTTTATTCTCCACATATTCTATTCAAATATTGATTCCTTTACAAACTCCAAACCCTAGGAATAACTTGCAGTGGCTAATTACCCTATCACGTATTTGAGATATGGGAGGGTATTGTAGGAACCCCTTGCAGATACAGGGAGAACAGGCAGCGTTGGAGGACCAAAGTGAAACCAAGTTGTTGGAGATGTGTGGAATATTCATGATACATGTAGCTTCTGCTCTGCTAGTTGAATTGTTGAAGAATTTCAGTAATATTAGAAATTATCATCTATCTGCAACCACATATCTTGAAATCCCAATTTGCAGGATATCACATTTGAAAGATTTGTTGACTTTTAATCTATTTAATCCCTCCACTATTTTATCTTTATTATTAGGTAATCCACCATCATTAAACATTTGCTCATTCACTCTTTTTGCTGTATCTTCTATGAGGAACACTAAGATGAAATGCATTTAAAATAAAATCAGAAAATTCTGAATATACATAGCAGGTCAGGCACCATCCAGGGAGAGACGAAAGTGTATAACGTTTCAGGCTAATAAGCCTTCATCAGAACTGAAAAGGTAAAATAAAAGTGTTTTAGGCAGCATGGAGGAAGAGAACAGGGAATCTTTGTGAAGGGGTGGATATGAATATTGTCTGGGTGACACTATGTTCTTGGCGCATTTGTTAATTGCCGTATGATAGTGAGACTGAGTAAATGAAGTCGGACCCAGGTAGTCAAATTTTCCTATTGCCCAAGTCATTCCTTTATGCTATATTATAATTTCTTCCGCCTGAGCTGCTAAATGGACCCATGTTTATTTTTGAGCTATGGACGGAGACAGCTCCCTCAAGATAGTCATTGTATTTGAACTCATGGTGGAAAGCAGTCCCAAACCAGACTACAGATAAAGGTAGCGAGATCGAGAATTCCACAGATTCACAAGTCTCTGGGTGAAGAAAGTTTGTCCTCATCTCAGTCTTAAATGGCCTACCTCTTATTCTTAAACTGTGACCCCTGGTTCTGAACCTCCCGAACATCGGGAACATTTTTCCTGCAGTTACAGTAAGTGAAAATCTAGCAGGCAAACAGGACGCTTTCTCCAACCACCCCCATTTGAAGGCCATTATCTCCCACCGTTTCTACCCAGTGCTTGATACTTACTTCCAGCAGCCATTGGTTGTCCTCCAGGATGCACTGAGCCGCAGCCTGATCCATGCCGGTCACCTGGGCGAATTCGGCACAGAGACTCTCATGGCCGCAGCGCAACGCTTCCGAACGGCCCGGGACTCTTGCACTGAGGTTGCTCCATGGCCGGAGCTGCAGCGAGCGACTCGCCAGCCCAGCAAACACTCGCCAGCCTGACAAACACTCGCCAGCCCCGACTCCCCGTCCACATTTGTCCCCGCCACTGTTCTGTTTCCATCCCTCCCTCAGCCCCGGCTCTCCAACACCCGTGGCCCATACAGTTGATATGCGTTTAAAAATTTTTGTTGATCACAGAATTTCTCACGACCAAGCGTGAGAAATTTGTGTTCAGCGTGAGAGCGTGAAAATTTAGCCACGTGCGTGATTCTCACGCTCAATGCTTGTGAGTTGGCAACCCTGCATCCAAGCCTTACCCCTTTGCTTTTTGTATTATGTTGCAACTTCTGCTATTTTTTATGTTATTGCTCAATCTGCTTGAACACAACCCACTCCTGCCCATTTGCAAATTATTTTAAGTCTTTTTGGTTGTGTACCTTGTTGCCAATGGAAACAGTTTCAACCTATTTACTTTAGTAAATTTCCTGGAAATGTTGACTTTCATTTAAGTCGTCCCACCACTCCACGGAAACAGGCCCACAACCACCTAAACTGACAGAATTTATTTTCATATAGAAAACAATGTCATTAATTTGTCCTGCTATCCTCCACTGCTGGATACACTCAGCAGTTCATATAATATAAAAGTTATGGGGTTATGGTACAATTTTGTAAAACTTTAATGTGCCGTGGAGTGCTGTGTATAGTTCCTGTTGTTACACCATAGGAAGGATGTGACTGCACATGGAGAGAGAAGGCTGCAGAGCAGATTCACCAAGATGTTGCCAAGGAACAATAAGAGAAGGAGACACTAGAGAGTGCAAGTGCTGGAACAATCTACTGGAGGAATCTAGTGGGTCAAGCAGCATCTGTGGGGAGGGGAGAAGGAATTGTTGACATTTCACATCAAAACCCTGCACCAGAACTGAGAGTGGAGAGGAAAGATAGCCAGTACAAAGAAGAGAGGGGGAGTGGTGAAACAGGGGCCAGTAGATGATTGGTGGACCATGAAAAGATGGAGGTTGACATGCAGATGGAACCAGGTGGAGGGGGAAGAGTGGAATTGGGAGATGGAGGGAAATGGGAGATCAGTGGCGGCAGACAAAAGGCACAAGGAACCAGATGGGGGCAGGGAGGATGAAGGTGGAGTAACAAGGAAGTGCAGATGCTGGTTTTCAAAACAGGCCACAAAGCGCTGGAGTATCAGTGGGTTAAACAGCATCTCCGGAGAACATGGACAGATGGCGTTTAGGATCTGGATCTTTCTTCAGACTGAAGGTGAAACGAAGAGGCCAATGAGAGGGAACACAAAGTTACCAATGATGGACACAAAATGCTGGAGTAACTCAGTGGGACAGGTAGCATATCTGGAGAGAAGAAATGGGTGGCGTTTTGGGTTGAGGCCCTTCTTCAGGCAGATGCCAGGGGATTGGGCGGAACATAGATAAGGAAGTGTATAGATAAGGAGATGTAAGGTGTGAAAACAGGACAATGGGAATGGAGATCAAGGAAAATGTAGAGTAGATCATTGTTAGTTGGGAGAAGGTAACAACAAAGCAAACAGAGATAAAATATAGTCAGAGACAATAAGACTGGTCGGAGAACTGGGAAGGGGGAGGGGATGGAGAGAGAGGAAAAGCAAGGGCTATTTGAAGTTAGAGAAGTAAATTTTCGTACCGCTGGGGTGTAAGCTGGCCAGCGAAATATGAGGTGCTGTTCCTCCAATTTGTGCTGGGCCTCACTCTGGTAATGGAGGAGGCCCAGAAAGATCAGTGTGGGAATGGGAGGGGGAGTTAGTGTTGAGCAACCGGGAGATCAGATAGGTTTAGGCGGACTGAGCTGAGGTGTTCAGCAAAATGATCACTGAGCCTGCGCTTGGTCTCGCCGATGTACAGGAGTCCACACCTGGAACAGTGGATACAGTAGATGAGGTTGGAGGAGATGCAAGTACACCACTGCCTCACCTGAAAACTGTCGGGGTCCCTGGATGGGGTCAAGGGGGGAGGAGGGGGAAGGGACTAGTTGCGGCGGTAACGGTCTCTGCGGTACGGGGTGGAGATGGGAAGATGTGGCTAGTAGTGGGATCCCGGTGAAGGTGGTGAAAGATTTGGAGGATTATGTGCTGTATGCGACGGCTGATGGGGCGGAAGGTGAGGCAAGGGGGACTCTGTCCCTGTTACGAATGTGGGAGGAGGGGGAACAAGCCGATCTGCGGGATGTCGAGGAGACCCTAGTGAGGGCCTCATCTATAATGGAAGAGGGGAACCCCATCAAAACCCCCAAGATGCTGCTCAACTTACTGAGTTTCTCTAGCGGATTGTTTATTGAACAATAGCATGTGTCATCAAGGATGCATGAATATCCAACTCTTCATTTAACATCAACACCAAATCCTTTTTCAGAACGCACTTACTATGTTAAACTGTTGGTTTCTGCGCTGTAATATATAGGGACAATTAAGTAACATTTTAAAAGCAATTAACATTTCTGTTGATGGTTTCATCCTTTCCTGTACGTTAATGCACAATTACAGAATTTTTGATTGATCATTCATGGAATATTGTACAAAGATCTGCTCTTTAGACAATAGGTGCAGGAGTGGGCCATTCGGCCCTTCGAGCCAGCACCGCCATTTAATGTGATCATGGCTGATCATCCCCAATCAGTACCCTGTTCCTGCCTTCTCCCCATATCCCCTGACTCTGCTATTTTTAAGAGCCCTATCTAGCTCTCTCTTAAAAGCATCCAGAGAACCTGCCTCCTGAGGCAGAGAATTCCACACTCACCACTCGCTGTGAGAAAAAGTGTTTCCTCGTTTCCGTTCTAAATGGCTTTGTACTAAAGCTAAAGATATTGGGCAGAATAAAATTGATAAAAGTATTACTAGATGTGAGAGATACAACTACTGGGGAACATTCAGCACGCTAATGCTTTTCTCCAGAAGGGAATACCGACTGCAGTCTTTAAAACTATGCGAGGCGTGAGTAAGTATGAGTAGCTTGTATGAACATGCATAAACAGCTTATATTTGTAGGGAACTTCCAAATATGGGAGCAGTGTCACAAGACTGTTGGAAACGGATCAAATAAAAAAACTCTGTAGAATTCTGTGGTGGGATCCGAGTCCTTCTGCACTGAAAGTGGTTGAAGCAATTAACATTAAAAGTATTTTGGGGAAAACTTGATGGTTTCTTGTGAGGAAAATAAATAAGAGTGATATAGGTGGCGGAAGACCATCCGAAAGATTCACAAAGAATATAAACACTATGTTGTCCCAAATAGCACAGTGTTGTAAACTGCATATAATTCAAACAAACTGAATTAGATGATACATTTATTTTAGTATTGTTCATCACTCCTAACAAAAGTCTCCTCTGAATCTGACGAGGCTTGTCACTGAGCACAGCCTACTTTCTCAGGTGAGCATAAAAAAATCCCAAAGCAGTATTCAAAAGCTAGCAAGGAATTTATCCCGTCTAACGAGCCGACATTTATCACTTACCCAACATGAATGAATCAGCCCATTCAGCCCGTGGTACCCATCCAGTTAGTAGAAGACTGACTTGCACATCAACATAATTTAAATGATCTATTTCCAGTAAACCTAATCTAACAAAAAAATCCATATCTTAGTGTCCACACCAAAAACAGTGTGAGAGAATTGCTGAGATTTCCTAACTTTGCACTTCCTAACTGCAGGAGGAGGTCATAAGGTCCCTCCTTTGATCTGACCTGATCTAATGTCTGGGTTCAACACCTTATTCCTGCTATATCCTTGCTCTCCTTGATTATCTTGGAGTTGAAAAATCAATCAATTTCATACACTTAATGGTTCCAAAGCCACTGCTCTCTAGGGTAGAGAATCCCAAGGACTTAGAATCATCTGAAAAATAATTTCTCCTCATCTCAGTCTTAAAATGTAGTCCCTTTATTTTAAGGTTATGCTTCCTAGGAAAAGCATCCACAATCAATCAACATTTCAATCAAGTCCCCTCAGAATCATATTTTCAATAAAACCTTCTGTCATTTTTGCAATTGAGAGTACAGGCTCATTTTTCTTAATCACTTTTCATAAGATGATACCTTTCATTCCAGGCAACAACCCAGTTAACTGCCTCCAAGTACATCCTCTATAATTATAAAAATCAAAAGTGTACTCAGCGTTCCAACTGTTGGCTCTCTCACCAACACTGTTAACACTTGTTATAATACTTCCTTAATCTTATGTTCATTCTTTATGACTTCTTAATTGCTTTGGTTCATCATTGGAAATACAAAATCATTGAGATTTTGTTGTACAAGGATCTCATTGAACGACAATATTTAATTCTGTACTATGTAAGGGGCACAGTGAGGATCTAGTACAGTCACTACCACAGGGCACCAGAGATCCATATGTTGTCCTGACCATGCTTACTGTCTGTATATACAGCTTGCATGTTCTCCCTGTGCAAGTGTTTCCTCCGGGTGCTCCATTTTCCTCGAATACCTCAAAGATTGGTCTCGTCTTTATAACTGGCCACTGCGCAGTTGAATTGTAGAATCTGGGGACGTAGTCACTCACGATGGTAAGGGCACAGTGAGGAGGATCTAGTACCAGTCAAACGTACAGATGCCCTGCCCTACACTAAAGAGCTCCATTGCATGGGTGTTTCCACTGGGTGCTCCATTTTCCTCGAATACCTCAAAGATTGGTTAACCGGCCACCGCAGTTGAATTGTAGAATCTGGGGTTACACAGAAAAGCTGGAAACGTACAGATGCCCCTACATACTAAAGAGCTCCATTATTATTACTAAATTCAAAAGTGCAACGTATGTATATATATATATATATTAATTCCCAAGAATGGTAGAACTAGTTACCCCTCTCTCTCCACTTGTAATTTTTTTTGGGGGTATGGGTATTGGTTTATTATTGTCATGTGTACAGAGAAACAGTGAAACATTTATTTACGTGTTATCCTGTCAAATAACACCAGACGAGTACAATCAATATATATATATATATATATATATATATATATATATACACGTACAGCAGGTAGTGCAAAGAAAAATGCAACAGTGCAGTGTTACAACTTTATAGTATTACAGAGAAACGTTACAGTTACAGCAAACGTGTAGGTATAAAAAGGGCAAGGTCCACAATTTTTAGAGATCAGGACCACACCTTAGTTCATGAAAGGACCGTTCAATAGTTTGATAACAGCAGGGAAGTTGATGTTTCTGAATCTGGTGGTATGCGTTTTCAAGCTTTTGTATCTTCTGCCTGACAGTAGAGAAGAGGAAATGAACAGGGAGTACATGGTCCCCATGTTGGCTGCTTTTCTGTCTTATGTGCTTTTAATATAATTCTTTACAAAGACTGTAGGGGTATGGTTACGATACCAAACGATTTTTTTTTAGTATGTTCTGACATGGCCAAAATAGACTTTGGTTTCTAATGTAAATGGGTGTTTGACAGTGTATGCAGACTTGCTGGACTGCAGGGCCTTTCTACGAGATGTATGTCTCTGTGACTCTCGATCATACTTTAAATTCTATTCATCATATTAAACTGGAAAATCTAACATTTTCCCTCCATTTGCTATTTCTTTGGCTACTCACTTAACATGTTTATATCTCTTTGCGTCTCCTCCAAAACGTATTCCTATTTTAATTGCGTTATAAGTTGAGGGAAAAATGGACTGGGTTCATACATCTGTGATTAGTACAGATTATATACTGAATCTGTGACATTGCTCTAATCAGCTGGCCAACTTGAAAATTACCATTTGCTGCGTTCCAAAGTTAAAAAAAAAGAGATGCTGGAGGAACTCAGTGGGTCAGGCAGCATCTGTTGACGGAAATGGGAAAAAAACGTTTTGGGTTGGAGCCCTTCATCAGACTTCCAGTATTTTACTTTTCACTCAATATTCTAGCATCTGCTATCTCTTGCGTCTCCAGTTTAATATTACCATTGTTTTTCTGCCTGCTACATCATGTTCTAATCATTCTGACATGATGCTTTTACCTTATGCAGTCATTTTTATATGGAACAAATCAAATGTGCTTTGGAAATCCATGCACACTACGTCTACTGGCTCTCCTTTATCTATTCTATTAGTTACATCTTCAAAGAAGCACAGACTAGTTACAGCATGGAAGAAGACTATTTGATCCATTAGGTCTGTACCAATTATGCAAACTACCTTTTCCAGTCTCCTATGCTCACCCTTTAGGTCTGCCTATTCTTTCTCCTTATAATTATTCTTTTGTGCACTACAAATAAATCCGTCGCCATTCCCTGAACGCTTCCTGCATAAAATGTTTTTCCTCACATTTTTGGTTCTTTTGTCAATCTATATCCCCTAGTTATTGCCAATGGAAACAATTTCCGTCTATAGACAGGCCATGATTTTAAATAGCTTTACGAGAAACCATTACAATTTTCTCTGCTCCAAGAAAAATAACCAAAGTTTTTCCAGCCAATCCACATGCCTGAAGTCCTTTGTCCGTGGCATCATTTTAGTAGATATCTATATTTTCTCAAAAGCCTTCGCATCTTTCTTAAATAGAAATGCCTAAAATTGAACGCAATAGTCTAATTGTAGCTGAGCCCAAAGATTTGGAAAAGGTTGCTACATAATGATCTTTGATCTTATACTCCACGTCTTTATTACAAACCTTAGGATCTCATTTGCTTTTACCTAAGTGTTTTAAAATTTTCAATTTAGCAAGAACATATCATCTTAGATATCCCCATCTATGTATCACTTTAATAATTGTGCCATTGAATGTATATTTATAAACTTCCTATATGTATTAAATGTCAGCTGTCATCCTCTGTACCCATTGGGAACATTTTGGATTTCAGCAAAAATAATTCATGAAGGGAAAATAAAGTATTAGAATAAATTAAGTGAGAAACCTAAAACAAACAGCTATATTAGAAAAAAACCCAGCAAGGACAAATGTTAGGCATTTATGGACAGAGATGGGAGGAAAAAGAAACAGAAGAGGAATGAAATAGTTTGCACCCGTTAGAAGACAAGAGAAAAGGCTTTCCAGAAATATTAGAGAACAAGATATCCACTACAACTGAAAAAGAGGTAAAGATGACCTTGAACCAAAGTGTGCAGACTTCTTCAGACAGTAGATGTATGGAGGATATTTCTCTGGGACAAAAAGCCTCGAATCAAGGATGTGCAATTGAGGACTAAAATGGAAAATTTCTTCTTTCAGAGGGTGGTGCTCACTCATCGATTAACTTCAATACAGAGATCAATAGATCAGTGTATTAAAGCAATTGGCAGGTACAAACGGAAAATGAGGGTATAGAGATTAAAACATTAACCCTTTCTCTTTAGACACAAAATGCTGGAATAACTCAGCGGGACAGGCCGCATCTCTGGATAGAAGGAATGGGTGACGTTTCAGGTTGAGACCCTTCTTCAGACTGAGGGAAGCGAGAGATATGGAAGGAAAAGGTGTGAAAATGGGAGATCAAAGGTCAAGGAAAACGTATAGATGTATAGGGAAAGCAAGGATTACCTGAAGTTAGAGAAGTCAATAGAGAATACAAGGGAGGAAGCCCAGGACAGAGACGTCAGTATGAATTAATGTGTAGGAAGGAACTGCAGATGCTGGTTTAAACCGAAGATAACACAGTATGAGTTAAAGTGTTTAGCAACCGGGAGATCATGTAGGCCTAGGCGGACTGAGCGGAGGTGTTCAGCGAAACGATTGCCGAGCCTGGGCTTGGTCTCGCCGATATATCAGAGTCCACACCTGGAACAGCGGATACAGTAGATGAGATTGGAGGAGCTGCAACTGAACTTCTGCCTCACCTGAAAGGACTGTCAGGGGGTCCTTGGTCGAGGGAGGTGGTATAGGGACAGGTGTTGTAGGGGTAAGTATCTGGGGAGGGGGTGGTTTGGGTGGGAAGGGATGAGTTAACCAGGGAGTTGCGGAGGGAACGATCTCTGCGTAAAAGGGGTGGAGATGAGAAGATGTGGCTAGTTGTGGCATTTAGTTGGAGGTGGAGAAAATGTCAGAGAACATATGCGACAGCTGATGGGGTGAAGGATGAAGTGAAGGGGGACTCTGTCCCTGTTGCGACTGGGGGGGGGGGGGGGGGGTGCAAGAACAAGGTTGCGGGGTTCTGAGACCATTGTGGGAAAGAGGGGAACCCCTGTTCCCTAAAGAATGAGGACATCCATTTCTCTCTTCATACAGCTACCTGCCCCATTGATTTTTCCCAGAATCTTGATTTCCAGATTTCTTGATTTGCAGTTTATTTTTAAAAAATCATCTGAGGTAAAGAATCTGCTATGGAGTTTGAAGAAGGATCCCGCCCCATAATGTCACCTATGCTACTTTCTCCAGACATGATGCCTGGCCCACTGAGTTACTGCAGCACTTTGTGTCTATCTCATATTCGGCTAGGATCTTGTTAACTGGGAGCACGGCCTCAAGGCTCCTTCTCCAAGCTGTTTATTTTTTTACAAATTTACATTCTTTACAATTGTTATCCTTTTGTGCATTACACCAGAGACTTCTTCAACGCTTACGAACCATTTCGTGTTGCTGCGCAACTTGAGATCGCCGGAACATTCTGGGCGTCGTCCAGAAATTACCACGCTTTCCAATCTTGCGGTCACGTGATGCTTGGTGGACGCCCATTCGAGTTGTTCAACAACTCAGGGGACTCGTGTGGCCTATGACTGGCCAATCGGATTGCTAGTTTAAAAAAAAAATTTATACAAATACATTTATTAAAAAATTAAAAATAAACATAGACTATTAACATAATTAAAGGCTGCCTATATTGACAGTTTTCAAACAAACGGTCATCAAATTAATATATCGCCAACTGTATCAACAATTCACTCGACCTCCAACGGCGACCAGCGTTCACAGAAGGCCTCCAAAGTCCCGGTGGATACCGCGTATTCCCTCTCAAGGGACACGTGGGCACGGATGTCGGCCCGGAAACAGGGCAGGCAGCCAACCCTGGTGCGGCCATCAACTACCCGCTGCCTGGACCTGCCAGGCATCTTGGCCAGGCCCAGGAGCAGACCGACTCCCCTCTGTACTGGGTGCTCAAATATCAGGTGTGTGGGGCTAAAATGTAGCCAAACTCACCTGGCGAGCAGTCCCTTCAGATAGTTGAAAAGGCGCTGCAACCTCTCACACCTCATGTAGACGTGGAACATGGTCTCTTCCTTGCCACGGAGGTGACAGGCTTCTGGCGAGTCCGTGAACCGGCTCAAGTACCCGTTACAGGCCACAGCCAGGTGCAACACTCTCCACCCCAGGTCCCCGATGTAAAGGGGCAGGACTCCCTTATAGAGAGACCTCCACTGGGGACCGCTCCCGCCATCAGGTGGTAACACGGACCGCCAGGTGTGTAGGAGTGTGCAGGAGCAGCTTGTACAGTACGCTCCTCTCAGCTTTACGGAAAGGCACACTAGGCATCTCGGAAAGATGGCTCATGTTGCGCGGGGCCGGCTCTCAGGAAGGGACCCTGGCCGTGGGTCCTATGAGCAATTCCAACAAAGCGGGGGTATGCTTGGCTGGAATCGCTCCACACACACGCCTCTCCTCGATACTCACCTTGACAGGGTGAGGACCGGTCACCCTCGCAGCCCTCCCCTTGAAGGAGCAGCGCCTTGGCTGAAGGTGACCGGATTCCTGGCTTTAAGCAGATCACATTAAAAGCCAGGCAACCCCCGCCTAGCGTGTCGAGTAATGCCCGCTACCGGGAGCCGTGTGCCCTCCTGGAGGCAACGCCCCTGACATCACCAGCGCATGCCATCTAGGAGGACACTCGGAATACGTATACCTCCGCAGGGTCCCGAGACGAAGAGCTGCCACCTGGGTACGGACGCAAACCAGTGCCTGACGGCCCTCCTCCAACGGGAGACTGAGAGCCCCAGCAGAGACCCAATGATTCCTCTCTCCCCAGAAGAAGTTCACCAACCTCCTCTGGATCATGTCAAGTCAAGTCACTTTTATTTATATCGCACATTTAAAAAACAACTCTCGTTGGCCAAAGTGCGTTACATTTGTTATAAGAATGGTATTAACAAACAAACTACATACATATAACCCTCGGTGGTTACACAAAAAAGCTGGAGAAACTCAGCGGGTGCAGCAGCATCTATGGAGCGAAGGAAATAGGCAACGTTTCGGGCCGAAACCCTTCGGTTTCGGCCCGAAACGTTGCCTATTTCCTTCGCTCCATAGATGCTGCTGCACCCGCTGAGTTTCTCCAGCTTTTTTGTGTAACCTTCGATTCTCCAGCATCTGCAGTTCCCTCTTAAATACATATAACCCTCGCTCAGTGGACGTCAGGAAAGGCTTGGGAGTATAGATAAGATTTTAGTATTGTGACAAATAATGAGGACGGGACCAGAGTGGCCAGCCGGTACCACAACATAGAGGCCATCAGCTGGTTTATGGCCAATGCTCTAACCCACCCACCCACCCTAAGAGAGCACACCAAGGAGACCTGACCAAGAGTGTACTGTACACTGACAATGACAATTAAAATTGAATCTGAATCTGAACCAACGCCCTAACCGGGCGACGACTTTCGCCTCCAGCTCCTGCGAGTTTGCTGGGCAAACCCCCTCAGTGGGACTCAGGTAGACCCCCAGGTCGAGGAGGTGCGTGAGGTCTCCACGCATCAACTATTGGTCGCCGGGTGTCGTCAACCAGATCCCTCGTCGATCGCTGCTGCCCGGTCGGGCGCTCTTTTGCCGTCCAATCAGCGTCTCCGTTGGCAAATAGGATCAGGTGGTCGACCTCCGTCCAATCGCGTTGCGCGTTGTGTGGTGCAAGTCAGCTGGTTTGCAGTGGGCCAATCGCTGTGCTCCCTGTTGGTTTTCCGTCACGTGCGCATGACAGTCCAATCGGCACCAATCTTGGCCATTCCGGGTGCTGCGAGTAAGATGGCGGCCGCGCCGACTTTGTCTCAGTGCGTAAGCGGGCCCGAAGTGATCCGTGGGCAGGTGTTCGATACCGGACCTCGGTACACCAACCTCAGCTATATCGGCGAGGGAGCCTATGGCATGGTTTGGTGAGTGCAACATCTGAAGTGTTGGGGAGCGCCAAATGGGAAAGGCCTGGAGGCCGCAGTGGGAATGGCAGGGGCTGTGCGATAAGGCCAGATTTGGGGAGGGCGGAGAAACAGCAGAACGAAGAAAGGCGGAATCCCTGAGAAATTTAACTGAGGAAAGGAGGGATGGTGGCGATAATGTGTGTTTAGGAAATCGGGACATTTGCGAGGTTTAGAACAACTGGAGTTGGGGGATGGGTGACGGATGGTATGTTGGGTGCATGCAAAATTAAGGGAAAGAGCGAAGTGCAAGAGACTATTTCAGGTGTTTGGAGGGGAAAGAGCTATTTCCGGGGAATGTGACTGGGAAGAAAGACCTAGGTGTAGCAGGAAATAGGTATGTATTGATGATGTGAGAAACTGGAATATGGAAAGCATCTTAAAATAAGGGCGTGGTTATAATATAATAATTCAAATTAGTAGGTTTTGATGACATTCTGAAGTCTGCTTTCTGTTTTGGAGCTGTACTACAAACATAGTTGATGGTATCTAAAATTTTATGCTTTTGCATACATGTACCTAAATAACCTGTAAAATTGAGAATCTAAATATGCATCCGACAACTAATTTTGATCCATTTAGTAATTTTACGAGCCTGTGTTCTACAGCATTATCAGCAAAAGTAACAAATGGTAATGTTTCAAGTGTAGGGAGTTAGGGATAGTTTCTGCTAAAGTTTATAGATGATGTGCCTGCTGTAACAGGCAAGAAATTGAGCTGCTTGCCTGAGCTTGTAAAATTGGTACTGTTGCACATTATATAATGTAAGTTGCAGTGTAACTGGCAGTTGCAGTTTGCATAGTGTCAAATGCACTGAAGATATGCCTTGTGTAACCCTTACTTAAGAGTTTAATATTTGTATCAATTTTTGTTGAAAGATACCTATGGTCAGGGGATTCAATGTTTTTTTGGAATTGTAAGCTAATGATTTTTGCTGTTGATATATCATTGACAGCTTCCATTACTTTGTCTAAGTGGCCATTTTTCATGAGTCTGTATACTGAGCAGATTTATGCCAATTTGTGATTTACAAGTGGCAGGTCTGCCCGAATTTATTTTTTGCCTGATGTCCAAGCAGTTTCCAGCAGTGGTTCTAAGTGAATATCAGAAGTCTCGACCTGAAACGTCATCCATTCTTTCCAGAGATGCTGCCTGTCCTGCTGAGTTACTACAGCTTTTTGTGTCTTATCAGAAGAGAGTACCCCAGAGCCTATTTCCTTTTTAATTCAATTGGCCACTTAATTTGGTTTAATTATGCAGATAAATAAATTTGAGTAATGTATTGTTTTTGTGTGAAAATGGCTCGCTATTACACTTTAGATGGCATAACTACTTGTCCAATTAGATAATGACCTAACCACAGTTTGATTTACTGCTGAAATAAAACATGGCATCATAGCACAACTTGATTTTATCACTCCCCATGGAAAATGAATTATAGTGATAAACATGTTGTCGTTTCTGTTTTAAATTTAGACTTTAAATGTGTTTTGAAGTATCTTAAGCTAATAGTTGGATTAATTGCCCCCTGTCATAAAATGTGAAATCATGCATGTGAATGGGCGACAAATGGGGAAGCTACGTATGTGTCATATTGTCCATCTATTATATGGCTCCTGTTGTGTAGGATGCCTTCACCAATAGGTTGTATAAATGTATTAAAATGTTGCCTTTTGAGTTGATATTCCACATTTGAACACTCTTTGGTTTCTGTGGAGTGAAGACTATATTTGCAAATTTTCTATATCAGTTTGCCATCACCCCGAGCACAATAATTTATTCATTATTATCAGGCAAATTGGGGCTTTTTGTTGCGAAATTGCTCTGTTCCCCAAAGTACACTTGCATTAAGTATTGTTTAACTTTTTTGGTCGGTTGAAATGGTTCACGTGAAACATAAGAGCATATGCCTAAATTCAGTGTTTGATTATGAATGTGTCATATTTGTTTCTAGAGAATGAATACAAATTCTGTCTATATTATAGTTCTAGTAGCAATCCTCAGAGACTTCTATACAGAAGGCCGTGTGTATAAATTCAATGAACTAAATACAGGTATTCATACAGTGCATGTGCTTTAAATAACTGTAGAGCCAGGCTCTTGCTATCCTTGTTCTACAAGCCTTCCTGCTGTAGAATCAGCCTAGCAGTGAAGAAACTGCCGGTTCTTTTCTTTGTCAGTGCTGACTCTATGAAATAACTTTTTTCCACATCCCTGCATTTTGTCTACAGCCGCCTATTGCCATTTTTTTTAGTATCTGCACAGCTACATAAAACTAAGTGGAAAGAGCTTCCACTGACTTTCTAAGTCTGCAAACTGAGGAAACTGATTATTTTTGTCTCGCGTGTTGATGTTTTGCCAACATTTTATAAAAAACCTCGGGTTATTGACCTATTGACCATAAAGGGCAGTATTTTTGGCTGTTCTTTACAAGGCTTGCAACGATTGCTGCTCAAGTAGTTAAGAATTGTTAGCCCTGCTAATGATGGTCAGGTCTTTAATTTGAAAACCTAAATTCACTGTTCTTACTAGCATCCTAATAATTCACCTCCATATATTTTCATAACCATCTTTTCAGTAGGCATGATTCTTGACCAGAATTATCCTTAATACTGCAGCTGAGATCTGACCATTGATTTTATAAAGTTACAACATAATCACTGTTGTATACTGTTCCTCTAATTCTAAATTTATACTTTTGTTTTGAAACCACTTTTATCAACATCGCCACCTTTAAATATTTCTCCATATAGTTACTACGTAGACTCGTTAGTCCTTGTGTTATGAAACGGTTTTTTTAATCTATTACGTAATGGGGAAAGCATGGTTAAAATCTCTAAATATTTACTTCATCCATTTAGAATTGTTTCATTGTATATTTTTAAAATTGTTTACATGAAAATATACTTTCTGACAGCATCACATGAGTTTATAATGTCGCAGAATTTCATGGGGTGACGCCTCTATGGTCGTGAGTAGTTGCCCAAAGAGTCGTACCTTTTTCTGGTCGCCGCTGGATTTTCAACATTTTGAAAATTTTCGGCGATCTGCTGCGACTATGACGGGTGCCGAGTTGCCGAATAAAATAGCATGAGTGGGACAGAGCCTTTAGGATTTGGTGTTCAATACAATACAATACAATACAATTATTTGTTGTCATTTGAACCCAGAGGTTCAAACGAAATTTGGTTTCTGCAGTCATACAAACAAGAAGAAGAACCAAGACACAACACAATTGATACAAACATCCATCACAGTGAATCCCCTCCTCACTGTGACGGAAGGCAAAGTCTTATCTCTTCCCTGCACTCCTCGTTCTCCTCCCGATGTCAGAGTCAAAGTCAGAGTTCATCTACTGTAGAAACTCTGTATAACCGAAACAAGAAATTGTAGATGCTGTAATCTTAAGCAAAAAATAAAGTGCGGGAGGCACTCAGTGGATCAGGCATCTGTGGAGAAGGGTCCTGACCTGAAATATCATCAGTCCATTCCCTCCACAAATGCTGCCTGCCCCGCTGAGTTCCTCTACATTTCTTTTTGCTCAGTACAGTTGAGTTACTTTGTTCCTGCCAAACAATTTTATTAGTAGTGTATAAATGATTCCAGTGTTTATTAGTTCTCATTGTTTTGCTGCAAAACAGATTGTCAACAAATTTTTGAGCTTGCATTACTTGTCAATGAACTAAAATGAAATTACTTGTATGGAGCAGAGGACAGCCATTTTGTCCATTGTGCCTTTGAAAGAGCTGGCCAATTAATTCCACATGCCTGCTCTTACCCTGAACTCTTTTGCAACTATATCTTTTATTACTTTTGCAGTATCATCAAATTGGGATTCTTTCATTGGAATTTGGATCATAACAATTGCCAGTGTTTAAAGAAATTGTCATATTTTGTCTGGTTGTGCTATAGGGTGATTTCACGAAAGGTCACTGTGTCATAGGTCTTCACGCACGGAGCCGCAAAATCTAACTGGGGTACAAACGTCACTTCCAGTACATGTTATTAATGCTAGAAACGCGTACTTTCAAACCTGTTAAAAACTGAGAAAACGGTTAGTCAAAACATCAATAATGCTTTAGTTTTGATGAAATGCAGTGAGCAAACGCAATAATTCCTGATATTTTCTATCTTTATATCTGCACGGCCAACAACTTCCGCTGTTATTTTCCCTTCAGCTCTCTCTTCTCTTTACCTTCATTTTTCTTAATCTTTGGAACTGCGTCTCACGGTCACCCCGACTGGCACAGTTATTTATAGCGCAAAAACTAACTGTTTCGCGGTTTTTAACAGGTTTGAAAGTACGCGTTTTTAGCATTAATAACGTACTGGAAGTGACGTTTGTACCCCAGTTGGATTTTGCGGCTCCGTGCGTGAAGACCTATGACCCAGTGACCTTTCAGGAAATCACCCTATTGATGATCTTAAATGTGGGTGCTCTGATAACTGACCCACCTGTGTTTGGGACCATAGAAAACAAGCAAAATACATTGTCACCTTTTGCCACAGTGCTTTTGCCAATCATTGTCTATCTGCATAGTTTGACCTAGCTATTCTGCCAGTGTTGATATTGTGAAGGCAGGAAACTGCCGAAACCTTTCTTAATTTGAATATGAGTTCATTAAAGAAATACAACACGTGAAACCGCACTTGGCTGGTAGTTAAACCATAGTCATAAACCCATGCAATAAAAAGAAAATTTGAGATTTGTGAACAACGGGTGATCTCTACAGAATTGTACTTCACCTTACGGCTGCTGTGAAGCATTCCTGTGCAATTGATCTACATGTGGTGGTGTATCTCGCAAAGTTTCAGATTCTTTACCCACTTCTCAAAGCTAAAATAAATCCATGGTCCCAATGTAATGTTTTTGGGGTTTGGCATGTAGTCTATTTAGAGAAGTAAATGAAATACTTTATCTCAAAAATTGCATATGTTTTAAACTCTGGGAATTTATGTGGTTGCGATCTCCACATTCTTTGCGATCTCCACATTCAAATATTTTGAGCATTTGTGTTTATAGTGCTCTGAAGAAATCTCTTTAAATTACCATTTGGTAAATTGAGGTGTACATAAATGGCCACGGACCATTTAGCTACAAAATGTGGTTTCAAAGATTACTTGAATACTTGGTATGTGTTGTCTGGTTGCTCCTCCAGTGAGGCAGGTTTTGGACTGTCATCCCTGATGTTTTATATTTTTGTAATCTGACCGTATGAACTGCAGCAAGTATAATTAATGAGATTACTGAAATGCTGCATTATGGCTGTTCTTTGTGAGAGATTGATATCAACCTTTATCGTAACTTGCATTTATAAAAAGTGATTTAAGGGGTTTTGTAGAAATGTAGCTAGAGAAAACTTGACACCATGTCGGAGAATAATTGAGCAACGTGATAAACAAGTTGGTCAAATTTGGGAGATATACTAGACTGCAATGCTGGAATCTTGAGTGAGTCGGGCAGCTGTGGAGAAAAAGAGAATGGATAGGTGACATTTCAGATTGGGGCATTACTTCAAGGTGAGGATGGACAGGTTGGTATGGGAAGAGGAAATGAAGCGGTTAGCAACCGGGAGCTCAATTTGTCCCACAGACAGAATGCAAGTGTTTGGTGAGGGAGGTGGTGTAGGGACAGTAGTTGAAGGGGAAAATGCTTGGGGAGAGATGAACAAACCAGGGAACTATAGAGAGTATGGTATTTGTGGTCATTGCACTGTGTGTTCCATAACACACCATCTTCTGTGAAAATGTTGCTCGTCAGGTTCCTATTACATCTTTCTCCTCGCTTTTCTCGTTCGTGTTTTCCCTACCTGAAGAAAAGACTGCATTCACTCTATTCCACTCATGATTTTATACTCTATGAGATCACTTCTTGACTTTCTGTGCTCCAACGAATAAAGTCCTAGCCTGCCTAAGCTCTCCTGTAGCTCAGGCTCTCGAGTCCTGGCAACATCCTCGTAACTGCTTTCCACCTTAGTGGCATCTTTCCTATAGCAGGGTGACCAAAACTGAACATATTGTTCCGTGTGGCCTCACTAATGTTTTGTACAATAATAACAAAACCTCCCAGTTTCCATACTCAATTCCCTGACTAATGAATTCCAGTATGCCAAAAGCCACCTCATACCCCTATCAAGCTGTCTACCTACAACATTCTCAGGGACAATAGCATTCACTGAGGCAGTCCTATGTTGGTTTGACATACCGAGCTGAATTAAGTTAAATTAGCCATTCATCTACCCACTTCCACCACTGATCAATGTCTGCTATAATTCTCTGCAGTACCACCTAGTTAATTTCTCTGGCATCTCTTCTTTCCCCCCCCCCCCCCCCTTCCTTGATCTGACCATATCTTGGGACTAGGGAGCAGACTGTCTAACAACATATGCTTCTAACCTGTTGACTCCCACTGATTATACCTCATCCCACATTGTCTCTTGCAATGTTGCATCCTTTTCTCCGTTTTTCTGACACTGCTATATTGACTTTCAAGATGAGGTTTTCCAGTCTTGGAAATCCCACGGTGAAAGTTCATTCAAAGAGCTCACCCGAATTTAAAAAAATAAAATAAAACTTGTGGTAAGCACGGAGAATGAACGTAGCGGGTACATCGGAGCTCGGGGACGTCTCTTAGTGCTAACGGTAGGTACTCGGGAAGACCCGCTAACGGCAGAAGTACGGGAAGACACGTGAAGATTTTTCAACATGATGAAAAATGTCTGAGAGCCCCGAGTACCGACGAGTGGCCTTTATCGTAAATCTCCGAGTTCGAATCAGGGCAAACTCGGGAGAACTCTTGGAATGAACTCGTACCGTGGGACGGGTTTAAGATGTCCTCTTTCTTCAGCATGTGATTTTTATTTTCTCCCTTCCACCTCCATAGTTGTGGATGGAATCCTCACTCATGCAGTTCTGGTCTTGTGCCCCCTTTCCCCATACAGAACAGAATTCTCCTGGTCCTTGCTTTTCACCCCACTAGCTTCTGCATTTTATGTTATTCAACATGTTTTGCCAGCTTCAACACCATGTGACACTAGTCACATCTTCTCCTTACTTCTTTCTGCTAGGATCATTCTCTGACTTTTGTGATCCATAATTGGGTGATGATTCTTTGAGCAACAGCTAAGCCTCAATTGGCATACAATTGAGCCCTGAACTGACTGCCTTTGACAATAGGCCATAGAGAGGGTAGAACTTTTACTGCTGTCAATCTTTGATGTTTTTCCAGAGTTTGTAAATGTCTAGTTTCAGATACTTCTAAAATCCATTGGAGTTGCTTTTTAATAAATGTTGTATTAATGTACTAAATAAGTAACAGCTAAAATTAAATTGAGGTTTAGATGTTTTAATCTCCAGTTTAGGAATTCGCATTCAAATGAATAAAATTCAGATCTATCTGTTGTAAAATTATATATATCCCATCATAATGTGCTGGCATCTGCCACTCAGTCCATGTTTTCAGTGATTTTGTCCTAAGACCAGAAGATAGACTCAAAATGCTAGAGTAACTCAGCGGAACAGGCAGCATCTCTGGATAGAAGGAATGGGTGTCGTTTCTGGTCAAAACAAAGAAGGTTCTCGTTGTGGGTGAAAGGTCTCATGGTTGGCATTTTGCTTCAGACAAACAAGGGTCTCGACCCGAAACTGTCTGTAGATGGGTCTCGACCCGAAACATCATCCATTCTTTCTATCCAGAGATGCTGCCTGTCCCGCAGAGTTATTACAGCATTTTGTTTCTATCTGCAATGTAAACCAGCATCTGCAATTCCTTCCTACACTTCGTCTTGTTCTAAGACCAGGTTATATTTAGTTTTGTGCAACTTGTTGCCAGCATTCTCTTTGGATCTGTTGACTGTAGCTAACTTAATGTTGCACTGTGATTTTTAGACATATGGAAAGATGATTTGATGGTGGGCAGTCTGAATGTGCATTAATCTGCTGATTGATCTGGAGAATCATTATTAACTATGTCCTTGTATTGTCGAGTTAGATTTAAAGGATATTTTATGTACTGGCCCATGATAACAAAGTGCTCTAATCTCTCCTTTTGATACTTGGTTCTTTACTTCAGCTTGCTCTTATATGACCTGTTTCTCCAATTATCTATAATTTACTCCCAATTTTAAACAATATGCTGTGAAACGTTGTACATTTATTTATAGCTAGAATTATAAAAATTTGGATGATGGTGTGGAACGTTCAATCTACCCATATTCGTGATATCCAAAGGCTGACACTGATGATGCAATTCATCACTTTGATCTACCGGTACCGACTGAGGAAAAGATTTGAAGTTAAAGACCTCAGACCTGGTCTAAATCTCTGTCTACCACTTGGTAGAGATCCCTTCCTTTTATGATTCTGAGCATAATTACCCACAGGAGGCATCTCAAGCCACTGGAAAAATACCACCAACGCTGTCTTAAATCTCAAAATGAATTAATGTTAGCAACCCTTCCCAAATATGTTATTCTGTCTGCTACATTAAGCAGACTTTGTTGCTCACATGCCTGTTGTTAGACTTCTGACGGGTGCATTTCTGAGTTCCGTCATGGAGGAAATTCCAAGTACTCAGAAAAAGATTAAATAATGTGCTCAAAACTATTTTGAAAAAGTGCTTCAATGCCACTGAATCCTGTGAATCTTTTGCCCAGGGTCACTCAAAGTAGAGGAGTGTTTTGGTTAATATTAAGAATTCAAGGACACAGTCCTAGATAAGAGAGAGCTCACTACCTGCCTCTAATAGTCAGTTTCTGCCTTGTCTACAGTTTCTCCATTGGCCTCGTATGTCACCTCGGACTCTACAAAGTCAGAGTAGAATCAAGTCGTCCTCAATCTCGAGGAAGTGGCCAAGAGGAAGGTGATTAAATCTAATTCTATTTCCCAGCTGTCTGCCCGCATCCTTGAGTTTTGGCTATTCAAATATTCATTTGTGTGATTGTTCACTGACCAAAGTTCAGGCTAAACGATTAAGATATTCTGAATACAATTAAAAGATAGACACGATATACTGGAGTAACTCAATACGACAGGCAGCATCCCTGGAGAAAAGGAATGGGTGCCGTTTCGGGTCGAGACCCTTCTTCCGACTGAGAGTCAGGAGACCTAGAGATACGGAAGTGCAAGATGTGAAAGCACATCAAAGTTGACAATGTCGAGGAAAATGCAGAATGGTTCAATGTTAGCTATGGGGAAGGTGACAATGATGCATACAATTGGTAAATCTAATCAGGAGGACAGTGAAACTAGTCTGAGAATCAGGATGGGGAGGGATGGAGAGAGGGCAAGCAAAGGTTACTTAGAAAAAGTCACATGTGGTTAAAGTGCACATTGTCAGGTTTTATTGAAGGCCATTTTTATACATTTTGGTTTCACCATGTTGAAATTACAGCTTTGTTTTTACATAGCCCCCCCCCCCCCCAATTTCAGCGCACCATAATGTTTGGGACATGGCTTCATGGGTGTTTGTCATTGTTCAGGACTGTATAAACATTGCTGTAATTTCAACTTGGTGAAACCAAAATGTATAAAAATGGCCTTTATTAAAATCTGGCAATATGCACTTTAACCATATGTGATTTTTGTTTTTCCTATTACCAATCTCAAATTGTGGAGTACAGAGGTAAATAAATAAATGATGGGTCATATGATTGTCTCAAACATTATGTAGTGCACTGTATTACTTGAAGTGATGATAAATCTTGTCCGATTTGCTGTCATGCAGTCAAGATGTGTTGCCATTGGACAATGGACAATCGAAACTAGGTGCAGGGGTAGACCTTCGAGCCAGCAGCACCGCCATTCAATGTGGTCATGACTGATCATCCCCAATCAGTACCTCGTTCCTGCCTTCCCCCCATATCCCCCTATCTTTAACGGAAGGCTAAGTGCTGATGTTTTACTCTAAGTGACAAAAATAACATTTTGGAATAAAGGTTTGAAATAGTGGTCATCCATGTGAAACTAATCTTTCCACATGTCTTACCACTTCTCAAGAGTGACGTTGTACATGACTATAGTACTTGTAAGATTGAAACCAATTATAATCCTTCACCCCTCCCATTTGGGTTCCTCCATTGAGTCTGTGGAAGGGCCTCAACCTGAAATGTCACCTATCAATATACTCTGGAGATGCTGCCTGACTTGCTGAGTTACTCCATTAGCTGAGCAGGTTTCTACTGCTTTTGTTTACCTTGTGACTGAGATGGCTTTGTGTCATGATTCACAATAGAGTATGGTGGTTTATTGTTTCAGTTTTGAATACACAATGCTCGACTCTTTCTATTATTTTCATTTCTCATGATACTTCATATGCAGAAGAGCTGTGGTTTCTTGTGAGCAGATTAAGAGGAGCATTCCTGCTGAATTGGGCGATCAGTCAGAATTGCCATGTTGTAACTGAAACTGGATTTCTTTCCCAAATGATTGGGTTATATGCCACTATTTTCAATAAGTGAGATTTGATTATAGGATTGTAATCTAGAATGCTTGTAGGGCTTACTTAGCAGAGATTCACAGTAGGAGTTAGAAGCGTGAATGCTGTCAAACCTTCTGTGCAAATAGTATCCAGACAGCGACATTTCAAAATCTGATTTGATAGGCTAAATATAACTTAGAATTCAAAAGCTACAACCAGTACTTAATCTCCTTCAAAACCATCAGGACTCTTTTTAGAAATAATAATTGTGTTTAACAGTTTCTTTTGTTTTCTGTATGTTGAAAATGTGATGGGCTATTGGGAAAGTAGTTGGGTGGAGTTAAGTCTGACAGTTGAAATGACAAGACCACGGAAGTACACTGGGTTAATAACTGTTTACTAATAATTCCGCTCTTGCACTGTTTGATTTTTGTAATGGCTCCAAAGCAGTTCTGTTGATGGCATCGGCAGTTCTGTTGATAACAGATTTCGCACTCAAGGAGTGCTTATTTGGTGCAGAATTTAAAACATTATTAGTTGCTGATGTAACAAAACTCGGAGGGTTAGTGGTTTGTTGGTGGTGATTCCTATTCCAATTTATTTATCGGCTTGGGGCAGGAGCAGAATTTTGCTCCAGTGAGAAGCAACAATATTACAACAGTGATTTCAAAATATTTAGTTACAGTAAAGCTCTAGGATGTTCTGAAGTTGTAAAATGTGCTTTCCAATACATATAAAGAGGATGCATAATATTGGTATGCATATTTATTTGGCATGAGTGTAATTGTTTGTTTCTGTTGCTTATTTAATTGTTAGTGGTAACTGCAGGACAATAAGCAAGTTCGGTATTCCAACTGCGCATGCTCAGGTCATGGGTCCAACTGCGCATGCTCAGGTCATAGGTGCCCCATCGGTCCGGGGTCTCTCGGGGGGAGGGGGGTTGACAGATCTGTCCAGTGGCAGGTTGGCGGGGCTTGCAGCGCTGGGGACTAAAACAAATGACCAAATCTCACACCATCTTGGTAATGGCAGATGGTAACTGCACTGTGTAAGCAAATCCTATAATTTTAACAAAACTAGATTGCTTGAGGAACTTGGCAGCATTTGTGGAGGAAAATGGACAAAGTGTTTTGTGGTATGTGCACTTCAGCCTGATGGCGAAGAGGGGAGATAGCTGTAGAAAAAATAGGGGATGGGGAGGTGGTGGAGCTGGCAAGTGATGGGGAGGGGGAAGCAGGCAAGGAGAGGTCGATTGGAAGGTAGGGGAAAAAAGGGTGAAGATGGTATCCAAGGCTTGAGGTGGTTTGTGGAGAAGACAATGATGCAAATGGTGGAATCTGATAAAGGTGGTGAGAGACATGTAGAACCAGACGGGGGATGGTGGGTGTATGGGGGTGCGAAAGATAGGAGACTCTGAGTAGGTAGGGATGAGTGATGAGCTGACATTGCACATATACTATTTGCAGTGTATTTAGGTGATGAAAGTGTGCATGCCTCTTGTTGGATAGTATTTGTTGAACTGTGTCATAAAAAATGTGGGTGTATGAAACATCCATCAAGGCTAAATATCAGTTAAAAACTGTTCTCTTTTTGCTCTGGAAATGGGGAAAGGAGTAGGGCAGTTGGCACTCTTGATTTTTGAGCTAAAACACTTGGATAAAGAAGTGTCTGATTTGAAGTTTACCAATCCTGTCAACGATTACAATTGGTTCAGCTAATCTGCTTGCTGTTAATTTATATTTTGAGTAATGGAAGCACAATAGTGTTATCTTTTTCCTTTTGGGATGAATTTTGAACTTTTCGTCATTGGGTGTTACTTTGACTATTTAGGTCCCCTTTCTCAGAACCACTTGCATCATCCAAAATGTGTTCATAGATGTCTAGTCAACCAGTTGACATTAATAGACGGTTTTTGATGCGAGACTGGATTCTAATGGAGGTGAGAATGGATGAGGAAACGGCATCAGCCAAGATCTTCAGTCACTGGGACGTTGGCGGGGATAGTGGAGATGGGTGGAGTATTGGGATGGCAGTTTTACTACCTTGTCCCCAACCACTCAGCAAGATATCAGCAAGGGTTCTGGTGGTTTTCTTTGATCTGCAAATTGTGTTTTGAGTTGTATTTTGGCTTATTTTATACTGTGGTATTGCAAACATTAGTGAATTGTTTCCTATTGAATCCAGAACCAGGGGGCATGATCTTAGAAAAAGTGGGCACTAATGGCAATTAATGGTCAGTTTCAGTATATGCAGAAGTTCTTTGAATATGTGTATTTGCTGGAATTTCCACGCATGTCCAAGCCCCTCAGAGCGGAAAAATACCAAAATCACAGGTATTGATGTTTATGGCCATCTCCACATGAACCGTACAGATGGTAGTTAGCAATACCTTCATAAATTTATTTTGTCCAAGGGTACTATCTTGCTAAATCTATGATAAGGCACATTGGAGTTGATTTTAAGCCTTGGATTTTGAAATGAAATGTCAGGCTTTATAAACAAGACTGAAACAGTACTAGTTGGATTAGTCCTGGATTTGTTGAAACATTTTTGACCTGTTGCTTTTTAAGCATGATGCAAATTATTTGCTTGGAACATTATAGTTGTTGTGATTGTAATTCTGTGACTGGTAACTAAACTTAAGCTATTTTATCAAAATGGAACCTTTTATAATTACGTACGGTTTTCTTCTGGTTGCAATAGGAAACACAATCCTTGCCATATTGATGCTTTCTGCTAATTCCTTAATTTCAGGAGCTTTTTTTTTAAATTAATCAAATATTTTAGTTGAAAGTATATCCATGTAATTATCTAATTCAAGCCATTTTGACATTACTCTTTATACAATTTGCCTACATTATAGGATTATTCCCCATAAAATGTTTGATTGTGTTTCTATGCATCACAGTGGTTGAAAGCCATTAAAGTACAGTGTTACACTCAGCGCCGTCTCCATTAAGAGATTAAATTAATTTTCTTTCCACACTTGCTTAAATGATCCAATTTGGTAACGTACCAAGCTGTATCTCAGAATAGACCTCCCATCTGCGTTACATTGTATAATCCGACTAATTTAGTAGTCTTGGTGTTTTTGGATTAGCTAAATAATCTTGTTATCAACTGAGAACAACATTAGGCGTTCATTAATCTGCATGTAGACTCTAACTTCTAAATTGAAAGGTTTATATGTAAGGGGTAGATTAATGAGAGGGAAAGGAAGTAGACGGGAGGGTTCTCAGAGGCCAATGTGTGCTGTGATATCATGATCGCCTAAGTGTTGGTAGATAAATGTAGAAATTATATAACTGCTTATCTTCAGTCTTTTAGCTTTGTATTCCATTATGGTACTTTTTTGCTGATGTGTTTTGATGTTTGCAAGCAATCTTCCTTGTTCACTGCAGCAATAAAACCCTCAAGCATCAGGGTATGTAGATCAAAATCTTGTCTAGATTTTGTTCTGAAGAGATCATCTTTGATAATCTGAATGTATGAAGTAGTGCATACAGTGAGTGGTAAAGGGTACAAGAGTGAAGTTCTATTTCTGTTAATTGGGGAGTGAATGGCAGGCTGCTGCTGATTTTGCTGCTGATGTGATCAGTATTTGTATTGTGATCCATAAGATAAGTTCAAGGTAATATAGGATATTACTGACATTTCCACGTCTCAAATGATGTCTATTTAAAAAAAAAAAAACTACATTTTGCTCTTCTACTGAGAACATTGCTGGGAAATGCTGCTGTCACTCAGTATTCCAAAAGCAAAATTTTAATTCATCAATGCCACCCACCAGCATGAGTTTTTAAGGTGTGTAAAATCTCTTGGAGCAATTGAACAGGTTTTTGGGATGACTTTCTATGGTAGCTAGAAACTTAAGATAGTAATGAGTTAAGGTATCTGCCATTTAGGACAGAGGCATCTTTGGGGGGGGTCTGTGGATGTTCAGTTGTGTGTATTCAAAACTCCAAGCAATACTACTTGGATGTTAGGAAATCTAGTTGTGGGGATAAGACAAGAGTGAGGGCTCGAAATGCAAGATTTGCCATAATCCTATTGAATGGCAGGGCAAGGCCAAACAACCTTATGAGGTTTTTTTTTATGGTTTCATACTCTGGATTAAAGATTGTTCAGAATCCTATAGCTTTCAAAAGGATTAGGTCATAAGCTGCAGGTAGACAAAAATGCTGGAGCGAAGGAATAGGTGACGTTTCGGGTTGAGACCCTTCATAGGTCATAAGCTGTAGTTACTTGTAGCTAGTAAATTATTTTAAGACTCTTCAAGTTTCTATCCTTTCCATTGGCCACAAAACCCTCCAAATGCACCTCACAAGAAAGGAGTGAGAACAAAAGTGTCTCTTTTTCTTTGGTGATAAAATAGATTCCAATTGTTAAATTTTGATTTTAATAAGTTTTCGATATAGATTTCATTTCTCTAAAGAGAGAATCAATGAGGAAAAATTGATTAACATTTCATGTCATCCCCCAAGTAAACCTTTAATGCAGCATAGCATTTACTTCTTGAACTCCCTGCTTTTGAATTCACTGACTTGTTTGTTTAGACAAACACTTAAATGTTTCTGGATAGAAGGAATGGGTGACATTTTGGGTTGCAACCCTCCTTCAGACTGAATTGGGGCGAGGGAGATACAGAGATAAGGAAATATAAGGCATGAAAACGAGACAAAGGGGATGAGGATCAAGAAGATACAAAATGTAGAGCTAGCTAGGAGAAGGAAACAACAAAGCAAACAGTTAAATGTAAACAAGGACAGTCAGCCTAGTCAGGGTAGGGGGAGAGATGGAGAGGGAGAGGGGGAAGGCAAAGGAGATCAGGTATGTTTAGGCAGACTGAGCGGAGGTGTTCAGCTAAACGATTGCTGAGCCAGCGCTTGGTCGCACGTTTTGACATTTCATAGAATATATGGAATGTTTTACTGTAGGGCTTGATGTGATGATCTCCCAATGTGAGAATTATGCAACATAGAATCATTACTTTATTCTGAGTAGAGGCTGAGTGAAAGTTGGAAGCTATTTCCTGTGCCAGCTGGAATGCACTGCACAAAAATATTGCCAATTAAGATTTTTGGCTTGAGACAAAATACTTAAGAGAACATTTTAAATGTTACTGTACTATTTTAAGCAAATCTTCTGTGCAATTTACTTTTTTTATACAGATGTCACAGATGTTGTTTCAAAGACTTAAGAATGGAAGTGGCGTTTAATTTACAGCATTCAGAATAAGTTCAGATCCATGATACATGTATGTCATACTGCAAAAGATCTTGGGATTTACAGAATTTTTAAACTGTCACTGCATTGTTTCTCATATTCCAGGTATCCATAGTAGTTGGGAATTGCTAATCCAAATGTTTAAACTGAATCTTTATTGGTTTGGATTGCACTGCCAACAGATAATCAGCATTACCTTTCCTATTGTGTAAAACTTGGTTTATTATTTGATTGTCTTGATTATTTTATCTGTTGGATAATTTGTCATGGAGTTGTCAGGAATGCAGTGTGGTTGTATTCTAGTATATAACACATTTGCCATGTTCTTTGGGTATAGCAGATTGCCAATATTGTAAATTACAAAGTTACCAAGTATTAAATTATAGCCTTCTCCTGTGCATAACATAAAACAACGTGGTCATATGCGGGAGCAGTGGAAAATAACTAACTCAACGCTACCTTAATGTTGTTCTGACATTCAATAAAATTGTGGCCTATCTTCCATCTGAATCACTGTTTTCCTCCTCTGTCTCCTTATTCCTTGATGGAGCAATCTTGCAATTTGTTCATAATGCTGTCAGTGACCAAGTCCACAGCATCTATGGTAGAGTATTTCAGACATTCCCCTTTGAAGAATTTCTCATTTCTATCCTAAAGATTGAGTGGTCCAAGACAATAATAATTGAGAAATTTCAAGCTAGTGTTCAGTCACTGACACAATCTTAAACGGGTTTTAAATTTGAGTAATGGAGCCAAGAGACTGCTGGAGGAACTTGACAAGCCAGGCAGCAGAAGAGAAATTGACAGTTGAAGTTTTTGGTCAAGACCCTTCATCTGGATTTAAGGAGTTGAGAAGAGATAGAAGAAGGGAGGGGACTGCAAGATTGGCAAGTGACAGGTAGTTCCAGGTGAGGAGGGGTGAATTGCTGGATGGAGTTGGGTGGGGAAGGGAGGGGTAGAGATAGCAAAAGGTGCTAAAAGTTAATTGATGGAGGTAACAAGGGGTTGCAGATGGAATCTGATGGGATAGGAAGTTGGAGTGTGGAACCAAAAGGGGAATGTGATGGGCATATGGGAACACCTGTGGGGGTGGGTGGGGTGGGAGAGAAGAGGGAGTCGATGACAGAATAGGTAGATGGAGTTTGTGGGAAAGAAATTGGGTCAGCAAGGCCCTAGTACTTATTTGAGAGAACAGTAGATTTGGGAGGATCTGGGGAGAAAAGGCAGGAGAGAGGGAACAAAGTGAGCAGGTTACATGAAATTGGAGAATTTAATGTTCATGCTGTTGAGTTGCAGACTACCCTGGTGGAATATGAAATTATTTTCTTCTGGCATGCATTTGGCCTCACCGTGGCAGTAGGCAGTCATGTTAGTGTGGGAATGCAGAGGGAAATTGAAATGGCTTGCAAATTGACAATCTGGGTAGCCATGGCAGAAGCTAGCCATTTCAATTCTTTACATTCCCACACTAACCTCTTTGTCCTCGGCCACCTCCACTACCAGGAACAGCACCACCTTGTATTTCGCCACCTTGTATTTCACCTCCAATTAAAATATATTTGTTCAGTAGTAGATGTTACCAATATGCTAAATAACTGTATCCTGACATAAACGGGTATAGGAATAGCTAAATGGCATGCTGCATCTAACATGAATGGTTATGGTAATAAACACCTTCCTCTACTGTGTTTTTGGCAATGAAGTGTGCGTGAAGAGTTTTTACTGCTGTGGTAGTGTCACTTGCAGTATAAATAACCTAAATATGGTACAACTGACTTTTCTAACCTGCAGTCGTGATATCTTCCATTTCCTTTCTCCTACTTTAAGCATCGTTATACTGATTTGTTTGTGCATGATTGAAAAAACCCATCACGATGCAAGAACATTAAAATGTACAAGCTATGGACATGTTGCCATGTGACGCCTGCATGGTCGTGAATAGTCGCCCAAAGAGTCGTACCTTATTCTGGTCGCCGCTGGATTTTCAACATGTTGAACATTTTTGGCGACCTGCAACGACTAATGATGTCGCCGAAAAAGTTGCGTAAGTGGGACAGGCCCATTAGTTGTCTTTCAGCTCCCAGGAATCAAATGTTGTCTGTGCAGAATTTGTATATTCACTCCATAACTGCATACATGAGTTAACTCTCAAATACTCCAGTTCACTTCAAAATCCCATCGAACTACTGGGAGGTTGGCTTACTGTAAAATATCTCTTGCTATAGGCGAATTGGGAAAAAAAACTAGTTCATGGGCTTGTGTGTGAAAGAATGAGTTGCAGGGAAAATGGCATGTAACAAAAGGCCTCCTGAGATAAGATAAATGGCATTTTGCAATGCATTCCAAGTTTGTGGAATAGGTAATTGAAAACTTCCCCTCCATTTCCCACTTTGTTTTGCTTAGCACTGTACCTCCATTCTCTATTAAGCAACTCAAGACCATTTTTTGCAAATCAATTAATTCCTGTATTTAAGAGGGAACTGCAGATGCTGGAGAATCGAAGGTTACACAAAAAAGCTGGAGAAACTCAGCGGGTGCCGCAGCATCCATAGATGCTGCTGCACCCGCTGAGTTTCTCCAGCTTTTTTGTGTAATTCCTGTAAATTGTCTACTTCTAAACTTGGCCCATTCAGCCCCTTGGGTCTTTATTTTTCAATACGATAATGAGAAAGTAATGGTAAGTCAGAATTACAAATGGTTGAGGCAGGACTTGGTGAATGGTAAACTTCAGGACATGGCCAGTTGCAAATGACTTTTGGCATGGCCCTTGGCCACCAGCACAACCCTGAGATCCAATGTTTGGCCTCAGATTCTTCTTTTCCTCACTGCTTTAACGGCTTGAGTGGCTCTCACTGACCTGCCATGCTGAGCTCCAATACATCAGGTGAGGCCTCGGTCCATTCCAAGTCAACTCTCCATTTAATCCAAGAGGCAGCAGAAGCACCCTTTGAAAAAACTATTGTAACCTCTGTACCTATACAAAATGTTCTATAATTGTGTTTGCCCTTACTCATTGAAAGAACTTTATACATATTGGGTGACTGGGAACAGCACAGTAGAAAATAAATAATTTGGGAGTTGCCGACAGAAATACAGGGTGTGGTTTGTGTAAATTGATAGTTGGACATTTGAACAGCAATCGCAGATCCGACCAGCTATTAGGAGGGGGAAAGTCAATACACAATCACATGGAAAACAATTTTTAATGCTTCAATCCTCGGTAATAAAATACTGAGTGGGGGTTCAAAAATTAGTACTTGATTTGAGCAAGTGTCAAATTAATTTTGTATCTTGTACATAGAATTGTAGCAAGTATTTTATCAGCTTGGGTTGCCGTAATATGCCACATAATCAAGGAATGATACAATAACAAATCAAGTAATGATACTGTATATGAAGACAAATGTAGGCCCCTTGCAGTCAGAGACAGGTGAATTTATATGGGAAACAAGGAAATGGCAGAACAGTTTAAAACAAGTATTTTGGTTCTGTCTTCACCAAGGAAGACACAACCTGGAAATACTTGGGGCACGAGGTTACATGCTTTGCCCAATCTTGATCAAAAGGACGTAGAGCATCAATCGAAACACTCAGCAGATCAGACAGCATCTATGGAGCAGGAAACTGTCTGTTTAGGATGTGGGAGCCTTCATCCGAACTGGAAGACTGCCTGACATGCTGAGAGTTTCCAGTATTTTCTCGTTGTCTAGCAGCAACGTTACCAGCTTTTATTTTGTATGTTAATTATGTCGCAATGGCCACTTCAATTCCTCATTGTCTACTTGATTTCAATTTGCTTGATAAGAAAGTTGCTCACTCTGGTTGAAAAATAAATTATTACATTTTGATTTTAGTTCTGTAAAATATATAATTGTGTTCTGAATTAGACCTGGAGTGAGGTAAATCTGTTATGCCTGTTTTCCCGTTTGAGCTAGTTCTATGGAGAAAAGATTTCTGTTAAATCTGCTTCATTTAGTAGATATTTTTTAATAGTTTACATGCATCTATTAGAAATGAAAACATTCTACTTTTGAAATAGATTTGACAGCCACACATAGAAACATAGAAAATAGGTGCACGAGTAGGCCATTCGGCCCTTCGAGCCTGCACTGCCATTCGATATGATCATGGCTGATCATCCAACGTCAATTAATTATCTGGGAATCAGTCTTGTGAAGTAGCCAAAGGTTAGCAAACTGTTGAGTATTCAATGTCTGTATTGTTCAGAAAATCTATGACTAGATTTAATTTAACACCCTCCTTCGCTACCATCCGAAGTAGGTAGGGGTTAGGAACTGTGAATGTGGGTGAATATTTCCTTTGATTTCTTTGTAATCTATATTTTATTTTGAAATAAAATGTGCCTGAACTCAAAGGGCTCTCTATGAAAATGATACTTTAAACGGTCTGTTTGTAGTTAGTTTAGCTGATGACTGCAAAGCTTGGCTGATGTTTGATGTTGAAAGAGTTCAGTTGCTAAAGCATTGCAGCAGAGATCACTTCTGGAGGTAACCTTTTTCAAGTGTGAGTATTTTAGATCAAAGTAATTCTTGAAGTATGTTGTGATATCAATTGTGTCTGCTGCAAGGAACTATTTTCAAAATTACCTTACTTATCCCTTGAACAGTATCTTGCAGATTAGTTTGTCACTAAGGTGCAATTAAATTTCTAGTTTGCAGTAAGCTCAGAGTAGACAAATTAAACAAGTACAATAATAAATACGACAACTGCAAAGTGGCAGAATGATGCAAACATTTTAGTGCAATCTGATGTAGTGTGCAAAAAATACTGGTTATTCCATTAAATGACAGCATCCCTGGGAAGGGAGTGTGAAAGAAGTGCTTGGTGCAGGAGTCGGATGTGGGGAAGAATTTAAGTTGGATGTCCTGGCTTTCAAGCTCCTGTACCTTCTAGAATGTAGCACAGAAGTGAATGGCCAGGGTGGCAGGCATCATTGATAGTTTCAATATGCATTACGCACCTTGAAGATGGACTGGATGTAAGAAAGTTGAGAGTTTAATGGAGGGTGTTGTGTTCATCACTCTCACGTTCAGGCAGTCAACTACCCTGCCAGGCTAAGATGCATCCTGGCAAAATACATTCTTAAGCACATCTGTAGAAGTTTGAGAGGGTCCTCGCGGACTTGATGAATCTTCTCGGATGCCTAAGAAAGTAAATACTCTGCGCTAGCCCTCTGTATCTGTGTGAAGGGACCAAGTTTGTTTGCAGGTGATGTGTATGCCAAGAACCTTGAAGCGGTGAACTGTCTTGACAACAGATCTGAAGTCGGGTCCTGTTAACAACCCCCCCCACCCCCTCCCTACTTGGATTAACAAGCAACTTTTCATTTTGCTGATGTTAAGAGCTAGGTTGTTGGCCTGACACCATGATGCAAGGTTCTTGGTCTTGGTTCTCCATCTCATTGATGTTTAATCGCAAAGGTATCAAAAGAAAACTTAGGTAAAAGTGACAAGTTGTTAAGAAAGACACTCATGGCTTTCATCATAAATTTTTAAAAAGAGACATTGGGAAATCTGGGTAAATACGTTTTTACGGTTAAAATTGGCATCTTAAGATATCTATTTAAGATTCTGGTTTAATATTTCAACCCTCTCTTTCTGTGGCTGATGTGGACAGCAAAGTCATGTGGAAAACTGCACCTCTAGTAGTTTATTTGTACAGTATCTGACTGGTATTTGAAAAATCTGGCACATTACCAGTAATATTAGAAAGTGACTGCTATTGAGTGATAAGGGTGATACAGCTTCTAACCTTGAACTGTAAGAGAAGTCAGCAATTTTGCAGTTGGCATTGTTTAAATTGTGGTAGGTTAAGTTTGAGGTGGAAAGAAAACAATGTACAAGTCGGTGAAGTGGAGTTTGTTTTGTTTTGGAGATCCGTACCTTATGGCAGATATTTTGCCATTCAATTCATGAAAACCTTTTTCCTGCCTAGAATCTTCTGAAATGTCAATGTTTGGACAGTCATTAATGTTTCCCCAGGCTGATATGCACAGATGGATCCAGTGATTTTGGATGAATTATGTGGTGATAGCATATAAATCTGTTCGGAGAAAATGTGGTTCATGTCGGGCATGTGCCAAAGCATGCCCTATTTGTATTGGTAGATTTGTTTAGTTATTTCATTGCCTTTTCAGTGATATGGTTTATTTACTATAAAATACATTTATTTTTAGGCGATGAAATAGAATTGTCCAATTTTGTGTAGTTTCAGCCCCCCAGTGAATTGCTATCGATTTTCTACAGTTGTCTTCTGTACTTGCACAAAAGATATGTCGGTTCTGACTCCAGCTCTGCATCACTTTTTCAGTGCTCTTTCGTGGAAAAGTTATGAATGTACTGAAGCCTCGAGCAATGTCTGTTTATGAACAAGATGAGCAAAAGAATGGCCTTTCAACAATAAAGTTGAAGATTTTCAGTTTGTTTTTTAAGAAAGAACTGCAGATGCTGGAAAAATCGAAGGTAGACATAAATGCTGGAGATACTCAGCGGGTGAGGCAGCATCTATGGAGCGAAGGAAGAGGTGACTTTTCGGGTCTAGACCATCCTTCAGTCTGAAAAAGGGTCTTGGCCCGAAACGTCACCTGTTTCTTCGCTCCATCGATGCGGCTTCGCCCGCTGAGTTTCTCCAGCATTTTTGTCTACCTTCGGTTTGATTTTGGATGTTTAACATATCCAATGGATAATTTAAACAAGTGGAAATTTATTTGGAGAAGAGTTTGGGGGTGGGTGGCTGGATAATTTACGCTATTAAAAATCCCTGAATGTATCAGACCTAATTTTCTCCTGGGTAATGAGCAAATACCACAAATTTGCACTCTTGCGTGGGATGCCAAGTTATTTGGAAGATACTATAACATTCCCATTGATACAATGGGAATATTCTGAACGTAGCTTCCAGAGTTTTGCATTTAACTCTACGTGGTCTGGAAGTTGTTGTCAAAGTTTGGAAAAGTGAGTGCTGTTATCCTCTTGTGCTGCTTTTCAAATCTTGCATTTGCCTCAGTTGGTACTTGATCTTCATTTCTTAATGATGTATATCTGCAATGACTTTCCTCTTTCCATTTTGTTCATGGTCTGTTTTTAAATCTTGCACCGTGTGATTAGAACAAGTAGCAAGTGGAATGTGATTATGCTTTACAAACGTTACTGCCATTTTGATGACTGCTTTGCTTTAAAAGTATAATTCATTGGCGCTGGGCATTCCAAAATTGGTCCAATGGTATTATGTAAAAACCAGAATGAGGTATCTAGAAATTGTTGGCAGTATTTTTTCTTTTTGTGTTTTGAATTTGTGCCGAAGGCTAAGTTAGATGTGGAGGTTGCAGTGATGTAAAAATACTTTGGTATTTAAAATAAGATTTTGGTGAAAATTGTGGAAGAGCTCCAATAGCATCACCTCAGCTCCTGCCTGGATTTATGTGGTTGCGTCATTCTTGTTTATGGAATTGGATACAGCTTGAAATTGTGCCTTGTAAATTCATGTACACCATGTAAACTCATCTTTTAAGTTGAATGGATTGCATTACTGCACATATCATTGTGATTTGCAGCCACAGGGATTATGATTACGCCATATAGTAATGCCTGCTTGCAAAGTGCAGAAATCGGAGTTTGGATTTGATTACCGTTAGCTAATCTCAGTTTATCGTTACTTCAGTAGTATTGTGCTAGAAAGGGACAATTTAGTATTTGCTGTATCTATTCCTGACGGCTATCTGGTGACGTGTGGAAAACACTTTTTTTGGTAATGTCACTAAGTTCATCTTTAAATTAATTTGATTAAATATGACCTCTAGTTAAATAACACCAAACACACAGATACATTTTAACGTTTTTTTTAATGCTATCAAGCAAAATTTGAAATCTGGCGACATACTAGACTGAATCATGCTTTATCTTGTCCACTGTCGCATTCATTATTTGCTCCAAATGCCCAATAACCTCGTGACAGGTCTTTGCTGAAAAAAGGCTATTTACGTGTTTACAGCTATGTACCTAATAAGTAGGTAAATTAGCTGCTGTAATTTACCTCTTTCCCAGATGGCCCAATTGGAGAGGCCAAGACACTAAAATTGAGTAAAGGCTTCTGGGCTGTTAGGCCATTTGGTCAATTTAAATGTGCCTTCTGCAGAAATAGGACAAGCTGCAGAATGGTCCAAGTTTGTCTAGATCCCAGATAAGAGCTGCAGGAAGAGAATGAAACATCTGCAAATCCTGACGATTAGGTGCCAATTACATGGAATGGATTGGCTGAATGCAAACCAGACATACACATTGTACATATTGTTGCAAAGCTTTACTTTGCTAGATGTTGATTGGATTAAGTGTTGAGCCTTGTCTGGGTTTCTTGAATATCTGGGGAAATGGTGCTATGTTTTCTTCCTTTCAGAAGCTCAATTCGAATACATTGTATTAGTTACTGTATTATTGGGTTAGGGAAATTACTATCATGTACTGGGTTAATCGATATCTGTTATTGGACTCTATAGAGACCACCCCCATGTGGTTCGGCCCCTCAAGGTTCGGTGACCTATAAAAGGCTGCTCCCACGAGGTCCTGTGTCGATCTTCTGGGAGAACGCTTAGGACTGCGTATCCTTCTGGAGTGTCTCTGCTTGAACGAGGCTAAAGAGGGCTTGGCCAGGCAGATACGAGGATTAGGCATAGTAGTGGGAGCTGTAATTGTGTTTTGTCAAAATAAAGATTAGTTGTGCAAGTGCTTGACTCAGTGATTTTTGACTGAAACTAGACTGGGGGGGGAAGCTTAGGAAGAGCTATTTACAGAGCTGGAAGTGTTGTGGTGTTGCTCTTGTAAATGGAAAACTTCCCTTAATTCTGCTCCCTGGGAAAATATCTATAGTTAGTTATAATTATAATAGACCAAGAGTGTCCTAGAACTGGATCTTGGCAATGTTCATATGGAAACAGTTTTACCTGTTGGAACCTAGGGGCAGCATGTAAGCAACAAGTGGCCAAGGGAAGGTGGACCCTTTTAGTGCAGCTTCCATTAATATAGTATATGTCCTTAATGTTTGAGTGAATATGTGGGAAGTATTTCGTTGAGAATTGTGGTGTTTTAAAAGGAAAAATTGAAAAACCCCTAGATCAATATTGGTAACTTTGAAACTGCAGTTAACCGCGACATTAATCAAGGTTGTTGAGATGGATACAGTAGAATAAATGGAATATTTAATGATTGAGAGTACATGAGATCATCTGCATATTAAACCATAGTTAATGAATCATCTGCATTGGCTGTATTGACTAATTTTTAGCTTTTGCATATAAATGATGATTCTCAAAGGTCTCGGTGCACATAACATTGTTCACAACTGGACGTTTGTGTAAATGGGTACTTGTCCAAATCTGAGAGGAGAGCTTCTCACTCTCGGATAATGTTTGGTAAATCTGAACATTTGGCTATGTTTCTCTAACTATTGAACCCTTTGCGAATAAAAACCGTTGGTGGCCCAGATCATTATCACATTACGGCAATGTTTATTTTTAAGTACTTTTTTCTCATAGTATTTTGTTTCTGAACTTGGAGCTTTTGCACTATTGCCCAGTCATTGTAATCAATTGCTTGCATGAAGCATGCATGATTTTCCAGTGATCTCAAGAGGGTTTTTTTTGGAATTGACTAATGTTGAGTTAATGTTGCTCTTCAAATGCTGTGATGTTTTGACACATCTCATTTGAGAATCCAGCTGAGATCAGAAACTCTTAAGTGGAATAATAATTTGGGTGCGCATAATATTTTACCAGTTTTAAATTTTAATGAGTAGTTGACTTGCCCATATAATTTAACAATCAACATAATCACTGTACATTCCATGGAGGTGTAAATCCCCTGACTGGCAGTACAGCATTGATGATTTAAATTCAAAGCAGAAATATCACTTATTTTCAAAGACACAGGTTGTGCTTAAACTAGGCTGTGATGGCATTAAAAACTGATTCAGGAACTACATAGGTCAGGCAACCTTTATAGGTAGAGAAATAGAATTATTACTCCAGCTCTACTATCTTTTGGTCGAACAAGGAAAAGTTACAAATCAAATCTGATTCAAGGTGTAGAGAAGAGGATAGGAATTGAGGGGGAACATTTTCACACAACGGGTGGTGGGTGTATGGAATAAGCTGCCAGACAAGGTAGTTGAGGCTGGGACTATCCCAATGTTTTAGAAACAGTTGGACAGGTACATGGATAGGACAAGTTTGGAGGGATATGGACCAAGCGCAGGCAGGTGAGACTGGTGTAGCTGGGACATGTTGGCCAGTGTGGGCAAGCTGGCCCGAACACTGTATCACTCTATGACTCTTAAGAACGAGAAAAAGCCGGATATCTATATTAGTAGTGTTTAAGAAGGAACTGCAGATGCTGGAGAATCGAAGGTACACAAAAAAGCTGGAGAAACTCAGCGGGTGCAGCAGCATCTATGGAGCAAAGGAAATAGGCAATGTTTCGGGCCGAAACCCTTCTTCAGACTTCAGTCGCTGAGTTTCTCCAGCTTTTTTGTGTACCTTCTATATTAGTAGGGTGGAGATCATGTATGACAAAAGTGGTAAAAGCACTGGAAAAGAGAAGGGCAAGAAGAACTTTCAAAGGTGCCTAATGTCTGAAGAAAACTAAGATGAATGAAAACAGGATTAAAGAAGAATAGGAACTGTAACTGGGAATCGGAAAAAAGAACATCAGAGATGCTCAGCAAATCCCCCCCCCCCCCCCCCCCCCCCAGTTATGTGATCTCCCTGAGGGACACATTTGAAGACTGAACAGAGGTGTTCTGCAAAGCTTGGTTTCTACATTGTGAACGCTGAAGGCAGTCCAATGAATTTACATTATTTTAGTTTTTAACCTGTATTGGGGGGGGGGGTTGCTGGATGGAGTTGGAAGGAAGGTGTTTATGTTGATCAGGGTAAGCTGTGCAATTCATGTTTTGAGTTTTGTACTTTGTCATGGTCTTTCATCGTTATCGTTCATAATTCAGCAAACTACTTTTTGTAGAAAATATGTAAATTTTCCTCCTATGGAAAAAATGAAAAGTGCAAGAATACTAATTATGGGATGTAGACACAAAATGCTGGAGTAATGTATGGAGAGAAGGAATGGGTGATGTTTCAGGTTGAAACCCTTCAGACTGATGTCAGGGGCAGGACAAAGAAAGAATGTAGGCGGAGACAGTATGGTGGAAGAATGGGGAAGAGGGAGGTGATGGAGAGAGGAAGCAAGGGCTACCTGAAGTTAGAAGTCAGTGTTCATACCGCTGGGGTGTAAACTGCCCAAGCGGAATATAAGGTGCTGTGTCTCCAATTTGCGTTGGGCCACACTCTGACAATGGAGGCAGCCCAGGACAGAAAGGCCAGATTGAGAATGGGAGGGGGAGTTGAAGTGTTGGGCCACCAGGAGATCAGCTTGGTTAAGACGGACTGAGTGGAGGTGTTCAGCGAAATGATTGCCGAGCCTGTGATTGGTCTCGTCGATGTAGATTATCGGATGAGGTATTGTCCCATGGGGCTGGCATATTAAGGTTGTATAATGGTATTCTGTCTTGAAGTGGTCTCAAGGTCACCAAGATTTCCTCAAGTCCCTCAAATTTGTCTGACACACACACACGCACGCGCGCACGCGCACACACACACACACACACACACACTGAAATAACTAATGGCTTGAGCAGCACTGATATAGTTTAGTTTCCATTTTATTTTCATGTCATGTAGAATGGATACTAGGCAGTACTAAATGTTATGACTCTATAGGTAGTTGTGTAAACAACAGGAATACTGCACATTATCTCAATGTCCACAATCTGTGCATTGAAGTGTGCATAAGTATAGATAGCACACTATTTACTTGTGAGAATTTTTATTTCATTAGTTGAATTAACAAGATGCAAACATATTGAAGAAAAAAATCATGCTTTTAGTTTTTACGATATGTTTTTGTTGGTTAAATAGTTAGAAATTGCCTCTGTTCGCTTTGTACATGGTGATAATATTGCTGCATCAACATTCACCAAAGGAGGTTGAACTAATGCAGGCGCTGAAGCAGCAGTGCCACCAGTACAACAGAAAGGTTTTGAGGATCTTGATGCACATTTGGCAAGTTTGCAGACGATCACCTTTTGAAATTGTGTAAAACATAGAAACATAGAAATTAGGAGTAGGCCATTCGGACCTTCGAGCCTGCACCGCCATTCAATATGATCATGGCTGATCATCCAACTCAGTATCCCGACCGTTCCTGCCTTCTCTCCATACCAAAACACCATTACAATAACAAGGGAGCGGAATGTTCTGGAGTGGAGACTTCATACTGTCTGAATTGTTTAAAGTGTGCAACTATACTGATATGTTTGTCTACAAGAAGTCGAACTTGGCAGATTTGTGACTTGTCAAAATGCTGCCAAAGCATTTATGTGCAAATGCCCTATTTTAAAGAATAATTATGTACAGTGAGGAGGAAGAGGGGATATATAGTGAGGAGGAAAGCTCAGTACTAATCGAAAGCTAAGAACTGTTACCAAAGACTTGCACAGAACAGCATTGGTCATTTACTTAGAAATCCTGTACTTTAGATATGCTCTATTGGGACATTACAATGGCACAGCGAAAGAGTGCTGCTTTACAGCGCCAGACACCCAGGTTCGATCCTGACCACAGGGTGTCGTCTGTTAAGAGTTTGCATGTTCTCCCTGTGACCATATTGGTTTTCCCCAAGTGCTCCAGTTTCCTCCCCCACTCAAATGCCATACAGTTTGGGCGTTAATTGGCTTGGGTAAAATTGTGAAAATTGAACCTAGTGTGTAGGATAGTGCTAAAGTGCCGGTTGATGGCTGGTTAGTGTGGACTCTGGGCTGAAGGCCTGTAACAACGCTGTATCTCTGAAGTCTAGTGAAGTAAGTGGATCTCCTGCCAAAAAAGTCACCAGCCCCAAATTTAATAGAAATTACAAATGCAGAAATGTCAGAAAGATAAACAATTTAATATTTTATAATTGCTTGTCTTCAGATGCTGATTGACCTGTTCAATGTTTCCCGTGTTACACGTGTCTAGAATTTGCAGATCAGATTGTGACAAGCATAATGGTGAGTCTGTCATTGTCGCCATTATGGAACAAATTGGACAGCAGCTTACAGCACCTGCACATAATCAGTCTAGAGATTGCTGTGCAATTTTCCTTGTGTGTTCACATGTTGTGCAACACCAGAACTTCTCCAATAAATTAAACATTGGAATCCATGTAAGGGCACAATATTGCAGTAATTTCCCACTAGATATGCACTATCTATGCAAAATAGATTGTGGCTTGTGTATCCATATATTAATGATTTAAAAAAAATATTGCAGTAAATCTTAACTAAAGCATGAAGGGCCAATCTGGCATTGAGAATGTAATTTTTTAGTTTTTTTTGCTCATTCCTTAGCAGCTTAATTACTGATTTATTATCATATTGAAGGGCCGAATGAACTACTCCTGCACCTATTGTCGAAGGTCTATAATGAAGATTGTTTACATAGTATAAAAATGTTTAAGTTTGTGCCTCTTTATATTGAGTTTGTTTTTCTTTACTTGATTTAGTTTGAATTTGGAACCTAAGACTAGCATGCAATTTGTCCAGCTGTAAACCTTCATAATTGTAACATTGACGCACTAATTAACTGGTTAGCTGCATGGTTGTCCTTGCCTGCAATTTATATTATATACGCAAGTGAGAGGAAAATAATGAAGTAATTTGGTGTATTTTTTATTGCACCTAGTGTATTATTTCATGTTGGTGATTTTGTGATCTAATTTCTTCCCTTCACCTCCTGCCCCTCCCTTTTGATCTGCTGTCTCGACTCCCCCCCCCCCCCCCCCCCCCCCCCCTCTTTCTGATTAAACAATTGCTTTATTTATCTGTATTGTTTGTCTATAAAAAGTGTTTGCTTTGCAATGAACTCCAATTCCTCCTGTGTACATTTTTTTTGATTTTTTACAGCTCAGCCCATGACAACGTGAATAAAGTTCGTGTGGCCATCAAAAAGATCAGCCCTTTCGAACACCAGACATACTGCCAGCGGACCTTGCGTGAGATTAAAATTCTGCTGCGCTTCAAACATGAGAATATTATTGGCATCAATGACATCATCCGAGCCCCCGCCATTGACCAAATGAAAGATGTGTATCCTGGTTATAAAATGTGTGATATAAAAAGCTAATATAATGGAGGGAAATGGTTAATTTATACAATGGGTCTGGAATAACAATCTAGATATACAAATTAAAATCCTATATGGTACTGAAAGTACAAGTTTAGTTAGTTAAATCTAGAATTTGTAACAAAAAAGCATAAATTTTTCGATGGTAATGTGAAATCACCCAATTGTTATAAAAATGCATGTTGGGATCTCCAGGAAGGAAATCTTGTCGTCTGACCTGGCCATTTGAGTAGGGCGCTCTTTAACTGTTTTCTGAAATGACGCTTAATCTGACCGTTTGTAACCGAATCACATTTCAATTTAAATGTAATTGAAAAGATTATCTGGCATAATCCAAGATACTGGATTAGGACGTGGCATAGTTATTTGCGCAGTGGACCTATGGACATTCTCCATACATTTTGTAGGAGGGTAGTTTCCAGATTGGGGAAGCTGTCATTCAGACCAATCATGCCTCGATCTAGCTGTATTCTCACAAATTGTACCATACAGCTAACGTCGTGTCATAATACTGATACCTTCCATTAGTAGGATAGATGCACATGAAGTCCATAGATGAGAGCTGTAGGACATGGGTGCTAACCTATAATAGGTCGTGTGTAGACCAGTGCTAGTTGTAAATCGACTTGATCTTATCCTTGCCAATCTACATTTTGCGGAGGCAGTTGTACATATTATTGTGGAGAATGTTCTGTTTCTGCATTATAGATCCGCTTGTGTGGTAGTGCAGCCATGCTAATTGATTCAGAATAAGATTACAGGACTGGGCACCCATGAGCTGCTATGAGCATCATTAGCAACAAAATCATATTTCAAACACAATCTATCCACGAGGCATGATATATCGGTAGCGCAGCGGTAGAGTTGCTGCCTTACAGCATCAGGGACCCGAGCTGGTGGAGCTGCTGCCTCAGCACCAGAATCCAGGGTTCGATCCTGACCCTGGATGTTGTCTGTGTAGAGTTTAAATTTTCTCCCTGTTGGTTTCCTCTCGGTGCTCTGCTTTCCTCCAACTTCCCAACAAAGTACAGGCTTGTAAGATAACTTACCTCTGTAAACTGCCCCTTGTATTTGTGTAGGACATGGAAGTGGAATAACATAGAACTAGTTTGAAAGGGTGATCAATGGTCGAAGTGGGCTCAGTGAGCCATAGGGCCCGTTTCTATGCTGTATCTTTCAATCAATCAAACAACCAGAAGGACACTCGGCAACCATACCCAGAGCACCTGTACTTTCCAAGTACCAGCTCTCATCTCCCAGTTGTCAGCCATTTTAATTCTCAATCCCATTCCCACACCTCTTGTCTGACCTTGGCCTGCTCTGATGCCACTTTTTGGTCAAATGCAGCTGGAGGAATTACATAACTTATTAACCTTGGCTAGTCTGCAACCCAATGTATGAAGATTGAATTGTCCCGTTTCAGATAACCGGCATCCACCCTCAGCTGCATGTTTGAATCCCTGCTGTACATGAAAGTAAAACAGCGTTTTGAATTCTTGGGTGTTGGTGAAAAGCATGTATAATTTCTTCAATCTTCCTTGATCTACAAGGAAACTGATTGGGGTTTTGTGTGATTCCATTCATTTAACTAATTGAGGAAAATTCATCTGGATAGTTGTGAACCTGTGGAATTCTCTGCCACAGAAGGCAGTGGAGGCCAATTCACAGGATGTATTCAAGAGAGAGAGAGATATAAGCTAACTAAATCAAGATATGGGGGAAAGCAGGATCAGGATACTGATTCTGTATGATCAGCCATGATCATATTGAATGGCAGGCTGGCTGGAAGGGCCTACTCCAGCACCTATTTTCTATGTATCTATGTAAATGTTATCCATTAGACTTGTTTTACAAAGTGATATTGCATAAATAGAGAATGTTACTGAACCTGAGGTTCAAGTAAAATAGTAAATTCATGAGTTTCATTTTCCAGTACGTTGCACATGTTTAACAATGAGGTATTCCACAGTGAGAATGTTGGTCTGGCTTCCTTGACTTTATTTCCAGGTACATTGTACAGGATCTGATGGAAACCGACCTCTATAAACTGCTGAAGACTCAGAACCTTAGCAATGATCACATCTGTTACTTCCTGTATCAGATTCTCCGCGGGTTAAAGTACATCCACTCTGCCAATGTCCTTCATCGGGATCTCAAACCATCCAACCTCTTGCTCAATACTACCTGTGACCTGAAGGTTAGTATCATTTCATCCGATGTTTTTAAACACAAATTACATTGGGTTGAAAGAAATTAAATGAGGTGAAATTTTGGAATGCTAGAAACACTGGCTATTCTACGGGCACTGCACTACTATTTGGCTGTCCCCTCAAACTAGATTATTATTTGTGCATGTTTAAGAAATAGTGTAGGAGGAAGTGTTTCACACCTATCATTGATGCTAGTTGTGAGAAAGGATGGAACTTTATTTTACTTATTCACAGGATGTGGCTACTGCTTGCAGTACATCCATTTATAGGCCTTCAATTGTTCTTGAGATGGTGGTGAGCCACCTAGAACCACTAATGTTAGTATAGTGAAGGGGCTACAATAGGGCTCTTTAATGGGGAGTTCCAGAATTTTGGCACAGTGATGGAGTCGGGAGGGAAGAGTGTGAAATGTTTCAGAGTTAGAGCTAGGTGTGTTCTGCAATGGAATGAAATAGTGGCTGAAGGAGTAGACTGGCAGATTAACACAATACCAACATGTATCTTTTTATGATGTTTAACCAGGGTTGGGGGGTTAGATTTTGGAGGGGTAGAAGCGTGGTGGTGATTAGTTGGTTGGTGATTGCTTGGATTTAGCAACAAAGTGCAGTAAAAGTGATTATTATTAAAGGGGGTGAAGCAATTACAATTGACTAATGTAGCTGGGACATGTTGGCCGGTGTGGGCAAGTTGGGCTAAGGGCTTGTTTCCACACTGTATCACACTCTGTGACTGAGTATTTGAATCGGTAAAGTTAGCAAAGACAATTTTGGAGCAGTTGTACATGGGTTCACAGAGCATAGTGAATTGGTTTGGAAAAATGCAGCTACAACTAGCTACAGTAAAACTGAATCTGTTGTCATTGTGACTTTTGTGTCAGACTAGCTGTTTATTTGAACTATTGGTTATTATTCCCATTAATAGCCCCAAATAATTTTAATTAGTTTGAAGATGTTACAAATTGTGCATTAATTTTGCCAATGGACATGAGATTAAAGTTGGGAGAAACGGCCCTGGTGATGGGCGTTATGATCTAGGCGAATGTACGAATAATAAAGTAATGAGTCAAATGCGGAATCATTGGGATTTCTAAACAATTATAATGGACTGGGCTTTACGGTACATAGGTTATGGAAAATAAAAATGTATATGGCAAGGATTTGAAGGGGTGATGGGCGAGAATCCTGAAAGGAATACATTTTTTCCAATTCCTCACAAGGAATTAGTGCTGAATTTAGTTATGGAAAATGAAATACAGCATGTTTCTTTGCCAGGCCTTTTTTCTGGAATGGCTTCACATTGTTAATATTTTCAGCAGTCACCATTAATTACGCTAATCGTATTTACCAGCACTTGATCCGTAGCTTTCTGTGCCTTGGTGATTCAAATGCTTGTTTAAATACTTAAATGTTTTTGTACCTGTCTCCATCACTATTTGGTACCGCTTTCCAGGTTCCAACTACCTGCTGGATGGAAATAAATTCCCTCTGATCCCTCCCAGACCTCTGTTGCCTTTCACTAAACGTATGCCCTCTACTTTTGGATTTCTCTGCAATGGATTAAAGTTACTATCCTTTCACTTTTCCACTTTTCCCTTCCTAATCTTGTATACCTCCGTCAGCCTCTTCCATGCCAAACTAAATCAGCCAATTCACTCTCTCCTCGTGTCTGAAGTACTTTATCCCAGTCAATATCCTGAAGAAAATATCTTCTGTACCCTCTTCAATGCAATCATGTCTTTCCTGCAGTGGTGACCATAAAACACTGGAGCAGAATTTGGCCAACAAGCCCGTCAAATCTGTTCTGCCATTTAATTAAATGTCCTGACTTGTTTCACGGGCGTGTAATTGAACCAAAGATGACATTAGGGCAGGTTACTTATAACTTGAGCAAAGCCATTGAGTTTTAGTTTAGAAGTGGATTGGAGAGGTAGGAAGAGATGGGAATGAATCATTGACATTGAGGGCTGAGTAGTAGTGGCTGGGTGCTAATGAAACACTAATTCTCCATTTTGCAGGTGGGAGGAAGTTTTGTTGATAAGGGAGAGTGAGAACATAAAATATATAACACAACTGTAATGAAAGTTGGAAGCTGGACATTTAGCGGGAGAGCATTGGAATGTATGTTGAAGGTTGCAATGAACATGAAAGCTTTCAGTTGAGCTCAACTAGACATGATGTGGCTGATAAAATGGCAGTGGGATTGAAAGGGGTGGGGGGGGATGGATGGAGATCTGTCATTTTGGGTTGGAAGCACAATAAAAAGGTTAAATGGTGTTAAGATTGCATTATACGACTTCCAACTTCAGATAGTGGCCAAGAAAAGGTAACTTTGTTAGTGATCCTTGAACTTTTCTTTAGAAGTCATGCAATTCCAACTTGTTGGTTGCCACAGTTCATCATGCAGTTTGTTATACAAGTTCAGAAAAGACCAACCTGCCATTCTTTACAGTGGGTCACTGTGGACTTTGACAATAGTTCAGACTAGGGTGTGCCACCTAAAATGGAATTCTAAGAGCAGAAATTTGACAAAACACCCATTAAGGACCTATTCAGCTTTTGATTTTTTTTCTCTGTCCCTAAAGTATGCTTGAAGCGAATCCTATTTCTTGGGTGAATATTGATATTCAAACCCTAATCCAAATGAACAGGTGATTTAATTTAAAAAAAAAAAAAAAAAAAAAAAAAGTTTTTTAGACGGTTTTGAGACTTGTGAGCCTACGATTTATCCTGTGAATAATTCAGTTTGTTTTTAGAGTGCGGGAACAACACTCTAGAAAACAAAATTTGGCTGATGCAGCGTCAGTTTAATGACACATTCACGTTGGGCTTGATATAATCCACTATTGAATCGGCAACAAAATACAGCTGCAACGCAAATCGCCTTCCCTATGATTTCTTATTGGTTCTAACACTTATGGAATGTTTAATTGCTAGATTCACATGATGTTGCCCAATGGTTATATTGTTGTTGATATAGTGCACTTAAACTGATATGCATCACCATAAGAGCAGGAACTAGACTGCTTAGTTCAACACATCTAATTGAATAGTTTGTGTATATAAGAATAAAATAATGTGTTTATCCATTTGGCATTAAAATGGAGGTACATTATGACTTGGTTGCCAGCTAAACAGTAAAACTGAAGGTTCACATGAAAATATAAAAAAATTATAATGTTTTACTGTTTGTCCAACCTAGAGTGACATAAGACGAATCTCTGAACTGTTCAGGTATATTGTATCTCAACCGTGGACTGAATAGAATCCTTAAATAATTCAATAAGAAGCAAAAACTTCAAGAGTCAAGAGAGTCAAGAGTCAATTTAATTGTCATTTGGACCCCTGGAGGTCCAAACGAAATGCCGTTTCTGCAGCCATACATTACACACAAATAGACCCCAGACACAACATAATTACATTTTACATAAACATCCATCACATAGCTGTGATGGAAGGCCAAAAAAACTTATCTCTCCACTGCACTCTCCCCCCCCCCCCCCCCGATGTCAGAGTCAGAGTCAAAGTCAAAGCCCCCGGCTGGCGATGGCGATTGTCCCGCGGCCATTGAAGCCACGCCGGGTGGTGCGAGGTCGCACACCGGGTCTTGGTGTTGGAGCCCCCGGTGTGCGCTCGCAAAGTCCCGCGGCCATTCCAGCCGCGCGGGGCAGTGGTGTCAGGCCCCGCTCCAGGAGCTCTTCAACCCCGCAACACGGGCGGGAGAATTCGCCGTTGCAGGAGCCCCGAAAAGCGGTCTCCCTCCAGGGATCCGCGGGCTCCCGGTGCCGCCGTCCGCAGACCCGCAGTAGCAGCCTCCGACTCAGCAGCAGCAGCAGCAGCAGCGGCGGCAGCAGCAGCAGCAGCAGCGCTCCTCCACCGCTCCACCCGCTCCGGTCTCGGCCAGCTCCGCGACGGCAACGGTGAGTCGGCACCAGAGTCCCCGGCTTCTTCCCGTTGGAGGCCGCTCCTCGTTGCGGCCCCAACGACAACGGAAACCCGACGAGAAAAGGTCGGGTCTCCAGTGCAGGGAGAGATTCAAAAGTTTCCCCCCCCCCCCACCCCACCCCCACCCCCCCATACACACACACCCCAACATAAAATAACAAAAACTACATAAAAACACAGACAAAAAAATAATAAAACACGGACAGGCTGCAGAGGCCTCTGCTGACCATAGTCAACCGGAACTTGCTGGAAACAATAAATTGGTTTGTTTTTTTCATGGCACTGGACCAGAATTCTGTTTGGATATTTCTTCTTCAATCGGTGCTGAACCTATATTGCGTGGTGTCTCTTGCTGCTGCAATGGGAAAGTTGCCAGGCTGCTACAGTGGCTTCCATAATGTTTGGGACAAAGACCCATAATTTATTTATTTGCCTCTGTACTCCACAATTTGAGATTTGTAATAGAAAAAAAATCACATGTGGTTAAATTGCGCATTGTCAGATTTTAATAATGGCCATTTTTATACATTTTGGTTTCACTATGTAGAAATGACAGCAGTGTTTATACATAGTTCCCCCCCCCCCCCATTTCAGGGCACCATAATATTTGGGTCACAGCAATGTCATGTAAATGAAAGTAGTCATGTTTAGTATTTTCTTGCATATCCTTTGCATGCAATGACTGCTTGAAGTCTATGATTCATGGACATCACCAGTTGCTGGGTATCTTCTCTGGTGATGCTCTGCCAGGCCTGTATTGCAGCCATCTTCAGCTCATGCTTGTTTTGGGGGTTTATCCCCTTCAGTTTTCTCTTCAGCATATAAAAGGCAGGCTCAATTGGGTTCAGATCGGATGATTGACTTGGCCACTCAAGAATTGACCATTTTTTAACTTTGAAAAACTCCTGAATAGTGTTTCTGATCTGTCGGACAGGTATTAGGAAATTTTCCTTTAATATAAAGAGAATTCTTCTGTCATCATCTGAGGAAGTCTTCCTTGGCCTGCCAGTCCCTTTGCGATTAGTAAGCTCACCAGTGCTCTTGCTTCTTAATGATGTTCCAAGCAGTTGATTTTGGTAAGCCTAAAGTTTGGCTGATGTCTCTAAATGGCCTGTCCGACTTGGGCGTCATTTGTGCGTAATTTACGCTACATCATTTACGCTTCACGACGCGCGCATGGTGATGTCGGCAGTGACGCGCGGTCATGCTCGGCGCCCAAGGATTTTGGGATGTACAAAATCTTCGCGCGCCATCTGCGTAACGTGCAAGTGACGCCCAAGTGGGACAGGCCCTTAACAGTTTTATTCTTGTTTCTCAGTCTCATAATGGCTTCTTTGACTTTCATTGGCACAACTTTGGTCCTCATGTTGATAAAACAGCAATAAAAGTTTCCAAAGGTGATGGAAAGACTGGAGGAAAGACTAGATGCAGAGAGCTCTCTTATACCTGCATTAAGGAAGCATTTAAACACATCTGAGCAATTACAAACGGGACGCGCAATCCCGTTTATATCAAGGGGATGATGGTGGAAAGGGTCAAAAACTTCAGATTTCTGGGCGTGCACATTTCCGAAGATCTTTCCTAGTTCCAGCACACTGATGCAATTATAAAGAAAGCACATCAGCGCCTCTACTTCTTGAGAAGACTACGGAGAGTCAGTATGTCAAAGAGGACTGTCTCTAATTTCTACAGGGGCACAGTAGAGAGCACGCTGACTGGTTGCATCGTGGCTTGGTTCGGCAACTTGAGCGTCCAGGAGCGGTAAAGGATGCAGAAAGTTGTAACCACTGCCCAATCCATCATCGGCTCTGACCTCCCCACCATCGAAGGGATCTATCGCAGTCGCTGCCTCAAAAAGACAGCCAACATCATCAAGGACCCACACCATCCTGGCCACTCACTCATCTCTCCGCTACCATCAGGCAGAAGGTACAGAAGCCTGGAATCTGTTACATCCAGGTTCAGGAACAGTTCTTCCCCTCAGCCATCAGGCTATTAAACATGCCAACAAACAGACTGAACTGTAACAGCCTATTGCACTTTATCTGCTTATTTATGTGTATATTGAACTGAACTGTTCTGTATTTTTGCTTACAATATTCTGTGCTGCAGCAAGGAAGAATTTCATTGTCCTATCTGGGACACATGACAATAAACTCACTTGACTTGACAAACACCTGTGAAGCCCTGTGTCCGAAACATGATGGTGCCCAGAAATGGGGGGACCATGGAAAACACAGCTATGATTTCTACATGGTGAAACCAAAATGTATAAAAATGGCTATTATTAAATTCTGACAATGTGCACTTTAACCACATGTGATTTTTCTTTCCTATTACAAATCTCAAATTGTGGAGTAGATAAGCAAATAAATATAAAGATGGATCTTTGTCCCAAACATTATGGAGGGCCTGTAGCAACCATGTTGGTGCAGCCTCCAGGCTGCCTATTCCGTGTAATTGTCACTACATTTTGGGCATCTTCACCTCCACTTACAGTCACTCTGATTTTTCAATTCGTGAATGAGCTGTATCAGCTAACAAAGCTGTGTGCCTTCTGGGTTTCTTGGCTCCATCTCAGCACATTAAAACAGGCATAATTAGTGTTGGAAACCTATAGCTGTAAAGCATTGAATCTCACTTGTCACTATCCATCCAATCAAGACTTTAGTTTTAATAGAAGTGTCGGATGGGGACGGTGCAGAGAATGTGTTTTGTGTAAATCTCTAGAGGTTGTGATAGATGGTGCTTGGACACACTAAAGCCTTAAACTGTGACTCGGGCATTAAGCGCAAACCAGCTTGCATAAAGGTTTGTAGCTCGGGTATAGTGCAAGTGTATGAATAATATTTTTGTTTTAACTCCATTTGCAGATCTGCGACTTTGGACTGGCTCGTGTTGCTGATCCAGACCATGATCACACTGGGTTCCTGACAGAGTATGTTGCTACCCGTTGGTACCGGGCACCTGAGATTATGCTCAACTCCAAGGTGAGCTTTTGGGTTGTTTGTCTTTAATCTTAACTCTTAAGAGTAGATTTATGCACGAGTGAGAGCCTTTGCAAACATGGTGAATGTTTTGTTCAAGTGTATCTTGTTTTACTTTTCATTCTTAATCAAGCATTGACCAAAAAAACATGGACTCTAAGCTACTATGTTGCTTTACACTTCCACAGCGACACAAATTACAAATAATCTATTGTGAACTCCAATATATTGTAAATTGGACATAATTTTTCCAATCGACTGTAAATACCTGTGGCCTAAATTGGGAAAGTATAGTTGAAAATGTAGACTATTAAATGGGATTCTGCCTTCCTGCATGTTCTGGTCCATGGTCAGCCTCTATTCCTATCTAGGCTTACATACACATTGGGTATAATTTCTGATAGCTATCCAATCCTTACCGTTTGTGCATTATAATGCCCGCCTATCACAAAGATATTGTCACGATATATAAATAGCTTATGAATGCTGAATTTGCCGCTGAGGAGGGTTTCTTGGATGTCCATATTGTACTATGTAGGTGCATGGGGAAGATGTCAGGTGCTGGAAGTGATTTGTCTTCCACACTAGGTGCAATCAGGCAGAGGCTGTTGGAGTGACTCTTGGGCACAAGTCAAAGACATTGAAATTCAGCTGAATTACTTCTCCGTAACAGTCGTCCAACTGTGTGACTTCCCCGTGGATGAAATAATTCTGCTGTACTTTATAAACTTGTGCAGCCCCATTGTCTTGAAAATGTACGGTTGTGTGAAGCCAATTCTCAACGGTTTTAATGTTGCTTTTATATGTTTGTCTCATCAACTGTCAGTGAGAGACTAACCTAATCATTTATGTGCCTTGTTGGTTGTTCAGAATTACTATAATTAATTCTGAACACGGAGGGTATCTTTTTGTTTTGTTTCAAGTGAACTGGCTGCTTCTTTGTGAAAACCTCTACAGCTTGGATAATATACGGCATGTTCTTGTTGCAGGGCAAAGCATCCCTCTGTGGGTCACCAATGGTCCCCAAAAGCACTGAGATAATTACAGTCAGCAAATATGGTTGATATGTGGTTGATCCGGGGGGGGAGGAGAGGAGAGAGAGGGGGGCAAATGCATAACTTCAAGTATGATCACTAGAAATCAAAATTGTGCTTAAAATATGCCCTGGTCAGCAGCTGAGATGAGATGAATAGACTGTGCTTTAGGTGCCATGTTTGTGAGTAACCCCATTAAAAGTTTGTCTTTCTACTGCAGGTGTGCAGTATTTTTTTAACTTTAATGCATTCAACGGTATGTTAAGTTTGGTCTGGTGCTTCCATATGAGCTGAAATAGGAGGAAAGGTAATGAATGTATGTTTATTAATTAAGTTGATACCACACACTGGAAATTTACTGTAACAACCCGATATGCATCCGGCAGAAATGTGTCACAGAGAACACACAAACGACACATGGGGGGTGAGGTTCGAACCTAGTTTGTGTAGGTGTAACAATGTCCATGCAAAGTTAAACTTATCTATAAGCCTCTGATGCTTCAGAGAAAATAATCCAAATTAGTCCAACTTCACCTTGTAGCTGATGTCCTCTATTCCGGGCAGCTTTCTGGTCAACCTCTTTTGCATCCTCTCAAAAGCCTCCACATCTTTTGTGTAATGGGTGTATGAAGATGTATAAATACTGAGTCGTTCAGCTTCGTATACACATTCTTTGTTAGCAGAACACATAGACTGAATACACATAACTGTTGTAGGTTCAAGCTCCTAGACGATTCTGAAGAATAGCCGAATTGGTACACTAGATGACGTAGTAGAAACCCGAACTGGATTACGCATCGGGTGTACAACAGTAAAAACCAGACATGGATCAAATAAGCTAATAATGATTGATCTACAATGGGGTGACTCGAACTTCACAAATACTCAATCCAAAAGTGGCCCAACCAAAGTCCTGTACAGCTGCAACATGGCTTCCTGATTCTGATACTCAATGCCCTAACCTGTGGTGGCAAGCATACCATACATTTATTTACTACTTGTTTGTTTGTGGTCATATTCTGGAAGCTATGTACTTGACCCCAAGATCTCTCCACACCAATGCTGTTCAGACCTTTTCCATTAACTGTATACTTTACTCTTTAATTCAACATCACAAAGTGTAACATTTGCTCCGATTAAACTCCCATCTGTCATTTCTCTGCCCATTTCTGTAGCTGATTTGTATCCCGCTGTATACTTTGACATTGGGCACTAATTGCAATGTATTTTTACCCATTTTACCAATTTCGTGAGACCCAAGTTGCCATTATCCTGGTTTTACACTTTAATCATCTTAATCGCAATTTATTAGCCAGGTATGTTTTGTAACATACAAATAATTTGATTAGACATAGTCATATCAATAAAAAGCAACAATACACACAAAATACATTTTAACATAAACATCCACCACAGTGACTCCTCCTTTAGAGATACACCGTGGAAACAGGCCCACGTACACTAGGATATCTTGTGCTGCGCCACTGTGCCTCCAGAGACCCGGGTTCGATCCCGACTACGGGTGCTGTCTGCACAGAGTTTGTACTTTCTACCTGTGTTCACGTGGGTCTTTGGGTGCTCTGGTTTCCTCCCAAACTCCGAAGACATACAGGTTTGTAGGTTAATTGGCTTCGGTAAAATTGTCCCTGGTGCGTAGGATAGTGTTAGTCTGTGGGGTGATCAGTTCGCCACGGACTCAGTGGGATGAAGGGCCTGTCATCGCGCTTTCTCTACAAGAAAGACCATTGTACTACACCGTCGTAAAATCCAATTCATGAGACAATCTCAACCAGATGGCTTGTTCAAGAACAGAATAGATAAGGACAAGAACAATTTGTTTTTCTGCAGATACTAATGTCCAAGTCTAAAAGGCTTATAAATTTATAGGAGCATTAGAGCTTTCTGCAACCAATTAGCTGTTCCAATTTTATCTTATGGATACACATCATTTTATCACTGCACTTTATTGTGGCTTCTGTTGCCAATCTGCTTTATAATTAGCATGGCAAGGATAGCTTTGCATAATACAGCTAACTACAGAACAGTTATAATAACAAGTGAATAGGGGGTAGTGATGCTTAAGATATTGGGTTAATTCCTAAACTACTGGAAATCTGAATCCTGCTTGATCTACATTTATAATTCAATTCTAATGCATGAATCTGTTATCTTGCAGGGTTATACCAAGTCAATTGATATCTGGTCAGTCGGCTGTATCCTGGCTGAGATGCTCTCCTGTAGACCTACTTTCCCAGGCAAGCACTATTTGGACCAGCTCAATCATATCCTTGGTAAGAAACAGTACCACCTTTGAATTTGTAAATGAAGGCATTGGATTTTCATTTTCTTTTAAAGGAAGATAACTGATAGCTCCTACAGTGTTTAACTTGGTCAAGTTCTTTGAAGTGCACAAAGCTGAGGGGTGATTTTAGAGGGGTGTAAAATCATGAAGAGAATAAATAAGAAACCTGAGGGGCAATGTTTTTCATGCAGAAGATGATGGATATATGGGAAGAGCTACTGGAGGAGGTAGTTGAGGCAGGTAAAATAAGTGTTAAAAACATTCGGGCAGGTACACAGATAGGAAAGATTTGGAGGAATAAAAGGCCATTCATGGGCTGATGGGACCAGCTCAGATGGGCACCTTGGTCAGCATGGACGAGTTGGGCCGAACATTCTGTTTCCATGCTATATGACTCAAGGTACTTTAGTGTGGGTTTTATCTACATCAAACAATAAATTTAGTTACTGAACTGTGCAAATAATCCTTTCCATTTCTTGTCTTAACAAAATTGTTATCCTGGTAACAAAAGTCCACCTAAAATCGCATTTGTTTTTAGGTATTCTTGGCTCTCCTTCTCCAGAGGACCTGAACTGTATAATTAATGTCAAAGCCAGAAACTACCTGCAATCTCTGCCACACAAGAACAAAGTTCCCTGGAACAGGCTGTTCCCCAAAGCTGATGTAAAAGGTAAGATTTAGCAGAAGAGGCGATTCAGATTCGTGAAAATATGCTTACATTGCTCGTTTGAAGTGAGACTTGAAAGAATTTAGAAATTGTTGCAGAATGCAAAAAGGTATGCCCAAACTCAGTTTTTTGCAGAGAAGAATAGTAAATGTGTATGAGCCATATTTTATATGGTCCAGGGTGAAAATGTATGTAATATACAGTGCTCAGGTGGTGATATTTTAGTAGCTAAAATTCGTTAGCGTTGTACCGTTGATGACTTGCGTTACAGTTACACTCTTATGTTGCATAAACAGTGCCCTCCATAAAGTTTGGGACAAAGATCCATCATTTATTTATTTGCCTCTGTACTCCACAATTTGAGATACTATGTATAAACACTGCTGTACTTTCTACATGGTGAAACCAAAGTGTATAAAAATGGCCTTCAGTAAAATCTGACAATGTGCACTTTAACCACATGTGATTTATTTTCTATTACAAATCTCAAATTGTGGAGTACAGAGGCAAATAAATAAACGATGGGTCTTTGGCCAAAACATTATAGAGGGCACTGTAGTGTTCCAAGATTCATACCATGCCAAGTGTACCAGCGACTTGACCATTTAGCGAACCAACCTTTAAAATCCACAGAAATATAAAGTAAAATGCTGGGAATATTGTGTTGCGAAATATATTACAGGCTGGTAAACATTCATCAGAACACCAAGGAATTAATACTTAGTTCCACTTGAGCAACAACATTGGCTTATTTCCCATCCTTCTATTTTCAACACACTATTGTGACCCAGCTGAAATTCATTAAATTCTGGGGCCTTCCTCTGCTCAATGATTTGATTCCATAGTCAATTCATGAATTGGTATCTCTTTCCTTTCTCAATCAGTTATAGAAGGACTTCAGTAATGTATATTCATGTGCAACGTTTGATCTTTTTTTAAATTTAAAAGTTAGCATTGTGCATGTGGAAAAAGATAGCTATCTGACAAATGTTCCACACTGATTTACCTCTCCCATTCATTTTTTTGACAAGCAAGAGAAACCTCCTGACAATCGGGTGTACTACTAAAAAATCTTTTTTTTCCCCAACTGTTCCAGGCTGGAACTTTATTATATAAGCTGAAACCACAGTTGGCTTATATAATAAGGGACCACACTACATGCATGGCACGCTGGCAAACAGGCCAAATGGCATGCTTGCAGGTGACATGGTGTAAAAGGCTGGAGTAATCTCAAATGCAAAATTTTGCTCTGTATTTTAGAGCCTCAAATACTGCATTTGGGAAGGTTGAGGGTTGCTTTGTCTTTGGTTAAAAAAACTTCTCTTCCCCAACACATCATTTCCACTTTCTGCATTGATGGGATTGTAGAGAAAAGGCCAGTTTTACTCAACACACTACCTTGGCAGTATGGTTGTCACTCCATGTTGCCCCAAATTAAGTAATGCAAATATGTCAATTTTGCTTTAAGTTTGTTTCTCATTATGTGGGACTGAATTCTTGACACTGGAAGTATTTTATCAAGTCAGCTTTACTCCTCTGATGCACAGGTACATTGTGCAATCTAATTCAACTCTGCCACTGGGTAAATACCAATTTGAGATGTCAAGACACTGTGGCCTTCATTACAAGTTTCACAAAGACATGGAGAGAAGCAAAGAAGAGTCAGTTGATAATGTACATCACAGAAATCCAGTGACTTGAAAACGGTGACTTAATGCTGATAATCTCGTTATTAAAAATAGAATAAGATGAGGAAAATGTGGCAACATAATGTTACAGTTGTCAAATAAGAAATGTGCTGACATTAATTTTGATGTATAATGTTTTCTTTTCACTGCAGCTCTGGATTTATTGGATAAAATGTTGACCTTCAACCCACATAAGAGGATTGAAGTGGAGGCAGCTCTTGCTCACCCTTACCTTGAACAATACTATGACCCCAGTGATGAGGTAGGACATGACACAGTTTGACTTTCATTTTGGGAATGTATTAACAGCTGTAGGAACTGCTTAAGATGGGAGAGTGAATTTGATTTGGTCTTACTAATTGTGTCTTGGTCTGGGGATGTACATTGGAACTTGAATAGTTTAAGGAGGTCGTTGAAAGGCCGTGTTTAATAAAGTTAATGGTGTGACTATTAGATAAAAATAAGATTAGCATCCAAAGAGCAAAACCAAGTCGATGACCTTCAATGAAAAGAGAAAATATTTTTTCAGCAAAAGGAGGTGGGGTATAGTGTCGTATAAAATGAAGCAAGATGTTACAGAGAAAACTAGAGGAAAAAGGAAATGTAAGGAGTAATCCTGTAATTATTAGTATTAATAATTACTGTATTATTAGTAATAATAATGACTAATGATTAAGGTTAAAAAACAGAATTTACATTATGAAAATCTGAAATAACATGAGATCAGGCCAGGGTGTAGGTCTTTATTGATATAGGTTGAGGCAGCTGAATGGTTTCCTCCACAGTGGTGAACACGTCCGTGGTACATTGCTTAGCAATGCAGTTTGATCTATGGACACATTGTGTTTTTTGATTTTTTGATTTTGTGTCTTTGGAGCGATTTCTATCTTTAATTTATGCATTTGCCCTTATTATTTATTTTTCTCCGACTATGTTTTTTTTCTCTTCTGTTAATTTTTGTAAGGTGTCCTTGAGACTTTGAAAGGCGCCCGAAGATTTTAATATTGATAAATGTATTGTGATTTTATGTCCTGTAAGGTGTCCTTGGGTGTCCAGAAAGGCGCCAGCAAATAAAATGCAATATTATTATTATTATTATTATTATTTCATCTGCAGCAGGTGCAATGTTAAATAATTTGGTGTTTTTGAGGGGTGGGACCTTGAAGCAAATGAGGCTATTTTATTTGCTATTATGTAATTTCAGCCTATTGCAGAAGCACCCTTTAAGTTTGACATGGAGTTGGATGACCTACCCAAGGAGAAGCTCAAGGAGCTGATTTTTGAAGAGACGGCCAGATTTCAACCACATTATCAGCATTCCTAAACTACAAGCACCCTTGCATACAGGTAACCTTCAACATGCTTGAGTGTAGAAAGATGATTAAACACCCGAGGGCTGTATAAATATTCTATTGCAAACCAAAAGTAAATCTATCTTGCTCAACTTTGTGACCTTCCGAAGGAGGTTCAGTTGCTGGTTGATATCTTAATACGCAACGCTTTATAAGATTTAGTATTCATCCATGAGGAATGCAAATAATAGGGAATAGAATAGGCGTTACCCTTGGCATTGTTGGCATCCGCATGCTAGCCACCTGAGAATGAGTTAATGTTTGATCTAACTCAACTCACCCTATATGCTATTACCATTTAATGTCTTTACCCATTACTACAATTCATAGCGTCTTAGAAACAGGCCTTTTTGACCCAATTTGTCTATGCTGGCCAAGAAGCCCAACTAATGTAGTCCCATTTGCCCTGCACCACTAATTCTTTAATGATACGGCCTCATCGGCCTTCTCTGGTAGGGAATTCCACGGGTACACCACTTTTTGGGTGAAGAGATTATGCTTATTGAAGTGGCCTCTCCAATACCCTCAGGCTGTCACCCAAGTTCTGAAATTCCCATGATTGGGAATTGACAGGATTTTAAGTTTTGGTGAAGTCCTCTGTCCTCTCAAATCGAGCCATAACATCCTTGGATAGGTTTGGTGAGGCTTTATTGTAATTCCTTAATAGCAAGTACAACTTTCCTCAGTTAAGGATAATCAACTCCACACACCCTGTGACTACAAAGATTAACATACCATTTTTCATGCTAACTGTCCTGCAGCAGCATGCTTCCTGTTATCAATTGATGCATAAAGATGCAAATCTCACTGCACCTTCCCCTTCCCTAATCTCTTGGTTATTTGATGATAATCTGCTTTCCTGTTTTTTGCCACCAAAGGGGATGATGTCACATTTACCACATTATGCTGTGTCAGCTGTACATTTGTCCACTCAACCTGTTCAATTTGTACTTGTGTTGAGTATCCCTGCAACCTCCTCGCAGCTCCCACTCCCACCAGCTTTTTTCATCTGTAAGCTTGCAGACTTTAAGTGAAATCATGTGTATAGTGTGAGTAACTGAAATACTTCCACTGAACCTTGTACTGCACTGGTTGCTCTCTGCCTCTCTTAAAAGGACCTATTTATTCCAACTCCATCATGAGATACAGATACAAATTCCTCGTATATGTTGCAAAGCATACTTGGCTCATAATGTATGATTATTATCATGTCTTCCAACCAGTTCTTTAACCATGCTCGTATATTAACCCCAATTCCATTTGCTTTAATATTACACCGTAATCTCTCAAATAGGACCCTGTTGTCTGGAACACCATGTAAGCCATGACCATGAGTAATGCACTACAGAAGTTCCACCAGCAGAGCCAATTAATTTGTTGAGATTGAATTATATTCACCATTCCATAAACTACAATTATGCTATTGTGTTCCCTGCACATTGTTCTGTGCAGACTAAACACTACAGTGGAGATTTAAGATGGGACTCGACTTAAAATTTGAAATATAAACATTGGAATGAAAAGTGTGAAATGAAGACCAATCGTACATCAACAATACTTGAATGCTAACAGTACAGATCTGCAATATTGGTATTTTCTGTTTATTTCAGGGTTTTTTTTGTTTTGGAGCAAATACTTGCATTCCAGTTTGTGCTAATTTTCAATGTGTTGCCTTTCTAGGGGCCAGGACTGCAGGACTGGACATGCTCAGAATTCGTTTGTTTCTAACTCCTCCTGAATCCTGTCTCGTGCATCTCAGCTTATTCATTGTACTCTTTTAAAAAAACTCTGCCGTGGCACCTGTAACCATGGAGATTGTCCATACTGGAAGCCTTGGCATTTTTTGCTTGCTGTGGACTCAGAGATGAGAATTCACACTTGGTTGTATTGGTATTGGCAAAAAAAATGGAAAGTTGTACAGCCAGTGTGCACACACACATTTATTGATCTATATCCTATGTAACTTAGCAATGGTGTTTGAAAGAAAGCAGGACTAACTTAGTGAATAAATAGACATAACATACAACAGACACATTTTGAGCACTTCAGTTTAGTTTTTTAATGCACTTTGAGATGTATCGAAACGTAACTGATCATTCAGTATTACGGTTGCTGTGTCTGGTCACATCAGATGTTTCAAATCTTTGATTAAATTGTGGGGGATTTCTAAACCTTGCATGCTCCTGTGAGATCCCCCAAGCATAGAGAGAGATTTAGATATTCAGTGTGAGATGTGACTAACCTGCATTCTTTTAAACCAGTGTTGCTCTGTTGAATGGTTGTATAGATTGTGTACTCTTACTCAAGCCTGTCAAGGTGGCTCCCTCACTGTCTTTTATTAATTTAAAAGTAAATTACTGGCATATATCCCTGAAATATTATGCAATGCTGATATCAACAACACTATTGTGTTTTACTCTAGTTTTCCTTTGAACAACATTCCATTCAATATATTAAAAAAAACAATCTATTCCATTTCAGAAACTTGCATTGGGTAACACAGATCCAAGGTAAAAAATCCTGGTCTGTGGAAAAAAAACTCTGCCTTGCATCCTCTGAAGATTTTCTGTACTGGCTAAATCGGAGGAAGTGCAAATGGATGCTTTGGTTTGAAAAATGATTGAGCAGTTTTAAAGGAAGCTTAGGTGAGTGGGTCTCCTTGAGAGCAGCTTGGAATTCTAAGACCCTGTGTGCTTATGGCATTGAGAAGGAAGGGTGCCATAAAAGATTCCTGTCCCTTTTCTGTGTTCGCAGAGTGTTTGTGGATGAAGCCTGTACAACGTGGAGCTTTCTTAGCTATATTTGAATTTAAAGTGCAGTGCCTGATCCTTAGTCTCGAAACCTATTGTGGTGACAATTGCCTTGTACAATTTACTGTGTCCAAGCATGACTGTTAAGCTTTGTATACAAAGACTGTCCAAGTGCCACACACAAAAACACACTCACACGCACATACACACATACATGCGCACACGTACGTATCAGACACATACAGATCCAGAGTAGGAGTAAATCTTACTGCTTCAAGCTTCGTCCTATAGACCTCATTGGTTTCCTCTCTGGTTTTGCTTCCTGTATAAATCATGCTTTATTCCTTTTTTTAAAAAAAAAGCCGCCTTTTGCAGACTCTGTGATGTAACTGTATAGAGCGCACTATCATGTAACTCGTTCAGTTGGCTTTTTGTTCTAGTTGGTCTGCTGCCTTTATAAATTGTGTACCCTCCAGAGAAATCTAAACATGTATAATAAATGGAAAAGCGGTTATGGTTAAATTTTAATGGAAAAACCTGCAACAATAGGTGTCAAAATGTGATGTCACCGCATAGACATACCTGATTGTATTGTGACTGGTATTGGATTTAAGCATATTATATATATGGACAAACTTGTAGGTACAAAGATTTATTTTGCCTTAAGTTTATTTCAATGTTATATGTAAACAAATTTTAATCCTTTAATGAATGTTCTTTTTGTTCCCGGCACATACAGCTCTTGTAAAATTATTTAAATCAGTGTCTCCCTGCATCTTTTAAATACAGTATGTTCTATACACAACTTCTAACAGCGTGCATGACTAATCTCTTCATTTCTGTGCCTTATGTTCTATATATTCATCAGATCTATTGCCTTCTGTTGCCTTTTTCACTTAACTGGAAGTGAACAATTAGTGGAGTGAAAGATAGCTGCCAAGTATTTGCTCTGATTGATTTCAAGGAATCAGGGTAATGACCATGAGCTGATGTAGGCTGTTGGCCCACCCAGAAGTTGCCAGAATTTCCATTATATGATTGCAGACTCCTAACCTTCGAAGTGTGTACCATGTGCTTGAGCATTGATGGAAAGAGTCAAATGTGATCCAAACAATTTATGTGGAGCATGCTTTAAATGGTAGTTGAGGGAGAGTTTGACATTTAAAGACTTTTCTGTCAACTGGAGGGCTCTTCTTTGCAAAGCCAATGTATTTTTTTTTTGTTTTGAATATTAGACAACAGCAGGTCCATTTATGTGTATGCCATTGTTTATAAAACCTATTGCCAAGTCATGTGTTTTAGAAAACGTCATGCAATTATGCACTTTGGCGTGGCCCATCTGCAACTGAATCAGGGGAAGACGAGGGTAGATGGATTGGAATGGGAGTGTAAGCTGTGCTCTCCTCCCATAACCCCCAGGCAATCTCTAGAACAGATTGGAAAATAAGACATTATTAGTTCCATCTGAACTCTGAACCAAAGGCAAAATTCTTTATTAAATGAGTGAAATGCAGGATGATATATGCAATCATATTTCATTGTGTAAAGTATTGTTTTGCATTGCCACCCAGTTAATTTTATTGTTGCAGCTTTTCATTAAAGTGTGCTTTCATCAGTCCAAGCCATAGTTTTATTTGCAGGGATGAACAATATGCGACTTGGGGAATTCTGACTGCAATTATTAAATTCAAACTTTACACATGGCTGACCTATTGTCAGGTTTGCCTCGAGCAAAGTCACAGTCTCCCGCCCAATTGAGGCTCTAGGACAGGCCCCATTAAAAGGCCCTGCTATGATAGCAAACACAGCCCATGTACAGCTCTGGCTCATTGAAAGCATAACCAAATCTGCCAACTAAAGCAATATTTTTAAAACTCTGACATAGGGACATTTATGAATAACTTCCACAGTCATGTTTTGACCCTGGTGTGATGCAGTTTAACAGATCTGCACTGCACAGTTGCTTTATAGTTTTGCCTAATTTCTCGTTTGTGGACCCTGTGTTTGACCACTCGCTTGCCTGACCTGTTTTTACCTTGACTGCTTTCTTCAAGTGAGCTCTGGCGCTGTCAAGAAGTTGAACAAGGGGCAAAATGCAAAGACACCAGAACTGTTGGAAATATGGAAATCGAGCAAAATGTTGGAAATTCTCAGGTCAGGCAGTTGGCGGGATGGGTGGTGGTGGTAAAATCAAATGAACTTTGACCTTGCATTAGTAATGGTTGGTTCACCCTTGTAGGTTGAGTAGAGGTCTTCTAGAAAGTTGTTTTCCCTATCTGGGTTGGATTTTGTTTAAATTGTAGAGCAGTCCCACATCACAAGCACCAGTTACAATTTGGAAGAGGTGCAAGTGAATTTCAGTTTCATCTACTCTGAGCCTTTAGACGGTGGGCAGTTATTGCCGCTCTGGTTGCTCAGGAAGGTTCCATGGGAAGGGTAGTGGATGTTGGTGTGATGGAAGGGTGAACCAGTTAGGTGCAGAGAGAGTAAGACTTTTAATTGCTGGGAGGGAAGCATGCTAAACACTAGCTAATTATGGCAAATAATTGTAGATAAACAGAAAATTATCGACATTAAACAAAGATATTGTGAAAGGTATTGGTAAATAATCATCTTGCCATTATGAAGTCTTGTTGAGAACAGTTGATTATGTGGATGTTTAACATGATTCCTGATATATTAAGAGGCTAAAAATGTGGCAGCTTTCAATTTCCGTGGTGATGGATCTGTATGACTACTGCTTTGGTAATTGTTCCTCATAAGATTTTAGCATAAATTGGTCCATGTGGACACCAGGTAAGGAACCTACTCATTAATTCTGTACACTGCACAAGATTAAACAAAATTGCATAGTGCTTTGAGCTGGCATGTATACCAATCATTTTGTAATAAAAGCTAATAATGCATTTTCCCTCTTAATTGCATGTTTCCCCAGCACGTTCTTCAATGACTTGAGTACAAACACATCCAGGTCCTATTGAGCATGTATACTTATCAGTTTCACTAATCAACAAATGGTCTGCATTTTTATGTGTGTACATGAGTGGGTAACTTCACATTTTCCACATTGTAGCCTATTTGCTATGTTGTGTCCTACTCATTTGTTTATATCCCCATGAAGCTGCTTGCATCCACCAATCTTAGGATTCTCGGAAATTTGGCTGATTGTTATAAGCTAGTCATAGCACCAGTCCCTGTATTAAACCACTAGTCACAGCCTGGATTGCAGGAAATATCTGCTTAATTGCATCCTTTATGTACAGTGTCTATATATTACCCCAGCCCTGCACTGCCTCCTACCTCCTCTCCAAAATCCCAAACAGGATTGCTCTGGCAGACCCAATGTTTTTGCCTGCTTCTGCCCACTGAACTCCATACCTTGATTATATCCTATCTACCCTCTTCAGTCCCTTCCAATCTATATCTGAGAAATCTCACACGCCCTACAACTCTTCAATAACTTTCAATTTCTCGGATCACATCGCCTCATTTTTACCATGGATGTCCAGTCCCTCTATACATCTACACTTCACCAGGAAGGTCTCAAGGCCCTCCGTTTCTTCCTCAGACAGAGACCAATTCCCTCAACTAACACTCTCCTCCACCTGGTGGAACTTCACCTCGCCTTCAATAACTTCTCTTTTGACTCCTCACTTTCTCCCAGTTAGAAATGTACACTTGTATGGGCCCCAGCTATGCCTGCCTTGTGGTTATGTTGGACAGTCCTTGTTCCAAATATACAATGCCAACCTCCTCCCGCATTTTCCCACTGCATTGACTTTGCATCAGGGCTGCTTCCTGCACCCATGCCGAAGTTGTTGATTTCCATCAGCTTCGCCACTAACTTCCACCCTGTCCTCAAATTCACTTGGACCATCTTTGACACCCCTCTCACCTTCCTTGATCTTTCTCCATCACAGGGGCCAGAATATCTGCAACTAACCTAACAACTCTACAACACTTCTCCCACCCTGCCTGCTGCAAAGATACTCCCAATTCCTGTCTCCTCCCCATCTGCTCCCAAGATGTCTGTCTTTAATGAATGTGGTTTTCCCCCTGCTGTCATAGATGGATTCCTCGTCGCATCTACTCTTTGTCCCATAATTCTGCTCTTTCCCCTTCCCCTAGACACAAGGATAGTTTCCCTGCCCCTCACCTTTAACCCCCAGCAGCCTCCGCATCCAACACGCCATCGTCAGACATTTCCCCCGCCTTCAACGTGATCCCCACCCCCTCTGGTCGTGTTGTTTCCGTATCTAATACTATCCCCTTAGTCTGGTTCAGTCAATCACTGAAACGAACACTGGAGTCCAAACTCTTCTTTCGTTGTAAACGGTACCGCGGGGCCGGACTCTGATCTACTCACTCGAGTCTTCACAGCCTCGTGTAAACAGAACAGAAGAAAGAGACAACAGGCACGCCCAAACAAATTGCCTACACCTCTATACCCCTAAACAGAGGCGGGGACAAAGGCACGAAAATAAAATGGGAGGACCATCCCTACATGCCAATCACATCTTACAGATATGCGATCACGCTAAGAGGCACTTACTCTGCTTACTTGCAAACAATGTATACAAAAAAAAACAACACACATACTATGTATAAACACAAAATCCTTTACCCAATCACAGACCTGGGTTTAGCGTCTGTTTAACAGAAACACAGACTCCGCGGCACTTAGCTTCCTTGGAACAGAACAGAAACAGTTGGGAGCTTCTTTACAAATCTAGATTTGATGGCAACATTTAATTACATGAGCTTCGTGCATCTGGTGTCACAGACCCACAAAAGCCCCTTCCCCTCCACTTGCTCGCCTTTCCCCTCGAATTTTCCCTCCACCTACATTCCTTCCAACTTCACAACTCGCAACTTTTCTGTCTTAAACTTCACAATTTGTAACTCTTGGGCTCTCACTGTCTTTTCATCACTGGCCTTTGTTCAACAAGCTGCCTATCAAATGACCCTCATCGGCGTCCACCTATTACTGGCCATGCTCTCTCCTGCCCCTCCTCTCTTCTAGCTTTATTTCCTGCCCCCCTCTCCCCACTGCAATCGGTCTGAAGAAGGGTCCTGACCTGAAATGTCACTTACTCAAGTTCTCCAAAGATGCTGCCTGACCCACTTGAGTCCTGCATTTTGTTTTTGGTAAACGGAACTAACTTCCCTATATATCTCCCATTTCCTAATTGTTGATCAATTAGTTCTTATCGATAATAGGAACTTATTGAAGCCTCTGAAAATCGAACTCACTACATCCAGTGTTCCGCCTCTTTATCTTTATTAGTCAGATCCACAACGAACTCCACCCAATTTAGTAAAGATGATTTTCCTTTCATAACATGCATCTGCTCAATGTTATTAATCTTTGGTGTGTCCTCCATGCATGAGAGCAGTAGAAGATTTTTTTTAATTTTACTAAGACTACATGTTTTTCCTCAGCAGAATTTCCTCTCCCCAATCAGGATTCGGTCAGCTAAATCGTCATTGCACACTGTTTCCAGAATGTTGTTTCTTAAATAGGCAGACCAGACCTGGACTAAATATTGTTGGTTACACAAAAAAAGCTGGAGAATCTCAGCGGGTGCAGCAGCATCTATGGAGCGAAGGAAATAGGCAACGTTTCGGGCCGAAACCCTTCTTCAGACTAAATATTGTTGGTGCTGTTCTGTCTATAATGGAGCTAAACATGCCCTTCAACCCATTGTTTTATGATGGCTCATTCTCGAGTAAGTAGGGCAAATGCTGCCATTGCCAACAATTTGTAGGCCTTGAAAAATACATTAATGTTGGCACAGCAGTTGAGCTGCTACCTCAGTGCCAAAGATGATAATTTGATCCTGAACTCGGGTGCTGTCTGTGTGGAGTTTGTTCGTTCTCTGTATGACCACGTGGGTTTTATCCAGATGCCCTGGTTTCCTCCTACACTCCAAAGATGTGCAGGTTTGTAGATTAATTGGCTTCTGTAAATTGCACCTAGTGGGTAGGATGCAAAGGTGGGACATGGGACAGACAGTGATCAATGGTTAGTGTTGACTTGGTGGGTCGAAAGGTCTATTTCCACACTGGACTAAACACCCTAAACTAAACACATTCACTTGACCTAATAATCAACTTGCTATTTTACTTGCAGAAAGTATATATTCTATAATTATGTACTATTAAGGGGGCATTTTCCCTATTAAATGGCCTGTCCCACTTGGGCGACCTAATCCGAGAGTTCTGGTGAGTTTGCCCTCGACTCATACTCGCAGCATTCCGACACGAGGTCGTAGGAGGTCTTCGTAACTCTCCTTCTTGCTCGAGAGTGGTCTCCGCGTACTCAAGGCCTCGGCTAGGTCGCCGCGTTTTTTTTCAATGTTAGAAAATGCCCGCGAGTAAAAAAAGGTCACCATGGGAAAAATCGCTACTTTTTTTTACTCGTAGGTTTAGTCGTAGTAGGTCGACATGTTAGTCGTAGGTAATGGAGGGTAGTTGAAGGTAGTCATAGATAGTCATCATAGTCGAAGGAGGTCTTCAACATGTCATTTTTTCAAACTCTTCTAAACTTGCCAATTAGACCGCCCAAGTGGGACAGCCCATTAAGTCTATGCTGGGGAACAGAGCAATCCCATCTCATTGACTTGCCCTCTCACCTATTTTGCCAATTTTCCAACCAACTCTCCCCGATTCCACCACCTACTAGGTGAGATTTGGTGTGGCCAATTAACATCAACTTGTCTTTGTAATTAATTCTATTGCTGGATCTCTGGATACAGGGGAGGGGGGGGTGGGTGTTGGTAGATGGTTGGACAAAGGCCATAAATGAAAAGCCAAAAGGCTTTGGGATGAGGAGAGGCATGAAATGTGTAGCCAGAGGAAGGGATATATGTGGAAGAGGATTGTGGGGGAAATAGGTGTGAATCGGGTAGGGGCACAGGGAATGGGAGGGGGTGTTTGTTGGTTATTATTAGCCTAAAATTGGATAATTCAATGTTCATCGTTGGGTTATAAGCTACTATAGCAGAATATGAGATGTTGTTCCTCCAGTTTCTACGTGGCTTAATTCGTTCCTGGACCACCTCCATTACCAGAAAGGTCAGTATGGGAAGGGTTAGCACCCAGAGAATTCAGCAGGCCTTGTTGGGTCGAGTGCAAATGTTTATTGAAATGGTCACTTAGTCTAGGTTCAGTCTCCAAAAGAAACAAACAAAGTCGTGCAATAACTCAAGAAGGTCAGGCAGCATCTCTGGAAGACACAAACAGCTGATATTGTGGGTCACGCCCCTTCTTCAGACTGATTGACGCATGGGGCGTACAGTTGGAAGAAGTGAGTGAGGGCAGGACAAAGTCGGGCAAATGATAGATACAGGTGAGTGGGTTTGATTGGCAGATTGTTGGGCAAAGGCCAGGGATAAGGAGAGAGGAGTGTCAAATGGGAAGCTGGAGGAAGGGATAATGGTAGATGGGGCAAGGGAGGTGAGATTGTGGTAGAAATTGCGTGCATCCATGTGGGGCACAGGTGAGGAGGAGGGGACGGAGGTGTTTGCTTAGTTACGTAAAAATTGAAAACATTCATGCTTGGGCACAGTAAATTAACTGTAACTCACAGCCTTTTGTTGTTCATCTCTGGAATTTGTCCAACCATCTGTCAAACAAACTTTCCTCACCTGTATCTAGTTACCTGGTGGCGTCCCACCCTTGCATATCTTCCGGCTTTCACACCCATACTGAAGAAGGATCCTGACCCAAAACATCACCTATTCATATCCTCAGATGCTGTCTGACCTGCTGAGTTACTCCAGACTCCTGAGTTGTTTGTCCCTGGTATCTATATTTGATCTCGCCACATCGGGAGCACTGAATGCAGTAGATAACTTCAATTTCATTTGCACCTCATCAGAAATTCAAATAACCCACGATTAAATACAAAATCAAGCAGATACCATTCAGGTAAAAAAATAGGTATTCATTAGGTAAAATGCCAAGGCAAAGCAAACTCCCAAGAAAGAAATTATTGCCAAATCTAACTATTCATTCGTACTGCCAAACCCTATTCCAGGGTATTGAGGAGGCTATCACCAGGCACATAGAAATAGGGATAAGGTGCAAGGTCTAATACCCTCATCAGAACTGGGAATGAGAAAAAGTTTAATCACACTGGAAAATCATACACTTTCCAGGACATCCACTTTCTACTCTAATCTCAACATTCCCCCAGCACAAAATGGCCTACTTAACTTGCACTGCAAGTAACACCTAAATACTCATTCCCTCCACCGCTGCTGCTCCTTGCCTGTAGTATGTAGCATCTACAAAATGCACTACTGTTGCGCAGCCTGGTTAATTTCACAAATCTCTCAAACATGCGGACATGAGAACCAAGCAGATAAGAGTAAACGCCAGTGAGAGCTTCATCGGTAGCAGTTTCCCCTCCAGGTCGCACTTGTAATTCACATCATTCCTTCATCACTGGTAAATGCTGGAATCACTACCTTTATAATAACGTATAAAGTACTGAGCAGATGACTGCTGCTATTCAAGAAGGTGGTTCACCACCTTCTCAATTAGGGTTGGGCAGCAGCTTATCTACTCGGCAACCATAGAATACAGAAAATAAAAGGTATAGCACTGGAGCAGGCACTTTAGCCCACAATATCTATGCTGATGTTGATGTCAAGATAAACTAATCTCACCTGATTTCACAAGATCCTTGTCCTTCCCTTCCCATAATGTGCCTACCTCTTAAATGCCTCTAACAAATATGCTTCCACCACCAACCCAGGCAGTGAGTTCCAGACAGCTACTACCATCTGTATAAACAGCAGGCCCTGTACATCTCCATTAAACATTGCCACTCAGCTTAAAGCTATGCCCTCTTGTCTTTGACATTTCAATCCCGGAATAAGGTTCTTCTGCCTGTCTACCCTTTTTATATGCCTGTCTTAATTTTGTATACTTGTATTGAATGAATGAATACGTTTATCTCGCTACATCGGGAGCACTGAATGCAGTAGATAACTTCAATTTCAAGTGACAACATGAAATACAGTGACAGTTAGGAATGACACATAAAATATTAAACAATAATAAAACATTATTGATTAAACGTGAATTAAATGAAATAGCAGAGGAAAAGGAGGCTACAGATTTTTGATTATTGAGTAGAGCTACTACTTGTGGGGGAAAAAAGCTGTTTTTATGTCTCGCTGTGGCAGCTTTGACAGTCCGGAGTCGCCTTCCAGAGGGAAGTGATTCAAAAAGTTTGTGGCCAGGTTGAGAGGAGTCGGAGATGATCTACCCGCTCGCTTCCTGGCCCTTGCAGACCAGTTCGTCAAAGGTGGGAATGTTGCAGCCTATAACCTTCTCAGCTGATCGGAAGATTCGCTGCAGCCTCTGGATGTCATGCTTGGTGGCTGAGCCAAACCAAACCATGATGGAGAAGGTGAGGACAGACTCTATGATGGCCGTATAGAATCGGACCATCATTGCCTGTGGCAGATTGTGCTTCCTCAGCTGCTGCAGGAAGTTGTGCCTTTTTGACTGGAGTCGACGGTGGTCCCCCATTTAAGGTCCTTGCGGAAGATGGTTCCCAGGAACTTAAAAGACTCCATTGATGTGACTGGGGTGAGGTGGTGGAGGAGCTCTCCTAAAGTCTACAATCAATTCCACTGTCTTAAGAGCATTGAGCTCCAGGTTGTTGCGATGGCACCAGGACGCTGGCTGTGTCTCCCTGGTATTCTAGAGAAAACAATTCCAGTTTGTCCAAATCTCTGAGTCCCTGCCTTTTGCAAAGAATCTTATCTACACTTCCTCCCACCCTGCCTGTTGCAAAACGCCATCCCATACTCTGCTTTCAATACCATTATTCCATCCAAGTTCATCTCTGAATTCAAGAGACCACAATCCGTGAGGATCGGTGACAAATCTTCCTCTATGCTAATCCTCAACACTGATGCCTCCAAGGATGTGTTCTCAGCACTCTACTGCACTGCTTATCCACTCATGATTGCACAGCCAAATACCGATCCAACTCCATTTACAAGTTGGCAGATGACACCACCGTAGTGGGTCGGTTATCAAATACAATACAATACAATACGGTTTATTTGTCACATTGCACATAAAGTGCAAGTGAAATGAATATGTCAGCAGCGGTACAATGATAAAGAACACACACAAAAACACAATAAAAATTTAACAAAAACATCCACCACAGCATTCATCACTGTGGTGGAAGGCACACAATTTGGCCAGTCCTCCATTTTTCCCCGTGGTCGGGACCTCAACCCTCTGCAGCCGTTGCTGCGGGCGTCCAGATGGTAAAAGGACAAGGTACAAGTCCAGGATCGGCTCTTCCCCACCTGAGACCGCGGCTTTTAAGTTCTCCCCGTGACCGTGTGGGTTTTCTCCGAGATCTTCAGTTTCCTCCCACACTCGAACGACCTACAGACGAGACAGAGCACAGGAAGGAGATTGAGCACCTTGTAACCTGATGCCAATACAACAACCTCTCAATGTCAGCAACACAAAGGGAATTGTGATTGACCAGAAAACGAAGCCGTACCTACATCCATACAGTACACACGTACATTTAATACCAATAAAGTAGAGATGGTTGAATACTTCAAGTTCTCAGGAATAAATATCATCAACAATTTGTCCTGGACGAGCCACATTGAATCAATGATCTAGAAATCATACCAACGCCTCTACTCCCTTCGGTTTAGTTTATTTAGTTTAGAGATACAGCACGGAAACAGACCCTTCGACCCACCGAGTCTGCAGCCACCAGTGATCCCTGCACATTAACACTATCCTAGGGACAATTTACATTTATACCAAGCCAATAAGCCTACAAATCTGTAGGGCGTTCGAGTGTGGGAGGAAATTGAAGATCTCAGAAAACCCACGCGGTCACGGGGAGAACGTGCAAGCTGCGAACAGGCAGCACCCGTGGTCGGGATCGATCCTGGGTCTCTGGTGCTGTAAGGCAGCAAATCTACTGCAGCGCCACCACGCCGACCAGGGTTTAGGAAGTTCAGCATGCCCCCAACAACCCTCACCAATATCTACAGATGCACCATAGAAAGCATTTTCTTAAGGATGCATCACAACATGGTTTGGGCACACTCCATCCAAGGCCACAAGAAATGACACAGAATTGTGGACGTAGTCCAGGCCATCGCTTCCATTGACTCCTTCTACACTTCATGCTGCCTCAGCAAGGCCACCAGCATAATCAAGGGCCAGTCGCACCCTAGTCACTCCCTCTTCTTCCCGCTCCCATCAGGGAAAAGGTACAGAAGTTTGAAAATGTATACCTCCAGATTCGGGGACAGTTTCTTCCCAGCTATTATCAGGCAACTGAACTTTCCTCACACCAGCCGGAATGTAGTCCTGACCTCCCATTTACCTCATTGGTGACTTTTGTACTATCTTTGTTCACACTAACAGCATTGATATGCAGAGGGACCTTGGTATCCAAGTCCATAGCTTCCTGAAAGTGGCAACAGAAATGCATTAGTCTGGGCTTTAAGTATAAGTGTCAGGAAAACATGTTGCAGCTTTATAGGAATTTCGTTAGACTGCATTTGGTGTATTGTGTGAGGCTTTGGCCATATCTTTGTTGGAAGGTTGTGGTGCCTTTGGAGAATGTGCAAAAAAAGTTTTGCCAGAAAGCTGCTTGGGTTAGAGGGTATTATTAATTAGAAGGAGAGGTTGGACAAACTTGGATAATTTTCTCTGGAATGTCAGAGGTTGAGGGGAGACATAATAAAAGTATATAAAAATTATTGGAAGCATAGATAAGATAGACATTCATAACCTTTATCCCAGGGTAAAAATGTCAAAGACTAGAAGGCACAGCTTTAAGATCAGAGAGGAAAGGTTTAAAGGAGATGTGTGGGGTAAGTCATTTTACACAGACTGTGGTGGATGCCTGGAACGCATTGCCAGGGGTGGTGGTGGAAGCAGATATTAGAGTGGCGTTTAAGAAGCTTTTAGAGAGGCATATCGTTTTGCTGGGAATGGAGAGATATGGATCATGTGCAGGCATAGCAGTTTAACGCCTGTTGGGCACAGACATAGTGGGCTAAAGGGCTTGTTTCTGTGCTGTTCTGTAGATAATCGAGTCATTTTCATTTTGAAATGCTACTGCTAATAGAATACCACAGAGACTGGTGCTAGAATTTCAGCTGTTCCCATTTGCATCATTTATTTGAATGAGGGGATAAAGTGAAATATATGCAGATTTGATACAGATACAAAACTGAGATACAGCAAGGGCCGTGGAGAGGTTACGGACAGGATTCAGATGGATTAAGTGAATGAGCAAAGACATGGAATATGGAAATATGTTGGAAAATGTGAGATCATTCACTTTTGGGAGAAAGAAAACAGAAATAGTGAGAGTTTAAAAGGCATTGGTGTCCGTGGGAACTTGGGTGTTCTTGCATATGAATCACAGACATGCATCCAAAGCAAGTAATTAGAACAGGAAATGGGATGTTGGCTTTTATTGCAAGAGGATTTCAATACAAGTGTAGACATCTTGCATCAATTATCTCAGCCCAGAAGTGAGACCACATCTGGAATATTGAGTTCAATTTGATCAGCCTAACGATATACTTGTGATAGAGGGAGTTTAACAAAGGTTCACTAGATTGAGTCCTAAGATATTGTGGCTGCCCAATGTGGAGAAATGAATTTGAACTAAGCTTATTCATTCTTGCATCTGCAAAGATGAGAAGTGATTTCATTGATATGCACAAAATTCTTACAGTATTGTAAAGCATACAGAGATGATGTTACCACTGGGGTGTGGTTTCTATCCAGAACAGGAGTCTCGAAATCAGGCTTGCCAGTGAGGAGAGGATTGAGAAGAGACTATTTCAGCCAGATGATAGTGGATATTTTATGATTCTGTACGCAAGAAGGTTATGGAGGCTCAGTTGCTGAATACATTCAGGATAAAAGCCAATTGATTTTTTGATATGGAGGGAATTGGGGGATTTGTGTTGGTACAAGAAATGGTCTTTAAATGGTGGACGAGCTAGAGGGAACAAAGGGCCTATTTCTGTCTTATCAAGTCTAAGAGAGGTGCTGATATGCTTAACATTACTTTTACTTTCTATGACTCTAACTTGGGAAACCATTTTCCGGTAATTATTATATTCATATCCCTTTGGAAGGAATACCAACCCAAAATGTCATATCTTAATTTCCCTCCACAGATGCTGCCTGACCTGCTGAGTTCCTCCAGCAGTTTGATTGTTGCTCAGGATTCCAACACCTGCAGTTTCATGTGTCTCTGATTATTATATGGTAGTTTTAATCTTGAATGCACTGACAATAGACAATAGGTGCAAGAGTAGGCCATTCGGCCCTTCGAACCAGCACTGCCATTCAATGTGATCATGGCTGATCATCCACAATCAGTACCCCGTTCCTGCCTTCTCCCATATCCCTTGACTACGCTATCTTTTAGAGCTCTATCTAACTCTCTCTTGAAAGCATCCAGAGAACCGGCCTCCACTGCCCTCTGAGGCAGAGAATTCCACAGACTCACAACTCTCTGTGTGAAAAAGTATTTCCTCATCTCCGTTCTAAATGTCCTACCCCTTATTCTTAAACTGTGGCCCCTGGTTCTGGACTCCAACATCGGGAACATGTTTCCTGCCTCTAGGATGTCCAAACCCTTAATAATCCTATATGTTTCATTAAGATACCCTCTCATCCTTCTAAATTCCAGAGTATACAAACCCAGCCGCTCCATTCTCTCAGCTTATGGCAGTCCCACCATTCCAGGAATTAACCTTGTGAACTTACACTGCACTCCCTTAATAGCAAGAATGTCCTTCCTCAAATTTGGAGACCAAAACTGCACACAATACTCCAGGTGTGGTCTCACTAGGGCCCTGTACAACTGCAGAAGGACCTCTTTGCTCCTATACTCAACTCCTCTTGTTATGAAGGCCAACATGCCATTCACTTTCTTCACTGCCTGCTGCACCTGCATGCTTATTTCAGTGACTGATGAACAAGAACCCCCCAGATCCCGTGGTACTTCCCCTTTTCCCAACTTGACACCATTTAGATAATAATCTGCTCTCCTGCCTTCCTGTTTTTGCCACTAAATTGGATAACCTCACATTTATCCACATTAAACTGCATCTGCCCATTCACCCAACCTGTCCAAGTCACCCTGTATCCTCATAGCATCCTCCTCACAGTTCGCACTGCCACCCACCTTTGTGTCATCTGCAAATTTGCTAATGTTACTTTTAATCCCCTCATCTAAATCATCAATATATATTGTAAATAGCTGTGGTCCCAGCACCCCAGACATGTGACTAATGGTGATTTAGATGATGTCCTACTTTACAATAGGAGGGGCACTGTACGATTTTGAGTAAATATCTATATCTAAGCAAGAAGGTTTACTTGTGGACTGTAGCAAGTCAGGCTATAAATCAATGTTGCTTCTACTGACGGTTCAATTAGCCAAGTGGGAGGTTTGGCGAAATTGATGTATTGTTGGTGAGGCAGGGAAGTGAAATGTCTTACATTTTATGAAAATTGAGGACAGAAGATAGAAACCTGGTAATGATAATTGTGGGAACAATTGTTTAAAAAGTGAGCTATTTCTAATTTCTGAGGCTAGTGGGAGCTAATTCACTTTTGATTCTGCTACTTGTATAAAGAAAGCTAAGCTGAGAGTAAAACACGTGGAAATAATTCCCAAACCAGCCGCTGCACAATATATAAATGTGACAAAAGTGTAACTGCTATTCAGTGTTGGCATTTAATAGATGCAAGTCTCAATATGTGGATAGTTGCTCTCACATGGTCTTGCTCATAGCTAGTGAAGGAAGTGGTATGTTCTTGAACTCTGTTTGTTGTGACATTACAGGCATTACACCTCTAGCTGTGGTGCAATAAGAATAACTAGGTTTTTTGGAAATTGTGTTTCTTTTATGTAGTTTAAGATCGCCGTGGAGAAGGTAAGATTAATAATCAGGGGGTTGGGTGACTAATATTTCTTCACTGGGGCTAGCATGCAAATTATCATTGATATTACAGCTGGCAGCAAGATCCCCAATTACAACTGAAGTTGTATTTAGAAAGCACCTTTTATCTACCGAAATATTCGAAGAAGCGTTGCAAACAAAATTTGGTGCTGACTCACTAAGAAGACATTAGGATATATGAGCAAAAGCTTGGTCAAAGAGAGTTTGAAATCAAAGAAGGATAAAACCATAAAGATTTAGGGAAGGAATTTGAGAGCTTGCTGTTTTGTAGTTGAAGGCATGGCCACCAGCGGTGGACCAATACATTCAGGATAGTGAAGGGGCTGGAATTGGGAAGTGCAGATAATTTGGAGGGTTGTAGATCTGGAGGAGATAACAGAGTTGGAGAACAGCAAGGTTGAGGAATGGGTTAAAATAAGGATGAGCTGATCCACAGGTCAGCCAGTGAAGATAAAGCGATGATAGTTTTTAAGTTTTACTTTAAAATGTTGTTTTATTGTTACCATTTTATTGTGCCTTCACTCCATGCTCTGATACCAGCCTATGTATGCCTTGAACATAAAATTCTGTACTCCTACCTCGGAAATGTCAAATTGGTGGTTTAAACCTCTCAAAGGGATTAACCATTAAAATAAAGCCAACAGTGGTGTGGAGTTGATAGAGTGATGTGCTGTCAGAGATATGATCTTTCACATGAGGCATTAAACTAAGGTGAAACTGAAACAACACTAGAGACATGATAGAAGAACAGGGTAATTTTCCCTTGATATCTTTCCATTTTTTTTATCCCTCGGTATAAACCAGCTAGAATACGATTTCTGGTCATTAAGACATTACTGTTTGTGGAATATTTTTCTGCATAAATTGACTGTTGCAATACATTGTTGCAACGATGTTAACATTTCAGTCTGGATTTAATTTAATTTTACTACTCTGGGACATTCAGAAACTGTGAAAGATGCTAAATAAATCATTGTATTTCTCCATCAGTCATTAGCATTACAGAACAGGAGTGTTGGCAAGAGAGCAGAAGGCTCTCCGTTTGTTGTTTATCAAACAGTCAGAAATCTTCAAGTTACTTCCTTTCAGAGCCCCATTCCTAAAGCTACTTCTAAGCAACCTGTTTCATGCACCAGTGGGTGCGGTTTTGCTAGAGTTGGAAAATACAAACTCCCGGCCAGGAGATGAAGATCAAAAAATCTGCAGAACCTGAAAAGCATCGGCAGCATTGGCAGAAATGGGGAAGGGAGAAGACAAATTAGTTTGAATGTAATGAATTTGAGAAACGTCTCCTCAGCTGGAATCTCAGCCGAACATTACATCAGTGCATTCAACAAATTAGTTTTAAGTTACAGAAAAGCTGGGGAGGAATAGAGAGGCAAAAGAAATGGGGGTGATTGACGACCTGGTGACAGAAAAGGGAAAGAGATTGATGACTTTGCCTTAACATTCACTTTCCACAGGGATTAAACATTTAGGAGAAGGCAGGAGAATGGGTTTAGGAGGGAGAGATAGAACAGCTATGATTGAATGGCCGAGTAGACTTGATGGGCCGAATGGCCTGTTTCTGCTCCTATCACTTATGAATTTATAAATAGCAACATTTCTAACAAGCATAAGCTCAAAGTATCAGTACATTTAATACATATATTTTGTACAAGAAAGGGCCTTCTCTGGGGTATTACCAATAAGCAATAATTCTTGTCTTTGTCAGGAAAGCTAGCATTCTGCCAATAAACCTGAGAGAGAATTGGGGAATATTGCAATGGCTGTGGTGCTGAGGTTGACTCGCTTTCAATTCACCAGATTTTGTAAGATATTATTCCTAGCTGCAACATAGTTGTTGTGGTCTTGAATAGTGGAGAGAGAAGACGATCTCCTTCGACCTCCCTTCGACTATGATGAAGACTATGTACGACCACCCTCGATTACCTACAACTAACATGCCGACCTACTGCGACTAAACCCACGAGTAAAAAAAATATTGATTTTTTTTTTTCCATGGCGTCCTTTTTTTACACGCGGGCATTTTTCAACATGTTGGAAAAATACGCCGCGACCTAGCTGAGGCCTCGAGTACGCGGGGACCACTTTCGAGCATGAAGGAGAGTTACAAAGACCTTGTGTCGACCATGCTGCAAGTACGAGTCGAGGGCAAACTCGCCAGAACTCGCGGATTAGGTCGCCCAAGTGGGACACCCCCTTTAGGGTGTAAACTTCCCAAGTGGAATATGAGGTGCTGGTCCTCCAGTTTGTATTTGGCCTCACTCCGGCAACAGAGTCAAGAAGTCCAGTTCATTATGGACCTGCTCTGATTATATCAGGCATTATTAAAATTTCTCAATCATGTGTCATGATTGTGACAATGAAAATATGTTTCATAAGTACATAACTGTCTAGCTGGATGATTCTCTAGTTGATTGATCAAACCGTAAGTGACTGCATTTAAATTTATGCACATAATATTCAAGCATCATGCAGTCACTATTTCTCAGGTAAAATTACATAACAGAAAGCAATATGGTCCTTTATGCCTGATCTGTCATTTAATAAGATTGTGGCTGGTCTTTTACCGAAGCAATGTGCACTCAATTAATGTGTCCTCAACACAGTTGTGAGGTGGGCTCAAAGAGCTGCAAAGGGACGTAGTAAGTTAACTGAGTGAGCAAGAAGTTGGCAGATGGAGTCTAATATGGAAAATGCAAGATATCCACTTTGGAAGGCAGAATAAACAAAATTAATTATTATTTCATTGGAGTGAGACTGCAAATGGTTGCGGTACAAAGGGATTGGAGAATCTGCTGTGTGAAATAGCTTTAGTTTCTATTTCCTCTTGTCCAACAATGAACTCGGTAAACAGCTGCCTTATTGCACAATCGGCCATGTGTTGTGAGTCACGCGTCTGGTTCCACCTTTAACAAACTGTTGTCAATGTTGTGCAGTTTTGTCAATAAATACTGTCACAGGAAGGGAACCTGCAACGAGTGTTAGACATCTTATTTGTATGTGCAACACCAGCTGACTAGAAACTACTCTGAACGATGGTGATCATGAATCTGCAGTGAAACACTGTTCCAATACGATACAGACACAAGCCCTTTAAAAATTCTCAGGCGGGTACGTTGCATCTGAGAGCTTGGAGTTGTCAGGTAAAGACTTGTTTTAAAGAATCTGAGTGCACATCGGGAAGGAAAGGCGGGAAGATTTGTAGTCTGCATAGCTGTAGAAGGGAAAATGGAGCATCAGGGCTTGGCCGAATACTAGCAAGATTGTTACCGCCTGTCCTTTGTGGAAGAGTTCTTTCAGGCCAGCGCCTTTCACCGCAAGCCCATCGGGAAGCAGTGAACTTGATGGATCCTGTGGCATAGCTCCCTGAGCAGACTGCCCAGACTGTCTGGCAATGCCTCATCCCCACCAAGCACCAAAACCTCGCCTGGCTGGCTGTGAGTGGGGCTCTCCCAGTCGGATCCTTCCTTCGCAGTCGGAATCTTGCTACTGATGCCCACTGGCCTCGGAACGAAGAGGACATGATTGCGCACCTCTTTGTAAACCCACCCTCTGCGAAGAAATGGGCAGCCGTCCGTCCCCCCTCCATAGCAGTCGGCTCTTGTCATAAAAAGTGTGGATATGCGAAGTGGGTCTGGAGAATGATGTCGGGGTTCTTGACATCATTCCTCCCGAACTACTCTGTAACAGAGGGCTGTTCCCTGGGACGCATTCGGTCATCAACTCAGTGAAAAATGCTCTTAGGTCTGCCTGAAATTTGTTGGTCTCCTAGCACAGCGAGATGTCCGTCAGGGAATATTGTTGATGGGCCCATTCAAAACTACTGGACTAAGTGCTGAAGGGCTCGTTGAAGATTGGTGCAGCCAATGTGAAGGCTTCATGGTGTAGAACCACAATCTGGGATTCTTCCACTGCTGAACATTGAAGTGTAGAGTCCGGCAGGGACACCCCTCAAACAAGGGAAGGGATATCACCCATCGGTGGCAATATTATTTTATTTAAAGATAGATGTGAACGCTATGGAGTATGACACTGTCGAGTGTATAGATACTGAGAATATGTAAAGAGCCTTTTGCACTGTTTTTTTTGTTTTGTATATATTTACAATTCTGAATAAAGTTTATTTTTGGAAATAAATGTCGCTAGGTAACTGGGTTGGAGCTGAGATGTTAGAAGTATCGTACAGTTACCAGTGCTGGAAATGTTTGGCAAGGCTGAGAGCCTGGAATTCCACTTGGAAAAGCTAGGAAGGAAGACGAGGGATAAAGGCTTCAGAATGCAGAGAGAGGCCACATTGGGGAACAGGGCAACAAAGCAGGCAGCGCCAATGCAATAACCTGCAGTACCTTTAAACCAGTAAAGGACATTTAGAAAACTGTTTAAGAAGGAACTGCAGATGCTGGAAAATCGAAGGTACACAAAAAAAGCTGGAGAAACTCAGCGGGTGCACCAGCATCTATGGAGCGAAGGAAATAGGCAACGTTTCGGGCCGAAACGTTGCCTATTTCCTTCGCTCCATAGATGCTGCTGCACCCGCTGAGTTTCTCCAGCTTTTTTGTGTACATTTAGAAAACTGTTTGCAAATAGGCTATAATTATTTAAAAAAAAAACAAAAGCTGACTGGCTTGGACTTTGAAGGAACTGACGAGATTTCACTGTTAAAGCTCGTAGGAGCTGACTTTATCTCCTGCTGTTACCAATTATACTGTTGCATTTCATACGTCGAGTAGAAACGTTTTAGAATTTTAACGTGTAACTGGATTTCTTCTGGCAGTTACCCACCATCAGCTGTTGAGTGTATGCTTGCTGCAGCTGGGACAAAGCCTTGGGAAGGTCACTTTACAGGACCACTTCTTCGTCCCAGTCCGCTAGAGTTGACGTAATATTTAATTGAAAGGAAAACAGTGGTACAGCAAGTTACAGCAATAAATGTTGGCAGAAATGCGACATCAGGAAGTGAAGCTTCTCCACAGGAAATCCATACCCTGTGCAAAATTTGTCATCACACAGATAGACAATCAGTAAATTGGAATTCATTTTGAATCTAGCAAGGTTTTATTTTTTATCCCCCCCCAGTCGGTTTACTGGCTTCAAATGCATTCATTTCCTTTTTTAAAAAAAAACCGAACACGTCTAATCTCAGAAGCAACAGAATTTGTTGCGCATGTTAGTCCTGGATTAATTTGATACATTTCATGCCAGCTGAGTGAGCATGTTCTTGTTGCTGACAGGGAGTTTGGGGGCGGGGGTGACAGAGCCGGGAGCCATCTGTCTGCCTGCGGTGCCATTGTCTTTGCTTACATCTCTCTATTCATGTCCTCTGAAGTGTTCTATTTTTCTGCTTTGTATTTGCGCTGGACCCGGCTCACTCGGCAACTCAAAGGCCAGCCCCAGCCGGAGGGGCATGGCTGTCTACACGGCTTAATAATGCCGCCAATCCAACCCATTGACTGATTCATTTGTTTTTTTTCCCACTCATATACTTTAATCTTGGCTTGGTGTTTGCGAGCAGTGATGGTGAATGGGATATAAAGCTGAAACGTGGAAACCGGAATTCCCATCTCCGATTTCTGACCCATTGAATGCGTTAAATGTAGAAACATGGAACAGCAGATGCTGGTTTATAACCAAAGATAGACACAAAGTGCTGGAGCAACTCAGCGGCTTCAGTCAACATCTCTGGAGAAAAAGGATGGGTGACGTTTCGGGTTGGGACCTTCTTCAGGATGAAAGTGGTGACAATCATGCAGACATGAGTTCCCCCCTCTGTCATAGATGAACCCCTCACACGGGCCTCCTCTTGAGTCCTGTAGTTTTACTCTTGCCCCCCCTTCCCACCAGATGCAACAAGGATAGAGTTCCCCTGGTCCTCGCCTTTCACCCACCAGCTTCCGCATCCAACACATTATCCTCCGACACTTTCAGAATAGACCAGTTAGCCTTACATAGGTAGTGGGGTAGGTGCTTGAGTTGATTATTAAAGATGTTATAGTGGAGCATTTGGAAAGCAGTAACAGGATCGGTGAAAGTCAGCATGGATTTATGAAGGGGAAATCATGCTTGACTAATGTTCTGGAATTTTTTGAGGGTGTAACCAGTAGAATGCATAAGGGAGAACCATTGGATGTGGTGTATCTGGACTTTCAAAAAGCCTTTGACAAGGTCCCACACAAGGGATTAGTGTGCAAAATTTGTGTGCTTAGTATTGGGGTTAGGGTATTGAAATGGATAGAGAACTGGTTGGCAGACAAGAAGCAAAGAGTAGGAATTAACAGGTCATTATCAGAATGGCAGGCAGTGACTGATGGGGTGCCGCAAGGCTCAGTGCTGGGACCCGTTATTTATAATATATATTGACTACTTAGAAGAGGGAATTAATTGTAACATCTGCAAATTTACAGATGACACAAAGCTGGGTAGCAGTGTGAGCTGCGAGGAGGATGCTAGGAAGCTGCAGGGTGACTTGGATAGGTTGGGTGAGTGGGCAGATGCATGGCAGATGCAGTATAATGTTGATAAATGTGAGGTTATCCACTTTGATGCCAAGAACAGGAAGGCAGATTATTATCTGAATGGTGTCAGATTAGGAAAAGGAGAGGTGAAACGAGACCTGGATGTGCTTGTACATCAGTCACTGAAAGTAAGCATGCAGGTACAGCAGGCAGTGAAGAAAACCAATGGCATGTTGGCCTTCATTGCGAGAGGATTTGCGTTTAGTAGCAAGGAGGTCCTACTGCAGTTGTACAGGGCCCTGCTGAGACTACACCTGGAGTATTGTGTGTAGTTTTGGTCTCCTAATTTGAGGACGGACATTGTTACTGTTGAGGGAGGTGCAGCGTAGGTTCACTAGGTTAATTCCCAGGATGGCGGGACCGACATACAATGAAAGAATAGGTCGACTGGGCTTGCATTCGCTGGAATTTAGAAGGATGAAAGAGGATCTTTAGAAACATTAAAAATTCTTAAAGGATTGGACAGGGCATATGCAGGATAAAATGTTCTTGATGTTGGGGGCGTCCAGAACCAGGTTAAGAATAAGGGGTATTTAGGACTATGATGAGGAAAAACATTTTCACCCAGAGAGTGTGAATAGGGCTAAAGGAATCAAGGGATATGGGGGAAAAAGCAGGAATGGGGGACTGATTTTAGATGATCAGCCATGATCATATTGAATAGCGGTGCTGGCTCCAAGAGCCAAATGTCCTCCTGTACTTATTTTTCTATGTTTTTACCATCGCTTTCTTGATCTCAAAATGCCATTGCATATGACCTCACCATCCTCCATTTCATTCCCCATGGTGACTACTGAAGTTTAAACCCTCGCCTACATCATCTGACTCTAAACGTAAATTCCCTCCTTGAGCAGTTCTATCCTCTTCCTAGTTACCCTCTTGTTTTTAACACATGTACAAAATGTTTCGGGAGTCTCCTTGATCTGACTTGCAAGTGACATTTTGAGGCCTTTCTTTGGCTCTCACAATTCCCTGCTTGAATTCTTTCCTGCCTCCTCCGTATTTCTCCGAGCCTCTATCTGATTTCATCTTCCTAAACTCTACATTTGCTTTCTTTTTTATTTTTGACTAAATTGAAACCTTTTTTGCCATTCAAGGTTCCATGCTGAATAGCACAGGACAATTGTTGATGCAGACGTTACATTACATGCATGCTAGATCATAGAAACAATGGTGGAAAAGCAGGCCCGTAGCTGTTTTTATCTATTACATCAATTTATTTTGGGAAGCAGCCATCTCTATTGCCTTCAGGGTAATTCTTTCAGCTCAGAACATCACAGATTCCTACATTCATACTTTCTTTGTGAAAACTATTAACGTAAGCCATTCACACTAGTGCCCTGTTTATGGTGGTGTTACATGAACTCACCTAAGGTGGGGGATGTGAAGCCTCCATTATAGTGGAGGAAATGGATAGCTGGAGTAACTCAGCGGGACAGGCAGCATCTATGGAGAGAACAAAAGGGTGATGTTTTGGGTCAAGACCCTTCTTCATACTGGTTAAGTGCGGTACAGTTGACGTATGCATAGATGTGTTGAATCTCGTTTTACCGTATAAAAACATGTTGGAAAAGTGAAGCTCTTAATAAAGGGCTTTAACAAAATACACAAACTTGGCTATAATACAGTAACAATGCAAGTACTGTATACAATCACAGCTCTGGGTTCGATACTGATCTTCAATGCTGGCTATGTAAGTTTGCACCTTCTCACTGAGACTGTGGGTGTTTTTGCCAGATTCTCCAGTTCCCTTCTACATCCCCAGGAATATTATTGTAAGGTGCTAATGGGCAACTGTGAAAAAGTAGGTTGCAGGGAAAATGGTGGATTGTTCTGAGATCTGACATTATATTCAATGGACCCAATGACTTTCCATATTGTATAGAAAAGTTGAGAATTTACTGATGGGAGGGGGATGGGAAGGAACAGTGATGTCACCCAAATCTCATACAAGAAACACTTCCCTTTTTGACACTTCTCTCTTTGCGGCCTATAACATCTTGGAGCCTTGGTCTGTGGAGCTTCAGGCGTGGTGCGGACCTTCCATCGTGGAGCGGGCGATCCCTTGCCGGGGGTCGCCGGAGAAGAGCTCCGACCACCGCCCTGCGGCCTACGACATCTTGAAGCCACGGTCTCCTGTAGGGAGGTGGCCGATTTGGGAGCTCCAGGCCACGGGGTGTGGTCGACCTATCCCGATGTCGGCGTTCTGACCATCCCGACCAGAGGGTTTGAACATCAGGCGACTATGGAGGGTCAGGGCCCCGACCACGGGTGAACAAGGGAGGAGAAGGAGGACTGTCTGAACTGTATTGCCTTCCACCACAGTGGAATGCTGCGGTGGATGTACGTGTTGCATTATGTTGTGTAATATGTCCTTTTTTAATTGTAACGCTGCATGGTAAATTAATTTCACTGCACCTTACGGTGCATGTGACAGATACATTTAAACATTGGTGGACTAACCATTGGACATATCTTAATTATTTAGATTGACAGTGGAGAGCTTTATGGTAGGAAGCAAAAAGTTTAGAGGGGATATGAGGGTAAGTAGCCAAAATATATTTCCATTGTAGGTGCATCAAAAGCAAGAGGGTATGGATTGAAGGTGAGTGGAAGGAGTTTTAAAGGGGGTGCCTGTGTGGAGTCTGCACATTCATCCTGTGACTACATAGGTTCCCCCCTGCTTTCTCCTACATCCCAAAAATGTGCATGTTGCTAGGTTAATTTTGCACTGTAAATTGCTCCTAGTGAGTAGTAGAATTTATTTTGGGTGGGGGTGTTTGAGGGAAGCGTGAGGAGAAGAGAACAGAATTAGACACAAAGTGCTGGTGTAACTCACTGGGTCAGGCAGCATCTCTGAAGAAAAAGGACGTTTTGGGTCAGGACCCCTAGTCCATAGTTCAAAGAAGGGTCCTGACCTGAAACATCACCCATCCTTTTTCCCCAGAGATGCTGCCTGACCCTCTGAGACACTCCAGCACTTAATGCTTATCTTTGGTATAAACCGGCATCAGTAGTTTTTTTATTTCCAGAATAGAATCAGTGTAGGATTAGTATTAAACGATGGTTGACAGTGTGGAGTCGTTAGAACAAGGGCCTTTTTCCATGCTGTGTAACTCATTAAAAAGCATTGTAATTTTTTTTTGTAGGAAGTATCTACAGAGATACAGCAATTTTAAAGTGGCTGTAAAAGCGAGAAACATATGCACAGATGTTTAAATTTATAACACACAGCAGTTAACACTATTCAAAGCAACATTTGATCAAAAACCAACATGTCATGCTTAACCAATATGAAACACCAGCTGGAGAACAGCATTTAATCAAAGGAACAAAGGTAATGCAGAGGTTCAAATTTGCTAGAGGGGTTGCAAAAATATGGAATTCAAGTTACCTGGGAGGACTAGAAAATCTGACGTCCGCCTTAAACTGTGAAGCTTGAAAGGAGATTTAACTGGTGCTTTCAATATCATGACGGTTGGATAGAATAAAAGATGAAGTGCCTTCTATTGCTGCAGTGTTGCTAATTAAAGAACCAGAGATGACAAGTGTAAAAACACTCACATACATCACGTTGTTAGGAATTGGGACGCTCTTTCTTTTTAAATATCAGGGAATTATAAAATGGTTATAGCATACGCAGAGGCCATTTGGCCCATCATTTCTGCCCAGCTCTCTCTCAGAACAATTCACTAGTTTCATCCCTGGACCCTCCGTGGTAGCCTGGTTTCTCAACATACAGGTATAAATTTCCTACTGTGGAATCTACCTCTAATAAGTTTGCAGCCAGTGCATTCCGGATTTCACCCACTCGCAATGTAAAAATATTCTTTCTTCGTGTCACCATTAAATCTCTCCCAGTGCTACCTTTGCCCTCTAATCCTCGATCTCTCCCACCAATGACAGCAGCCTCCCCATTTCAACTTTGTAATCAGTGTATGTATCTAACATGACTTAGAACCGCATTCAATGATAGCAATGGAGAAAGAATGAGGCCAATGAGACAAATTGCATTGGCTCTTTGAGCAACCTGGTGTAGACTCAATGGGCTAAATGGCTTCCATCTGTGCCAGGTCAATGATTCTATGAAAATGTTTAAAACATACATCTGTGGGACTATCAGGGAAGCATAGTGAAATGGGTGTACTGAAGTAGGCTAATTGGATATCTCCTTCAAAGAGCCAGCATATGAGATGAAAATCTTCAACGTGGTACTATTCTTTATATAATAAGCATACGAAGGTGGATGGATGGATATGCTAATAGTACTCATTGACATAGGCCGGGGTGGAGGTGGTGGGGGGGATTGGTAGGTGGGTCCTGAGAAATACACAAAGTTATTAATTGAAGGGGGGGGGGGGGGGGAGAAGGTATGTTCCTATCTCCATGCATCATAAAAAAAACACATGACCATCAGTAATGGCATTAAGGCTTCAATGATATATAGTGGTCATCTTTCCATGGGTGAAATTATGTCAATATAACTTTGAGCAGGAAAAGAAACGGAGGGCAAATGAACAACTAGAATAAGAGACAAAAAGAGCACATGGAGGAATTTTTATTGAAAATATAACTGAAAAAGCAAAAGTGTTTGGTAGACACATGAAATTGTTAAAAGGTGGTGCATGGGGATGTGGGATATTAAGGACAAATGGGAACCTGCACAAGGATATTAAGGGAATTGTTTGAAACTATCTTCAGGGTAAAGGGAGCTTCCAAAGTAATGTTTGTACACCTACTCACATTCCTGACTCCCAGTATTTTCAATCCCAACCCTGATCCTCTGACCAGTCCTCATTCAAAATAATTCTTAGCTGGCCTTGTGAGTGGGTTGGTAGTTAGTAGGTAGTTTGTGATGAAGTGAGCGAGAAAAGGTTGTAAGGACATAAGTGAGGAAATGAGTGACAGTAATGCTGTGGGCATATTAGCTTTTAACTTTGTCTTAAAATAAAGAAAAATGTGAGAAAAAACTCACATGTGGACCCTTTAAACAATTGGATCAATGGAAGAAAACACCAGCTCCTGGTATAAAGATTTCAGGGCTATAATTTAAATAGAAAGCAATAAAGGTATAACAATTATTTTGAATTAATAGTTGATATAATGGAGATGACAGTTTCATGAGTCAAATCCAGTTTAGGGGACATATTTAAATGGATTTCCCATTTATTACAGGTGGAATTTTCTTTCAGCGTGAGAGATTAAACCATCAAACAGAAATATAAAAGACACAGAAATTAATCCACATTGCATGGTTTTACTGGTTTTAGCAACAATTTTACAGTTTTTAGCGACAACATGGATTTGATCTAAAACAATGACAGACATTGCCATCAAGTGGTTGAAAGCTTTTAAACATCAAACTGTGCAGATTTTCTGGGGTCTCATTTGCATTGAGAAATGAAACATAGAAGCATAGAAAATAGGTGCAGGAGTAGACCATTCGGCCCTTCGAGCCTGCGCCACCATTCAATATGATCATGGCTGATCATCCAACTCAGTATCCTGCACCTGCCTTCTCTCCATACCCCCTAATCCCTTTAGCCACAAGGGCCACATCTAACTCCCTCTTAAATATAGCCAATGAACTGGCCTCAACTACCTTCTGTGGCAGAGTGTTCTAGAGATTCGACACTCTCTGTGTGAAAAATGTTTCCCTCATCTCGGCCCTAAAAGATTTCCCCCTTATCCTTAAACTGTGACCCCTTGTTCTGGACTTCCCCAACATCTGGAACAATCTTCTTGCATCTAGCCTGTCCAACCCTTTAAGAATTTTGTAAGTTTCTATAAGATCCCCCCTCAATCTTCTAAATTCTAGCGAGTACAAACCAAGTCTATCCAGTCTTTCTTCATATGAAAGTCCTGACATCCCAGGAATCAGTCTGGTGAACCTTCTCTGTACTCCCTCTATGGCAAGAATGTCCTTCCTCAGATTAGGAGACCAAAACTGTACGCAATACTCCAGGTGTGGTCTCACCAAGACCCTGTACAACTGCAGTAGAACCTCCCTGCTCCTATACTCAAATCCTTTTGCAATGAATGCTAACATACCATTCGCCTTCTTCACTGCCTGATGCACCTGCATGCCTACTTTTAATGACTGGTGTACCATGACACCCAAGTCTCGTTGCATCTCCCCCTTTCCTAATCGGCCACCATTCAGATAATAGTCTACTTTCCTGTTTTTGCCACCAAAGTGGATAACCTCACATTTATCCACATTATACTGCATCTGCCATGCATTTGCCCACTCACCCAGCCTATCCAAGTCACCTTGCAGCCTCCTAGCATCCTCCTCACAGCTAACACTGCCCCCCAGCTTTGTGTCATCCGCAAATTTGGAGATGTTGCATTCAATTCACTCGTCCAAATCATTAATATATATCGTAAATAGCTGTGGTCCCAGCACTGAGCCTTGCGGTACCCCACTAGTCACTGCCTGCCATTGTGAAAAGGACCCGTTTACTCCTACTCTTTGCTTCCTGTCTGCCAGCCAGTTCTCTATCCACATCAATACTGAACCCCCAATACTGTGTGCTTTAAGTTTGTATACTAATCTCTTATGTGGGACCTTGTCGAAAGCCATCTGGAAGTCCAGATACACCACATCCACTGGTTCTCCCTTATCCACTCTACTAGTTACATCCTCGAAAAATTCTATAAGATTCGTCAGACATGACTTACCTTTCATAAATCCATGCCGACTTTGTCCAATGATTTCACCACTTTCCAAATGTGCTGCTATCCCATCTTTAATAACTGACTCTAGCAGTTTCCCCACTACCGACGTTAGACTAACTGGTCTGTAATTCCCCGTTTTCTCTCTCCCTCCCTTTTTAAAATGTGGGGTTACATTAGCTACCCTCCAATCCTCAGGAACTTACCGGAAACGGGTAAGTAGTTGGCTTCACTGGCTCATTTGATCAGCAGCAGGAACATCCTTTAGGTTTGGGAATGAAAGGAAGTATCTGCGCAATTGTGGCACAAAAACATTTTACATTTTGAAGTACTTCAGGAAGGGAAGACCGAGGGACAATGCAAATGTTTTCATTCGTGAGACAGACGAGGAGAGTACTAAAACAGCTGCACGTTACTCGACTTACACATTTCCAATGATCCATCATGCCACATTGAAGTGATTACAAAACAATGGGGGCCAGAACAGCCAAAAATACTTTATTTGTGGTCAATGTAATGTTTTAAAGGTTCATCATGACTTTCGTGTTTTAACTACTCTGTCAGACTTTTAAACCTTGTAGTTATCCTTTTTAACTATTTCCTCAAGCCGTCATTGCCATGAACTATAGACATTGATCCCTAATTCTCTGACCTGGAAATATGCCCTCTGGTTTATATAACTTCTCATTCGTCATGCTGCTTTGCCACTTCTATTCCCACTTATAATTCTTCATTTGATCGGCATTAAATGTCATCATCCACTGTTCCACCCGTTCAATAAGCTGAGCTTTCTCTCCTTCGTCACCTGCAAATTTGAAACGTGTTCCCTGTGCAGCAGTGATTTCCCTGGGGAACCTCACTGTATACTTATTTCCTTTTCAAAAAACAGCCTTTCACTTGCTGTTTTTTGTAACTTAGCAAATCTTCTACCCATGTTGCCACAGGACCTATTACTACATGATTTTGACTCTTGCTGACACGGTATTTTTTCGTATTCCTTTCGGAAGTCCACATGAATCACATCAACCACATTTCAAGTCAAGTCAAGAGAGTTTATTGTCAAGTGTCCCAGAGAAGTCAATGAAATTCTTGCTTGCTGCAGCACGACAGAATATTTTAGGCATAAATACAGATCAGATCAGATCAGTGTGACCATATACCATAGAATATATATATACACACATAAATACACAGATAAAGTGCAATAGGCTGTTATAGTTTATAGTTGGTTTGAAGTTGTGTTTAATAGTCTGATGGCTGTGGGGGAGAAGCTGTTCCTGAACCTGGATGTTGCAGATTTCAGGCTCCTGTACCTTCTATCTGATGGCAGCGGAGAGATGAGTGTGTGGCCAGGATGGTGTGGATCCTTGATGATACTGGCAGCCTTTTTGAGGCAGCACCTGCGATAGATGCCCTCGATGGTAGGGAGGTCAGAGTCGATGATGGACTGGGCAGTATTTACAACTTTTTGCAGCCTTTTTCCGCTCCTGGATGCTCAGGTTGCCGTACCAAGCCTCGATGCAACCGGTCAGCGTGCTTAATCAACCCTCTCTTTTACTTGTGTAAGAAGGAACAGCAGATGCTGGTTTAAATTGAAGATAGATACAAAAAGCTGGAGTAACTCAGCAGGACAGGCCGTCCTCCAGAGATGCTGTCTGTCCCACTGAGTTACTCCAGCTTTTTTGTGTCTTTTCTCTCTTTTACTTAATCAGAAAACAAATCCATGCTGTTTTGTCCTAATCATTTAAAATTTCTAATGCCTGGTAACTCTGTCCCTGATTATACTTTCTAGAACTTTCCCAACTAACTGAGCCCCTGCAATTACTGGGTTTACCCCTATACTCCTTTTTGAATAAGGCAATGATATAGGTAGTTTTCTAATCCTCAGGTACCACCCCTGAATCTATATTTGTTTGCAAGATTAAGGTGAGGATCCACTTCCCTCAGCAAACATGAATGAATCCCATCTGGACCAGGTGATTTATTTTTAGGCTATTTGTATAACAGCTATTGTTGGCAAGACACTAATCATTTAGGAAAACTTCAACCAATCATGAAACCAAGGCAACAATGTTTCATGAAAGGTAAATCATGTTTGGCAAGGAGTGCACAAGTTCAGAGTTTGTGGTACTGGCATGGATTGAAGATTGGTTAACACACAGAAGTCTGAAGAATAGTCTGAAGAAGAGTCTTGACCTGAACCATTACCTATTCCTTTTCTCCAGAAATGCTGTCTGACCCGCTGAGTTACTCCAGCTTTTTGTGTCTATCTACACAGAAAACATAGATGGAATAAAGGGATCCTTGTCATGATGGAATGGGTGTAACTATGGAGTACACCACGGATCAGTTCATGGCCCTCGGTTACCTACTATTTATATTAATGACATAGCAGGGAGTAGAATGGCAAGTATCCAATTTTACCAATGACACAAAAATAAGTGTGTTGAGGAAGCATGGTGGGGTACAAGCCCCAATCAGCATCTATGGTGCCGAAGTGAAAATGGTTGAGTTATTTGGAGTAAATATTACTGACGTTCTGCTGTGGACAATCAACATTGGCAATTGGCATTTGAAGAAGGGAATTGGTATTTGGCCTTTAAAGCAATGGTGTTGGAGATTGTTTAACCCAAAGAGGAGTTGTGGAACCTAGTTCAATATGAGCAATAATTTTGGATTCCATTTAAAATCTTCCGGCTGTCGCTTTTCAGGCTCTTTTTGGTTCCCATATTTCATTTTCTAATTCTCTTTTGAACTTTCCATAATCATCCATGTTGTATCTGTTAACAACCTGACATCTGTCATGTGCTTTTTATTTCTGTTTTATTTTGCTCAATGTTCTCATCACCTACAGAGCTTGGGTTTTAAATTCCAGATTCTTCTCCCCCATAGTGATATACCTGGATTGTATCTGAAGCAATTCTACCTTAAAGGTCTCTCGTCGTTCTATTACAATTTTGCCTGCCCAGCTTTGATTCTAATTTGCTTGTCTAAAATCTGTTGTCAACCCATTGACAGTAGCTTAGTCACAATTGACTATTTTTGCCAAATCTGTTTCCATGGTAATTCTAACTATAATGATCTCTGTTTCTTAGTGATGCCACTCAGCTTGTTTCCTAGTGATGACACTAGGCTTGACATAATTCACAGACCAGCAATTACAGTATGCCTTCCTCTTTGGGTCAGAAATATACTATACGGTAGTAAAGAAAGCAAACTCAATGCTTACATTTATTTCAAGAGGGCTTGTATACAGAATCAGGGGTGTAATGCTGAGGCTCTATAAGCCCACATTTGGAATATTGTGAGCAATTTTGGGCACCGTATCTGAGGAAGAATGGGCTGGCTCTGGAGAGAGTCCAGAGGAGGTTTACAAGAATGATCCCATGAATTAGTAGGTTAACATATGATGAGCGTTTGTCAGCAATGGGCCTGTATTCACTGGAGTTTAGAAGAATGAGGGGGGGACCTCTTTGAAACATACAGAATAGCGAAAGGCTTGGATAGAGCGGTTGTGGAGTGGATGTTTCCACTAGTGGGAGTCTAGGACTTGTGGGAGTCCCGATGTTAAAGTGCCCGCCGGAGGCTTTAACATCGGGAGCCCCAGTCACCTCGATGCTGCAGTTGGACTGCTGGACTGCGGGTGAAGAATAAAGGGAAGAGATGAGACTTTTGCCTTCCATCACAGTGAGGAGGTGTTGGAGATTCACTGTGATGGATGTTTGTGTAAAGTGTGTTAAGTGTGGGTCTTGTTTTTTTGTTGTTGTAATGTTAAGACTGTAGAAAATGCACTTTTGTTCAAACCAAGCTGTTTGAATGACAATAAAAGGCATTCTATTCTATCCTTGTAAACTTCCTCTGCACACCCACCAAAGCCTCCACAGCCCTTCCTGTACACAATACTCCAAATGCGGCCGAACTAATGCTTTATAAAGCTGCAACATCACTTCCTGTCATGTACTCAATGCCCTGATTGATTAAGGAAAGCATACCATGCCTGTTCTTTACCAATCTGTATATTTGTGTTGCATTTTCAGAGAGCTATGGACCTGGACCCAGGATCCCTTTGTACAACAATGCTTTTAAGGGTCATGCCGTTAACTGTATAATTTCCCCGTATATTCAACCTCCCAAAGAGCAACCTCACACTAGCTCCATGGCCTATGTTCCTCTCTGCAATTGCTCTCTTACTAGTTGTTCCCCAATTGAAGAGTCTCAACGATGCAGACACACCTCTGCTGTTTCTGTCTAATTGGTTTGAGATTCAAGATTCAAGAAAGTTTATTGTCATGTGTCCCAGATAGGACAATGAAATTCTTGCCTTGCACAACAGAATATAGAAGGCATGAATAGGTGAATACAGAACAGATCAGTGTGTCCATATACCATTGTATAAATATATACACACATGAATAAATAAAACAGATAAAGTGCAAATAAACTGATAATGGGCTATTAATGTTCAGAGTTTTGTTTGAGTTGAGTTAAAAAGGCGGTAGGCGGCGCGACTCTGGTCAGCAGCGGCCTCTGCAGCCCGTCCGCGTTTTTATTATTTTCTGTCTATGTTTCTATGTAGTTTTTTTGTTATTTTATGTTGGGGGGTGTGTGTGTGGGGGGGTGGGGGTGGGGGGGGTGGGGTGGGAGGGAGGGGGCAACTTTTAAATCTCTCCCTGCACGGGAGACCCGACCTTTTCTTGTCGGGTCTCCGTTGTCGTTGGGGCTGCAATGAGGTGCGGCCTCCAACAGAAGAAGCCGGGGACTCTGATGCCGACTCACCTCACCATCACCGTCGTGGAGCTGGCCGAGTCCAGAGCGGGTGGAGCGGTGGTGGAGCGCTGCTGCTGCTGCTGCGGCCCGACCTCCAGAGATTAGGAGGCTGCTACTGCGGGTCTGCGGACGGCGGCACCGGGAGCCCAGTACTGTTTTCCCAGTACTGCCCATTTTTTTGTTAATTGATGTTGCCACCCCCCCCCCCCCCCCTGTTCTTTCCTTTCCTTCCCTGTCTTTCCACAAAACTTGTTTCCACATCTTGTACCCGGGATCATTTCTGTCCTTTATTTTTACCAACTTCTATGTTATTGCCAAAACATTACAATCCCTTGTTGTTAATTGCACCTGCAGCTTTCCAACGTCCCCAATATGCTTCTTATGTTTATGCACATGCACCGTAAACCTACTTGTACACTCTCTTAATCTGGACCTAAAGTTTTTCTTTCTAGTTCTGAAACTATTTATCTCTCCCTATCCTTTTGCATTGTTTTGTTTTCAATGCTACCCCCGCACTCTCCCCCCCAATACATTTGTTTTAAATTATTTGTGATACTCAAACCCTATGATTTATGTATTTTAAGTTGTGCACTAGCCTCTTATGTGGTAGCTTATCAAATGCCACATGAAAATCTAAATACATGACATATACTGGTTGCCTTTTATCAACTCCCTGTTATATCCTCAAAGAATTTGACATTTGTCAAATGTGGTTTACCTTTTATAAAATCACATTTACTTGATTTATTTACATTCTGCTTTCCTAAATGATCAGCTATTTTCTCCCCAATTATTGACTCGAACATCTTGTCAATAATAGCTGTTAATCCAACTGGTTTTAGTTCTCTGCCTTCTGCCTTTCTATTTTTTGAACAAGAGAGTTATATTGGTTTTCCAATCATCTAGTATCCTCCTGGAGATGAATGAGATATGAAAAATGTCAACTATTTCCACTGTTAATAATTCACCAGCCCTGTTGTCGAGAGGACCAACATTGACTTTAGCCACCCTTTTACTATTTATGTATCCATGGAAACATTTACTGTTTAGTTTTATGCTTCATGCAAGATATTTCCGAAAATTTATTTTCTCTCAATTTGTTAGTCTTCTGCTACTGGATCCTAAAAACATCCCTGTACTCCGTTCCACCAGTATGCTCTTGTGTTTGGCTTATACTTTGTGAACCATGGATTTTACTCCCTGCTCATGGAATCCCTCTTTTTGATTGAGATAAACTCATGCTGAAGAAATCACCCATTTGCCCTCTTATGCTTGTATCTGCAGTTCCTTGTGTCTCCCTACATTAGCACCACTTTCCTGTACTAACCCTATATCCATGGATTCCCTGATAATGCCAAAATCTATAGAGGTCTGTCTCGGATATAGTCAGTCATTGAGCTTCCACAGTCCTCTTTGGGAGTGAATTCAATTAAAAAAAACATTTCCCTCAAGAAAATGATTTTTTTTCTCACAGCTAACCTATTCCAGTAACACCAACTTTTAGACACCCCCATCAGCATTCAGTCCCATTAATTTCCTCAATACTATTTTGTTCTGATGCCAATTTCTTTCAGCTTCTCATTCATTCTGGATGTGTTTTTTCTTCTTCATGATATATGAAGATTGTATGCGTCTTATGTGGAGGCAGACACCAAATTGTTTATAAAAAAAAAATGTCCCTGACATTTCCTTTTTCCAAAATAGTTTCTCCTGTTTTTTTTCTGTCAGGGTCCCACAATAATTTCAGCTAATTAGTATTTTTTTCATACTAATGGAAATTTCAGAATCAATTATATATTCAAATCCCTCTCAACCTTTCCTTTACTTATCTTCGTACCATCTTCTGATCGAACAACCAGTAAAGACTATCAGTTTATTGAACTCTAGTTTGCCCATTGTATCCTTTGACCTCCCATTAAACCCAATGCCTTCAGCTCTCAAGTGCTAAAACTTTGGGATTTGCTCTTCAAATTTTATTTGTTCATGTCTTTATGTATTCATGTATGATGTCAACTGGTATTTGTTATCTCTCCCATAAAGTGTCTTTACATATTATATTTAAGATGCCATATAAGTAATATGTGTTAAAAATTCTGTAGCATTTGCTAAACTAGTGATGATTCAAATTATATTTTGGATTTTATTGCTGGTTGAATGGTACTCGGCTATCATTTACATACTTGTGTTGGAAAGCATGATGAAATATCATGAAAGGAAAAAACGGAAGCCTTGAGTTAATAGATATCTGCTGACTCGGTACTTCCTCAGGAATTACTGATAAATGGTTCGTTCCCTCAAAGCAGAAACAACAAATTCCATCTCCACAGTAATGAAAAGGACAAAAATGGGAAAACATGTAGTGTAAGTGGATTTATTTTGTTTTACTACATTCTTTCACATGTTTTAACCATAGAACATCCTTTATTGAAGGTAACCATTCTCATACGAAACAGCTATATCTGGTACAATAACATATCAAGATCAAGGATGGCAGTATGCCATTGGCACATTCAGGTCTTAAAGATGCAGTCACGCTCATAATCGAGTACTACTTCCCATTTATAAAATACAACAAACCCATGAAAACCATTAATTATTTACCTACGTTAGATTATACCATCAGGCAACTTATATATATAAAGTTATACAATTAACTAAATATTAACAAACCTGGAGAAAAATGTACGGACTTCCAACTTTCCATTTGAGGAGGCTTTATGGGTCAGCATGTTGTGTATCATATGTCACCTGCACTAATGCCTTATTTAATGATGCTGGAGGGTTGTATCATATCTGCCTTCCACCACCACCACCAGATCTTGCTGTGTTTGTGTGTCTTCCAAGTTGAATACACTGCCCACAATATTGAAAACCATAGACCTATCCAGCACTTTATTTTTGGTTCTGGATACCCCTCACTGATTTTCAATCTGAGTTACTCAATACAGTCTATTCTCATGATCATCGGTGCACACTCAACTCCTATCTCTGGAGGACATGGATAACAAAAAAAGAGTAGGATCTGAAGAAGGGTCTTCATGGTCTTCTGAGATGTTGCCTGACCCATTGAGTAATCCAGCACTTTGTATATTTTATTATTAATATATTGAAGGTTAGGCTATGGACCAGTCGGCAGGAGTATAAATTAGAAAGAATCAGGTATTCTCTGCAAGAAAGCATTATCTATTGTTTATAATATTGATGTGAAAGGTATGATCGGAAAGAACAGAAGAGTGTAGCGATTATGTTCTTCAACTTAACAGATACAATAAATAGAGTTTTATTTAGTCCAAGATCAAATTAGTGGCCTTAGTGTCACAGTACCCGAGCAGAATAAAATAAAGACACCATACTGAGTGCAATACAAATGAGGGAAAGGGAAATCCTGGTGGTGATACCTTCAGGCAGATAAGACATTGGCACTGTCCGAGTAGAGTTAACCAAAGGAGTTGTCCAAAAATAACATACCCAGATCACCAGAGTAGGCCAGAAATGAAGAAGGGTTGGAACTTCATCACCTAATGAAGTTGGTTGGGGTAGATTGGGGTGGGGTGATTCATTCATTAACAGACCCAAATGAATTGGGTAGTGGTGGATTGTGAGCTTTTGCTGTTCCTCAGAAATAGGGTATTTAAGTTTGTGGGCAAAGAGTTAAACAGCAGGCAGCTAACTAATCAGAGACAAAGCTTTTATGGTGGCCTCAGCTTGACAGATACATCACTTTAAGATGAAGGCCAAGAGAAAGAAGATCATTTTTACCCATGTCTAATGCTGAGACACCTTGCTGTACTGCCTGACTGATCAATCACTGGAAAAGGTATCATCAAATCAATTGCAGTTTTCCGGTTGCGCGGTTATTATATTAGCGCAAAAACGATATGCGATAGCGCTACGATTTTTCGCCAGCTTACTCACCGTTCTCCTGCGCTATGATTGTGCCTATTGGTGGTCTAATGTAAACTTTAACGAGGTTTAAAGATCTTAAAAACCGCGCGTGCGCAGATCAATCTCCTCTCCTGCCATTCAGCGCCGCGTGGATTGGTCTTTTCTCCTGTCACTCCGTGGGACGGTCCGCCCCTTCCTGTGCCATTGTGTCTTTACTGGAACGGTAGATGGCCGGCGGAGGTTTCCAACCGGACACAATTTTCGGAGGTACTAGAAACGGCCCGGCACGGGAAATGTCGCCAAATGGAAAGCGGATAATCCAATCTCGGTGGAAGAGGAAGACCAGCGACCTCTGTGAGTCCGCTCCAGCCCATTCCCCTCTGGTCCCCCTCGTTGGCTTCTGCCCCCCATCCCTGTTACCCACCACCATCCCCGTATTTTCTCCGAGCTCGCACTCCCCCTCCCCCCTCACAAATCTCCCAGCCCCCACACACACAGGTCCCACTTAGTCTAGTTATTATTTAAATACCAGGCATGCTTGGGGCAGAAATTTGCCTTCAGTAAAACCTGTCACTTTGCAATGCCACTGAGTCAGTACTAAAATTAAATAAATTATTTTTAAAAATACAATGAAACATAAAAATTAAAGTTATGAAAAATATTTCAATCATTTTTAAGTTTATATATAATAATTAAAGCAAAAATAACCATCCCTGTTGCCTCCAAATCCGCTGCTTTATAATTATTTTGAAATCAATTAGGTTTTTGATGCTACTCCGGGGGTATTCTGGCACATGATTGGAGAGACAACTCTTCAATATAACGCTAAGGAGTCTTAACAAAACTGGGCCCTTTCGCTGGACTTCATATGGACATAGTGACATATGCATCATCATCAACCATGCAGTAAATCTCTGACATCTGTATTTGGCAGTGCACCGATACCTATTTTGCTGAAACACACACTGATACCTAGATTGCTGAAAGCCAGCGATTCTGATCAGAACTAATGATTCCAGCCAAAAGAGATTCATCCCAATAATTTAAACACCCATGAATAAAATAATTTCTCATCCAATGTTGCCAGTGGTTTACAGTACTTACCCTTAGAGGGCAGTAAAGCACTAAGCATGTGCACAGCTGCCTAAACTATATCTGTACACCAAATGGATTGGATTTAGTGTGGTTGCAGTAATGTAACTCCAGAAATTTACTGGCCTCTTTGTTGTTATTTTTATTAGGTTTATTACGCAATCGCATTATTTTCTTATCTAAGATGCATGTGGAGATTAATCAGACATTATTTATTATGCAAAATCTTACTGTTGAGGCAAAGCTCTGCTGCTGTAAAATGTGCCAGATGGTGATAGAGATAGCTTTTCAACAACATATTGGGTAATGGGTGTGCAGAGGGTAGGTTGGGGAAAGAGAGTTCACTCCCAGGGGAAATATGACCCTCTTGATCTGTCTTGTTCACATGGATTATAAATAATGTAATAGACACTCTAGGACATCCCAGAAAGCTTAAGAATATATATCTATGCCATCACTAAAACCTTCCAGCTTTGCTCTTGCTGGGTTTGTATGTTCTTGAAATCCTTATCCATGCTTTCTTTATTTCCAGATCGAACTATTCCAACGCACTCCAAGCCATCCTCTCTCGTTCTACGCTCTGTAAATTGGAGAACATCTGAAGCTCTGTTTTTGTGTCCAAACTCCCATTCACTCATCAACCCTTTACAGGGGCCATGTAGTAATTTAAATCTACTGGACCTTGGAGGGCTGACTTTCAGAAACACATGACCTTCATTGATCATATGTTTTAGGCAGTTAATGGCAGTTCCATCTGATGCACACTCTTGTTAATCCATATTGACTCGACCTTAAACTCGGAGCTCGAAGGGTCGAATGGCCTACTCCTGCACCTAATTTCTAAACAATATCTCAATTTTAAAAATCTTAGTATTTTCTTAAACTCTCTTCACTGGTTGTCTTCCATGTCTCTATAATATTCTCAGCCTTATAACCCACCCAGAAATCTACGCATTTCCAATTCCCACGCGCAATGGTCCTCCTTTAGTAGCCGAGTCCTCAACTGCCGAGGAATTTCTCCAAATACTTCTTTAAAGGACGTTATACGATCTCTTTGGCGAATGCAGGAGACTCTGCACTCGCCACAAAATCGCCACATGGTCGCAGGTGGTCTCCTTCATGGTCAGGAGGAGTTCCTGCATTCTGGGAACTAGTCGCGGCCTCAGTATGGTCGCCGAAAATGTTTCAACATGTTGGTCGCCATGGAGAAAATCAATACTTTTGTAGTCGTAGGTCTAGTCGTCGTGGGGTCATAGGTAGTCGTAGGTAGTCTTACGTAGTTGTAGGTAGCCTTAGTTAATCGCCTTTGCTGACCGGTCATTTTCATTGGCTCATTGCGAAAAAAAGGTATGTAAACAGCAGCACGTGATGCGCTGTCATTCCAGTGCACGGTAATTGCGCAATTTTGCTTTCAGTGGATCAGATGGTGTGAGTAATGGCTTTGAGGAAAAGGCTTCAGTGCAGGGGCAGCGTACAACGCTCCACACCAACCACCAGGCTGTTATCAACATTTGTTTGTTTACATGACTTTTGTATGTTTCACTACCAATAAAGGAAATCTCTGACTTTTTAACCTCAAATTGATGTCTGAATATCATTCTTTTTCATAGTAGTCCCTCATGTTATTCATTTCTCATATACTTTGATCAATGAAACACACACAAATGCAAGGAAGGAATGCACTATTTAAAGTTTGACTTTTCACGTTTATTTTGATTAAGTAAACGCCGTAAGTGGCAGCGTTTTTTCTAAAATTTCAGAATTTTCTGTTTTTGTCTCACATTGTTCAGTACCAAATTTTGTTTGATTTTTTTCCTATGACATGTCGAGACATTTGGCTATGTTAAAATTCTATATAAATGCAAATTATTTTGGTTTTGTGTGATGAAGTACTTCTGAAGTAGTCATGGTTGTAATATTCTAAAAGTGGCAACTAATTTTCACTGAATAATATAATAAAAAATTTATAATAATATTCAGGCAACATTTTTGTTAAAGATGTTAAATGAGTGCTGAATACATACACACACAAGGAGGAACTCCCCTGTTCTTTTGTAAAAGAGTGGTTTATTTATTTAGCGAATGCAAAGTCCTTTAGCCAAGCAGTTGCCTCTTGATTTGCTGTATGAAGGGTGACAAGTCCTCCTTTGAGTCTTTGTTGAGGGCATGCTTCAATGATGTGTTGCATTGTTTGCTGCTCTCCAGAAGCACACCGTGGGGTTGGACTGCTGCCCCATTTGTGAAGGCTGGCCAAGCAGGGGCCATGTCCAGTCCTGAATATATTCAGCGTCGTCCACTGCTACCTTGGGAGATTGGTGCCAGTGGGTGGGTTGAAGATGTCCATATGAATTGGCAGGTAAGGGGAGTTTTTGGTCTTTTGGAGCATCTTTTGAGTGAGGACTACTCGCCGGATGTGTGGAAGGGCTATGTTGGATAGGACAGGGAGCCAGGGGAGTGGTGTTGAGCAGATTATTCTTGTGATGATCCTCATTGTCGAGTTCAATTGTGTGTCCACATGGTGTGTGTGGGATGACCTGGACCAAACAGGGGCACAATATTCGGCTGAAGAAAATGCAAGGGCTAGTGCTGAAATGCGCAGTGTTTGAGCCAGCAAGCTTACTGAGGAGATTGTTTCTGGACTTCACCTTAGCTGCTGTTCTTTTGAGATGTTCCTTGAAGGATAGCGTCCTGTCAAGGGTCACTCCGAGGTAAGTTGGAGTGGGGGCATACTTCAGTCTGGTCCTGCTCAGATAGATGTTTGGTTCTCTTGTGGCTTCTGCATTATGGAGGTGGAACACACTGGAGACCGTTTTTTCTGTGCTTGGTTTTAGGCGCCAGGTTTTGCAGTACTTGTCCAGTTTAGCAAGGCCTTCATTGAGCACCTGTTCCAATGTACCAAAATCTGGTGCTTGGAAGGCCAAACAGATGTCATCTGCATAGAGTGGTGTGGTGTGCTCATTGGAAAAAGTAGATAGGCTTTGGCTTCACATCTCATTTATATGATATTGCCTCCGACAATATAGCACAACCTCAATGCACTGAACCATCCACATGTTTTTTGTACTCAGGTCTCTGGTGGAACTTGAACAATGAGATTCACGATTCGCAACATTCTGACAGTGCTAAGGGTGCTTTCAACTGAACCGCAGCTAACATCAATAATGAATACCTGGGAGTAAGTTACAAGCAGGACTCTAATTGAGGATCTCTACAAATTATATATAGAATAATGAAAGCCTGGCACAGTTACAACCTGAAAAAGATGGAATTTAGAACGATTCAAATCTATGAATACATTATTGACTGGGTTTGAACTGAGTTACCTAGGTGGTATATTGTTCAAAATTGTGCTGAAAATTATTTTTCTGTAGGTTATCAGATATCCCCCACCATTGTATGTGCGCTATTTAAAGCTGAATTTGTAGTCTTCAAAATACTTTGCTGCCAAGATTCTTTTCAAAATTGAGAACAGTTTTTGTGAAAGTACAAATGATATGGTTTAGCCGTCTAGCGTGTTCCAGTGGCATACCATATGCTTTCCTTATCAATTTATCTATTTGTGTTGCTACTTTCAGGAAGCTATAGACTTTGGACCTAAGATCCTTCTGTACATCAATGCTGTTAAGAGTCTTACCATTAACTCCCTAAAATTTACATCCCAACGTGCAGCACCTCACACTTGCGCAGATTAAACTCCATCTGTCATTTATCCTCCCATATTTGTGACTGATTTAAATCCTGAGCATTTAATTTTGCAGCCTTCCTCACTCTTCTCAACTTCACCAATTTGGTGTCATCTGTAAATTTACGAACCAACCCATCCACATTCATGTTCAAATCATTTATACATATCAAAACAACAGAGGTTCTAACACTGATCCCTGACCCACCTTTCACTGAAGTTTCAACAAGAATAAAACACTTCCATTTCTACTGTGTCTTCCATGAGTAAGCCAGTTCTCAATCCAAATTACCAAGTCACTGTCGATCCCATGCATCTTAATCTTCTGGTTCAGCCTATCGTGGGGGACTTTATCAAGCATCCAGTGAATTGGCCTCCACTGCCATCTGAGGCAGAGAATTCCACAGATTCACAACTCTCTGGGTGAAAAAGGTTTTCCTCATCTCCATTCTAAATGGTCTACTCCTTCTTAAACTGTGGTCCCTGGTTCTGGACTCCCCCAACAGAGGGAACATGTTTCCTGCCTCTAGCATGTCCGATCCCTTAATAATCTTATATGTTTCAATAAGATCCCCTCGCATCCTTCTAAATTCCAGAGTATACAAGCCCAGCCGCTCCATTCTATCAACATATGACAGTCCCACCATCCCGGGAATTAACCTCGTGAACCTACGCTGCACTTTCTCAATAGCAATAATGTCCTTCCTCAAATTTGAGACCAAAACGGTACACAATACTCCAGGTGTGGACTCACTAGGGCCCTGTTACAACTGCAGAAGGGCCTCTTTGCTCCTATACCCAACTCCTCTTGTTATGAAGGCCAATATGCCATTCGCTTTCTTCACTGCCTACTGTACCTGCATGCTTACTTTCAGTGAGTGATGAACAAGGACCCCCAGATCTTTTTGTACTTCCCCTTTTCCCAACCTGACACCATTCAGATAATAATCTGCCTTCCTGTTTTTGCCACCAAAGTGGATAACCTCACATTTATCCATATTAAACTGCATCCGCCCACTCACCCAACCTGTCCAAGTCACCCTGCATCCTCATAGCATCCTCCTCACAGTTCACACTGCCACCCTGCTTTGTCCCATCTGCAAATTTACGAATGTTACTTTGAATCCCTTCATTAAAATCATTGATGTACAGTGGCTCGCAAAAGTTTTCATACCCCTTGAACTTTTCCACATTTTGTCACGTTACAACCACAAACGTAAATGTATTTTAATGGGATTTTATGTGATAGACCAACACAAAGTGGTGCATAATTGTGAAGTGGAAGGAAAATGATACATGGTTTTCACATTTTTTTACAAATAAAAAATTGAAAAGTGTGGCGTGCAAAGGTATTCAGCCCCCCTGAGTCAATACTTTGTAGAACCACCTTTTGCTGCAATTACAGGTGCAAGTCTTTTGGGGTATGTCTCTACCAGCTTTGCACATCTAGAAACTGAATTTTTGCCCATTCTTCTTTGCAAAATAACTCAAACTCAGTCAGATTGGATGGAGAGCGTCTGTGAACAGCAATTTTCAAGTCTTGCCAGAGATTCTCAATTGGATTTAGGTCTGGACTGTGACTGGGCCATTCTAACACATGAATATGCTTTGATCTAAACCATTCCATTGGCGCTCTGGCTGTATGTTTAGGGTCATTGTCCTGCTGGAAGGTGAACCTCCGCCCCAGTCTCAAGTCTTTTGCAGACTCTAACAGGTTTTCTTCCAAAATTGCCCTGTATTTGGCTCCATTCATCTTCCCATCAACTCTGACCAGCTTTCCTGTCCCTGCTGAAGAAAGGCATCCCCACAGCATGATGCTGCCACCACCATGTTTCACAGTGGGGATGGTGTGTTCAGGGTGATGTGCAGTGTTAGTTTTCCACCACACATAGCGTTTTGCATTTAGGCCAAAAACTTCAATTTTGGTCTCATCTGACCAGAGCACCTGCCTCCACATGTTTGCTGTGTCCCCCACATGGCTTGTGGCAAACTGCAAACGGGACTTCTTATAGCTTTTTTTCAACAATGGCTTTCTTCTTGCCACTCTTCCATAAAGGCCAGATTTGTGGAGTGCACGACTAATAGTTGTCCTGTGGACAGATTCTCCCATCTGAGCTGTGGATCTCTGCAGCTCCTCCAGAGTTACCATGGGCTTCTTGGCTGCCTCTCTGATCAATGCTCTCCTTGCCCGGCCTGTCAGTTTAGGTGGACGGCCATGTCTTGGTAGGTTTGCAGTTGTGCCATACTCTTTCCATTTTCGGATGATGGATTGAACAGTGCTCCGTGAGATGTTCAAAGCTTGGGATATTTTTTTATAACCTAACCCTGCTTTAGACTTCTCCACAACTTTATCCCTGACCTGTCTGGGGTGTTCCTTGGGCTTCATGATGCTGTTTGTTCACTAATGTTCTCTAACAAACCTCTGAGGCCTTCACAGAACAGCTGTATTTATACTGAGATTAGATTACACACAAGTGGATTCTATTTACTAATTAGGTGACTTCTGAATCAGAGTAAAGGGGGCTGAATACTTTTGCATGCCACACTTTTCAGTTTTTTATTTGTAAAACAATTTGAAAACCATGTATCATTTTCCTTCCACTTCACAATTATGCGCCACTTTGTGTTGGTCTATCACATAAAATCCCAATAAAATACATTTACATTTGTGGTTGTAACGTGACAAAATGTGGAAAAGTTCAACGGGTATGAAAACTTTTGCAAGCCACTGTATATTGTAAATAGCTGCGATCCCCGCACCGAGCCTTGCGGTACCCCATTAGTCTCTGCCCAGCCATTCTGAAAGGGACTCGTTAATCCCTACTCTTTGTTTCCTGTCTGCCAACCAATTTTTTATCCATGTCAGTACCCTACCCCCAATACCATGTGCTCTAATTTTTCCCATTAATTTCCTATGTGGGACCTTATCAAATGCTTTCTGAAAGTCCCATTATTTTTATACTGTCCTTGACTTCCTTTGTCAGCCACGGTTGCCCCTTATTCCCCCTGGCATCTTTATTCCTCTTTGGAATGAACCGATCCTGCACCTTCTGTGTTATTCCCAGAAATACCTGCCATTGCTGTTCCACTGTTCTCCTCCATAGTCCCCTTTGTTCAACTGTAATACTGACACTTCCGATTTTCCCTTCTCCCTCTCAAATTGTAGATTAAAACTTATCATATGCCCTACTAAAATCTACGCAGACAACATCCACCACCTTACCTACATCGATTACTTTTCCTCAAGATCCTCAAGATCTAAATCGTTCAAAATCTAAAACACATGACCTGCCACCGACAAAGCAGTGCTGACTGTCCCTAATTCCCGCTAATTCTTTCCCAAATGCAAGTACCATACCAAAGAATCCTTTGCTTAGTCCGCCTGGACCTACCTGATCTCCAGATTGCCAAACCCTTTAATTCCTCTTTGCATTCCCACACTGACCTTTCTGTCCTCGTCCGTTGTCAGAGTGAGGCCAAACACAAATTGGAGGAAGAGCACCTCATATTTTGCTTGGGCAGCTTACAACCCAGCGATATGAAATTTGATTTCTCTAACTTCAAGCATCCCCTCTCTTTCTCTCTACCCCTCCCCCACCCAAGTCGTACTGGTTTCAAAGTTGTCCTGTTGAGTCTCAGGGGTTGGATAGGCTAGATGCAGGAAAATTGTCCCCTATGTTGGGGAAGTCCAGAACAAGGGGTCAGTTTAAGGATAAGGGGGAAATCTTTTAGGACCGAGATGAGGAAAAAAATTTTCACACAGAGTGGTGAATCTCTGGAATTCTCTGCCACAGAAGGTAGTTGAGGCCAGTTCATTGGCTATATTTAAGAGGGAGTTAGATGTGGCTCTTGTGGCTAAAGGGATCAGAGGGTATGGAGAGAAGGCAGGTACAGGATACTGAGTTGGATGATCAGCCATGATCATATTGAATGGCGGTGCAGACTCGAAGGGCCGAATAGCCTACTCCTGCACCTATTTTCGATGTTTCTATGTTTCTACTTGTTGGCAAGGGTCATAAGTTTGGGAGGTGTTATTGAATTGGCCAAAGCGACTCACAGAAGAGCAATTTATAGATTATATGCACCGACACCAACAGGGGAAGCAATTAATGTTTGTTTAGGAGATAGAATGCCAAACGAATGGTTGCCTTATCTTGGATAACGTTGACATTTTTCAATGTTGTTACAACTGTGATTAAGTAGAAAGTGTGCCACAAAACACTTGGATGGTAAAAGGTCACTGAATGGGGATCTAACGTCACCTTTGTGTAATAATATTAGTTTTAGATCTAGCTCAGTTGAGTTTCTTGATCAATAACCACCCCTGTAAAATTTGGAGGGGCTTTGGCAATTGGGAAATGTCATTTCAGATCAAGATAGTAAATGCATGTAAAGCAGAATAGACCAAAATGCCCTGTAGGCCAGGCAACATTTGTGGGGAAGCCAAACGAATGTTTCGAATGAATTACCTTTCCACGAGAACGTACAAAAGAAAGTGGTTTCAATGAAATCCACTTCCAACGTAGCCAAAGATCCTCTAGTATCTTTGGCTGAAGCAGCGCTTTGGAGACTGACGTCTCTGGCGCCGCAGACCACGTGACCCCCGCGCGTATGCCACGTGTGTGTGCGCGCGCCGTTGTTATTGTTTGCATCTCGATGTGCCGAGTGCGCGCGGCCGCTCGGGGGGAATGGGCTCAGTCGCCGCAGGCGCGCGTGTCACGTGTGCGTTATTGTTCCTCCCACCCCCCCAGATTCTGTCAGGGTCGCGAGACGCTGCCGTTTATGAATTTAAAAAAAGAATCGTCCGCCGGTGGCCAACGGCCTCGCGAGGTGGCGCGGCGCGCGCTCCCTCCCCACGTGCTCTCGCTCCCGCTTCAAACACAAACCGTCCGGTGCCGCTCGTTTCCCATTGGCCGCGCGGCGACGCAAAACTGTACGCGAGGCAGAATAATAACAGACACCGAGAGGGAGCCGAACCGGGCCTGGTCGGCCACGGGCTGAGGACAAAACCTAGCCGGGATTCGGAGAGCTGTGGAGCACGTCCGGATCCCGAGCCGCCTCGGGGTGAGGACACCACGTCCCATTCAATCCGATCCGAGCAGCGCTCAATCGAGACGCGAAGCAAAATCAGACCCCCGCCGGCGGGACGGTCAGTGAAACCGAGCCAGGCCGGGACAGCGAGCCGGATCCGGGGCACAGGATAAACGGCCCGAGCTAGTAGGGAACGGGAAGGGATTCAGCCGAGCCGCCCGAATTATTTTTATTTATCCCGGACCGTAGGACTAGGGAGCCCGGGATTACAGTGCCAACACCACGGAAGAGAAACTGGCTCGAACTGCCCTTACTCGGCGCCCAGACAAACGGCAAAGCTGGGGAGAGGCGGGGGTGAGCCAGAGGGCGGGGGGCACCGAGTGACCGAGTGGGGGAACCCCGAGCAGAACGCAACGCCGGGGGCATTGTATCGGGAAGTGAGCGGGCGAGGGAAGCCGAGCCGTCTGGATTCCCAGCCAGCCCGCAGCCGGGACAACGAGTCCACGGTAAGGACACGGCTGCACTGGGACGACTGGAGAGGAAGGAGGTATCTACACTGGCGTTCAGCCCTTGTCCTCCGTTGCGGGAGTTGTGAACGAAGGGGGAAGCGGTTGTCTTCCTCCTCCCCCCTCCCCCTCCCAACCTAGAACGGTGCCAGCTAATGTTGTCGATAGCCGTCAGTAGAAACGGCTGGGCTTCCTATCAACTACATTTATTTAAACAGTAAAATTCAACTGTTTTAATTAGGCTTTAAAAGTTAATGTTGGGTATTTGGGAACCACCCGTCATCCGGATTTACTTGTTTCTTTGGAAGTGGCCATCCTGGGAGAGTTGTGTTGCAATTGTTTTGAAACCACAGTACGGTACGTGCCGCGATGCGGGATACCAATATCAATATCCCGCTGCACGTACTCTTGCACACGTAAAACAAGACTGGCGTTTGTAAACAACTTGGGTTGATTAAACTTTTTTTAAATCAACCATTTTGCCGTGTGCCTCGAAGATTTTTTTCTGTGGAGTTAGGGCAGATTACGAGTAAAATCTGATATCCCGGTACACTATGACGACGGCTGTGCCCCATTTAGGGTGTTTTTTAAATGCAGTCCATGTGTAAACCTGGGCGAGACTAGCTGTCACAACAAAATGCGGCATTATGTAACTAGTTTATTCAGGACGTGTGTGTTATGGGTTAGTTGCCGTATTTACAATGGGATGCATTAGCTTAGGATGTACTTCCCTTTTCGAGAAATCATAGCGAGGTACTATGACGGGCTGGATTTAATGGACGTATACAAGGCGCATGTCGGGGAAATGTTTCCTTTGAATGTTTAGTTACATCTTTTAGTATCTATACATAAGTGTAGCTTAGTGTATTGTAAGTAGTTTATTGTTTAAGTGTATGTAGCTCGTACTGCCGGTACATTGGCAAGATCAAAAAAGGGGCTGTGATGTAATTTGGGGATCTATAGTGAATGTCAAATGAGGGTGTCTTGCGTAAACCAGGGGTAAATTAGATTATTTTATGTCCTTAGTTTTGAAATGCACGGACTGTCTATCGCAAGCTTGCGCTATGATGGATATGCAATTCGTTGCGACTAATGTTGGATACATATTCGAAGTCTACAATGTTATTTTCTACCTCCATTTCCACCCCCTTCCCCACTCCACTGTTCTCTGCTGTTTATACGGAAGTGATGTTCCACTCGGAGAACAGCTGGTAGTGGTGATTGATTTCGTGTTTTGTGCGCTTATTGGTCGCTTTGCTTTAACTGACGTGGGAAGTTCCGTGTAACTGCTCGGTAATTTTTGGTTAGCTGTGCAGAGCTAACAATTAAAAGCCGGTTGAGTATGTTCACGTCACGTAGCGACCACAGAATCTGACACATTTGTCACTCAAGTTCCGGGAATGGTTTGACGCTTTTGCAGAGTAAATGTCACGGCGTCCTCTCTCCGTCGATCACTTGACAGCGTGACGTCATTGTCTACCTGGTTGGATAATTCGGAGGCTGTATGAAAGTCCGTATGAGCAGACCAGCAATTAAAGCTTCGTCAGCCTGTCGTTTTATATTTGTATTTTCATGCAAAGATTTGTGGTTGGAGGAAGACTTGCAAGTTATTTATTCAAGCCAGGCAGCTGCATCTTAATTGGGGATGTGCCTGGGGAACCAAACTTAATTGTTTTGCCATCTGGCTCTTTGCACTCTGGACGTTGTTATTGCAACTCTTTTTTTTAAATACTTAAGAAGCCTCCTTTATTATTCATAAATTTTACAACCAATAATGTCACTTTATATGTGACAAATAATGTGGCAAATATGTCACTTTAATAGTACAAGTAAAATTTTGTTAGCAAATGGAATTATCTTTTTTCTTTCACGCACATTCGTTGTGCACAAAGTCCAAGCCAAGATTCCAATAAACAATGGCAAGAGGGCATTTAAAATATAATTATTTCCTAATAAATATTGTGTACAGTTTTTTGCACCCCTCGGCAGTAGTCCTTGGTCATGCAGTAGATAGCTACTTGTACTGGAAGACAAGCAAGTTTCAGGCAGACCAAAGTGTATTTTTCGTGGAATTATATTTACTCAGGCAATTATTTTATTCTATTGTGGAGAGTGATTATGGAATACTAGTTAGTTGAAGATCCATTTGTTTGCAATCCATTTTTTGTGCTTGTTGTCAGTGAATTACTTTCCCTTTCCCCATTCATAAGATTGCCCTGAAATGCCTGATTCTGTAGATTACCTTGTAACATTGAGTTTCTCCAATTGGAGCTTGTTTTTTCTAAAACTGTTGAATTTTGTTGATGGAAATGGTTAATGGTTGTAAATGGTTAAGGGAGAGGGAAAAAGCAAGCCTGTTCGTTAGCATTGAATTTTAGATAACAAACTATATCCCAAGATTCACAAGTGTTATTAAATACAATTTGATATCAAGTCATGGTAAGAAGTACTAAAACAGATTGTGAAAGAGGTCATTTTAGATCTTTTTGTTTAAGACAAGAATGGGAGGGGCTTTCAGATTTGACACCCTTGTCATCTGAATCCTTAGCTGTAACAGATGGACATGTGAAGGTTATAAAACTGGAGAACAGGTGAGACATGGAGAAATGTGAAGGCATGGATGAGAATTTTCCTGGATGTGGATTATATCTAGTGTACTAGATAATAGCCAGCAGAGTTTTGGATACATTAAATGTTATGGAATGGATGTCCAGCCAAATGGTACATGGATATGTGGAACATTTTCAGTTAAAGGTGAGCAGAAACAGGGTAGATTTGGGTGATGTTACTAAGATAGGATTGAGTTATCTTAGTATAAATTTGTGACTAGATGTTTAGCTCCAGTCTAATATGCCACTCTTGCATCAATGAAATATTTAGAAAGTGATAATTAGTTGTACTCTCATTTTGGGCACCCATTGAAACTATTAATCTTGAAATGTGCTGAAATCAGACTGATCAACATTCTTCTCAAAGAAGTTAGTGGAAATATGGAATTCGGTCCCCTGAAGTTGGATGCAGCACTGATTGAAATTATCCAGAGATAAAGATAACAAATTAATATTAGCTTATCAGTCAGCCACAATCGTATTGTAGGAATAAAAGGATAGATGGCTGACTGGTCAACTCCTGTTTCAATGCTATTGTCAGATAGACTCTTAAACACAGTACAAGATGGTTATCTGGCTTCAAGAATCAGGATATTGCTGAGAGAGCCCTTGGCTGACATCAGGAGATCAACTGGTGTTACTGACTAACCATCACCCATCCACTGGCATGTTTTGGACAGAGCATTTCCCAAAATTGGTTGTTTTTGATTTATTTGTATTCTTCATATTTACAAGAAGGGTATTAAGGACCAATGGGTGATCATAGGTAAAGGTTTAAAGTTACATTCACCCACTTATTTGTTGTTTTATGTTTGCAAACATTCTTCTGGAACTTGCTGAGTGAATGAAAATCCAGATGGCCTATCTGATTTGAATTTCATTTGGGTTAGGGATGGAAGTATAGTTCAGTGATGCTTTGCAGCTAGAAATGTACCAGCAAAATGAAAATGAAATTGAACTGCTAATATTGAAAACAGGGCAAATTGCTGACAAACTAACATTAATTGAAATGAATACTTCCTTGTTTAAAAAATATAAAGTTGCAAACAAGTTATGAAAACCAATTATAACAGAATAAATTATAAATGTAGATTAAAAAAAAAACCTGACATGGCTGAAGATGGATTGCTAAAGAGAAGAATGACCCATATCTGGAGCTATACTTGAAGACGCGTAATAAAACCTTGTGTGAGTTAGTCATTCCTTGATTCAAAATCCTCAAGATTCAAAAAAATCATTTATGCAGTCCCCAGGGTTCAGTTTTTGCAATGCCATAGCTGAGCATGTTCACAAGTCGGAAAATGTATAGAAACAGCTCGCATCCTCAGTAGGAATGGCATCAAATGCACATGAATGATTACAAAGAACAATTATTAAAAGTGGGGAGAGGGGAAATCTGCTCTATCATTCATAGAAACCTATGTATGTTGGACTTTTGAATTTAATAATATTTGTAATCTGGGGAAAACTTTTAGTGAAGTGAAGAAATGTCTCTTTTATGAACCACATTCTTGTCACCTCCCCTTAACTGCTTGTTTGTAGTTGGCACTTGTAATCAGGATTAATATTCATTTCGGAAATGGAATGTGCTTTCATTCTTGTAGCTCTCAGTGGTGACATGTTGCATTAAATTGCAGTGGTGTCAAGCCTTTGTTGGCTTTTTGGTATAATAACTAAATGCAAATGTTTTGGCAATCCATGTAACTGAAAGCCACTCTTCTTGCATCAAGAAGAGCATCTTAATTGGATGGAACAAGCATTCAGCATCATGTAACATGCATATGTAGTGCAGAGTACCATATTAATATCATTGTTCTGTTTTGCTTATCTTGCATTAGTCTTCTGTGTAAAACTGGAGAAACATGGTTACCTGTCCATGACCCCCAGAGATATAGCCTGAACCGTTGAGTTACTCCAGCACTTTTTTTTACTGTACTGTGCTGTGTTGTGTTTATTGTGGGGCAAGTTTATACCATCAATTCGTGCCTATCTTTGTGGACCTTGGAAGTTTTTGTTAGCTCTTCATACATCCAAATGATGGAGCCACGTTTTTAAAACACTTTTGATGTCTCCTATTTCAGATTTTGGTTCCTTAGCTTTGCTGCTTTGTATTCAGGCTACCAATTTAACAACTCTGGAGATTATTAAGTGGAAGGATGATGCAAAAGTTTGAATTAAGATGTTTCCTAAATTCCTCATGAGTTGTGTGAAGTTTTTATAAATCAATAAAAAGAGGGCAAATGGCACAAGTAGAATGTGCAGATATTTACAAATGGTCTCTATCCTATCATTTTTTTTTCTCCCCTTTCAACTCTCGGCTTTCTCTGCAACTTGTCCTTTTTTCCCAGGTCTGATAAACTCATTGACCTGAAGAGTAAACTTTTCCTGTCTGCAGTTTCTGGCTATTTCTGGTGTTTTCTGTTTTTTATCAGTGGCATCCAGTTAATTTCCCCCAAATCATTCCAGCATTTCTATATTCCATGACATTTTTAAATCCATAACATTTGCATTTTATCATGTAATTGAGTTTAAGAAGCAAATGTGAAATTAAGAACCTGCTTTAATACTTAACAGATGAGAAAGAATGCTTTGGAGAAGGAAGTAGAGTTAAGATTTAAACTGGAAAACGTTTCTGTTTTCATTACATATGTAGTACAGAATTTGATGCTTATTTAATTTGTTAATTTATTGCTTAATTTTTATCTTGGAAATTAAAAGGTTTCTGTGAAACAAGGGATGCTGAGAAAGTAATTGGATTTGCCAGACTTAAAATATGTACACTCGTGGAATGTTCGCAGTCATATTATGGCACTATTAAAGTTTTAGTCTCCAGTTGCTGTGATGCCAGAAGACGTGTGATCTATAAGTGAGTTCGGTATTCCGACTGCGCATGCCCAGGTCATAGGTCACTCGCTATAAACAGTCTCTGCAACGGTGGTGCTGCATTGTGTGTAGGCTTTTGTTTCGTCCGTGGTCGGGATCAGGCCCGGCTCTCTGTCGCTGCAGGTGCTGTTGAGTTGCTGCTGGGCTGGCGGAGTGGCCCTGGACTTGTAGCCGGTGCTGCAGCCGCTGACTCCGGCTTGGCTCTGCCGGGTTGGCCGGCAGCCCTCCACCTCCCCTCCCCTCAGTCCAACACCGACATCCAACGTTTGACTTCGCTCCTCCTCGGGGTTATGGATGAAGTGGCAGTGGGTACCGTAGGGGGAGAAGCTGGTGGTGTGGAAGGTGCGGCACGGCTCCGTCTTCCACTTGGAGTGGCGGCTGAGGGAGCGCAGCTTGGCCAGGCTGTGGGCGAACTGGCACTTGTCGCCGTAGTGGCCCATTGGGGAGCGGGTTCCTCTGGAGTTGGAGCGGGGTTGGGCTGTAGTTGGTGTTGGCTGTGGGCCTGGGGCTGCTGGTGTCGTTGGTCCTGGCTGTCAGTTGGCCTGCCAAGCGGCGGAGGTGAGCTGAGGTTGGCGCTTCTCCGCGCTGGCTGGGGGCCTGGGTGCCGTTGTCTGGACCTCTCCCGCAGCCCCCCTGGTCGGGGATGGGACACTCGGGTGGGGGGGGGGGGGGGGGGGGAGGGGACCAGGGACGTTCCATTGACTGTTTGGCAACGCTTGCAGCGTCGGGGACACGCGTTCAATCCTAGCTGCGGATGAGGAGCGGTTCTGTGTGCGTGCAGCTGCCGGTCAAGTCTTTCCCCCCCCCCCCCCCCCCGCCAGTCTCCAACTCGTATCTGCCCCCTGACAAATCCAAAGTTGAAAAAGCCAAAAAATCGGACCTAAACTATACTCGCTGAATCTACAGCGCTTCGTTTGATTTTTATTTATAGCGTTTGACTTTTGACAAATCCCATGATTCCTGGCATTTTTCGGAATACCGAACTCGCATATTGTAATGGATGTGTCGAAGCATCTGCATTTAAAACACAGAAACATCACTATTGGGTTTCTTAAATGCTGACATGTGGAAGCTTGTCACATGTTGCACTTCCTTCCAACCATCCCTGAATGCATTTTCATTAAATTCGAAGTTGTGCTCAACTCGTGGTTCAATTCCTTCCTGGTTAATGGTATTTGGGATAAAAATTGGCAAATGACAGTCAATTAATTTGTTATTGTTCCCAACCATATTTTCCAATTTTTCTTTTGGTTTCAGGAACACCAGTATCAATGTCAACTTAAAGGTAGACTCAATGCCGAAGTAACTCAGCGGGACAGGCAGCATTTTGGAGAGAAGGAATGGGTGATGTTTCGGGTCGAGACCCTTGTTAACATGCCTTAACCAATTCCATAGCAGCACAGACTTGAGATTTAAACTTCTAACTATCAAGAGCCATAGAAACTGTAATCTTGACATGCAACAGATTTGAAGCAATGGGCAGGATCTACATTTTGAGAAGTAATGCGACAGTAAGCAAAATATATGATATAACGTGCGAACATTCAAGTTGTAGGTTAAAATAAATGGTCAAAGACCAAACAATCCGAGTCATACAACATAGAATTGGGCTACACCAATTGTCAAACATTCCATTTTATTTCCCCATAATTCTATCAATTTTTTTTCTCTCCGCCCTCTTTATTCAAGTTTTGAGTTTAAATCAATTGTAGCTATTAGTAATGCTTTGCAGTAAATTGTGTGGTGGGAGAGGGAGGGTTACATTAGGTTATTTTGTCACTTGGGATTGGGGATGGAGAGCGGGTGATATGTTGTCATCGTCATATCTGCAGTCATTCTGTAAGGACTACTGCTTCTGATGCATTTCCATAGCTTGTGGGGGTGCCTTGTGGAACTAGGGGACGTTTCTGGAGTTGATCCACTATTTACTTTCATAGACGATGGTATGTCATATCATAGAATGGTATGACTTGGTTCACAGTTTTAAACACTTTAATTTTGGCTGTATTGACTGTTGGCTTTTAAGATCTATAATGCCTGAAGCAATCCCTCCATATTTCCCTTTTCACTAGCTTGGTGCAGCACCTTTGTGTCAAATTTGGTTTTGTAATTTTCTTTTGAATTATCTGGGTTATTTTAGTCTTATGTAGTATAAATTGTTCTGATTACAATAGCCTGCATTTGAATATTGCCTCTAATGTAATAAAATTCATCTTAGTGACCTTGGCTTACTAGCTTAGTGAGAGCAGTTTGGAGAATTATTGATCATCAGAGAGGAATTTATTTTTGGCAGTTTTTATTTTCCCATCAGTGGGGTTTTTATTTTGTGCTTTTCAAAAAGCTGGATGTAGTATAATAAGGATGCCAAAATATCTGGGCTTGTATTCCAGTAGGAAAAAGGAAGACAACTACCATGGTATGATGTTTCAGTAATGAATAAAGGGCGGAATTGATTCATCACCCTTCAGTCTTCTCTTGTCATGTTTGTATGTTCAACCATTCGGGGTAGGATTGCAAGCCAGACAAAAATAGGTTGTTTGTCTAAGAAAGAAATAGGTTGTTTCTTTTTCCAAAAGGGCATCACTGAAATGGTTAAGTTTTATTGCCATTCAGAAGCTTTCGTAGTGATTTCTGGTGTTACTCTAATGGGTGTACATACTGTAAAGTTTCAGCATTGAAATGAGCTATTTGGCCCATTTGTTTTATGATACAAACAAGACTTCTATACTATTTCATCCTGCCTTGACAGCATATCCCTTTTCCTGCTTGTACTTTATTTGGCTGCTCATTAAAAAGCATTGATACTATTTGTACCAACTATGAATGGAGTTTCACATTTATGCCACATCTGTAAAATAAAATCTTAAAAAATAAAGAAATGCTCATCATTTTTAGCAGTACTACCTTTTGTGACTGTAGATATGGAATGAATGTTCATGTCAAAGGTCATGTCCGAATATTTACTGTGAAAGAGCTTGGCAAATGAAGAAGGTTTTGTAGTATCAAGCTTTTTGCAGTGGTGTGAAATGGTGAGGCTCTGCATTTACTCTATCGATTCCTCTCATGATCTTGTACACTTCTAAGATCACCCCTCCTCCTGAGCTCCAAGGAATAATAACCTAGCTTGCTCAACCTCTCCCTGTAGCTCAGGCCCTCGGGTCCAGGCAACATCCTCATGATTCTTCTTTGCACCCTTTCCAGCTTATCAACATCTTTTCTCTAACAAGGTGACCAAAACTGAATGCAGCATCACCAATGTCTTGTACAACTGTAATGTGACCTCCCAACTGCTGTACTCAATACTCTGGTGAAGGCCAATGTGTCGAAAGCTGCCTTCACCGCCCTATCTACCCGTGACACCACTTTCAAGAAATTATATACCTGCACTCCTAGATCCCCCTGCTCTAAACACTCCCCAGACCCTGCTATGCACTGTGTAGGTCCAGCCCTGGTTAGACTTTCCAAAATGCAATACCTCTCATTTCTCTGTATTAAATTCCATCAACTATTTCCTCAAATTGCAACCTGCCCAACTGATCAAGAACCTCCTGCAATTTGTGACAATCATCTTCACTATCTATAATTCCGCCCATTTTAGTGTCATCTGCAAACTTACTAATCAGGCTTTGTACATTCTCTTCCAAGTTATTGATATAGATGACAAACAGCAATGGGGTCGGCACCGACCCCTGAGGCACACCACAAGTCACAGGCCTGTCCGAAGAACAGCCTTCAATCATCATCCTCTGCTTCCTTCCATGAAGCCAATTTTCTCTCCCATCAGCTATCTCCCCTTGGATCCAATGCGATCTAATCTTCCAGAGCATCCTACCATGTGGAACCTTGTCAAATGCCTTGCCAAAATCGATATATATATATATATATGTCTACAAGTCTGCCGTCATCAATGTTTTTGGACACGCCGTCAAAAATATTTGTGACACCTAATCTCCCATGTACAAAATCGTTCTGACTATCCCTAATCTCCCTTGTCCATCTAAACACATATTAATCTTATCCCTGGAATACTCTTGGGTAACCTTCTGATCATGTCTGGCTAGTTTCTTGAAATCTGGATGCACATGGAGAATGGAGCCTGGCTTGATAAATGTATCAACTCCTTGATTGCTTAGCATTTCAAACTGCTATTTGGTTGGCAGCTGTACATTTAGTTCTGTATCCAATTCAGTAATACTCATCCTAAACTTTTCTGTCATATCATCTTCCTTCTTTGTTAGTGCTGCCTTCATCAAACTAGGACTTCAAACTCCTCCTCTTGGCTTGGACCTATTTTGCCCCATCTCTCTAAAGAATGATGGTGGCAGTCATTTTTAGTCGTGTTACCTCTTTGGTACAGGCCATTCGTATACTAATATAACCAGTTTAGCCTCTCGTAAGGACAATGTTCTCATTCCAGGAATTAGTCTTCATGGTTAATTTATCCTTTCTTGCTTAAGGGGCACAAAATCACATAATTTTCTCATCTTTACTCTTCTGAAAATAAAGTGCCCAACAAGAGGATCAAATATTACAAGTTGGCAAAGGAGCAAACATGGCTCAATTGTAAAATTTAATCCTCTTGTTGGGCACTTTATTTTCAGAAGAGTAAAGATGAGAAAATTATGTGATTTTGTGCCCCTTAACCAAGAAAGGATAAATTAACCATGAAGACTAATTCCTGGAATGAGAACATTGTCCTTACGAGAGGCTAAACTGGTTGGGTCTGCATTCTGTGGAGTTTAAAAGAATGAGGGATGGTTTTATTGGAATGTGATACTAGATATTGAGTTTTCACAATTGGGAGAGTATTAAATGAGAGGACCTGGGTATAAGGTGAAGCAGAGGTTCATAAAAATCAAGGTGCATATAAATGTTTTCCTGCAGACGGCAATAAATCTCCGCCAGTGTTGTGGCAGCTAGATACATTGTTAAATGATTGGCAAATCGATGGATATGGCACAGAAGAGAAGCTGAGGGTAGACACAAAACGTTGGAGTAACTCAGCGGGACGGCAGCATCTCTTTTTCTTGCATATGGCGTGCACAGCCTAAAGTTGTAGGACAACTTGTTCTATTTGATCTTACTTGATTGTGCATGCCAGGTTGATTGCATTCGTCGAAACAGGGCGGACCACGTGAAGGTTGTAATCTCCCACCCCAGGCAGCATCTCTGGAGAGAAGGAATGGGTGACGTATCGGGTTGAGACCCTTTTTCAGACTGATGTCGGGAGTGGGCGGGACAAAGATGGGAGGGGGAGTTGAAGAGCTGAGCAACGGGAGATCAAGTAAGTTAAGACGGACTGAGTGGATGTGTTCAGCGAAACGATCGCCGAGCCTGCGCTTGGTCTCGCCGAAGTAGAGAAGTTACACCTGGAACAGCGGATACAGTAGATGAGGTTGGAGGAGGTGCAAGTGAACCTCTGCCCCACCTGGAAAGACTGTTTGGCTCCTTGAATGGAGTCGAGGAGGAAGTTAAAGGGACAGGTGTTGCATATCCTGCGCTTGCAAGGGAAAGTACCTGGGAAGGGGGTGGTTTGGGTGGGAAGGGACGAGTTGACCAGGGAGGTTTGGAGGGAATGGTCTCTACAGAAAGCAGAAAGGTGTGGATATGGGAAGATGTGGCCAGTAGTGGGTTCATATTGGAGGTGGTGAAAATGCTGGAGGATTGTATGCGATGGCTGATGGGGTGGAAGGTGAGGACAAGGGGGACTCTGTCCTTGTTGTGAATGTGGGGGAGGAGGAGCAAGAACAGAGCTGCGGGATATCGAGGAGTGTCTAGTGAGAGCCTCATCTATAATGGAAGAGGGGAAGCCCCGTTTCCTAAAGAATGAGGACATCTCCGATGCCATGATATGGGAAAACCTCATCCTGGGTGCCGATGCAGTGTGGACGGAGGAATTGGGAGTAGGGGATAAAGTCTTTACAGGAAGCGGGGTGGAAAGAGGTGTAGTCTTGATAGCTATGGGAGTCAGTAGGTTTGTGGCAGATGTCGGTCAATAGCCTGTTTCCTGTGATGGAGACGGTGAGATCTAGAAACGGTATGGAGATGTCAGAGATGGTCCTCGTGAAATTGAGTGCAGGATAGAAATTGGTGGTGAAGTTGATGAAGTCAATGAGTTCCTGCATGGGTGCAGGAGGTAGCACCAATGCAGTTGTCAATATAGCGGAGGTAGAGTTCGGGGATAGGGCCAGTGTACGCCTGGAACAGTAATTGTTCGACATACCCTACAAAGAGGCAGGCATAACTGGGGCTCATGCGAGTGCCCATAGCTTCGCCTTGGATTTAGAGGAAGTGGGAGAAGTCGAATGAGAGGTTGTTGAGGGTGAGGACCAGCTCCGCTAGGCGGAGGAGAGTATTGGTAGATGGAAATTGGCTTGTTCTGCAGTCGCGGAAGGAATGGAGGACTTTATATCTTCCTGGTGGCGGATAGAGGTGTAGAGTAACTTGGCGTCCAGTAAAGATGAGGGAGTGGCGACCTAGAAAACAGAAGTCATTGAGGAGTCGAAGAGCATGTGAAGTGTCTTGGACTTGGGTAGGGAGGGATTGGACTGGGGAGGAGATAGGATGGAGTCGAGGTAGGTCGAAATTAATTTGGTGGGACATGAACAAGCAGAAACAATGGGTCGGCCAGGACAGTTCTGTTTGTGGATTTTGGGGAGATGAGATCTGGGGTAGATCTGCCTTGATCACAATTGCATGGCTATGCTGACATAAGGAGCTAGGCTGTCTAATCCTGCACGTATTTCCTTGTGGATTAACCTTTGATTTGTATTAATTGTGTGAGGTTCTTTATTGGGAAAGAGATCTTGGATCAGGTTAACAACCACTGTACCTCGGGCTCTGTGAACTCTGTACTTATACATGATGTGATAAATAAACCATATGTGATTTTAACCATGTTCTCAGTTCTCAATTACCACAAATCAAACGTCGTCATTATTAGGCTTTTTTTAATCTCTAATTTTTTTTAAATCAATATATCACTGACATTAAATATACCAGAAGTGAGTTACAAAATGGATGCAGATTTGTCTTCTTTGATTACTTTGGATAGAATATTATGATTTGTTTTAGTTAATAAATTGATGAAATGAAGCTTGGGTGGGGGGGGGGGGGGGGGGGGGAATCAGGGTGTCTCAGTGAATAATGATTTGTAGGCCCTAACTTTTTTTAAAGTTTCCTTTTACTGTTGCACTTTTCTATTCTATCTAATTCTGGAGGGCTTTAATGAACACTTGAAGTATAACTTTGGAATCCAGGCAACAGATAAAGATGTAGAAATGTAGGGGGGAGGGGGGGGGGTAGTGTTTTGTAGTCACTGAACATTGGAGCTACAATCTAATGTTCATACCATTATATGAATATGAGATGCTGTTCCTCCAGTTTGTATATGGCCTCGTACTGGCAATTGAGGAGGCCCAGGACGGAAAGGAAGTACTTTGCATTAGTATCTGAGGAAAATGGTGAGATCAGTGCATATGTGAGGGCAGTTTGCAATCAAGGAGGAGGCAGTGTTAGGTGTCTTGAAGAGCCTCTGCAGGCCTGATGGCATCTATCCCAGTTTATTAATAGAGGTAAAAGGAGAATTTGCAAGGTCCTTGAAGATAGGTGCAGACAAGGTCCCAGAGGACTGGATAATAACTAATGTTTCCTTCTTTAAGAAGGGAAGTAGAGATAATCTTGGGAATTGTAGGCTTCATGTCAATGGTAGGGAAACTATTGGCGGGGATTCTTTGGGACTGAATTTACTCCATTTGGAAGGGAATGGGCTTATTGCCGATGGTCAATGTGGCTTTCTAAGCATTAGATCATGTCGTACTAACTTTATCGAGTTTATTGAAGTGTCAATGTGATCAATGAAGTTAAGGGCGATGGATCCTGTAAACATGGATTTTAATAATTGAACCAAGTTCTGATTGATCCTGGAGATTAACATGCACTGAATTTATGGAGAATTGGTTGTATAGATTCAGAACTGGCTTACTCATTGAAAACAAAGATGTGGTGGAATAGTATTGTTTTGGCTGGAGATCTGTGCCCAGTGGTGTTCCACAGAGATCTGTGCTGGGACCTCTGTTTGTGATGTATATAAAATGGTTAGTACGTTTGTGCCTGCACCAATATTGGCGGAGTTGTAGACAGCGAGGAAGGTTGTCAAAGTATACAGTAGAATAAGGGCAGGGAAATAGCAAATGGAGTTTAATCTGAGCAAATGTGAGGTGTTGCACTTTTAGAGGTAAGAAAGATTACGGATAATGACAAGATCCTTAAAAGTCCCTACTAACCTCATCTAATGCAACTGATATTCCTGCTGTACATGTGCAAGATAAAGTGAAGACTCACTAACCGTTTTGCCAACGCTTGGTCCACCAAGGTTTACTGGATCTCTGGGTGATGACCATTACAACTCCCCTTCCCATTCTGACTTTTCTGTTATGTCCAGCACCTCGTATCCAGCTTGGATAGTTTAGAACCTAATTATATGAATGTTGAATTCTCCAATTTTTGGTAACCCCAACAACCTTCCCCCCCCCCCCCCCTTACCTGGACTCTCGCCTATTTTGCCCCTTCCCAGTCTCATTCCTTCCTCTGACTTCACCATTTGCAACTCTTCAATCCATTTGTCTTTCAGATTTCGTTTCAATCTCTGGCCTTTGTTCCAACCATCTGCCTACCAAAACCCCCTTTGCCTGGCACTCTTTGTCCTGCCTCTAGTATCTCCCAGCTTTCTTTCTTCCACCCACCCTCCCCCCCCCCCCCCCCCCCCCCCCCCCCCCCCCCCCCCACTATTGGTCTGAAGAAAGGCTCCAACCCAAAACATCATCTATCCATATTCTCCAGTGATGCTGCCTGACCTGCTGAGTTACTCCAGCACTTTATCCTTAAAAGCATTGATGTGCAGGATATGCTAGCCTATGTCCATAACTCCATGAAATGGTCAACACAAGTAGATAATGGCAAGTTGTATGGTATACTCGCCTCTATTGGTCAGGGCATTGACTATAAGAGTTGAGAAGTCATGATACAGCTCTATAAGACTTTGGTCAAATCTCATTTGAAGTATTGCATGCTGTTCTGGTCACCTCATTACAGAAACTGTAGAGGCTTTCGAGAGGGTGCAGAAGATATTGACTAGAATGCTGCCTTGATAAGGAAAGGTTGGATAAACTTGGATTGTTTTTTCTGGAGTCAGAGTTTGAGCATAGACCTGATCGAAGTGTATAACTTTGAGAGGCATAAATGGGATAAATAATGAGAACCCTCTTCTTCCCCCCCCATGTTCAGCCCAGACATTATGGACTGAAGTTCCTGTGCTGCACTGTTATACATTTATTTTCTATTGCTTTATTCTAGGTGTTTACAGATGGTGTGTGCATACTAAGCATAACACTGAAAATGTTTTAGTTGTTGGGTTGTTTGGCAAACAACAAGAGTTCAAAATTCAGTTCTAGAATGCTTGGTTAAATGTAGTTATATTTTGGATAGGACTGGCAGCATGCAGCTAACAGGTGTGACCTTAGACCTGATGTAATGATTGTACAATTGTTGGACAAGCCATGGTGTAGATCTTTTCTGTGGTATGATTGACTGATAACTGTTGTTTTTTTTTGTTTTTGTTGAAATCTTTTTATTTGAATTTCACATCAATTTGCATACATACAATAATAACAGACGGTGACACTCAAGGCATAATTGTGCAACGGACTGTAAGTGGCCCTCAAAGCTCTTACCCTTACCCACCTTCAACCCACCCGAATCAGGTCGGAACGAAACAGGGACAAACAACACTCACATACGTACGAATCCACACAAATACATAGAGATAAACAAAACAAAATGTACTGGGGGGGGGGAAGAAAAAAAGTCACTAATAACAGTAAATAAGTAGGTAATTAAATAAATAAGTGTGGGGAGGGGGGGAGGCTAAGGGGGGGGGGAGCAGCTGCAGTAAAGCAGGACAGTGATGGAAAGCACTCGGTCCTCTTCCGAATCCGGGGACAAGTTAAGAGTTAACAAGTTCCAGGAAAGGGTTCCATGTGGCTAGGAGTGTCTTGGTAGAGCCTTTGAGAGAGAACCTAAGTTTTTCAAGCTTTAAATTGTAGAGCACCTCCTTGATCCAGCGGGCGTGTGGCGGGGGACGGGTGAGCCTCCAGTTAAGCAAGATCAGTCTCCAGGCTAACAAGGTTGTAAAAGCCAGGACCCGCTTCAACGCAACAGAGAGGTTGGTGTTGGGAGGAGTACCAAAAATGGCCAACAGTGGGTTTTGGAGGAATAGTCTGGCCATAGGCTCTGCTTATCACGACTGATAACTATTGTAAAGGATAGATTCAATAGAATGATTTGGTGTTAGGAAACAATTGTTATGAGGCATTAATGCTAGGATAAAGTACCAAAGCTGGGAACAGATTCTACAACTGAAAATTGAATAAATGAAGCTGGGGAATATGCAGATATATGGCGATAGAATATAAAAATCATACTTGTTTGTTTTAGTAAACAGTTGGCAGGAACAATGGACTCGAGGTCAACATTCAAAGTGGTAAATTCTTTAAAGCAATGGGTATTGACAGGAAACTGGAAAGCTAAGTTTATTGAAACACCAGGAAGGGGGTGAATGCATTTGTAACTATATAATGACATATCACATTTCAAGTTGCATCAAAGTATTTCGCAACCAATGAATTGCTATTTGAAATACAGTAACTTAAGGGCCTGTCCCACTTGGGCGATTTTTTTTGGCGACAGACGGAAAATAGGCTGTCGCCACATGGTCGCGGGGGTGACGCCTGTATTGTCGTGAGTTGTCTCGTCAAGTGTCATAACCTTTTTTCTTGTCGCCGCTGGATTTTGAAATGTTCAAAACCTTTCGGCGACAGTGGGCTTGACGTTGACTGTCTTCTCCTGTCGTAGATTGACGCCAGGTGACGTTGATTGTCGCCGGGTGATGACCTCTGTGAATTCCATTGGCGTCAACCTACGTCATCCTAGGTCAACTGGTGATAGTACCGGTGTCAAGAGAGGTCTTCAGTTGTCTTCATTTGTCGGCGACAGGGTCGTAGCTTGTCGCGGGTGGACGTAGGTTAACTTCGGTTGTCGTAGGTGTTGTGGTTGTCATAGGTGGATGTCCCAAGTCACGAGGAATTGTGTCGCCGGTTGACGTAGCTTGGCGTCGACTAGGTGGTAGCTTGTCATGGACGTTATCCGAGGGTGGGTCCATTTTGGCACCCTGCTACGACTGTGACTGTCACCGGCAGTCGCCTAAAAAAATCGCCTAAGTGGGACAGGCCCATTATGTTTGTAAACACTACAGACAATTTTGCCACACCAAAATACCACAATCAACCAATGAGTAAGTGAGACTGGAGCTAATTTGTTGCTGTGGTTTTAGAACTTTCATTAAAAGTATGTGGTAAACACAGTGGAAGGGGTGAGCAGTCAAAACTATGATTTTATTGTAGTTTGTAGTTTGTTTTGAACTTTAGAATGTGGGAGAATATCTTCCTTGTGGATCTTGCTGTCTTCACATCAATTCCTCTACAGATCTAACTGATCTGGTTTCCTTTTTATTTGTTTTAGATTTCAAATATTCTGTTTTTGAAGTAACCCCCACAAGAACAGGCAAGATGATGGAAATCTGAAATAAAAACAAAAAATGCTGGAAATGTTTAACAAGTCAAAGCGTATTAGTGGAAGAGAAAAAAAAATCAGATCAAAGACTGTCAGAACTAGGGACGAGGGAACACAGTTAACTTTAAATAGCAAAGAAGGTGTGGGTGGGACAAAGGGAATATATCTGATAGGGTGGGGTCAGGATCACCATGGGGATAAATTGTGGAAGTCATCCAATTGATTTGATAAAAGCAGTTGGGGGGTGAGAATATAAAGAAAAGCATATAAAGCAGTGAAATGCAGAGCTACAGTTCATGGCAAGCAAGCTAGTTGTACTAATAAAGATGTGAAAATGCCTAACCAATATCATTAATGGACGAATTGCTGCAGAAATTGCCTTTTTTGGTACAGAGCAGGAGAGTTATCTAAAGTTGTACAATTTGATGTCAAGTCTGGAGGCTGTAAAAATTCTCTAAATAAGAAGTGATGCCTTTTCCCAAACTGTGTTAAATGTGAAATACCAAGTAATTTAATTTGATGAGGGTATAGTGTGTAGTAATACTGACTTTTTAAAAACAAATTTGTTGCTTAATTCATCAAATATGAATTGAAATGCATAAACTACCTTGGATTAGGTGTTTCTTAATTCCCTTTACTTTCCTTGGTTCCAAGCAATTTAATACCCCTACATGATAAAATATTACCCTGTCGCAATGAACCCAGCAGTGTAATTCCCAACTTTGTTCAATGTATGTATTCCTCTGTCTTTATTGCCTTTTGCTAATATGGACATTCTGGATTTCCCTTTGTAGGTTCTGACAGTTTCCCTCGTGGTGTCTGTGTGGAGAAGGCCACACACACTCCTGTACAACGACGGCTTTTGCTTGCGTTTTCCAGTGTTTCTTCTGTCAGAGAGTGCACCAGGCCTGTAACTCTTCGACTGCCAGCCCTGAGCTCAGCAGCGAAGAACATCCGTTGGAAATGGTGAAGATGACAAAATCAAAAACCTTCCAGGCTTATCTGCCAAACTGCCACCGGACATACAGCTGCATTCACTGTCGAGCTCATCTTGCGAATCATGATGAATTAATTTCTAAGGTAAGCAACAGCTGGGGGAAAGTAGAGGTTTAATGGGGGCTTTTTTCTATTGCTTATTGTAGGCCAGCATAAGTGTTGTGCTTATAAATCCATGATTGTTTGGATGTCCCTGCGAGTAAGTAGAAAGACTAAGCCTTCCATTTCAACTCAATCAATGCTGAGTGAGCTGGTTGTAGTCTAGCAAACTACCAGAGAATATTTCAATGTATTTGGTAAGAACTGAAATCATCTGAGCTCTTAGATTATAATGACTTTTGATGGAATGGACAAGAAGCAACTAATTTACTGGCAAGAGAGTAAGTTGCTACAGATTTAAAACAAATGAACCAGAGTGAATTAGGCAAAATGGTAAAACCTTGGGAGCATTGATAACAATGTGGGGAAAATAAAATGGCCTGGGATAGGATAGATGTAAAAGTGGTTGTTGGCATGAACTTGCTGGGCAGAAAGGCAGAAAGTATTTTCTCAGAATACCTGGTTTCAGTGGCTGGAAAACTTCGATAATCACTTTTGGTGATAATCACTTGCCGGACTGGAGGTGGATTTGGGTAATGCGGACCTCAACAACTGGACCTCTTTAAAAGGAAGCTGGGTTGGTTTTGGAGGGGTAAAAAAAATTCTGGAGCAATAATATTCATGACCGACCTTGAGTTTATTAATCATGAGTTTTTTTTTTCCAATTGTTTGATGCGAGTTGTCATTTCTTTGTGTGGTGGGGAGGGGGGTTCTTCCACCCACTCTACAACTTACCAGTGTATTACTCTTTGATGTACCAAAAAAGCCATGGCTACCTATGTTGGGATTGTAAATGTTGTACAATTAACAGCGAGTGCCTTTTTACGAGGGAACAGGTTCAAGGATCTGACTAGTAAAACAGAAAAAAGGCACATTCGTCCGTTAAGTTACAAATCAGTTTTATTGGCACGAGAGAGAACAAAAACAATACTTATCTCGGCATGCGCAGGGGCCCATCTTACAGCAGCACACCTCCCTCTCTCTTGGCCTCCGTCCGCGGTGCCGATCGCAACTCAGCTCGTTGGTGAACCCCTCTCGTCAATGACTACCTTATGGCTTACCGGCGTCTGCCTTTCTACAGGCAAAAAGAACCACCGGTAACGGGCCAATAGCATTGCTCCCACATTCAAATTACAACCAATGGCTGGGGACTGCATCAGAGCAAGTCCCCCCTCCCCCCAACTTTGGAAACAAAGAGCTATCAGCCGCAGGCTTGGCGCGCAAGGTAATACACACTGCGCTATCAGCTGCAGACAATGTATAAAACAATACACATAGTGCTACAGAGAAGTGTTGGCTGCAGTGCTATGGTTCTAAATATTGCACTACTGGCCACAGCGCTATGGGCTTTAAACATACCGATATGGGTTTGGGCAAATTTCTCGTATAGCACTCCACCCCTCGAACAGTCTGGTTACCATTACATCTGACACGCAGGCGTGGCCTCGTTACATCCGGCCCACAGACTTTAGTGAAGTCCATGCGGTCGTGATGCCAATCCGCACATACAACGCAATAATATAATTGTCAACAAGATTTTCCCGATGGCCAGTCCTCAGCCGCCAAACATCCCGAAAGGCCACCATCATCCCGGGGGGGTTGTAGTCGTGGTACTATTTTCCGACCCTTCGAATCTTCTTGGATGTGGTCAGCGAGGTTGGTGATGTTCTCTGAATCATCTGGAATATAAGTACAGCACTCGTTCCGAACACCGCAAACAGGCAAGCAACAGTATACCAACTTAATAATTCACCCATGTCCTTCCTGGCAAACACAGCGCCCGATACAATAGTGATGGACCCGATGTCAATCATAAGGTACTTGGGTCTGGGTGATCCACTGGTATCTGGTGCCAGACCCTTCCGTCCTGCTGATACTCCTCCATGAGCATGTGGGCCTGCAGCGAATCGGTCAGTTGGGGGAAAAAGCATACTCACTCCCTTTTAGTTAGCCTCTGGTGTTTAAGCATACCACACCCTGTTCCCTCGGCAACGCCACCCATCACTTATTACCCAGTCCGCGCGGCACGATCTTGCACTTTTCGGGTGGCTTTTGGGAATACTGTATCCAGACCTTTCCTGATTCTTCCTCCATCAATTCCACTTCTTCAGTCTTTGGAGGGTCCGACACTGCCAAGTGAGATAATGTCAAAATCTAACTCCTAACATGGGATTGTTATGAATAAACAATGATTGGGGATCTTTGAAGTCCTGTTATGGAACCACTCTGCCTTAGTTTTTAATATTAATGCTTTGAGGACTCAACTGGACATTGGAAGGGCAACATTGGCAAGTTACATAGCAGACAAATTGGTTCTAATTCTTGTGTTGTGAGCCTATACTATATTATGAATTTATTATCAATTTAGAGCAACTGAGACACTAGTATTGAGCTGAGTGAACTTCATCTGCTGGAGAAGATGCTGACAGAGACTTGGTTTCTCTCCTCTTAAAGGCTTAAATTTCTGCAGCTGGATATGACAGATTGCCATACCGATTGATAACTGAATTAATAAATAGTCGGCCTGTGCTCTTGTACCGCTTAATTTCTGTTTACACTGCCTGTCCCTGTTCCTAAATGTGCATGTTCCCAAAATTCTTAATATGTATTCTATATATGAATATATTTCTGCTACAATATGCTGCATCTGCCATTGTCCACCTCCACTGGACAAATGGAGAGTGGATGCAGCAATATTCGGATGAAAAAATGCAATATGCCTGCTTGATGAACCGATGAAGATGGTTAGCTGTCAAAGCTCCTACCTGTAATGTTGCACTATCAGAAAGGGTGTGGGTTTCCAATTAGTAATGGAAAGATTATGTAATTTTGCTTGATGATTTGTTCCTGGGTGACCCTAGTTCCCCCTTTTTTGCCAGGTTTTCAATAATAAATCTTGTTACAAACTATTAATGGTAGATATTTTAAAATCTAGGGAGTATAGTATATAATTCACAGCATTGAATGTTGTGTAATTGTAGTTCACTCTGTTCAGTTATAAAGCCATGCAGTAGACAAATGACATCAGAAGCTGACTGTATCCATGCCAGCCATGAAGTACCTATCCATGCTAATCTCACTTCCCAGCACTCAGCCCTTCCCAGCATCAGCTCTGCTGTCGCATTTCAAGTGCCCATCAAGTGCATCATTTCAAGTGCCCATGACTGATTGTGGACTTTGGAAGGAGTAGGAAGGGGACCCACAGCCCCATTTATATCAACGGGTCGATGGTTGAAAGGGTCAAGAACTTCAAATTCCTGGGCGTGCACATCTCTGATGATCTTTCCTGGTCCGAGAACACTCTAACACAATTATCAAAAAAGCTCATCAGCACCTCTACTTCCTGAGAAGATTACGGAGAGTCGGACTGTCAAGGAAGACTCTCTCTAACTTCTACTGTTGCACAGTCGAGAGTATACTGACCGGTTGCATCGTGGCTTGGTTCGGCAATTTGAGCGCCCTGGAGAGGAAAAGACTACAAAAAGTAGTAAACACTGCCCGGTCCATTATCGGCTCTGACCTTCCTTCCATTGAGGGGATTAATCGCAGTCGCTGCCTCAAAAAGGCTGGCAGTATCATCAAAAGACCCACACCATCCTGGCCACACACTCATCTCCCTGCTACCTTCGGGTAGAAGGTACAGGAGCCTGAAGACTGCAACGACCAGGTTCAGGAATATCTACTTCCCCACAGCCATCAGGCTATTAAACCTGGCTCGGACAAAACTCTGAATATTAATAACCACTTTCTGTTATTTGCACCTTACCAGTTTCTTTATTCATGTTTGTATATATTTATATCATGGTATATGGACACATTTATCTGTTTTGTAGTAAATGCCTACTATTTTCTGTGTGCTTAAGCAAAGCAAGAATTTCATTGTCCTATACAGGGACACATGACAATAAACTCACTTGAACTTGAACATCTAACTAGTTTTGAAACAATATGGGAGTACCTGCATTTACCACCATTAGCAGTGAGTTCTAAGTTTTAATTACTGCGGGTGAAAACATTCTCCTTTAAATCTTGCACCCCTTAAACCTTCCTCTCTGGTTATATTCTGTGCAGGGTAAAGCTTCTCGCTATCCATGCCCTTCAGCTTTGTATACCAATTAGGCTATCCTCCAACTTTCTCTCCTCCATAGAAAACAAACCCTGCCTATCCACTCATTCTGGGACCATCCAAACACTCCACCCCAGGCAACATCCTGGCGTATCTCCTTCTGCACTCTGTCCGTGACATCCTGGATCCTGGCACCGGGAAGGCAGCACACCATCCTCGCATCCCGTCTGTTGCCGCAGAAACCCCTGTCCGTACCTCTCACGATGGAGTCTCCCACTACAATGGCCTTGCCTGCCTTAGGCCTTTTTGGTTTTGGCTCAACAGCCCTATTCGCATCGCAAGCCAGTCCGCCGCTCACGTCTTCTGTCCCAACAGCTTCTAAGCGGATGAACCTGTTTACAAGAGGTACACCACCCGGGGACGTTGGCATTCCATGCTTCCCTCCCTTTCTCACTGTCTCCCACCTTCTCTCTTCCAGTACCTTAGGTGTAACAATCGTACTGTAGGACTTGTCGAGGAACGACTCCGTTTCTCGTACGAACCGGAGGTCGTCCACTTGCTTCTCCAGTTCCCCAACACGGCCCTTCAGGAGCTCTACCTGGATGCACTTTTCGCATTTGTAGCAGCCAGAGGCACCAGCGGTGTCCTTGACCTCCCACATACTGCAAGTATGTACTGTCCTACCATTGAAATATTATCTTTATTACTCCTCAAAATACAAGAAATCATATTTTTCAGGATTAAATTCTATCTACCATTGTGCTGTCCATCTTACCAACTCCTCAACGTTGTTCAACAGCCAAAGATTACCCATTTCGTTGTCCACAAAATCACTACCAATTAATGTGTTTTTACAGATATGCTTATTAGAATTAATGTTGCAATGTCTTACTGGCCTTGCCTGTCAGATTGCAGAAGCTGCACAAATTCATGTCTTCTATCCAGTATTTGACTACTGTGTCCATTTTTGAAACAAACTGCATCTCCCCTAACTTGCAATTACCCATGCATTTGTATGATTAGTAATGCTGCACCATGGCTGCAGATTTCAATGTAACATTAGTCATCTGACATTTGATCTCAAAACTTGCATCGCACCATGTTTTTCAGTTTGGCAAAAGGCTGTCAATTCAAATTGAATTGTATTTTTTATTAATCTGCGTCTTATGAATTTGGCTGGTTGGTCATTTAGATCTAACACTTCAACTGCTGTCAACAGATATTTTGGTGACCTTAAGATTCTGAGTTTAAATCATTTTAAAAGTATTTTCCTCATTGTGGAAACCATTTGGCTGAACTTTCTTTTGGGCCCTGGCTTCAGATTAAGAAGCATTAAGATATGCATGTTTGTTTGTATCCGCCGATCTAGAGATTGAAAATCTCAGTTGGTTAACATGTCAAAGAAAAATCTATTATTATTTTGGATGTAATTCACCTTCATTTTAAGGTCCTGTGTATTTCCAATATTGGTTGCAATTTCCAACCTGGAACTATTCAAGTTGTTAATTGCAGGACAGTAAATTTGTCCCAATCCATATTAAAGATACAACTGAAAAGAAGTGCAAAGCTAGGTGAAAAAACAAGCTATGAGAGAAACACAGTTGGCAGGGAGTTGCACAGCAGAAGATTTGAGCATCTGTGCTTCAGTAGTAAGAAATTTGTAAATGCTGCAAAACAATGTAATCTCACCATGCTGATACTTATAGTTTAAAATTGCTTGCTTTCTACATTTTATGTTGGCCTTTAGTGCAAGGAGGAAGTAGTGCTATTCTCTCCAGGGATGTTGCCAGTCCCGCTGAGTTACTCCAGCATTTTGTGTCTATCTTAGTGCTACTATATGCTGGAGTTTGACTCTACTAGAGTGTTGTTTGCACATTTGTCCTGTAGGCTCAGGATATATTTGCCTTGGTGGTGCAACACCTGCAACACTTTCACAAGATACATTTCTTGAATGAGTTCAGATCTTTGTCTAATAATAAAAAAATATTCTTGGGAGTTTATAAAACAAATAATCTCATTGAGACATACATGACCACAGTGAGAAATTTAGCAGGTTAGTTGCTAAGGAGTTGATTTCTCAAACTGAAGGACCTAGAACTTGGAGATCGAGAGAAGGGCTGTAAATCTTTCAGAAGCACGACAAATGAACATCCACTATGCATTTGAAGGCGCACAATTTATTTTGGGATTGTTTTTATAAAATGAAGGATGGAAAAGTAGGGTTAAAGTACAGGGCAGATGATATGTGATAATAATAGGCTTGATGGACTGTGTGGCTTACTGTTGTTTCCATTTCTTGCATTGTACTGATAAGTGGACCAGTAGTTTGAACACTGGAGAGAAATGTTTACAAAACCTCAAGAGCATGCAAGTAAATGATAGGACGTTCCTGTCTTGCTCCCAAGTCATCTGCATGCTCTTAAATATCTTCCATGGCAAATGATATTTCAAAAAGGAATTGCAGTGTTGAGCTTGCATGCCTAGGGGCATAAGAAAGATGCTCTTTTAATTTCATGCACTGTGAATTTTGGATTGGCTTCTGGTTCCTTTTGTTCAAAACGTGTTAATCGTTGCCTCTTTTTCTTTCTCAGTCATTCCAAGGCAGCCAGGGACGTGCATACCTGTTCAACTCTGTGTAAGTATATGGTTCTGTTTGCTGCTCAAAAATGAGGTACCTTTGTGCTGTTGGTGTTTCCATGAGAAAATCTATGCTATGAACCTGATTTGGTGATTGTCTTTGTTAAAGGGGTAGTTTTACTGGTGGGTGTTGATTTATAAGATGGGTATCAGCAAGTTAACAGGTATCAATGACACCAAACCCAAAATAGCAACTGCATGCATCCTCTGATTGGTTAACTGTGCATCAGTTTGAAAACATGCACTATTTCATATTCATTAGGATATTCTCCTTCACAGTTGCATGATGACTCCATCAGCACAATTGAAAATTTCATTTTATTGCCAGTCTGCTGCTTTGAATTATTTCGAAATAACTGGGTATGAGAATGTTGTATATGTATAAGACAAAGTTATCTGCTACCCTATTGAAGTTGCTAGATAAAAGCTGGCACAACATGGAAACAGGCTCTTTGGCCCACCGAGTTTGTGCCGACCAACGTTCACCCGTACTCTAGTTCTACCCTACACACTTGGGACAATGTACAGTAGCCAATTAATCTACAAATCTACACTTGTTTGGAATGTGGGGAGAAATCGGAGCTCCCGGAGAAAACCCATGGTCTTGGTTTTCTGTGTATTCTCTGCCTTCTGCTATCTTGTGAAATCTGTAATTTGGCTAGTGAGCATCAACAAGCTCTTTGCCTATACAAAGTATTGCAGTTGAACTCGACTCTATTCTGGGTTTTTGGCAAGTGTGGAGCCTATCCTTGGCATAAATTCCACACACCTGCCCTTCCCACCTTTTCCTTTAATCTAAAACATCTATCTCAGTATATTGTATGAACCATGTGTCATAATCTCCAATCTACTTCTGGAAATCCTTTCAGGGCACTTAGACATTCATTACCTGCAGGAAGCTAAACTTGGACACCACTTTAAATGTGGTCTGGCTTGAGGGCACTGTGAAGCCAGAGAGTGCCAGGATGATTGCATAAAAATACAAAGCCATTAATGCAAGGATATTGGGAGTACCTTGCTTTGCCCTCTGTTCACCTAACTCCTTTGCTTTCATGGTGGCTTTGGGCCTTGGACCTGAATGCCTTCTATACCCTAATGCCAGGTCCTTCGCCTCAAACCTTCAGCAGGCTATATCTGAATTATATATTTGGTGTTGCCTCTATCCAATGCATCATAAAACATTCTTCATTTTTAAATCTACTGTCCTGTTGTGCTTCACATCTTGCTGAAATATTGTAAATTTGCTTTTGCCATCTGATGCTTTCACACACCTTGGTGACATTTGCAACGTGTTCCCCTGAACTTCTTCAGTTTGTGTATAACAGCAGGAAAAAAAAAATGACCCATCAAATATTCCATATTGCGTAGCTGGTGTCCTTGACCATTAATATTTATCTATCTTTTTGTACGTTAATTTAGTTCATCAACTAAACCCTACCTGGGTCCCCTACAGTTCGCTTACCAAAGATGGGGGCTGAGGATGCCATCATCCACCTGCTCTCCATCGTTCCTATGCTCACCTGGATAAACTGGGAAGCATTGTGAGAGTCATATTTTTCAACTTATCCAGTGCTTTTAACACCATCTGGCCTGCACTGCTAGGGAGCAAACTGACAAAGATGTGGGTGGATTTTCCATTGGTGCCCTGGATCACCAATGACCTGACTAGACGCCCACAATATGTCAGGCTACTGAACTGTGTCTCGGACCTGGTAGTGAGCCACGCAGGGGCCCCACTTGCGACAGTCCTCTCTCCCTTCCTGTTCACCATCTACACCTCGGACCTCAGATATAACTCAGATTCCTGCCACCTGCAGATGTTTTCAGATGACTCCAATTGTGGGCTGCATCAGTGGGGGGAGGTGAGCTGAATGCAGAGGTGTAGTCAACGACTTTGTTGAGTGGTGTGGACTGAATCACCTGCAGCTGAACAATGACAAGACTAAAGAGTTAATGGTGGACTTTAGGAGGTGAGGAACACCCCTGTTCCCTATCTCCATCAATGGCGTGGATGTACAGTTTACCTGGGAGTACAAATACCTTGGAGTGTATCTGGACAGTAAACTGGACTGGTCCAGGAACGCTGAGGCCCTGTACAAGAAGGGACAGAGCCGGCTGTACTTTTTGAGAAGGCTCTGATCCTTCAACGTCTGCAGTAAGATGCTGCAGATGCTCTACCAATCGGTGGTAGCCAATGACATCTTCTTCACTGTCGTATGCTGGGGCAGCAGGCAAAGGCCGCAGACGCCAATAGGATTAACAAACTCGTCAGGAAGGCTGGCTCCAACCTTGGGGCGGAGTTGGATTCATGGGAGGTGGTATTGGGGAGGATGTTCCTCAAACTGCAGAGTATCTTGGACAATACAGCTCGGAACCATGACACACTGGTTAAACAGAGAAGTACCTTCAGCAATAGAATAGTGTTTCTCTGCTTTCCTACATTGTGAATGAGAAATCCTGTGCTATATTAGCTGCACAAATTTTTGTTAAATCGGAAGCTGTAATCTCCGAGTTATTTTCTAGAATTGTGCATTAGAGAAGTGCTTTACACTTTCCTTCTGTCGTGGGGTAGACTGTGACTGACTCCCCAATCCTTTCCACTCGTCACTTTAATTTCATGTTTCATGTATTTTGTGCTTTTATGACTGTTGGCAGATCAATTTAATTCCTGGGATAAATAGAGTTCTGTCGCATCGTACACAACTTAAAAAATCCAACCAAAATCTGTTTTCCTTGGCAGTCATCTGTACAGACATGTCCTAAAGGATTGTGGCAATGTTAACTGGACTTCCAGTGTTGATCAAATTGTTAACCCATTGGAATAAATATCTGCTGAGATAGAATAATCTTTTCTAAGAGCTGCATAGAGGTTCCTGAAAATCCTTTCAGGTTGATGTAAAGTGTACAGCACTTCTCTAATGCACAATTCTTGAAAACAACTCGGAGATTACAGCTTCCGATTTAACAAAAATTTGTACAGCAAATATAGCACAGGATTTCTCATTCACAATGTAGGAAAGCAGAGAAACACTATCCAAAACTGAACAAAGTTTGAATATGAGAACTCAATGTTTTTCTCTCCTTTGAGCGAACCGATTTTCTCTCCTCTGAGCGAAACGTCCAACATCCCTCAAACAAATAGCTCATATCTAGCCTCTGTTTCTTCAACGAATCTTTGTTTAAATATTGTAGTGGCTAGTAGCCTGCTCTTTTTTAAAGGGCATATTTCTAATAATGGTCAAAGCCTCATCCATTGTTTCCACATTTATTTTCTGTAATGACCCAGCAAAGCACTTGTAACAGCTTCTTCAGCAGTGAAGTCTGGTATATTCTAGCCAATTTAAAACCCCTGCCTTGCATTAGCATCCCACACTTTGCACTGGAGAGTAACCCTGCACTGTCCTTCAAATTGGATGTGGAGGCTGGTGAGGTGAAAGGTGAGGACCAGGGGATCTCTGTCCTTGTTCCATCTGGGAGGAGGTGGTGCAAGAGCAGAAATAGGTCGTAGAGGTGAGTTTGGGAACCATCTATGACAGAAGGGGAGGAAACCATGTGAAAAAAAGTTACTTTTATAACAACTTAACAGGTTCGCTTCTTAATAAACAGACAACACACAAACTGTTTGGTAGACCAGTTCAAAACTGTGCAAGAATGGAAAGTCTCATCTTGGGAGCAGATGTGACAAAAGGTGGAGGAATTGTCACTTAAGCACTGGCCTTAATTACTTTATGACACTTAAAACAATTTGCCTAACTTCTTCCCCTTTACATTCTGCTCAGCCACTGTTACTGTGGCTTTTATTGCCCTCGTGAGTGTCTTTATCCCTGAACTTCGATGTTACATTTCACAAACCTGTACTTGTTAAGGCAGAATTTTAAGAATTTTTGTTTTCTTAAATGTGCTCAGATGATTAATGAACTAGCTAGGCCATTGTTTTCCTAGTTTGCCCTATGCCATTTTAACTCGTGTCTAATCTTTTGTAAGGATAATTTTTAATATTAGTTGATCAGCAGTTGTGGAAAAAATGATCATCTGCGTAAGGTAAGGTAGTCTGACAAAAACGTTATACCCTCTCATTAAGGGATAAGGTGCATTGAAAGCTATAGTCCTAAGTAATTGTGTGGTTTCCAGCACTAGCTCAATTATTCAGTAATTTGAAGTAAACACAAGGCACCTTGGAAATGCATTTTATACTTTTTTTTTTGCATAGCCATATCACCTCAGGCTGGCACACCATTCTTAACATGTGAGGCCAGAAGATGAGATCTATACTTATGGCAAATGAATGTGTGAACTGAGCTCAACATTTTCGGAATTAAATTGGCAAAATACATAGGTTATTAGAAAATTGAAGCACATGAAATAAGCAGTGTAGAAGTGGTGGTGCATTTTTTGAATTATTTACATTTCTATTTATTTATTTATTATATTGTTGGTATACTTGAGGTAATTAATTGGCTAGATAGAACACCCCTTGTGCTTGTTTTAGTTGTGTTTTAAAGCTGATCCATCATTGTTATTCAAGAAAAACATTGAGTTCTCGTATCCAAACTTTGTTCAGTTTTGGATAGTGTTTCTCTGCTTTCCTACATTGTGAGTGAGAAATCCTGTGCTATACTGGTACTACTCATATGTATGCTTTGGTGATTGATTTTTGTTTTGTCTATTCTTCTGCCTTTTATTGTTACAATGTTCCATTGTACTTAACTATGATGTCAACAGCAACTTGTATTTATGTACTATCCTTAATATAGTTAGCACTTGCTGGTGCTTCACAACATCAAAATCCAACACTATTCTACATATAGAATAAGGGAGATAATTGGAGTAGGGATGGTTGAAAGCTTAGTTTTTTTTTAAAAAACTGGTTTTGTGGAGATCCTTAAAGAAAAGAAATAAAGATTTATGGTGAAAATTCTAGAGTCTAAAGCAGCACATCCTCAAGTCAAAGATACCCAAAAGGTTAGAAATGGATGGGGCAGATAGTTTCATCAAAGGCAACTGAGGCAGCTGAAACTGTTTTGAGTGGAAGAATAAGCATTTTAAAATTGTGGCTATATTTATCTATGACTCACAATGTAGAACTGATGAGTATCTGGATGAATGAGACTAGGTGCAAGTTGATATGAATGTTGTGTGTAAATGACATGGAGGTTTGTACAGATTGGTGGAGTCTGGGGCAGTTTTGGGATAAATAAGTGTACAAATAACAAAATGCATGGACGAGGGTTATAACTTTTAGTTCTTCTGCCAAACATCTTCATTCTACATCTTGTTTTTGACCCCTTCATTGGGAACCATTTCTATCTATTCATCTTTATACCATCATGATGTTAAATATCTATATCATTACCTCAATTTATTTCTGGCTTAAGGGTACAAATCCAGTCTTTCTATATCCACATAAGTAAAGCTAATCCCTGTAATCATTCTGGTAAATCACTAATATTGTCATATCTTTTCTGAAGTGAGTTGGTCAGAACTATCACTACACATCAGTTATGGCAGAACTCCATTTTCTGAAGTTTCACAATGATTTCCTTGCTAAAGTACTCCTTGGTCCAAGATACCATGTGCTTTAAAAAACAACAACATTTTATCAACGTGGCCTGCCATGTGAATGAGCTGTGCACATATATTCCCAGAACTCTTGATTTCTGTAACCTTTTTAGAGTTGTCCTCTAGTTTATATTGCCTCTTCTCAATCGTCCTATCAAAATATAGCACGACATAGTTCTCAACATTAAATTTCATCTACAATTTTGATTAGGGGTTAAGTTAATAAGTGATCCAAATTGGATAAAGTTTAAATGTGATTATGGTCTCTAAAAATTGAATTATCATTGAACCACACTAGAGATGGTGTGCAAACTGAGAGGCGGGATTGTTATCACATATTTTCTCCCTGATATCCATTAGCTAGTTCTTCCAGCCCCATGCGATCACTATGAATACTCTTTTGCTACTACCATGCAGTGTCTCGTGTGCATTTGTAAAAATAAAATGCAAGTTGCTGGATCCCCATAATTTTCAGACTGCACATGAGTATTGACTTCTTTAGCTGCCCTTTGCAATAAATTGGGATGGGCAGGTTAATTGGCTTGGTATAAGTGTATACCAATGCAGTTTAATAGAATTACTAGAAACTTAGCTAAAGAGCCAAGCAAAGCAGAGTGTTTCATTCCAAAGGGCAAGAGTACAGGTTGCTTGGTGAACTTGGCTGTGCAGCGAATCAAGGTTGTGGCACATTGTGGATATTTGTGTAGTCTTGCTGAAGAGGTGGTGGTGAATCTGTGGAATTCATTGCCAGAGACAGCTGTGAAGGCCAAGTTATTGCAGAGATTTAAAGCAGAGATTGACAGATTCTTCATTAGTAAGGATATCAAAGGTTATAGGGTGAAGGTAGGACAATGGGGTTGACAGGGAAAGATAGATCAACCATGATTGAATGGTGAAGTAGACTTTATGGGCCAAATTGTCTAATTCTGCTCATATGACATGAATTTGTTCATAAACCTGAAGGAAGAAAGTCTGGAGACTGACTTGGGAGAGTTTACATTTCATTCCAAAGCTTGCCACCAACTGCCTGAAGAACAGTGCATTCAGAGGTTAAACTTTTCCAGTCCGTGAGTTTATTAGTTTTAGTTTATCAATACTGTGTTGAAACGGGCATTTTGGCCTACTGAGTCTGCACTGACCAACAATTCCCGCACATTAACACACGCTAGGGACAATTTACACTTATACCAAGCCAATTAACCTGCAAACCTGTACATCTTTGAAATGTGGAAGGAAACTGACGATCTCAGAGAGAACCCATGCAGGTCACAGGGGGAACGTGCAAACTCCGTGCAGACAGCACCCATAGTCTGGATCGAACCCGGGTCTCTGGCGCTGCAAGCGCTGTAAGGCAACAACTCTACTGCTACGCAACTATGCCCGCCCCGTGAGGAAAGGCATCAGAATGGTACATCTGTCTGGACCTCCTGTGTATTGAAATAGATAAATATTTTGCCTCTGGCATCATTCCAGGCTGGTACATGATGTGAATCTCCATGTCCAGTCATTGCAGTGTGGAATGTTGTGGAATGCTTCCCAAGGTGAAGGGAATTCATTGTTGTATTTAGAGAAACCAATAGGCATGTAGATATATGCGCTGAAAGTAGCCATTGTAATCAAGGATTACCCGTACCTCAGTTATTCTGTTTTCTCCCCACTCCCATTGGGCTGAAGATGCAAATATTTTAAAAACATTTATCATAAAATTCAAGAACAGTTTCTTCCCCACAGTACATCAGACTCTTGAATGAAGCTCTCATATGGCAAAAATATATTCCCAGGCTTCCAATCTAATGTGTACTTTGCACCTTTTTTTATTTGTTCTTTTCCTGTAGCTGTAAAACTATGCTCCATTATTTCCTTTCTCTTCATCTATCTGTGTTCGTGTATTTGATAAGCCTGCATCATGCAAAATCTTACAACACATGATAATACACCAATTGTTTACGTATATGTAGGCATAAGATTTTGCCCAGATGTAGATTTGTTGGAGATTTAAGGGGTAAAAAAACAACCATCATGGATGGTGGTTTTGACTCCACATTTGATTTGATCTCTTCATGAACTTCCAGAACTGTTATTCCCTGAAAATAGAGATTTGAGAATAGAGAAGTGGTCAAACACTTAAAATCTTTATGATTAATGTCATGTATCTGTTAAGCCTGCATGGCATGTTCATTTTGTGGCCCTCTGCAAGGTAGGTATTACAGCATTCCCATTTTTCCAAATATCTTCCTTTCGGGCATGTTTGATGACTTAGTACTTTGGAACGTACCCTATTAATATCCAAATGTAGACAAAAATGCTGGAGAAACGCAGCATCTATGGAGAGAAAGAATAGGCGACGTTTCGGGTCAACCCTTCTTTAGACTGATGTCGGGTGGTGGGAGTTCACTTCCCACAAGCTTTGCAGTGGGTCTGGAAGGATGCATCTTAATAGTCTCCTTTGGGAATGGGAAATGAGCAACATGTGCTGATCTTCATAATTATGCAGTCCAATTGTAACCATCCTCCTATTACTAGCAATGTTACAAAATTTTGAGATTTTAAAAATCAAGTCTGCAATTTATCCCATCAGATAAAGCATAACAATAAGTTTAATTTGACACCAAATTCACTTTCATATCTCAAGTATTAAAAAAGTTATGGCCATTTTCATACTCGGAAATTAGCATCTTGTTCCCTATTGATTTTCAATGGACATTACAAAAAAGCTGTGATCTTGGATAGTCAAAAGCCCATTTCTTAAGGAAAAATTAACATTTTTAAATAGCCTAAGTGTCCAAAGATTATTCACAAATAATTCACAATATAACATGATTTTTATATCTAATTTACATTAATTTATAGGCCAAATGGAAGGAATTTAGTGTTCAATTGCTGTAAATAAATGCCCATTTAAATCGGCTTTCCAGTGGGTTCCTGTGAACGCGCTGGTTTAGAACGTTGACATCGCGCTGGATTAGTGCCCTCAAATGCCGAGAAAAATACTGCGGGATATAAAAAGCCCAAAATGAACTACTCGCTATAGATAACTTGATATATAGGGTTATATAGTCAAGTCAAGTCAAGTCAAGTTTATTTGTCACATACACATACGAGATGTGCAGTGAAATGAAAGTGGCAATGCTCGCGGAACAACAAAACAACCAAACAAATTATAAACACAATCATAACACACATATTATTTTACATAATAAATAATAGAAGGAAAAACGTTCTGTACAGTTAGTCCCTGGTGAGAAAGGCGTTTACAGTCCGAATTGCCTCTGGGAAGAAGCTCCTTCTCAACCTCTCCGTTCTCACTGCATGGCAACGGAGGCGTTTGCCTGGCCGTAGCGGCTGGAACAGTCCGTTGCAGGGGTGGAAGAGGTCTCTCATGATTTTGTTTGCTCTGGAGTTGCACCTCCTGTTGTATAGTTCCTGCAGGGGGGTGAGTGAAGTTCCCATAGTGCGTTCGGCCGAACGCACTGCTCTCTGCAGAGCCTTCTTGTCCTTGGCAGAGCAATTCCCGAACCAGATGGTAATGTTCCCGGACAAGATGCTTTCCACCGCCGCTGGAGGATCCTCAGAGACACTCTGAATTTCCTCAATTGCCTGAGGTGGTAAAGGCGCTGCCTTGCCTTACTCACCAGTGCTGAGGCGTGTGATGACCATGTCATATCCTCAGAGATGTGGACTCCCAGATATTTAAAACAGTTCACCCTATCCACAGGATCCCCATTTATACTCAATGGAGTGTACGTCCTCGGATGATGTGCCCTCCTAAAGTCCATGATCAACTCCTTCGTTTTTTTGATGTTCAAGAGGAGGCTGTTCTCCTGGCACCAGAGTGCTAGATCAGCCACCTCCTCCCGGTAGGCCCTCTCATCATTGTCTGAGATCAGGCCCACCACCACAGTGTCATCAGCAAACTTAATTATTGAATTGGAGCTGAACCTAGCCACACAGTCATGTGTGTACAGGGAGTACAATAGGGGGCTGAGGACGCAACCCTGGGGCGATCCTGTGCTCGGGGTGAGGGACTTCGATGTATTCCCTCCCATCTTGACTACCTGGGGCCTGGCGGTGAGAAAGTCCAGGACCCAGGCACACAGGGAGGTGTTGAGCCCCAATTCCAGTAGATTCCCGGCCAGTCTGGTGGGGACTATCGTGTTGAAGGCTGAACTGTAGTCTATGAACAGCATCCTCACGTAGCCCCCCTTCTGGCTGTCCAGATGGGAGAGAGCGGTGTGCAAGACCTGGGAGACCGCATCGTCCGTGGACCTGTTCGGACGGTATGCAAACTGCAACGGGTCCATGTTCCGAGGGAGGAAGGCGCAGATGTGATATATGCCCCATTTAATGTAAAAATAAGGTACATACCTTTAATTGTTTGCTTTATAAAACCCTGGGGCTGCGAGAGGTTGCGGAATGAGACAGTAATTTTAAAATTATTATAACTATATTATCGAGGCCTATAAAACTAATAATACCTTTTGCGACCGGGTCTTGCAGCGATTTTTCGTTAATGATTTACTAGGCTGAACAACTGCGATTAGTACAGCCTAGTAAAAATCGCGTTTTAAACCCGCCCCTTCCAAACAGCGCCAAAATCGCGGACCTGGCTGTGGGCAGATTCCCAATGACGATTCAGGTAGGTTTTGTAACATACCTACTATTACTGATCACCATGTTATTGCCTTTGGCTCAAATAATGAAAAGTCATTATAACATAATTCAGGATGCTAAACTTATGTATAATCAAAGGAAACTTCGTACAATAATTGACTTGCATATTGGTGCATTTCTTTGATGTTAATCCTCCAGGGCATTTGTATACCCTGACTTCCCTGCGGCAATGCCACACATTGGAGAGGAGTTGCGTATACCCACAAAAAGATGACTACATCACTGTCGGCAATTGTCTCTTGCTATTTCCTTACACTTGTTTCTGTCCTTGGTTTTGTGTGAAGGATGGGATGGATGGGATGGATGGTTGCTTCCTGTGTTCCTTGGCATTTAAGACCTTCATTGCAAGTTTCCACTGCCTCCATTACTTTGAGGGCTATGCTGGTGAATTTGGAGTTCCTGCTCCCTGAACAACACAATGACTTGGAATTGGTGTCCACCTGAGTGCAAGAATAACATCATTCAGCATTGGTTTAGCATTTGTGAGGGAACCTGGGGAAAAACACCTACCACATATTGGAAGGAAATATTGCAAAATTTACATTTCTAGAACATTAGTGCTTGCACAAATTATGTACCATTGGTGCAACTCTTCTCTTCCCCCCCCCTCCCCCCCCATGCCATGTCATTTAAAAAAAAAGAGCTTATGTATTTGCAGTTTGAAACCTGGGTGGGGGGGAGGGATAAGTTTGATTACTTTCACTGTGGCCATTTGCCCTGCCCTTTCACCCATTGCTCCATGCCCTGTTTCAGTATTTTGTTTTGTCTACACAGATTCTTGTGAAACTGTTTGGATAAGGCTCTAACATTCCTAAAAGTTTTTGTGGTTTGTTGGATTTTCATTGAGTTTCATCTTAAACACACTACATGCCGTTCCATAATTAAATGTGCTTTCATTCCAAAATGTATCCCCATTTTTTGTTTAATATGTATTCCCCCTTTTCTTACCCCCACAGGTTTCTTTCTTTCTCTCCCATTCCTGATAGTTGCTGCAGTGGATAGAACTGAATCAATAATGAGGATATTCTGGGGGTGGGGAGGAAGGTGGTGGTGTACTAAAGGATGTTATAGGGCTGAGCTGTGTCGCCCCTTAAACATGATTAATCTTTGACTTGTCTCTCTGTTGCCAGAACTATATGTTGGTCAATAAAAACTTTCTCCAGGTATTGGAAAGATATAAACAATTTTGGTTCCACTGCTACCAACTCCATACTGCATGCAGGCAACTATCTGAAACTGGATCATAATGACCATATTGTTGTCAAACAGATCATCATTTAACGAGAGATAGACACAGGAGTAACTCAGAGGGACAGGCAACATCTCTGGAGAGAAGGAGTGGGTGACATTTCGGGTCGAGACCCTTCAGACTGGTTCAATCTTTGGTTTAAACTAGCATCTGCAGTTCCTTCTTGCATACATAATTTAACCAGAAATGTGTATAAGCCTTTTGGCCTTAAGTGCCTACTTGCCACAGTGAAAATCCTTTTAAGGGTGATTTAAAAAAAAAATAAAAAAACTTTTTTGGAACAGCTTCAGAATTGCTATTATTTTTCTGCTGAAAAAAGAAAAATGCAAGCAAAAGAGCTAATTTCCTATGAAATGGATGTTATGGGAAAACTGCATCCAGAAACCATGCTTTAACCGTATTAAGTATTATGGTTAAAAATTGGCCTTGTATTCACTGAAATTTAGATGGATGAGAGGGATTCTTACAGAAACATATAAAATTGTAAAAGGACTGAACAAGCTAGATGCAGGAAAAAAATTCCCAATGTTGGGGGAGTCCAGAACCAGGTGCCACAGTCTAAGAATAAAGGGGAAGGCCATTTCAAACTGAGATGAGAAATAACTTTTTCACCCAGAGTTGTGAATTTGTGGAATTCTCTGCCACAGAAGGCAGTAGAGGCTAATTCACTGGATTAATTTAAGAGAGTTAGATAGAGTTCTGGGGGCTAGAGGAATCAAGGGATATGGGGAGAAGGCAGGCACGGGTTACTGATTGTGGATGATCAGCCATGATCACAATGAATGGCGGTACAGGCTCGAAGGGCCAAATGGCCTGCTCCTGCACCTATTTTCTATGTTTTATTCCTGTGAAATTAGATTAGAGCATAAACCGTGCTATGGGTCATTTGGACTGGTTGGCCATGTTCAGGTGTACCATTTACTGTCAGTTATTAAATATAAACAGTGCATTCTTCTCTTTTCACCTTTTTAAATAAAGAAGACACTTGTAGATCAACTATAGGCTATTTGTAGGAGGTGCTTTGACTACTGAGGACAAGAGGCAGAGCGGAGCTTTAAAAAGGTGAGGGCCTAGATAAATTAAGTATTTAAGAAGCAACTGCAGATGCTGGAAAATCGAAGGTAGACAAAAGTGCTGGAGAAACTCAGTGGGTGCAGCAGCATCTATGGAGCGAAGGAAATAGGCAACGTTTCGGGCCGAAACCCTTCTTCAGACTGATGTAGGGTGGGAGTAGAAAGGAAAAAGAAAGAGAAGGACCCCGAGGGCTGAGGGAGAGCTGAGAAGGGGAGGAGACAGCAAGGGCTACCGGAAATTGGAGAATTCAATGTTTATGCCGCTAGGGTGCAGACTGCCCAAGTGGAATATGAGGTGCTGCTCCACCAATTTCCGGTTGTGCTCACTCTGGCCATGGAGGAGGCCCAGGCCAGAGAGGTCGGATTCGGAATGGGAGGGGGAGTTGAAGTGCTGAGCCACCGGGAGATCAGGTTTTTTTTTTGGGGGGGGGGGGGGGGGTTTGGATAAAATTTATTTAATTTCATAACTTTAAATGTTCTGTTTAGTACAATGACGATGTACAAAACTGCTGTTGAATAATTGTTGAGAATTAAAAAAAACAACCACCACCAAAGTAAATGCTCCTAGCTACACTTTAAAACATTAGATGACAGTTACAATTTTGGCTGTAATCTTCATAAACAGTACAGCTAAATTCATTGTACTTGCAGTGGCTGACATTCTACACTTCTTAATTATAATTAAATGTCAAGTGAAGCAGAACAATCTTAGCTGATAAATGATGGACAATGCGGAAAATTGGAAAAATTAGAGACAACAAATATGAAAGTAAGATTCAGTTAGCTTAACATCAGAATTAGGTAAAATGCTAGAACATTTGGAAAATATCAACAGAATTAGACAAAGTTTACATGAATTTCTGCAGAGAAAATTATATTTGACAAACATGAGTTACATCCTCAAAAAACTGCAGTAGAAAATAGAAAGCAGTGGATGCACTGTGCATGGAATTTCAGTAAGCCTTTCATAAAGTTGAAGGTTTGTGTAAAATGAAAGAGCATCATAATGAGAGTAATGGCATAGGTTGAAAATTGGTTAACAGACAGCACAGTAGGAAAACCCATGTGGTCCCAGGAAAAATGTACAAACTCCATATAGACAGTGCCTATAGTCATTATTGAACCCGGGTCTCTTCCGCTGCAAGGCAGCAACTCTTATCACTGCGCCACTGTACCACCCAACTATTTAAATTGTGTTGGATTTGAAAGTGTTATTGTACAAAGAGATGGGAGTGTTCTTGCCGAACACCTCTGCATTAACAGACCAAGCGTAGGCTTGGCGATCGTTTCGCCGAACACCGCCGCGCGGTCTGCATTAACCAACCTGATCTCCCGGTGGTTCAGCACTTCAACTCCCCATTCCGAATCTGTCCTCTCTGTCCTGGGCCTCCTCCATGGCCAGAGTGAGCACCACTGGAAATTGGAGGAGCAGCACCTCATGCAGACCTTGGGCAGTCTGCACCCTAGCGGGATAAACACTGAATTCTCCAATTTCCAGTAGCCCTTGCTGTCTCCTCCCCTTCTCAGCTCTCCCTCAGGCCTCGAGCTCCTCCTCTTCCATTTTCCTTACTCCCCCCCCCCCAACCCTACATCAGTCTGAAGAAGGGTTTTGGCCCAAAACGTTGCCTATTTCCTTTGCTCCATAGATGCTACTGCACCCACTGAGTTTCTCCAGCACTTTTGTCTAAATTAAGTATTTGTTGTGCTAACAGATGGGATGAAAGGATGGATTTAATGAAATTGGTGGAAAGATTAGAGAGGTGATGTAAACTTTTTTTTCATCCAGATCATAGGAAACTCAAAAAAGGGTAGAAGAGGCAGAAATCTTTATCACATTTAAACAGTGGTGGGATTATAATAGAAGAGATATGACTAGAAATTTAAAATCCTGCACAACCCGATTCCTTTTTTCTTAAATTTTCTGTTGTATGAATATTTTACCTCCATATTTCTCTCCATAGTGCTTGATCAGTGCATTTCCTGGACTTTCTGTTTTCTTTTGAGATTTTCAATCTCCATGAACAACTATAATCTAGAAAAGGGATTATACCTGTTTTGGTGTGCTAAAATATTATTTGTTTTGGTGCTCATGCCATATTTGTTCTCCTGTAAATAAAATCTTAAAATTGGCCAAAGTCCAATGTAATACAGCATTGGTGATTAACATGCAGATTTGAGAATTGAAAGGACTTGCACAATTCCTGTGGGTCTTGAGTCAATCCAGCACAGTTCCCAAAACTTTGCAGCACAGCAGCCAGAAGGTTGAGAGCCCTTAAAGGCATACTGCTGAATCATCCACACATCAGAAACGCTCATTAGCGTTCTCACAGGTCGCAGGGGAGAAAGAGAGAGACCTTCCGCATCAAGAAATGTAAAACCAATAATATCCATGCCAAAAGGGTTCCCCGAGTACCAAAAAAAATGTTAGAACCTCTGCTAGGCCCATCATAGAAAAAAGAGGTGGATATGTGGTCTCACCTAGGAGGGCAAATTATTTTGCTCTGGTGCAAAGCAGAAATAATTTTCATGTTCTCACATGTGTGTTCAGATCATTTTGACAACACTATTTTATGCCTGCATATAGGGGAAGTTGTGGATGCTCCGCATTCTCCTGGTCTTCTTTCCTGTTACTGCTCAAGGCTCTGCCTTTTTATTCTCCTTGTTGCTGTTCTTTTGACATTGGTTATTACCTTTGGCTTACAAGATGATCACTTGCTGCATAATGGAGTTTCCACGTTGGTTTGATTTTGGAGACAAACACAGCAATTTCCACTACCATCTGTGATTGTTTTCAGCGTTATCCTGTTGTGGTTTGAGTATACTATTGTTGGCCTCCACAGAGTGTCGTCTTTGTCCCGCACTGCTGGCCACTGAAAATGTCTAGTGGATATAATGTCAGTGCAGCAGTTATTGGACTTGCAATCCAGTTGCCTGAGCTAACAATTAAAAGACCAGTGTTCCAATTCTATCATGGCAGGCATGGAGTAGGCATGTGGGGTTTAAGAGTTTTATGGGCTCTGCAGGATGAGGTGTACATCACACTTAATGCTATGATTTTTTCTTCTGCAGGGTGAATGTGGGCTGTGGCCCTGCTGAAGAAAGAGTGCTGCTGACGGGATTGCATGCTGTGGCAGACATCTACTGCGAGAACTGCAAAACAACTCTGGGATGGAAATATGTACGTGTCTCCATATTGCTCCTATTACATTTTGCGGTCTTGCTTATTCTGTAAGTGAAAGGGAATATGTAAGGGGAAACCCTCTCCCTCAATAGGCGATACATTTATTACCAGGACCTGCAAATTATGGATTCTTAGTTTAGAGATACAGCACGGAAACGGGCCCATCGGCCCACTGAGTCAACGCCGACTGTTGATCATCATTCACACTAGTTCTGTTATCCCACTTTATCATCCTACACTCTAGGGGCAATGTATAGAGGGCCAATTACCCTACAAACCCACATGTCTTTCCGATGTGGGAGGAAACCAGAGCACCCAGAGAAAATACATGTGGTCACAGGGAGAACATGCAAACTTTACACTGATGAGGTCAGGACTGAACCCGGGTCTCTGCAGTGAGGCAGCAGCTCCACCAACTGCACCACTGTGCAGCCCTTAATTGAGTTAGTGCAGGAAAATGGCATTGAAGTTAATGATCCACTAGCGAATGGACAGGGTAAACATGAGAGCTCATGGCATTATTCCTGCATCCATTTCTGATGTTCTTCATAGGATTTAAGGTGGAAACTTTGTGCCTTCTCCATCTGAGTTTTTCCTTTCCTTGGCTTTTTACAAATTGGTATTAGATATTACTTCCATTGGGAGAGACTTGCATGAGAGGCACATTCTTAGTTTATGGACCTAAGAGAAAATCAAATGATACATTATGACTCAAATGAAATCTTGTTCCATCCAAATTAGTAATTTCTGTTAAATGTTGATGCCCTGCTCTCTTGCACTTAAGCAGATAAAAGGTGGTTAATGTAACACACCAACAGTCCTTTTTTATAGGATTTCTTTCAAAGATGGAACTGTCAGTGATTATAGTATTATGGTTCCAATTTACCTAAATGATTGGTGTTCCAATTTAGGTCACCTTGGTTAATAACACTTTTGTTTTTATTCACTTTTATGGTTCATTGCCTGCTATATTTGATTTTTCATCTGATGCAATGTTCCCCTCTTTTTTTCCATTGTAGGAACATGCCTTCGAGAGCAGTCAGAAGTACAAAGAAGGAAAGTTCATTATTGAACTGGCCCACATGATTAAAGACAATGGGTGGGAGTGACCAGTGACTTACAGACCCCTGCTGCTCTGTTTTAAAGACTGTGTATGAGGCTGATCTAATGGACAGAAAATGCTCTGCTAGAAGACAGTTCTGAGAACATTTGCTGACTTTTTTAAAAAAAAAAACCTTACAGCTGAACCATTGATGTTGCCTTCTTGTTGGCCCTTTTGCTCTTTTTTTAATCTTTGTCTAGGTTTGGTGTTCTCTTGTGTGAAACACTGTAAAACAGCTATAGATGAGATTTTTTTCAAAGCTCTTTACGGTTTGAGCGAGGAGAAATGGTTAACTTTTATTTTTGGAAAGTTTAGCTTTACAGACGACTGTTCTGAACTTGGCTGTTCTCACTTCCCCTCTTTTAAACTCCCCTCTAAATGTCACTTCTATCGCTGTTCATGCTCTGATACAGAAATAAGTTGGCTGATCAGCATGGAGATCATTGTGAAGGGAGTTTATATACGTTTATACATCTACATCTAAATGTAGCATTTTTTTTATTTTTAGAGTTGTTTTGGGACCGGGAAGTAATGGTTGCAGTGTTGTGACACTGAGGTACAGTTGAATCCCCATAGGCTGCATTTCGTTCCGTTATTCCAAGACTGTTGCTAGATGGCCAGTGGGCATAAATCTAGCATGTAGCAGCTGTAGCATTTAATGGGAGCTGTGGTAAGGGGATAGTGGGGACCCACTGAAATTGTACAAAGGTAGGTTTAAGGACACATATGGCTGGTTCCATGTAGCAGTATACTTATGCACTGGACAAAATTGGGCGCAAAAGTAGGTTTTCTGGGTATAACATCCTTTTTGTTTTTAAACGTAGAGCTGGGCTCCTGGTCTGCAAACTGTTAAAACTTAACGGATGCATAAAGTTCCCTTGCCTGGAACGCGTACACACTCCAGAACTTTGCTTTTGCTCCTTTTTTTAAACAAGTTTTATATTTTTCTTTCCTCGCATTCTCCTATTCTGATCTCTGCTTCCTGTTTTCTTTTCCCAAATTGTCATTCCCAATTCTTGGAGTATGGACAGTTTCTGGGTGCAATGGTTTGCTGGTTAAATCATTTTTTTGTCGTATGGGTGCACCTGCTACAGGTAACGGTGCACTCTGCTGCTAGACATTTCATATGCAGTGTTAACAGGAAGGTCCAGCAGATACTTTTTTTAAATAGTGTTCCTATCACCACTTATAGCCAACTTTTTTTTGCCTGCTCTCTTGCTGTCAGAATTTTCATTCCTTGGTGCCGTGCATTGAGTTGAAATTCTTTGGGGATGGGTCCTGATCAGATACGCGCCACTGAAGAAGGAACATTTTTTTGGAAACCAAGTCGGGGCCAGTCTGGTTACTGAGCCGATTTCAAGAGGGTCGCACTACAGAAATTAAATACTTGAAGCAGACAACAGATCGAGGATCTTGTTGAACCAGTTTCCCTATATATAAAAAGAAAACATTTTTGTACATTTAGAAGAAGAAACATATTTAAGGTTTTATACATATTTTTACTGGGTAAGTTGATTTGCTTCCCCTACCTGAGCACTTTTGTTCTCTGTAATTCTTGTGTTTTGTTGCAATAACATTTAACTTTGCAATCTGATTTAGTGTTTGTTTTCAGGTTTTGTGATTTTTGCTTTTCATTTTTTGCCTTTAAAAAAAATAAAAGATGGAGAGGGTTGGGGTGGGAAGGGCATCTCTTCTTGGACCAATGGAGCAGGCTGTTGTGCTGGCTAATCCCAGGGTGCTTGTCCGTTGGTTTAACATCCAGAGACTGATAACATTTTAAATTTATTTTTAAACACTTTTATTTTCCTTTCACTACAATCAATGTTTTTTTGTTTGAGATCTCTTTTATTTTGGTTGAGGCTTTAGAGTTGTTGATATCCATCCAGTAGTAAGTGAGTTTTGCTCTGAAGAACTGAGGGCAGTGGCCATTTGGTGTTAGTGCACAAGAAGAATGTTAAGTCTGGAGCATTCTTTTCTACAAGGGTGTTTGACAATATTACAAGTTCTAAAGCATGTTATATATTGTTAAAGTAATTTTTTTTTCGTGCCTGAATTCTTTTGTATTTTTTATAAACTTGAATGCTTTTATTACCTCTCCTCACCCCCAACCCTTCATAGCTATTGGGACTATACATTGCTTTGCTGATCTGTCTTGAAACTACATCAACTTTGTGCAGCAACACACTGTATTGTACTGGAGTTAAAATAAAAGACTCACCAGGATACATCCTGTCTGTTAATAATCGTTGAAAAGCTGCGTGTGTGAAGTTGAGACACTGGTAAGAGTAGGTGATAGAAACATAGAAATTAGGTGCAGGAGTAGGCCATTCGGCCCTTCGAGCCTGCACCGCCATTCAATATGATCATGGCTGATCATCCAACTCAGTATCCCGTACCTGCCTTCTCTCCATACCCCCTGATCCCCTTAGCCACAAGGGCCACATCTAACTCCCTCTTAAATATAGCCAATGAAGTGGCCTCAACTACCCTCTGTGGCAGAGAGTTCCAGAGATTCACCACTCTCTGCGTGAAAAAAGTTCTTCTCATCTCGGTTTTAAAGGATTTCCCCTTTATCCTTAAGCTGTGACCCCTTGTCCTGGACTTCCCTAACATCGGGAACAATCTTCCTGCATCTAGCCTGTCCAACCCCTTAAGAATTTTGTAAGTTTCTATAAGATCCCCTCTCAATCTTCTAAATTCTAGAGAGTATAAACCAAGTCTATCCAGTCTTTCTTCATAAGACAGTCCTGACATCCCAGGAATCAGTCTGGTGAACCGTCTCTGCACTCCCTCTATGGCAATAATGTCCTTCCTCAGCCTGTGCACTTGGAGCCTCAATGTTGTTGCCGTAACAACTCTTGTGTGCCAAATTGATATGGATCTGGTTAAGGGATCCTGAAGATGTTATTTGCTGCTTAATTTGTCAAGGGAAGGTAAGTGATTCCAGAAACATTGATCATTGAGTTTTCTCAATTTCAAATTATTCATGAAAAAGTCACTGAAGATGACCAAAGAATACTGATGTGGGAATGACTAGTATGAATTACAATTAAATGTTGATGCATTTAGTCTGGGTGAAAATAAAACCATTCCTTTGAAATTGAACGTTTTGAAAGTGAAATTCCAAGTGCTTGTTTTAATGAGTTGGGTTGAAGTTAACTTTCATGTTATTAAATGGTTAGGTTTTGTAAGTGCACCAGTGAGTCACAAAAAGTAACACAATTATGATCAACTGCTGTATAGGCCAGTGAGTAATGTAGGAATATTACGCAGGACGCTCAAAGGAATAGGTGCTCCTCAAATTGTGACCAAAGCTCTTAACATCTGCAGCTGGCAGATTGTTGACTCTGCAGCACTCGCTTTTTACCAAAGTATCAGCTATTGAAATTTGAATCCAATTATCTTTCAGACAAGATTGCTGCTAACTGAATCATTTTAAACCAAAGTAACTGGTTATTCACAGCTGGGAATGCTTGACTGGTTACACTGTACCTGAAACGCAAATCTGCCCTTTCTCTTCAAGGCCTTTTATTTTTCAGTATTTTAATTCTGTATTCTCTTAATGTTCTTTGTACTGTTTTGGCTGATAAATTGGTGCTGCTCTATGATGAACAATGCTTCAGAAAAAAAGCTTCAATGGTTCAAAAAATAGTGAGGGACTTACTAGTGTCATTATGACATCTGCACTATCTGTGCCTTGACAAAGTGGGTTTGCTGCATTATTCCACTCGTATAAACTGACTTCCTGTTCCTCAACTATTGTAATGACCATGGACACATTAAAAATGCTGGAGTAACTCAGCGGGACAGACAGCATCTCTGGAGAAAAGGAATGGGTGACGTTTAGGGCCGACACCCTTCTTCAGACTGAAGAAGGGTCTCGACCCTTGCTGACATGGATAGAAAATTGGTTGGCAGACAGGAAACAAAGGTCTCTTTCAGAATTAACAGGTCCCTTTCCGAATGGCAGACAGTGACTAGTGGGGTGGGTACCGCAAGGCTCGGTGCTGGGACAGCAGCTATTTACAATATATATTAATGATTTTAGATGAAGGGATTAAAAGTAACCTTAGCAAATTTGCAGATGACACAAAGCTGGGAGGCAGTGTGAACTGTGAGGAGGATGCTATGAGGATGCAGGGTGACCTGGACAGGTTGGGTGAGTAGGCAAATGTATGGCAGATGTAGTTTAATGTGGATAAATGTGAGGTTATCTACTTTGGTGCAAAAACAGGAAGGCAGATTACTAACTGAATGGTGTCGGGTTGGGAAAAGGGGAAGTACAAAGAGATCTGGGGGTCCTTATTCATCACTCACTGAAAGTAAGCATGCAGGTACAGCAGGCAGTGAAGAAAGTTAATGGCATGTTGGCCTTCATAACAAGAGTTAATTATAGTCAAGTCGAGTCACTTTATTTCTATAGCACATTTAAAAAACAACTCTTGTTGGCCAAAGTGCTTTACATTGGTGGAGATGCTAATGTTCTACAACATTGGTTCATAGATTACATACATACATAAATACATACATATAGCCCTCAGAGGACGTCCAGAAAGGCTTGAGAGTAAAGATGAGTTTTAAGTCTCGACTTAAAGGAGTCGATGGAGGGGGCAGTTCTGATGGGAAGAGGGATGCTGTTCCACAGTCTAGGAGCTGCAACCGCAAAGGCGCAGTCGCCCCTAAGCTTATGCCTAGATTGCAGGATGTTCAGTAACGCCAAGTCGGCCGATCTGAGGGACCTGGAGGTGGTGTGGTGGATAAGCAGACTAATTATGTAGATGGGGGCAAGCCCCTTAAGGGCCTTGTAGACATAAAGGAGGATCTTGAAATTTATTCGGAACTGCACCGGGAGCCAGTGGGGAGAGGCCAGAATGTAGGGAATGTGGTCCCTTTTTCGGGTGCCTGTCAGGAGTCTCGCTGCGGCGTTTTGGACCAGTTGCAGGCGGGACAGGGAAGATTGGCTGATGCCAGTGTAGAGGGAGTTGCAGTAATCTAGGCGGGAGGAGATAAATGTGTGGATGATCTTTTCGAGGTCGTCAAACTGGAGGAATTGTTTTATTTTAGCTTTCGTCCAAAGCTGGAAGAAGCTAGCTTTTACCACGGCATTTGTCAAATTTCAATGCCGAGTCAAATATCACACCAAGGTTTTTGACGTGAGGTTTGAGTAATGGGGTAAGGCTTCCAAGGCTGCCTGCTATCATTTTGATTGAGTCCGAGGGGCCGAGAAGGATGACCTCAGACTTACTCTCGTTCAGTTGGAGGAAGTTCTGGGCCATCCAACACTTTATATCCTCGAGGCAGTGGATAAGGTCAAGTAGATCTGATCGGTTGTTGAGCTTCAGGGGGAGATAGTTGTGTATCGTCTGCATAGCAATGGAAGGAAATGTCGTACCTTTGAATGACTTGGCCTAAGGGGAGCATATACAGGGAGAAGAGAATGGGGCCAAGGATGGAACCTTGTGGAACCCGGCAGCAGAGGCTAGCTGGGGAGGAGAAAGAGTTGCCTATGTTAGTAGAGAAACTCCCTACCTTTGAGGTAGGAGGTGAACCAGCTCAAGGCAGTGCCATCAATACCAACCCCATACCAGAGACGGTCAATTAGGATGGTGTGGTCAACAGTATCAAATGCTGCACTGAGGTCCAGAAGGAGCAGGATTGCACAGTCGCCAGAGTCAACGGTGAGCAGTGGGTCATTGTGTACCTTCAACAATGCAGACGCTGTGGTGGGCCCTGAAACCTGATTGGAAAGTTTCCAAGATAGCATTTTGGTGAAGGTAAGGCATAAGTTGACTTAAAATTACCTTTTCAAGGACTTTTGAAAGGAAAGGCAGTTTTGAAATGGGTCTGTAGTTGCTTGGCAAGGTGGGGTCGAGGTTAGGATTTTTCAGGAGGGGCTGGACCGCATGCTTGAAGCAGGTAGGAACAGTGCCAGTGGCCAGAGAACTGTTGAAGATGGCGAGGATGCTGGGACTGGCTATTGTAATGACATCCTTTAGAAGGGCAGAGGGGACAGTGTCGAGGGGGCAGGTGGTAGGTTTCATGGTGGTGACCAGTTTTACAAGGGAGGCTAGAGTAACGGGTTGGAAACAGTCTAATTTTGAAGTACGGACCAATGAGACGGTTGGGAGGGGAAATATTCGTTCTGATGTTCTTTACTTTGCTGGTGAAAAATGTAGTAAATTCCTCGCACTTAGCAGGGGACCCAGTTAAGCTGGTACTGGGGGGCAGGACATATGATGGAGGTGATGGTACTAAAAAGGACCTTGGAGTTAGGAGCAAAGAGGTCCTTCTGCAGTTGTACAAGGCCCTAGTGAGACCACACCTGGAGTATTGTGTGCAAACTTGAGGAAGGACATTTTTGCTATTTGAGGGAGTGCAGCGTAGCTTCACTAGGTTAATTCCTGGGATAGTGGGAGTCCTGAAGTACAGTGCTTGGTTGCCTTGTGCCAAACTGGGTGGTCAATGTGTTGAATGCATTTGGCACAATTTCCTTCTTTGGGAAGGGTATTGTGTACCAAAGTGGGACATCATGATGCAGCTATAAAAGTTCTTAGTGAGACCACACTTGGAGTACTGTGTGCATTTCTGGTTCCCAGCTACAGGAAGGATGTTATTAAAGTGGAAAGGATGCAGAAGAGATTCACCAGAATGTTGCCTGCACATGCAATATGAGATGCTGGGCTTATTAGCTAGGGCCTAGAATGAAAGAGCAAGGAGGTTATAGTACAACTTATAAAACTAGGAGTATTGTGTATAATTCTAGTCGCGATTTTATAGGAAGAATATTTTATAGGAAGAATATGATTACAATGGAAAAGGGTACAGAGCAGATCCAACAGATTGTTGCCTGGGATGGAAGTTACAGGAGGGACTTAATAGGCTGGGTTTGTCTTCCTTTGAATAGAATAGGCTGCTGTGTGATCTGATGAATGTATTGAACAAATTGAAGGATGTATATAATGAGAAGCCTTTTCCCATGGCAGAGATACCTAAAACTAGAGGGCATGGGTTTAAAGTAAGGGGTTTGGAGGGAATCTGTGGTCAAACATTCATCAGGTGGTTCACAACATTCAAGTGTTCTCTAGACTAACATGTAAATTGCCAATGCATAGAAGGAATTGGACTGGGACTAACATTGGTAAATGGGATTAGCATTGGCAGGTACTTGATGGGTGGGATAGACATGGTGGGCTGCGTGACCAATGTTACTGACAGGAAATGTTTTAAATGGATGTAGAAGTTGCATGTTTTCTTGGCTGCAGTTTGAAGATTAAGTAGATTTGTCAAAAACGAACCAGTGACTTCAGGAATATTCAATAGAATGATGAGAATTCTGTCCTGATTAAACTAAAATTAATCATGTCACTGAATTTCCAGCATACTTCCTTTCTGCTCATGGAAAGTCCCAGAGGAAAAGTAAAGGACTAAATGCGCAATTCAATAGCCTGTTGTACTAATCAGGTCAGGAGTTGTTGGTGAACCTAGTTAATGGTTTTGATGTTGGTAGGATCCAATCTAGTCCTTTACAAATTTAGTTCTTGGGCTTATCATGATTTCACCTTTTAATAATAATAATAAACTTTATTACGGACTCAAGGGCCAGACAAGGGGCAACATTACATAAAAAATGCATTGCATATTAAATATCATAAAATACATATAAAATCTTAGTATATCACTTATAAAAACATCATAATTTATATATTTTTTAAAACACAATACATGTTAAAAATCCAGATTAAAAGAATGATCAATGTCCTACAACGAGACAACGATGCCAGTGTCTCCACAGCTGGGATTCGTAGCGTGTAGTGCTAACCCTTATGTTTGACAAGGCCACAATAAGCATATTTTTAGAGTCATTTATCCTGCAAATGAATTTATACATGTGATGTCTTAGGATAGCTTCTAAAGTACTGACTCCTGCAGCCACAAACATATTACTGGCACTACACCATCTAGGTTGCCTTAGCAGTGTTCTCACGGCATTGTTATATGCCACCTTTAGTCTGAATACTTGTCTTTCCATAGTTCGACCACAGATGCGCAGTGTAGAGTGGTGTGCAGTATGCTCTAAATAGCGACATCTTCACCACATCTGCACACGCACCAAATTTACGCAAGAGAATATTCGCCTGTACATACAGCATGCGTCGTTGCCTATAAATATCCTCATCATCTGTCATTTGTTCTGTAATAATATGCCCTAGATATGTTTATTTTAGGTCAATTATTGTATTATAATTTTAAAGATTGGGAATTGCAAGGTAATGGATAGAGAAGAATACTACTTTTATTGTAACAGGTCAATCAAGAAACTAAAAGCTGCAGAACGAAACTCTTATTTGTTGTTATGAGGAGTGATGTTGGTTATCTGACATTTTAAGTGAGTCTTAAGTTGGTTAAGAGGTTAAAAAAAAAGTTTCATGCTCGGACAAATCACCAACACATTAAGAAGAAACAGAGTGAGATGCTAGCTGATTTATTGGCTGAATTTCAAGTTGGAAGCTTGCGACTTAATTGAATCCGGCAAACGTGTTCACCGTTGACTTTTTGGGTCAAGTTTCCTGCATGGTGTTTTAAAAAAAAAAAAAAATAACAGCTGCCCTTTTTAGTAGGAGTGATGTTTATTCCTATCATAGTTGCATTCAAACTATGGTGTACAGAAGTCATTCGAGTTGCCCATCACTTGCTCCTTCCAAATCACAGACCATTAAGTTCTGATTAGAGCTGTTGATTGTAATGATTTGCAAGTGCGCAGAAAAGACTAAATGGTCTGTTTATTAAATTGACTTCTTGTAATTGGAACATAAGAAGTGAGAGTGGCCCATATTTTATCCTGTTATACTGCAGGTGCTATATTTCCTTTTTTGACTTTCCTAGCCACCATAATATCCTATTTTCTCCTCCATCCAAAAATCTACTTTTCTTTGTTGTGAATCATTTATGACTCTGTATTCAGTTCTCCAGTCAGGGAATTCCAAAGATTCGTGACTTCAGAGAACACTCCCATTTGAGGAAACGTGTCTCCAAACTTGTAATTCTCCCGGCATCTTGCATGTTTCAGTAGGATAAGCTTTTGCTCTTCGATAATTCAGAGAATATGGACAATCAAGTTTTATTCATAATATTAATTCCCTTATCGCAGGAATCAATCTGATGAACTCTGTCTAAAATGTAAGTTTGTCTTAAACAAGTCCGTCAAAATGAGTCTGAAGAAGGGCCCCCACCTGAAATGTCACCTGTCCATGAACTCCAGAGATGCTGAGGTCTGAAGAAGGGTTTCGGCCCGAAATTTCCTATTTCCTTAGCTCCATAGATGCTGCTGCACCCACTGAGTTTCTCCAGCTTTTTTGTGTACCTTCGATTTTCCAGCATCTGCAGTTCCTTCTTAAACAACATGCTGTGTTACTTGCTGTTACTTCAGCATCTGCAGTTCCTTGTATCAGCAAAAACTATGTTGTACTTAAGGTCAGTTTTTTTTCCCTCAAAAATCCTGTACATTTTGATTCCCCAATCTTGTACCCTTTCATGAATAGTAATGTTACAATTATTATGCGTCCATTTCTTTCAGAATCGTAAGGTGCAAGCCACTCAGTCTAAGGATTTGTTAGTCCCATTTAATTTGTTTAGTGATATCTTTTTAACACCCGAGTCTGAAGGAGGGTCCCAACCTGAAACGCTAACTATAAGTTTTCTCCAGAGATACCACTTGACCTGAGTTACTCCACCATTTTGTGTCTACCTTTGGTATATAACAGCATCTGCAGTTCCTTTTTGATACTTTTTAATACTTCTTTATTTTCCAATGCCTTGTCATCCAAAGATCAGTGTTTACTTCTGGTTCTCTTTTACTTGTTACATGTAGGTGTCTTGCAAATTTACAGTTGTGTTGTACTTCCTCATTCTAATTTGTTTTTTAATCAATATGATCAGTTAGGAGTCTAAACCAGAGTCCTCCCTTTAGCCACTGGTTTATTAATGGTTTGAAAATCATGTGTCCTTTTTTGTTCTATCTATAGATGACGATCGATTTCTCCTAAGTGATGCATTTTGAAGGCTCTGCAAATGATTACAAAGATTATGTCAAAACATCATTGTTGTTGCAGGCATTATCGACATTTCTTATGGATTTAAGTTTTTGTTTTTTTCTCAGCTGCCAAAATAAAGTGTAGCCATGTGGATGGTATATCCTCTTCTATGGACATCTTCCAAAACACATAGTAGGTTAGACATTCAGTAGCTTATTTTAATGTACAAATTGAACATTAAATAAAAGTTTAGTTTTTGTATTCATGTTAAGGATCAGGGCATTACTATTATTGTCCATACCCTTTTTACCCATTTAAGGAGACGGTGGCCAACTGCCTTGAATCAATGTCGTCTGTGTCAGTGCATATAAATTAGTGTTGGTTCAATCATTTTGACTGCACAGAATGTGAATGGTGCTGGTTCAACTGTAGGACCAGGCCGTTATCAGAAGTATTTAAGAAGGAACTGCAGATGCTGAGAAATCGAAGGTACATAAAAATGCTGGAGAAACTCAGCGGGTGCAGCAGCATCTATGGAGCGAAGGAAATAGGCAACGTTTTGGGCCGAAACCCTTCTTCAGACTGGTGGGGGGGAGGCGGGGAGAAGAAAGGAAAAAGGAGGAGGAGGAGCCCGAGGGCTGAGGGAGGGGGAGGAGGACAGCAAGGGCTAACAGATAGTGAGAATTCAATGTTCATGCCACCAGGATGCAGACTTCCCAAGCGGAATACGAGGTGCTGTTCCTCCAATTTCCGGTGTTGCTCACTCTGGCCGTGGAGGAGGCCCAGGACAGAGGTCAGATACGGAATGGGAGGGGGAGTTGAAGTGCTGAACCTCTGTTGCACCTGGAACGACTGCTCGGGTCCTCCCCCTCGACTCCATTCAAGGACCCAAGCAGTCGTTCCAGGTGCGACAGAGGTTCACCTGCGCCTCCTCCAGCCTCATCTATTGCATCAGCTGCTCTAGATGTTGCTGAAAAACATTACAGCCATATTCCCGTTAATTTTTTTGAAATTTTATAGGAGAGATCCAAGCTTCTGGTGTGTCCCACATTCTCACATTGACTGATTTTAAAAAAAAATGTATAAAGGAAGTCTGAAGTTCCACAATATTCGACTTTAAACTTGCAATCATTCAGGTGAACTGATTTTTTTTTAAATTTTTTTTTAAGTGCTATGGTTTTGGCAGGTATTTTACATGAACTGAAAACTGATTGCAACTTGATTTATTCATCTTAAATGAATATATTAGATGCATAAGAAGTATTAATACCCTTTACCATCGATTGTAGAGTGCTGGAGATCCAGTAATTTGGCTTCAGAGAAAATTTGGACAACACATGGGAAGCATGATATTGGCCTTAAAGGGAGTGTATTGCATGTTGACCTGGATATTCCTATTACACAGCTGTTCTTTACAGAGCATATACGTGTGCACTAGTGGGTTCTTGGGCCATTGAATCAATCAGGCAACAGTCAATCTAGACCGCAGATGGGATTACCCAAGCACTAAATTTTTTTCTGACTCAAAGCTAGTATTTTCTTTGACCACCAAAAACAGTTTTGTCCCCTGCTCTTGTTGCAAACTGATTCTGACAATCTAGACAGCTTAAGGCTCCTATTCCTTCATTGTTCATAAGGATTCTAAATGAAACAGTGTCATATTTGCAACTATCTCAAATTCTACATACTTATACGGTTCCTTCATGAGCAAGATCCTGTAATCTATGAATCTGTAATCTGAAGAAGGGTTTCGGCCCGAAACGTTGTCTTTTTCCTTCGCTCCATAGATGCTGCTGCACCCGCTGAGTTTCTCCAGCTTTTTTGTGTACCTTCCTGTAATCTATCACTGGCTCGACAATAAATCATCAGTGACTTTTTCTATAATCAACTTTTTCATGAAAGGTTATAAACATTTCTTTTTGCTTTGTTTTGCCAATTTATTCAAAATTTTGTATGGACATCTCGTGACAATTGTTTAATGTATGGTATAGATTATCCATGCTCGAGCCATAAAGCAGAATGAATATAACATCTGTCTCGAGTACTAATTTTTGCTATCATTGACAATTTACTGTTCCTGGCTATTTGCCTGTTCTATTTAAGAGCATGGGATGAAGATGTGCATTCCTAGTAACATTGCATTCAAGGTAGCAAAATTAGTTGACTACATCAAGCCGAGTACCACTTAGACTGATAGGTAGAACGACTTCTGAGGAGCTTTGGTGTATGACACCTGAAGTCTGTTGTTCAGCTAGAGTCATGGAAAAAACTAAGAAATTGTGAAACATTCATGTTGTGAACATCTGGAGAAACAACTGGCCCTTTATGATCTCTTTCACGATTTAAATTTTTGCAGTATTACAGACCTGTGTCAAAATCATGGGTTGCATGTGAAAATAAATATTAAACATCATGGAGTTGTGATATAGCTTTGTTTTAATCTGCTGGTTGACACTGAAGGAAGCCAACCTTCTTGGTTTCTTCACCAAGCAGATGCCTTCTTTCCATTCTGAAAGAATTTCCCTAGGTGGGCATCCAAGAACAATGTATCACCCAGTCTAGCTGACGTTGTCCAATGCAAATATGTTAAATCCATTAAGGCAATGTAAGGCCTTTCCTGTAGTTGTGTTACCAAAGAGCCCATAACTATGGTAGACCTCTGCATTGAAATTTCATAGATTTTAGATTGATTTCGTCAACTAATATTTGATATAAATATTACTGCCATTATTTTTTCCCTTTCAACATGACTGTTGTTCTGTGCTGTTTTAATTTGTTTCTTCCATGTTCATTGCTCTTCTCAAGTGTTGGATCCCTTTACCCGCATAGGGTATGGGGTGGGTTGCAGTCGTTGACTTGAAATTAGAGTGGAACCAGTTCAGAAGGCAGTGGCAACATGGTCAGTGTTGTTTTCACAGTGTGCTGCTTGTTTAACATGAGAAACCAGTGCTACACTTGAACGGATGGGTCAAAATAAACTGATTGTGCGTGGAGATGCTTTAAATATGTTTTTGGTATTGATGAAGTCACCAATGAGTAAACAAATGTTTAACATGATGGTGAAATGAAATACGCTAAGAATTGAATGCTCATTGTCTGCTGGCCTGATATCATGATCCACTGGAACAAACTGTCTGTTGTAAAGCCAGTGATGTAAAACCACAGTGTGCACATCTTAAGCTTTGGATCTCATCAGAAGTATGTCCATTTTTGTCACAATGTAAATAATCAGATGGATGATATGTTAAATCAAGGTGCTGCCTGGTCTCTTAGTTAGACAAAGGCCACACGGTATCATTTCAAAATCGAAGAATCAGATTCCCCGGTGGCTATTAATTGTTCACCATTTTAATTGGAACCCTGTTTTGCAATAATTACCAACAATAAATATAATATATATCCAATACATACATAGGTATTTGGCCCAAATAAAATTTCAAATCTGAAATATAAAGAGAATATACTCAGCAGGCCATCCATTCTATCGGGTAAGAGAGGTTTAATTTTCAATGTGAAGACCTTGGTCAAAACTGTGTGGGAAGGTAGACTGACTATTTTTAAGTTGCAGAAAAAATTTGGGTAGGGAATGGATAGACTAAAAAATATCTCGGAGGGTGAAGCCTAGGTTGCTATTATGACTGATTGATTAATGAGGGCAATTCGAGAAAGCAAACATGTGAAAGCTATTAATTTTGGGTCTGATTTTGAGTATATGCTCAGCAATTAGGCAGTTGGTGTCGAGAGAAAGGCTGAGTTAATATTACAGATGGGTAAAGTTCAGAACAAGCAAGTTCTAAAGCAAATGGACATTGAGTTACCCAGAATTTGTTGAATGCAGTATTAAATCTAGATGGCTGTAGAGTGCCCAGGCAGAAGATAAGACACAGTTCCTTATGTTTGTGTAAAACTGTACAGGAAGCCACAGTGACGGGTCAAAATGGGAGTTTGATGGAACATTACATGGCAGCCTGTTTGTAGGGGTTCCACTAAGTGCATTTGATTTAATGTAGAGAAAATTACACTGAGCATCAAATGATAAACACTAGATTGGGGGGGGGGGGGGGGGGGGGGGGAAATGCAAGTGAATTTCTGCATCCCTGGATGGTGAGAAAGGTGGGGGTAAAATGATAGGCATTGCTTGGGACACAATGGTTGGTGGTGATGGACGAGTCAGTGATTCATGGAGGAAAAATCCCCTTGGTGTGCTGTAATGTGAGGATGTATATGGTAGGTGGCATCTCATTGAAACTGATGGATAAGATGGACAGAACAGTCATGTTGGTTGGGAATTGAGGACCAGCTGAATATCCTTGCAGGGGTGTGAGAACAGATGTGGATTCAATTAATTAATTATGGTGTCCTTGCAGAAGGCAGAGCAGTAGAAATGTTTGGTTGAACAGCATTCACTTTTTCCTGCCCACCCCTATAATCTGGACAAAATTCCGAGAGCTCAGTTGAAGTTCCAAGCAACCCCAGATGTGGCTCTCAATTAACGATGCTCTCAATCTTCTCTCCTAACTTTTTTGCAAAGGCAATACAGTAAACCCTAGTTTTAATGACCCCCTTACAACAGATGTAGCGGACGGACCTACCAACCCAGCCCTGGACTGCACCGTCTCACTGGCCATTTAGAGCCCCATCTTCTGACCCCATTCCCAGCTCACAAGGTGCACCAGCGAGCCCTTCAGCCACCAAAAATACATAGAAACATAGATAATAGGTGCAGGAGGAGGCCATTCGGCCCTTCAAGCCAGCACCGCCATTCGTTGTGATCATGGCTGATCGTCCCCTATCAATAACCCATGCCTGCCTTCTCCACGCATCCCTCGACTCCACTAGCCACTAGAGCTCTATCTAACTCTCTCTTAAATCCAATGAGTCGGCAGGTCATTTAATTCTCATTCAGTTTACATTTTATATTTGTTTTATTTAAGTTTCTGGTACTCTATCGTGCTGTAGAGACTTGGGAGGGGTGTCATTCACAGACCAGGGGTGTATTGTTGTTTTATTATCACGTGACCTCTCTGCTGGAAATCAGCAGGTCACGCATTATCTATGGAGGACAGGACGTACTGGATAGTATATGTTCAGTACTCCAGGATGTCCTGACCCATGCACTTCTGGAGATTCTGCACTCAGAGATTTGCAAGGGAGGACATTGAGGACCCTTCCCCTCAAGCCTGACTGCCATTCAATATGTTGGCTGAGTTATCTCCAGCACTTTACCCCCTGATCCCCTTTCACTTTTAAAATAGCCAATGAACTGTCAATGACCCTCTGTGCAGGAGTCTGCACCACTCTCGAGCCTTTCTTTTTAAAGGTTCACAAGCGGCTGTCGTTACGGATCACGTTGTAGATTCCCCCTATCCTCTCTTGTCCTGGGACTTCCTAACATCGGGAACAATCTCAGTGTGCCCCCACTGGCAGAATGTGTTCGTTCACTGTGATGTTCCCTCCTCTCTTACCTGTTATCACTTCCACGGTGGTGTATTGAGAAGAACTACTTCAGGGGTGGAGCAGGTGGTGGAGTAGGAGAAGGCGGATAGGGGGGGGCAAGAGTGGGCAGTGACTCAATGGGTCGGCAGGTCATTTAATTCTCATTCAGTTTACATTTTATATTTGTTTTATTTAAGTTTCTGGCACTCCATCGTGCTGCAGAGACTTGGGAGGGGTGTCATTCACAGACCAGGGGTGTATTGTTGTTTTATTATCACGTGACCTCTCTGCTGGAAATCAGCAGGTCACGCATTATCTATAGAGGACATGGACAGGTCATTTTTTGGGGCCCAAAACATCACCAGGTGATAGTATATGTTCTTGTACTCCAGAGATGCTGCCTGACCCACTGCACTTTGCGGATAGAAAATAAATGTTCTTCATTCTGCACTTGGAATAAGGACTTTGTGAAATCCTGCCTCCATCTGATGTCTTTCTTTTCAGTGACCTGGAGAATCTTTATTTTACAGAGAACAAAGACCTTTGCAAGCTATACCATGCAGCTGAGTAAGGCTTGGAAATCAATACTCTAATACATACAGTGAATTGTTTTTTTAATCCGACAAGTCTGCACCTGGAGAAAACCCACATGGTCACAGGGAGAATGCACAAACTCTACAGACAGCAATCATAGTCCAGATCGAACCCGGGTCGCTGACAACAGAGTATTCATTGTAATGTTGTTTGATCACCCTTTTAGCCTTTAATACTCAAAGGAACAAAGGATAGATTCTCATAATTCGGCCCACTAAATTTATGGCTAGTATCATTCTGTAAGAACTGTGTAGTACTTGCTGCAATGTTAAGTGAATTTTTTGAGGTGTAGTGACCAAAATTGAACACAATATTCCTGATGGAATCTGACTAAAGTATTTGCTTTCCTTTGTTTTACAGCACCTTGTGTGATACGAACCAGTGTTCTATTATTTATTTTTTTACACTGAAGTACTTGATACCTGGAACAAGCTGTTGAAGAAATGGTGGAACCAAGTACTATTAGTGTAAGGGGCATTCAAGCAGACACCGAAACAAACAAAGCATAAAAAGATAGTCCTAGTGTGAGTAAATGAGATTAGTGTAGATGGGCATTAAGACATGGTAGACTAAAGGGCCTATTACTCTGTAGTATGACTCCATTACACAATGGCTCTTTTTCAATTATTGTCTTAACCAAAGTTATTTTATATTTTCTTGCTATTAAGAAAATATTTGCATTTTATTTATCATGTATTAACCTGGCAGTTCCTTCCACTGAGACGTATTGCACCATTTATTTCATTTGATCAATGTACGTGCCTTTGTGAAATCCTGCCTCCATCTGCACAACTTTACAGCTGCACATTTTCTTTTCAGTTGGGATGGAGAATGCTTTATTTTACTTTCCTCTCTCTTGCTGGGGTAATTCCAATGCTTTGCTGAGCCTTCAGATGAATTGTCCAAGTGAAATGGGAGCTAATGGTGTCCCAGATTTAAAGGGAATCTGAGGATCAAGCTTTTCACTGAGAAGATGGTGTGTGTGTGTGTGTATATATAAAACAAGATGTCAGAGGCAGGTACAGTTACAAGATACCTTTAAAAGATGGTTGGACAGCATGGTAAATGCATAGCAAAGTTTTTAGAATTAAGGAGTTTAGAGGGATATGGCCCAAACACAAATTGGATTAATCCTGGACTTTATCATCTCCTATGTTATCATCTCCTGTTCTCCCCCTTCCACCCACCCCCACCCCAACCTACTTTCAGTCTGAATAAGGGACTTGACCCAAACCTTTCCCTTTTCTCCAGAGGTGCTGCCTGACCGGCTGAGTTATTCCAGCACTTTGTGTCTATAATTCGTATAAGCCAGCATCTGCAGTTCCTTCCTATTACGAATTGATATTCTGGTTGGCAAGGGCAAGTTGAGCCGAAGGGCCACTTTCCTTGTAACTTTATGCAACTATTTAAACGCTCTTATTAAGAAAGGGGCTGCGATTGCTGAATTGCAAGCTTTCTGGGTGGCAAGTAGCATAGAGGGTAAGATAAAGCAATAAAAGGAAGGTTAGCCAGGCAACCAAATCTTTAATACGGCAGGAAGAGTGGGGCAAAGTGTAGGAGTGAAAAGTTTTAAGAGAGAATATGAAAATCAAAACCACGGGCAAGTAAATTCAAAGAAGATCCAAAGATAGTTTGTAAGTACATAAAGAGCAAATGGATAATTAAATATAGACTAGGGCTTTTGCGAGACCACAAAGATAAACTCAATGTGAAGGCAGAGGATGTGGGCTAGGTTCTTGATTACATTTTTTTGACTGTCTACAGAAAAGAGAAGTGGATGTTCCCGTTAGGGAGGATGAGTGTGAATTATTGGATGAGATAAAGCGGCTCAGCATACTTAAACTGATAAATCACCAGGCTCAGAGGAAAACATATCCAGGCTTTTAAAATATGCAAGGGGGGAAATTGCAGTGGCTGTGACTGAAATTTTCAGTCCTTCCTGGCTGCAGATGTAGTTAGATGGCATAACTAGAACTTATGACATCTAGTTTTAGACTCCCCTTACCCTGGGGAAAAAGACTGACTATCCACCCTAGTAAATGAAGAGGTTGCATACTGCTAATGTATCATTCCTTAGAATGGTTGGGCGGCACGGTGGTGCAGTGGTGGAGTTGCTACCTCACAGTGCTTGCAGCTCCAGAGGCCAGGGTTCGATTCTGTCTACGGGTGTTATCTGTACGGAGTTTGCAGTTTCTCCCCATGACCGCATGGTTTTTCTCCGAGATTTTTTTTCCTCCCACACTCCAAAGTCGTACAGGTTTGTAGGTTAATTGGCTTGGTATAAGTGTAAATTGGCCTTCGTGTGTGTAGGATAGTATTAACATGCCGTGATTGCTGGTCAGCCTGGACTTGGTGGGCTGAAGGGCTTGTTTCTGTGCTGTATCTCTAACCTAAACTGGAAAGGAAGGGATAAATCAAGCAATTACAGGTAGTTGGTTTAATTTATGTTATTGGCAAATTATTGGAATCCATTGAAGAGGACGGGAGAAGCTTCATCTGAAAAATCATATTAATGAGGAATAAAGGAATAGTCAGTATGGATTGATTAACAGCCAAGCATGTCAGAGTATTCATTCTTTTCAGGAGTTAACAAGGAAGGTCATTGGCAAACAGTTCTTGCAAGCACATTACAAGAAGTTTGTGATTGTACTGGAGAAAGAGCAAAGAAGATTTTTGACAATGCTGTTGTCAGTTCAGAGTATTTCACTGGTTTATATTTCCTGATTCACGAGGGCTACACTTATCCATGGGGGCAGAAGTTTCAGATGGAAGTTCTGCTGAAATGCCTGAAAATATCAAAGAAATTTGGAGGTTGCATAAAAATACGTTAACTGCACTGGAATTTCCCTGATCGTTACAGTTTTATATCAAAATTACTGGCTTATTATGTCATTTATCGTTTCATAATTCTCCCCATTGAAGCTACAAGTGGGGTTCAGTGGAACTCGTGAAGGAATTTGGGTGGTGAAATGACCATCAGAACCTGCCATCCTTTCTTCTTACAAAAGTAAAATTTGCAAGAAGAATCTGTGTTTTTGTATTTGCACCTTGAGCATAACTAACATGTATTCTGCATACACATGATAAATCCCAGTGTTAATAAAAACATTTACTCTAGGGTGCACATTTCTCACAGTATTTTACATGGCATCCAACACAATTGAATGGCACAGGGGTAGATAACACAGTTTACATTTGAAGGCTGGTGCTGAGATGTAGGAAAAATGGTAATGTACAAATCTGATATTCTGGTGCTGACAGTCATTCCTGCCACACTTCACTGCAACCTGTTGTCCAAGGAGCTCTGAGTCATATCTCAGTAAATTAATCTGCAGGGGATGGGGTTAAAAACATGAGAAGTCAGTGTTTGGAACAAACAGGCTCCAGTGATTGGTGATTCAGTCTCCTTCTCAGACAAGTTCTATTTTAATCTCTTGATTACTGGGTTTGTGTCCTGTGTTCAGAATGCAAAGTACTTTCAACAAAATTCTGAAAGTACAGTACCAGATTTTTTTTCCTTCCTTCCTCTTAAGTTGTGATTCTCGATTTCCCCTGTTTTTAAATCGGGAGATGTTACAATAACTTTACATTGTTTATGTTCTGGCACAGATAATAAACCTGGCATCTATTGTCCATCACTAGGTGCTATCAGCCTGTCACTTGAAACACTGATAGCAGTTTAGTACATCTAAATGACTGGCTAAAGCTTACTTTGAAGGGCAGATATGCAGCAGCCACGTTGGGGTCACAGTCCAGTGGTGCTTAGGCATTATGTTAACCATTGAGCTTAAATTCGAATAGTGAGATATGAGCCTCCCTCTGGATTACTGGTATAGACATTAATTTTTTACCTGTAGTCGGGATCAAACTTGGGTCTCTGGCGCTGCAAGCACTTTTTACACAGAGAGTAATAATAATGTTTATTTATTTATATAATAATAATAATAATAATGTTTATTTATATAGCACTTTTCAACAAAACCAGTATTTGAACCAAAGTGCTTTACAGAGATTGATTAAATTAAATTGAACAGATCAATGCAATAAATCCATACAAATCAAAAAAAGAGAAAAAGAAAAAAGACAGACACAGTACACTATAGAAATCAACATGAAACGTCCCCCCACAGCAGTGATGAATCTGTGGAATTCTCTGCCACAGAAGATAGTTGAGGCCAGTTCATTGGCTATATTTAAGAGTTAGATGTGGCCCTTGTGGCTAAAGGATGGAGAGAAGGCAGGTATGGGATACTGAGTTGGATGATCATAGTTGCCGATATATACCGAATGGCCTACTCAAGCACCTATTTTCTATGTTTCTATGTAAGGCAGGAACTCTACCTTTGCGATACCATATCAGTACTGGTTTTAGCGATGCAATATGGAAACGGGCCCTTCAGCCCACTGAGTCTGCACATACCAATGATCACCCATGCTTTAGTTCGATCCTACACACGAGAGACAATTTACAGAAGCTAATTAAACTACAAACTTGCACGTCTTTGGAATGTGGGAGGAACCTGGAGCATCTGAAGTAAACCCACCCACAGAGAGAATGTACAAACTCCATACAGACAGCATCCGTAGTCACAATCGAACCTGGGTCTCTAGCGCGGTAGGACAGCAACACTACAGCTGCGCCACTCTGCCCCCCTCTGGGGCCGTGTCCATAATTAAAAAAATATTATTATTCCAAATTATTAAGAGAAAATATAAATATAGATATAATTCAGAATTAATGGATATTATTTTAGGAAGGAGATGAGGAGAAATTTCTTTAGTCAGAGGGTGGTGAATAGAAACATAGAAACATGAAATTAGGTGCAGAAGGCCATTCGGCCCTTCGAGTGCACCGCCATTCAATATGATCATGGTGATCATCCAACTCAGTATCCCGTACCTGCTTCTCTCCATACCCCCTGATCCCCTTAGCCACAAGGGCCACATCTAACTCCCTCTTAAATATAGCCAATGAACTGGCCTCAACTACCCTGGGCAGAGAGTTCCAGAGATTCACCACTCTTGTGTGAAAAAAGTTCTTCTCATTCGGTTTTAAAGGATTTCCCCTTTATCCTTAAGCTGTGACCCCTTGTCCTGGACTTCCCTAACATCGGGAACAATCTTCCTGCATCTAGCCTACAGGTTTTGTAAGTTTCTATAAGATCCCCTCTCAATCTTCTAAATTCTAGAGAGTTAAACCAAGTCTATCCAGGACAGGAAAGGAATCAGTCTGAGTGAACCGTCTCTGCACTCCCTAGGGAGTGGAATTCTTTGCCACAGAAGGCTGTGGAGGCCATGTCAGTGGATATTTTTAAGGCAGACAAGATCGATTAGTACAGGTGTCGGAGGTTATGGGGAAAGGCAGGAGAATAGAGTTAGGAAGGAGAGATAGATCAGCCGTGATTGAATGGTGGAGTAGACTTAAGGGGCCGAATGGCCTAATTCTACTCATTCCTTTGACCTTATTAAGGGACCTAGGTTGACCCCTGGTTCTTATCTGTGTGGTGTTTCCACATCCTACCTGTAACCAGATGCATTCTGTGAAGCACTCTGGCTTCCACACTGTGAAGATGGTTATTGTAAATTACCTCTTTCCAATAGCCACCTTGTGAAGATAAGTGGCAAAGAAACCTAGCGATGTTGATGGGTGTGAGAGGGAATGAGCTATAGAAGAATAGGAAGAGAGAGTCTGTTGGGGAAACAGCATTGACCTGATGGATCCAATGGCCTCCTCCTGTGTTGTAATAACTAAGTTCAACACCACCCAAAGTACCTTATAACCAATGAAACGTAATTAATGTTAAAAAAGCATCAGCCAATTTGGACCCAGTATGATCTCAGAAACAGACCTGTAATCAAGGCCTGAGAATCTGCTTCAGCGATGTTTGTGAAAAAAATATTTGCTTGGACACTTGAGAGAGCTCTTTTTCAAAATGTTTCTACATATTTGTGTCTTCCACCTGAGAGATCAGAAAACGTGTGCAATTCGCAATATAGAGACAGTTTTAGTTCCATTAGCAGGTGGAGTCATTGTCCACTTTGCTAGTTACGTCCACAAGAAAACCCTTCTCCAGAATTTAAGGAGCAACCTGTATTAATTTTGAAATTTCAAAGATCATTCCTTGAGGGAAGTTCATAAAAGATTCTTACTCAACAAAAAAATGCCCACAGGGTTGGCAGTTGGCGGTAAAAGACTGGCAGTTTGGATTAAAGGATAGTAAACAAAAAGTAGGAAACGGAGGTCCTTTTTCAGTTTGTCAAGTTATTGCTTGTTAGGTGCCAGAGAAATTAGTATTGGGTTGTTAGTAGTTCATGAGGATACTGAGTTGGATGATCAGCCATGATCATATTGAATGGCGGTGCAGGCTCGAGGGGTCGAATGGCCTACTCCTGCACCTTTCTATGTTTCTATGACTTACATTCATGGCTTAAATGAAAAAAACAGAATATAGTGCATCCTAATTGGCTAGGGATAAGATGCTTGGTAGGAGAATGAGATGTGAAAAGGAGAACTCGCAAATGAGTGTTCAAGAAGGTGGCAGATGTTATGTCACTGTGGAAGTGAGTTCTAAATTTCTATCCCCCACAGCGTGTAAAATTCCTGTCAGTGGATCACCAACTTCCTGACAGACAAGAAGCAGCATGTGAACCTGGGAAAGCACATCCCGGACCTGCTGACCCCCAGCATAGGAGCACCGCAAGGCTGCGTACTCTCCCCTCTCCTTTACTCTCTCCACACCAATGACTGCACCTCCACAGACACCTCTGTCAAGCTTCTCAAATTTGAGGATGACACAACCCTGATTTGACTGATCCAGGATGGGGAAGAATCTGCCTACAGACAGGAAGTGACACAGCTGTCGTCCTGGTGCCATCGCAACAGCCTGGAGCTCAATGCTCTTAAGACGGTGGAATTGATTGTAGACTTTAGGAGAGCTCCCCCTCCCCTCACCCCACTCACCATCAACAACATCACAGTCACATCAGTATTTAAGAAACATCGTCTCCAGGGACCTTAAATGGGTGGCCACCATCGACTCCACAGTCAAAAAGGCCCAACGGAGGATGTGCTTCCTGCGGCAGCTGAGAAAACACAATCTGCCACAGGCAATGATGGTCCAGTTTTATACGGCCGTCATAGAGTCTGTCCTCACCTTCTCCATCATGGCAAAGTTTGGCTCGGCCACCAAGCACGACATCTGGAGGCTGCAGAGCATCGTTCGATCAGCTGAGAAGGTTGTTGGCTGTAAACTTACCCCCCCATCGACGAACTGTACACTGCAAGGGCCAGGAGGCGAGCGGGTAAGATCATCTCTGACCCCTCTCACCCTGGCCACAAACTCTTTGAAGCGCTTATCTGTGGAAGGCGACTCTGGACTGTCAAATCCGCCAGACATAAAATCAGCTTTTTTTCCACGAGATGTAGCTCTACTCCACAGCCAAAAGTCTGTAGCCCTCCTCAGGTTTTTATTTCAATGTTTGCATTTTAAATTCAATGTTTTATTTTAAATTATCATGTGTTAATTTAAAGCACCAAGGCAAATTCCTTGTATTATAAACTTGGCTAATCTTTACTCTTCAATTCCAAAGAGCTGGCTACATTTTGGATCTCCATGTTTTTAAAATGTAAACCAGTGGAAATATTTTAAATTAATTCCCTACAGTATCAATACTTTAATTACCTTGACCGTCTGCCTGTGGAATTCTCTGGAGGCCGGTTCTCTGGATACTTTCAAGAAAGAGCTAGATAGGGCTCTTGAAGATAGCGGAGTCAGGGGATATGGGGAGAAGGCAAGAATGGGGTACTGATTGTATCAACCATGATCACATTGAATGGCGGTGCTGGCTCGAAGGGCAAATGAACTCCTGTATTGTATGTGTCCAATGTCTCCTGTTCCAGAATGAGTTTTAGTATTCAGTTAGCCCCGTTTCAGTTAATTATCTTCTGACCATTTTATCTGCATTCATTTTAATGGTAGATTATTCTGGTGTGGTCTATGGGGACTTTGTTAGGTGAGTCTTAGTTGTGTGCTTACCCTGTCAAATGAGAATCAAATCAATTATTTGACTGACCATGCTTTTACATTATTATTACTCAGTTACTGCAAAAGAATCAAATCAAAACTGCATGCTCACATTATTATTATTATTATTATTTTTAGAACAAATTGATAATGAGGACGGCAGATCTATTCACTGCATTACAGGATGTGGAGGCTTTGGAAAGAGTGCAGTAGAGGTTCGTCAGGATGTTGTTCGTATTAGAGAGGTTGGACATTCTTAATTGTTTTCTCTGGAGCATCAAAGACTGAGGGATGACGTTCATAGTAATATATAAAAATATTAAAGTCATAGTCTTTTTCCCAGAGTACAAATATCAGGTGCCGGAGGACAGAACATTATGGTGAGACGGCGGAAGATTAAAAAGAGATTTGTGGCATGTTTTTTTTTATATAAAGAGGGTGATGGGTGCCTGGAACTTGCCACCAGGAGAAGTGGTGGAAGGAGATATGATGGCTGCATTGAAGTGGCATGTAGACAGCCACATGAATAGGCAGAGACAGAAGAGATATAGAGCATATGCAGGCAGATATAGTGCAATTGATTAAATGTCAATTTATATTTCATTTGTCCAGGTGGATAATGCAGTTTAAATTGACATTATGGTCAACACATAAATTGTGGGCTGGACTGTTTCATGTTCTGTGGCAATCTTCAGTGATGGAACAATATTGATGAGTTAGCGTGATGGGCAGGGAAATGGTAGATCCAATTTAATACTGAAACATTCTGGTCACACAAGATGAGATGCAGAAGAGATGATACATAGGACGGAGTGAAACACTCAAGTGAAACATTCCGTCCTAGGTATCATCTCGTCTGCATCCTTTCAAGTTCAATCGTATCCTTCTCATCTTGTTATCCTTGAAGTAGAGAATACCGAGGGGATCAGAAAAATGATGAGGGGCATAGTTATTGGTAGATAGTGAGGTTATTTTCCCCTTTGCAAAAATATCTGTAACCAGAGGGTACAGGATTAAGAAGAGGGGTAGAGGATTTAGAGGGGGATTTTTACATGCAGGCGATTTGAAAGATGGAACACACTTCCAGAGTGCGATGGATGTTTTGGCCTTTAAATAGTAGGTAGATGAGCTCTTGAAGCACTAGGGCATGGGAAACAATGGCTGAGTGCTGGAACAAATGTATGAATATAGATGGGTTCTTGAAGGCTGGCATGGACATGATAGGCTCCGATGTCTGATTCCAATTTTCATAACTTTATGTTTTTGAGATAAGGAAAAATAGCTTTAAACAGAGGGTGGTAAATTCTTGGAATCCTTTTTCTCAGTGATTTGGATAGTCAGTCATGCATTATGTTCACGACTGAGATTAGTAAATATTGGTTCATTAAGAGGACAGGATATCGTGATCTGTGGAGAAGCAGATTTGAGGCATGATTTTGTTGAATGGTGGAGCAGGTCTGGTGGGTCATGTGGCCTGTTTCTGCTCCAGTTTCTTTGTCTCACCAAAATGTTTTTATTCTGCTCAATTCCTGACCTTGCGGTGGTATTTGTGAAGTTTGAAAGTTCTCCCTATGAACATGTGGGTTTCTTCCAGACGCTCTGAGTTCTACCCACATATCAAAGGCATGGCATGGGTAGTAGAGTTAATGTTGGTTCATACAGAAAATTGGTAAGGGAAAGCAATTGGTCTGTAAGATGATATTGACCCAATAGGCTGAACTGGCTTCTACGTTGTAAGGAAATATGGAGACGGGAAAATATGATGCAGTTGTATAATTAAGTATTACATGGTGTCAACACACAGCAAGAGCATAAGATGTAGACCACCACAGATGTTCCAATGAGAATATCCAAGGATGCTCCAGATTTGTTGTGTTCACTTTGGAGCATGTCTGTGCATTACCCTGTCAGCCCTTTGCTGAATGGTGGTGGCTGCTGCTGGTCTACCGGCAGATGAGAGAAATTTGCCCAATGTTCCCTGCTACCACGAACACCATGAAGCCACTTCTCCAGTCTGAAGAGGGGTTTTGGCCCGAAACGTCACGTATTTCCTTCGCTCCATAGATGGTGCTGCACCCGCTGAGTTTCTCCAGCCTTTTTGTGTACCTTGGATCTTCCAGCATCTGCAGTTCCTTCTTGAACACTCCACGGTTTTTGTCAAGCAGATATGTCGGTGCTTGAAAACACAGTTGCCAGCGTTCTGCAGTTTTTTTCTGACAGTGTCACTGAAGGAACAATCATCCAATTTCTTGTTGAGCTGAATATTTTCCATATTTTCCTGATACCAATGGATTTAAAAATAGAGGTTTTGGGTATGCTAATTTGGGAGGGGGGGGGTCTTGATGACCTCAATTTATTGATGATGTACACAACACCTTCACTCTTCCTGATATGTGTGGTATTGGTCTTTGACACTTTCCAATGTTCAAATTTCTCCCTACTCGATGTCCATTTTCTCTTCTATAGAGAGTTTTGCATTGTTTTAATGCAGGAGATATAGAAATGTGAGTTGTCATTATCAGACCAGCAGCCTTGTGTTGTCCACAGGTTCTCAATTAGTGTTAACGTAACAAACCACAACACTGACCAACAAGTGTTTGGAACATTGGGTGACTGCATAAATCAGGCAATCAAGTCTTCTAGTTGTAGAATCAAGGAGCAGCAGATGATGGTTTACAAAAATAGATACAAAGTGCTGGAGTATTTCAGTGGGTCAGGCAGCAGTCTGAAGAAGGGTCTTGACCCAAAACGTCACCCATTTCTTCTCTCCAGAAATGCTGCTTGCCCCTCTGAGTTACTCCAGCTTTTTGTGTCTACCTTTGGTTTAAATCGGCATCTGCAGTTTAATTTAGTTTAGTTAAGAGATACAGCGTGGAAACAGGCCCTTTCAGCCCACGGGTACCAGTGATCCCCGCACATTAGCACTATCCTATACACACTAGGGACAATTTTTACATTTACCAAGCCAATTAACCTACATACCTGGATGTCTTTGGAGTGTGGGAGGAAACCGAAGATCTCAGAGAAACCACACGCAGGTCAAGGAGAGAACATACAAACTCCATAAAGACAGCATCCGAGGTCAGGATTGAACCCGGGTCTCCGGCGCTGCATTCGCTGCAAGGCAGCAACTCTACCGCTGCGCCACCGTGCCGCCCATTACAGAAATGATCCTTCCTACATATCTCTGGAAAATATAAATGGGTGATATTTCAAGCCTGGGTCCTTCTTCAGGTTAATTTTATGGGGTGGGGGGAAGAACGCTAGAGGAGGGGACAAGCATGGCCGTTGGGTTGTTAGAATAAACTAATATATCGGTGGAAATACGACAGCAGCTTCTGGAGTAAACACATGGGCTATTAAACATGAAAAATACCATTTTAGTGTCATATTGCAGTCTTTATGAAGTATATAACGTAGAATCAGTGAATTGAGATAAATCTCAATCTTTTACAAATTATTTTATATGAAAATATTGAACAGAGATTGAATACAGTTGAAATGCGTAGGAAGGAACTACTGGTTTAGAAACATAGAAACATAGAAAATAGGTGCAGGAGTAGGCCATTCGGCCTTTCAAGCCTGCACCACCATTCAATATGATCATGGATGATCATCCAACTCAGTATCCTCTACCTGCTTTCTCTCGATACCCCCTGATCCCTTTAGCCACAAGGGCCACATCTAACTCCCTCTTAAATATAGCCAATGAACTGGCCTCAACTATCTTCTGTGGCAGAGAATTCCAGAGATTCACCACTCTCTGTGTGAAAAATGTTTTCCTCATCTCGGTCCTAAAAGATTTCCCCCTTTACACCGAAGATAGACACAAAATGCTGGAGTAACTCACCCATTCCTTCTCTCCAGAGATGCTGCCTGCTCCATTGAGTTACTCCCAGCACTTAATGTCTATCTTTTTGAATACAGTTCAACCAGGTATAACTGGGCTTTCAACAGAAGATTAAGTTTATGACAACAGCCATAATCTCTGTGACCCTAAGAAAGATATTGTAACGGGCATGCATTGTCAATAAATTATAGATTTTAAAATACAAATATTAGGCTTGTTTTTTTTATTGCCATTTCTGTTTTGTATGTTCCAGCCTTTATTTTAATTACTGCAAAATGTTCCAAGACTTAGTTAAAAATGTTACAGCTTTGCACTATCAAGTTTGGTGTGTCTAAATTCTTCAATTTGATGGACTCTTCAGTTAGCTCGCTGACATGGCTGTTGTTGGACACTGCAGATCCACTTAAACCGACGGCTGATTGCAGCTGATGTTTTTTCAGGATTAATCCTCTCCACTAAGCCTGATGAAGCTTTATGACAAGTTGCTTCCAAGGTCAGCAATCTGGGCCAGTATTATTTCAGAATCACTCGTCGGCTTTCTGTCTGAAACAGCTTGGCTCGAGGATGAAAATAATGATGGCTTCTGGTGGAAACAACCGATATTGAGTTGAATATTAGTTAATTTTACAATCCTTTCTTTCCTCTCCTGAACGTAAGGTCGATGGGAATAACAATGGCATGCAGATTTCCAATGGTAATTTCTGTCAGTGTTAAGGTACAAAGGCCAGCCATTGTTAAACTTAGTAATTAAAAAATATGATAATTTCATTTCAGATGTGGTTTGGGCTGAAGACAAATTTGCAGGTGGTGGTACTGTGGCTCTTGTCTTTCTGGGTGGTTGGGGTTGTTAGTTTGAGAAATAGGGTGGAAGATTTAGAACATAGACCTGTACAGCATGGGAACAGGCTCTTTGGCCCACGGAGTCGGTACCGAAAATGATGTCAAGAACATCTTATCTGCCTGTTCATAATCCATATCCTTCCATTCCTTGCATATCCACATGCCTATCCAAAAATCTCTTAAATGCCACTTTCATCTTTGCCTCCACCACCTCTGGCAATGGTTTCCAGGCACCCACAATGCTCTGTGTAAAAATAAACTTGCCTCATACATCTTTTAAGCTTTGCCCCTCTCATTTTAAAACCATGCCCTCTAATATTTGATATTTCCCAGCTTGGGGAAAAAATGTAGTGACTGTCTACCCTATTTAGGCCTTGCACAATTGTAAATATTCTATTAGGTCACCCCTCAACCTCTGGTATACTAGATAATTCTCCTTGGTTAAATTGTCATCCTTGGTTGAATTGTCATTGTACAGTTTGTAAATGGTACACACTGCCGTCATTGACGTGTATTACTCCCATGTCAAACATGCTCCATTAACCTGGACAGTATTGAACTTCTTGAATGTGTACTTGGGAATGAAGGTTGCGTGCAAACCAATGTTCGGGTCTTCTGGAAAATCTGGTGGTGAAAATAAAGAAGGTGGGAATCAGCAGAAATGGTTTATAATGAAACGACTCGATCAATAGAATCTGGATGGTGCAAAAACAAACTGCTGGAGGGACTCAGTGGGTCAAGCAGCATCTGAGGAGGCAAAGGGATAGACAATATTTTGGGTAAAGACCCTATATCAAGTAATACCGCAGCTAAAATGTTGATTATCTCTTTGCCTCCTCAACCCACTGAGTTCCTCCAGATTTTTTTTTCTACAGATTCATAATTTTATAAGCTTCGCCAACGTAATCCCTGAGACTCATTTACTTCAGTGACAATGGCCCAGCCTATCCAACCTGTCCTTATAACTTAAGCCCTCCAATGCAGGCAGCATTGTTGTGAATCTTTCTGCATTCTCTCTAACTTAATTATATCCTCCTTATGTAATATTCCAGGTGCTGCCTGACCGACGTGTGGTTGTACAACATGATGTCCCAACTCATGTACTCAATGGCCTGTGCGATGAAGGCAAGTGTACATATTACTTCTGCACCACATTGTTACCTGTGTTGCCACTTTCACAGAACAATGTACTAGAGGATGATTTGTCACCTATCCTCACTGATTGTGGGCCGTTGGTCAGGAAGTCAAGGATCCAGTTGCAGAGGGGAGTGCTGACTTCAAGTTCCAAGAGTTTGGAGATGAGCTTGATTTGGATAGTGGTATTGACAGCAGAGCTGTGGTCTAGGAAGAGGGGTCTGACGTCAGTGTCCTTATCCAGGTGTTCCAGGGATGAGTTCCCTGCTATGTTCTTAGGGCCAGGGAGATGGCATCAACCGTGAACCTTTTGTGGTGGTAGGTGAACTGCAATGGATCAAAGTTGCTTGGTAGGCTGGATTTAGTATGTGCCGTACTAGCCTCTCAAAGCATTTCATGGCAGCATAAAGGTCGCTGGCTGGTAGTCATTAAGACATAATATCTTATTATTCATGCTACCTACATTCTCATCCAAATCATTAATGTATATGGAAAACAACAGGGGACCTAGCACTGATCTCTGCAGTTCTTCAACTGGTCACAAGCCCTCAATCTGAAAAACAACCTTCCACTACCCAAAACGTCACCTATTTCCTTCGCTCCATAGATGCTGCTGCACCCGCTGAGTTGCTCCAGCATTTTTGTGTACCTTCCACTACCCATTCCCTGACTCTTTCCACTTAGTCGATTTTGTATCCAATAGGCCAGCTCACACTGGATCCCTGGTGATCTAACATTCCAAACCAGCCATCCACGTGGAACTATATAAACAGACATTTGTTCAATATCCGTGCAAATTAACTGTAGCCAAGAGTCACGAGCACAATAACAATAATTGCAAAGATTGTATTACAAGGTCATTGAAGGATGTAGACTTCAAAGTTGGACAAAATTAGCTACGGTTACAATGGAATATACTTGCGATTTGTGCAAAAATTAAATACAATGTTTCACGAAGACAAGAAAAAAATCCAGGAAGGAACTATTGCATAAATGGAAAGACAATTGTGCGCAGAGATAATTGAAGAGATCCGGTGGTCCTGATTGAAATTAATACTCTGTGGTAATGAGAAAACAAATAAGATATTGGAAGGTAGCCAAACCGAAGGCTTGTTAATTTAACAGCAAACCAATCCTGTTAATTTATAAATGACCACTCAATATTCTATACTGTGTACAGTTCTAATCCCCAGAGTACAAAAAATATATTAAAAGGATACAGAAAAGAGCAACTCAGCTGATCAGGCAGTATCTGTAATAAAAGAAACAGAGTTGACAGTCAGATTGTACTGAAGGCTACTAGGAAGGTCCATGGAGAACTGCCGGCTAGTTGGAGAGCGCGTGTCACTGCTCCGTAACATGCAAGTATGATGCATGCGGGAGATCAGATTAGGACAAATCTTGCTTGTGGACTAACTGTTGCAATGGCCTCAAGGGTCCTTGGGCGCTCTGCAGCTGCTAAAGGTTAGCGTAGCTGAAGGGTGATCATGAGGCACAATGTTAAATCTTTTCATCTCTGATGCAGATTCTGCCTGATCTGTTAGATATTTCCAGCAATCATTAAAAAAAGATTTTATTTCTCTATGACTTGGCACAGAAGACGGAGGGTAAACGTGAGGTGTTCCGCAAGGATCAATGGTGGGACCTCTGTTCTTTGTGATAAATATTAGTGATTTGGATGAAAATGTGATGGGTTGATTAGGAAACTTACAGATGACTCAACAATTGGAAGAGTTGGGGATGGTGAGAAAGGTTGTCAAAAGATTCAGCAGAATATAGACCAGTTAGGAACGTGGGCAAAGGAATGGCAGGTGGAGTTTATTCTAGACAAGGGTGAGGTGTTGCAGCTGAGGAGGTCAAATGTAAGAGGGAAGTATCGAGTAAATGGCAAACCTTCAGGATCATTGATGTACTGACGGGACATTAGGTACAAGTCCATGGCTCGCTGAAAGTAGCGACACAAGTAGATAGGGTGGTAAAGAAGGCGCCCGACTTACTTGCCTTGCAGGGGAGAGACTGTGATCAAAAAGATGGTTCTCCCAGGAAGAGGCTATACCATGCACTTCGGCTGTGTTGATGCCTGCGACATCCCCAAATGCAGGATACTTGACTGCAAAATTTGTAGTAGTGGGGCCCGTGTATTTAGATATGTTGAAAGCACAAGACTCTTTTATCCAGAGTAGGGGAATCGAGAACCGGAGGTCATGACCTTCATGAACTGTACACAGAACTACAAAAATGGCCTCACCTATGTCTCGTACAGCTCTAACATAACGTCCCAACTCCTGAACTCAATAGAAAAAAACAGTAACTGCAGATGTTGTTTTTCAAAATTAGACAAATTAACTCAGGGGGTCGGGCAATATTGCTGGAGAACATGAATAGGTGATGTTTTAGGTTATGACCCTTCTTCATACTGATTTTGGGTGGGAGGGAAGAAAGCTGGAAGAGGAGGGGGCAGGGCAAAGCCTGGCAGGTAATAGGCAGGTGATACAGGTGAGGGGGTTTTTGATAGTCGGATGGTTCATCAAAAAGTGCCTGGAGAGGGGGAGGTTATTTGAGAAATCCTCGTTCTTTAGCACCTGACATGTCTTCGTTCTTTACCATCCAAACGTTGACTTTCTTTAGTCAAGTGTTTTCCCCCCTAGTGTCATAGATGGACCGCTCACCCATCCTGTGGTCCTGCTCTCTCTCCCCCCCCCCCCCCCCCCCCCCCCCCCCCCCCAGGACAGAGTAAGGATAGAGTTGTCCTGGTCCTTGCCTCATGTTCCACCAGCCTCTGCATCCACCACATCGCCCTCTGTAATTTCCATCAACTCGAATGTGATTCCACCGCCACCACACATCTTCCCTTCCTCACCCATTTCCTCCTTTTGCAGCGACCCTTCACTCTGAAACTCCTTGGTTCACTCAACTCTTCCTGTTCAAACCACCCCCTCCCAAGTACTCTCCCCTGCAACCGCAGGAGATGTAGCACCGGTTCCTGTACCTCATCTCTCACCTCCACCCAGGGACCCCAACAGTCTTTCCAGGTAATTGTTCTTCAACCCGTTAGTTCACACCATCTATATATTCATCTCTGGATTTTGTCCAAGTCTCTGCCTATCTTTCCCCACCCCCCATCCGCCCGACCTGTATTATCTACCACACGTTTACCTATTACCTGCCAGGCATTTTTCTGCCTCTCCTTTCTTCCCAGCTTTATTCCCCCTCCACTACAATCAGAATGAAGAAGGGTCCTGACCCAAAACGTCACCTATACCCGTCAGCACCAACATAATGGGGCAAAGGGCCCATTCCTGTGTTGTACACTTCAATGTAATGTGCTCTCCTCTAGACGGAGAACAACTGCAGGTTACAGCTGCCTCTCTTTACAGAATAGCTCCATCCAGTCTGCAGGAGTGACCCCAGGCTTCCAATTCCCTTCCCATTTATTTTCCAATCCTCCGTACGCATTTTGTTTGTCTGTTGTCTTTTATTACAAATGTCTCTTTTACCCTAATGCATTTTGCCCAACACGCTCAGTCCCAACGGAATCACATAGATGGAGCAGTAGATTAAATGTCACAGACCTGAAACAACACCAAGGTCTAGCACTGTGACAATGCAAGCAGCCAACATTCACACACTGCACAATACACAAAATAAATGCCTTTCATTTGCCTTAAATATTACACAGCACCTTTATTTGTCATTTGATTTCACTGTAGTACGAAACCAGCATAACACAATATTTGAAGGCACTAGATGATTGCTAATCCCATGATATCTTCCTGTAGTCTCAAACTTTTTTGCTCACTGATAGTTTTTATATCATCGGCAAACTTCTTAATTGTATCCCCTACATTTAAATTGAACACATTCATCTATATCACGAAAAGCAAAGGCCAACAGGAGTCACTAATACTGCTAATTATCACCCTTTGCTTTCTCCCACTGAGACAAGTTTTCATCTAATTTTGAATCTACAAATGATGGCAATTTGAACTAAAAACTGAAAATACTGAGAACATTCATCGGATTAAGCAGCACCTGTGGGTAGAGGAAAATAAATTATGTTCCAGGTTAGAGACCCTTTGTCAGAACTGAAAAAGTGGGAGTACTAATGACATCAGCCCTGCTGAGTGCTTCCCTCTTTATTTCCATTTTTAGTTTAATCTAACCTACCATTTTCCCCATTGAATCCCATGCTATTTTACTTTCCTGATCAAAAAGGCATAAAATCCACATTAACCATGAAATGCTATTCTCTAGTTAGCCCTCTTTGTAACCCTCTCAAAAAACTAAATTGTTCATTAGGCACGGCTTTCCCCTTAATAGATCCACGCTGATTCATGTTGTCTTTGATCAACCTGTACCTCTCAAAATGGTGATTTATGTTGTCCCTCAATACATGCCTTTTACCAATATCAAGTTCATAGGCCTGTGGTTACCATTTCTCCTTGTATTAGATACATTATTACCTCATGAGTGACTTGCTAGTTGTGTAACACTAGCTGGCACCCACAAATCCACACTCAAGACAACTTCCATTTATATAGTATCTTGGCAGAAACAGCTCAAAGCATTTTGATATAAAACAAAATTTCAATCAATTGCATTATAGACAAACGTTAGTGAAGATGACCAAGGCTAGGCCAAGGAGAATGTTTGTGTGCATCATAAACGGTGGTATGGTTACATTTAGGAATGTACAAGATGCCAGAACTGAAGGAGTGCAGGGATCCGTGAGGGTGCTAAGATGAAGCGAAATGGCACCATTGATGGATTTATAAATAAGAATAAGAATTTTTAAGTCATTACATTCATTGCTTTACTGGGAACTATTTTATGACAGCAAGCACAGAGCTGATGGATGAATGAGACATAGCTGTATCTTGGACATTATCCAACACACGACTGCCCATGTTTGTGAAGCATAACCTGTTCTATTTTTCATCCGTATGTTGTTTTTTCAATCATTTTATTTTAAAACATTGCGTATTTTTCCATGCATGTACTAAAGAGAACTTTTTTGCCCATTGTTAGTCATAGAGCCTTACAGCGTGGAAACAGGCTCTTTGGCCCAACTTGCCCATACCGGCCAACATGTCCCATCTACACTAGTCCCACCTACCTGGGTTTGGCACATAATCCCTCTTAACCTATCCTCCCCCCATAGCTCGGGCTCTTGAGTCCTGGCAATATCCTCATGAATCTTTGCTGCACCTTTTCCAGCTTGGCAACATCTTTCCTTGCTACCGTTCTCCTCCCACTGCGTGACCGTGCACTTCTCCGTTCATTCCTCCATGGAGTCATACAGCATGGAAACAGGCCCTTTGACCCAACGTGCCCATGCTGACCAAGATGCCCCAACTAAACTAGTCCCACCTGCCCGAGTTTGTTCTATATCACTCTAATTTGGACAGGCACATGGATAGGAAAGGTTAAAGAGCAGAAACTATACGAGTTGCTGCTATTTATGATTTTTTTATTGGCTGTGTTGATGATTCATGGTTCTGTTCCTATTTCCACTACATTGATTACTTTACTAGTGCCATTTCCAGCTCTCATCTAAACTGGAAAAAAATATCTAACTTTGCTTTGAATTTCAATTCCTTTCATTTTCACATTCTCCAACTCTTCCCTTTCTTTTCTTGACCTCTCTCTTGACCATGAAGCATTGTTTCTACTAATGTTTATATTACTTTCATATGACTCCTTTCATAATTTCCTCAAACTCAACAGCGATAAGACAGAATTCCTCCTCATAGACTCCAAAGCCACACTCAGCAAAATCAATAACCCCACTCTCACCATCGACGGCACCACTGTCTCCCCATCTCCCCAGGCCCGCAACCTTGGCGTGATCTTTGATTCCACCCTCTCCCTTGAGCCTCACATCCGCCATGTCATTAAAACCTCCTTCTTTCATCTCCACAACGTCGCCAAATTCAGACCCTCTCTCACACCGCCCGCTGCTGAAAGACTCATCCATGCCTTCATCTCCTCCCGACTGGACTATTGCAACTCACTTCTCCTTGGCATCAGCTCCACCTACATCAACCGACTCCAACTGGTCCAGAACGCAGCCGCCCGACTCATCACCCACACCAAATCCTGGCATCACATCACTCCAGTCCTCAAACAACTTCACTGGCTTCCCATCTCCCACCGGATCACCTACAAAATCCTGATCCTCACCTACAAAGCCCTCCACCATCTGTGCCCCCCCCCATATCTCACTGACCTCCTCTCCCCTACCAACCCTCACGGTCCCTCAGATCCACATCAGCCGGTCTCCTCTCCATCCACAAGTCCAACCTCCGCAGTTTAGGGGACAGAGACTTCTCCAGGGCAGCTCCCAGGCTCTGGAACTCCCTCCCCCAACTGATCCGCAATTCCGTGTCCCTCACCATCTTCCAGTCCCGCCTCAAGACCCATCTCTTCACCTCTGCCTATCCTTAGCCCCACGTCCCCCTCCCTTTTCATCTGTGCATTAATTGCCTTATTATTGTGTTTTGTATTGAATTCTGTCTTAACTTTGTGTGCTAGTCATGCCTCTACTATTTATTTCATTCCCCTTACATGTTTTTCCTCTACCTGCAACATTTTTGTAAGGTGTCCTTGAGACTCTTGAAAAGCGCCCATAAATAAAATGTATTATTATTATTATTATTATTTCATCACCTTAATAAGTCAGTGCTTTACAGCTAATGAAGCACTTTCACGACTCAAGGGTCGTGCTCTGGCACGGCAACAATGAAATCCTTACTTGCTGCAGCTTTACAGTCACATTAAACACAATAAATAGATATGAAATAAATTATCAGTATCTAATTGTATCTAAGCATGATAGTGTAAGCCAAACTACATAGTGCAATTTTGTATTGCAAAGTTAATGGTAGTTTAGTTTAGTGAGTCCAGGCAGACCAGCGATCCCCACGCATTAACACGACCCTACACACACTAGGGACAGTTTTAATTACATTTATAGCAAGCCAATTAACTTACAAACCTGTATGTCTTTGAAGTGTGGGAGGAAACTAAAGATCTAGGAGAAAAACAACGCAGGTCATGGGGACACTGTACAAACTCTGTACAGACAAGCACCCATAGTCAGGATCGAACCCGGGTTTCTGGCACTGTAAGGCAGTAGCTCCACAGCTGCAAACCGTGCTGCCCTTCTATGCCACCATGCCACCCTTATGACCAAGATGGCAGTATTGTAGTAGTGCAGGTATCCTTGAGGATACTAAGATGGAGGCATCATTTATAGATTTGGTGTCTAAGTAGGGTAGTGGTTAGGTTTGTGCAAGGTGGTTTAAGAACCTGATTTAAGAAGCTGTTCCTGAACTTGGAGGTAATGGATTATCAGGCTCCTGAACCCTATTCCCTGTGGTTTCAAGAGAGATGAGAACCTGAACACAATGGTGCGGGTTTTAGATAGATAGATATGCCATTTATTGTCACTATACATGTACAGTGAAACTGAAAGCTGCTCGTACTCAGTGCATACATACAATTTAGCACAAAAAACAAGAGACAGAAAACAAAAAACAGAAGGGATTTGGGGGGGGAGGGGGAATAGGTGCACAAATTCTGCGGCGCTACATTCATATATACATATATACAGATGGAAGTCCGTGTTGGGCGGTGTAGTCAGTGCATGTGTGAATTTGAATTTATAGTAGATATAATTCTCGGAAAGCAACTATTCCTGAGTCTGTTTGTCCTGGATTTGATGCACCTATAGCGCCTTCCAGAGGGCAGCAGGTCGAACAGTCCAAACGCAGGATGGGAGCTCTCTTTGATGATCTTCTTTGCCCTGCTAAGGCAGCGGGAGGTGTAGATGTCCATCAGGGAGGGGAGAGGGCAGCCAATGATCTTCTGCGCTGTCCTGGTTACCCTCTGAAGCCTCTCCCTGTCTGCCATGGTGCAGCCGTTAGATGACATTAACTGCCTTCTTGAGGCAACACTTCTTGTAGATCCCTTCGATGGCGGTGCGGTCAATGCCCTTGATGGACTGTGAAATATCCACAACTTCCATGTGAGACAGATGTTCACATGTACCTCCTCAAGGTTCATCTACTACATTCAATGCTCCCAATGTGGCCTCCTTTACATAGGCAAGACCAGGCAAAGACTAGGCAACCATTTTGCAGAACACTTGCACTTGGCTTACAGGATCGACCAGTTTTAACCATTTTAACTTCCCTTTCCACACTGACCTTTCAATCCAGGTTCTCTCCCATTACCAGACTGAGGCCACCTGCAAGCTGGAGGAACAGCACCTCTTATTCCATTTGCATACTTTACAACCCAACGGTGTGAACATTGCATTCTACAAATTTCAAGTAACACTCTTCCTTCTTGTTCTCTCCCTCTCTTTCCCGTGCACCTTGCACCCCCAGTCACACCCATTCCTCCCACTGTCCCACTCCTCCTTCCACTCCACCTTCAATCTGTTCCCACCTGTATCCCTCCCTCTGGCTTTACATTTCCTTCCCCTCCGTATCTGACATTCTTTTATCTCCTTTTCATCTCCAATCTTTATCCACCTATCTACCGATCAAAACCCCCCTCACCTGTATCCACCTATCACTCATGGGCATTGTCCTGCACCCACTTCTTTCCAGCTTTTACTCCCCCCCCCACCCTACTACTATCAGTCTGACGAAGATCCCGACCAAAAACGTTACCGTTCCAGGTCCACCAGAAATGCTGTCAGCCCCTCTGCCTTACTTTGATATGTTGTGTTCTCGGCAAGATTGAAGTTCCTTGCATCTCCCATGCCCACTACTTTCTGCAGACTTTCACAGGAAAGATTATCAGTCACCTGTCTGTGTACCCAGTGCATTTCCTACATAAAGAAGTAAACCCCAGTAAGTTCACAACTATGTTGAGCCTTCTCGGCTAAACTGGTGGTTTCCAAGGTAAGCCACTGATTAGAAACAGAATTGATTTCCTCTTTCTCCTATATCTAGCATCCTAAAGCTAATTACATTTTTGTTCCAGCTGGGATTGGAACCTGCAACTCTTTCCCTTAGTCTGAAGAGCTTGGTTTGTATTGGGCAACACACTGGCTAATAAAACCATGGACAAAACTGATCGCAACATGTTGAAAGGATGTTCAAGAAATGACACAAGACCCTGACAGGCAATTTCCATCAAGATGTTCTCAATCTACAGCATTTCCAATGTCAGAAGTGTTTAACAGTTGCAAGGGGGCTGAGCCTCTTCAGCACATTGGTAACAGGATCGAGGATCACCTTTAATTAAATTCCCTGCCTAGATTAGAGACACAGTGGAAACCGGGGCCTTCAGCCCACTGAGTCTGTGCTGACCAATGATCACCCATCCACTAGTTCTATGTTATCCCAGTTTCACAAACTGCACACTAGGGAGAATTTACAGAAGCCAATTGACCTACAAACATGCACATAGAAACATAGAAAATAGGTGCAGGAGGAGGCCATTCGGCCCTTCGAGCCAGCACTGCCATTCATTGTGATCATGGCTGACCGTCCCCTATAAATCACCTGTGCCTGCCTTCTCCCCATATCCCTTTACTCCACTAGCCCCTAGAGCTCTATCTAACTCTCTCTTAAATCCATCCAGTGACTTGGCCTCCATTGCCCTCTGTGGTAGGGAATTCCATAAATTCACAACTCTCTGGGTGAAAAAGTTTTTTCTCACCTCAGTCTTAAATGACCTCCCCTTTATTCTAAGACTGTGGCCCCTGGTTCTGGACTCACCCAACATTGGGAACGTGGAGGGAAACCGGGGCACGTGGAGAAAACCCACGCTGTCACAGGGAGAACATACAAACTCCATACAGACAGCATCTATAGTCAGGATCAAACTGGGATTTCTGGCAGTAATTCTACCACTGCACCTCTCTACTGCTTGTAGAAGTTTGAGATCTGATGAACAATGAACGCATTCCTCTCTTTAAATCTTTTCTCCACCAGGGAATTCCACAAACTTGAACTGCAAGAAATATTTTAAATTATCATCGGAACGATGGATAAAGAGTTAAAACCTGGGGATAAAAGCTCTGAGAGATGACAATGAAGATCCACTGAATTCAAGAACAAAGTCTGGCTGATCTAATCTACCACTTTTAAGTGTTTTTATCTCACTAATAGTACTGAGATAATGAACTTGGATCAGCAGTGAAGGGAAAGATCAGGGCCTTCAGGGCTCGGAATGAGAGAAAACAAACTAAAATCCCTCCTTTTGTTGACTGGCCAGGGAAGTGATTGCCGGTTCTGCAAAACTATCTCAGAGTCCAGAGGAACTCATTATCCTGGCACTTCTCTAAACATTTCTAGCTGAATTGCACACAGTTGGGCAGCATGCCTACTTTAAATGAGGAACGATTTCTGGGTGGTGAGGAGCTGTTTTTGGCCAATAGGGCAAGGGAGAAAGATCTGAGCAATTCAAGGCCCATTTTAATTAGGCCTAATCTGGTACAAAGGCAAATGAATAGATTTCCTAAAGCCACAGCATGCGGTTTCTAAGGACGTTGAAGTAACAGTTCCTGGGGCTCTTGGTGTTAAATCCTGTGGTGCTGTGCAGTTAGAGGCAGATTTATTGTTGTGTTCCATTACCCTGACTCTATTCTTGGACATGATGTCAGCCAGTCTCTGATCTCATAGGAATGATTCATCCCTGGATTAAAGCCAGCAGTTGGCAAAAATGAATTATTTTAACATCAGTCAAAGGCTAAAGCAGAAGCATGAGCACATATAGTCTGCCGAATTTCATTATTACTCTCAGTAATACCTTGGCGATATCTCTCCCTCTGAAGAAAATGAGACCTGGTATTAAAATATACCCGAGTCATATCTTACCCCCTGCACATGCAGTATTTGCCAAGTCACTTGTTGTCTGATATCAATGAAATGAAATCCTATTGATAGTCACTGTGATTCACTGCAAAAAAAACAGGACGATGTCTACATGAACATTGACATATTTTGCACACAGGGATTTTGATAAATAAAATCAGTTTATTTCCTAAAATACTGTGTGTTCTTCATTTTTACTGATGTCCTTATGATCAAGACATATAGACGGCAAGAAATTGCAGAGAGTGGTGCATGTAACTCAGTCCATGGCACCGACCAGACTCCCCACCATTGACTCCACCTTCAATTCACTCAGCTTCGGGAAAGCAGCCAACACAATCGGACCTTTCACATAATCAGACGGGTCATTCCTTCTTCTGCTGCTCCCAGTCAAGCAGGAGATACAGAAGCTTGAAAGCACAAACCATATGCAGGAACGGCTTCTTCCCCTCTGTTATCAAACTTCTACAAGCTACGGTACAGTCCTGATTCTCCATCCAACCTCACTGCAGGCATTGGACTTTTTCTCTGGAACTGTTATTCTACAATGTTGAGAACTATATTCTGCACTCTGTATCTCTCTCTTTCCTCTGCCTGTTGCACTTAAGTTTGGCTTATTTGTATATAAGTATTGTATTACCTGATTTGCTTGGATAGCACGCAAAATAAAGTTTTCACTGTACCTCGGTAGACGTGACAATCATAAACCTAAACAAAGAGCAGTACAGCAGAAGAAGTCCTTCAGCCCGTAATGCCTGTGCCAAACATGACGTTAAGAGAAAATAATCTCATCTGCCTGCACATGATCCATATCCCTCCATCCCTGTATATCCATGTATCTATCCAAAAGCCTATTAAATGCCACGATTGTATCTGCCTCCACCACCACCATTGGCGGGGTGGAAGATTGTAACCTTCACGTGGTCCACCCCGGCGTGCACAATCAAATAAGATCAAATAGAACAACTTTAGGCCCTGCATGCCATACGGGGGGAGGGGAGGGGGGAGGGGGGATGTTCCAGCTGTCTAAACTATCTACGTCTCACATAATTTTATATGCATCTATCAGGTCTCCCCTCAACAATCACAGAAAGCCATCCAAGTCTGTCCAATCTCTCCTTATAGCTCTAATCCAATTTTCTGTACCCTTTTCAAATACTCCATATACCACGTACTAGGGAGACCAGACTTCATGCAATGCTCCAAATGCGGCCTAACCAAAGTCTGATAAGCAGCAGCATGTTTTCCGGACTCTTATACTCAATGCATGAACAAATGAATCCAAGAGTACTATATGCCTTCTTTACTATTCTGTCCACTTGTGTTGCTAATATCAGCGCTGTACATCACTGCTGTTAAGGGTCTTGCCATTAATTGTAAATATGTTCCCCTAATAATTGTGCAACATCTAACTTTTGCATTAAACTTCATCTGCCATTTCTCTGCCCAAACCTAAACCAAAAAGAATGCCACACCACGGTATACAGATGTAAATCATTTACATCGTCGACAGAGGTTAACATGTTATAACAGTGCAACAATAGCATAAGAGAATATTTGTTTTAATTGCAGTGAGGATTGGGGAGACGGATAGGACAAAAATAATAATGTTAGGGTTGCTGTTGATGAAATTGTTGATTGATAAAGTTGTTGATACAATAACATGGTCCTGTTTCTTGTTTTATTGCAGTGTTCTGGGAGAGGACATGGAACCTCAGTTTAATACCTAGTCTGTAAGAATGCATGACCACACGTAGCTGTCCCTCTCCACTGTACACTGGTGGCTGCCTACACCTCTTGTACTTCAATCTTTGGGTGGAAATTGAATCCAGAATACTAGAACAAAGGCTTGCCAGTAATGCCTACATCACGTGAATGCATAACTAAAGTGTGCAACAAAGGTGCCTCAAAACAGTTTGAACCAGATTTTTTTGTAGGTGGCATCAGCCATTTTTATCGCAAATTCAATAATGACACAAATTATCAGCTTTTCTGTTTCAGTGAGTGAACACCCAGAGGAATTACAACCAAACTCGTTTCATTCAAACAGTGTAACTTATCTTGGCTTGAAAATACAAAATTATGAATACATTTTGCTTTCCTCATCAATGATGCTCTTGCTTGACTTAAAACACGTTATTACCTTCCCTAATTCTAACTCTATGAATCTTAGCTTTTTGTTAAAAAAATGTAACTACTGGTATATATGTTTTTGCTTATTTTCCAACTCCCAGCTTTTTTTTAAATTGCTGGATAGATTATACCTGGAAATTATTGTTAACGCTTCTCCTCTGACCTTAAAGCTGTGCCCTCTTTGACATTTCTAGCCTGGGCTGTTAAAGGTTTTTACCATTAAATGCATACTTTCCGTTTATAATTGTCCTGTCAAAATGCATTACCTCAGACTTGCTCAGATTAAACTTCATCTGCCATTTCTCCAGCCATATCTGTAACTGATCTATATCTCACTGTATCTTTGACAGCCTTCCACATGGTTCACAATTCCACTAGTTTTTGTGTCATCTGCAAACTTACTAAACAACCTGCCTACATTTACGAACAAGTTGTTTAATATATATATATATATGCGTATGTGTGTGTGTGTGTGTGTGCATGTGTGTGTGAGCGCGCGCACACACACACACACACACGCACGCACGCACGCACGCACACACACACACCTGAAGAAGGGTTTCAGCCCGAAACTTTGCCTTTTTCCTTCGCTCCATAGATGCTGTTTCTCCAGCTTTTTTGTGTACCTATATATATATATATATACTTCTATGGGTAAGACATTTCTGAATCCAAACTACCATGTGACCATGGTTTCAGTCTATGTATGTGGAGCAGAACAGACAGCCAACCATGTCATCTCTGGGTGCCCGCTCTACCACCCACCAAATGGAGCTCAGGGCCTGGCAGACATTAACGCAGAGACAACAACCTGGTTGCTCAACACCCGGCTTGAGATCTAACTATTCCAGTTAGTTTATGTTTCATTCGCAAGAACAAGAACCATCGTTTCCACACAACTCACTGTTCTGGATCAGCCTTCCATGAGAAATGTTATCAAATGCCTTACTAAAATCCAAGTTAATAACATCCACTGCCCTACCCTCATCCATCACCTAAGTCAACTCCTCAAAAAACTCAATCAAGTTCATAAGACACAAAACCATGTTGTTTGGCCATAATTATCCTCCATGCATAGAGATGTTACAAAGATCAATGTCAAGTCTCCTGCAATCTCCTCTCAATAACTTGGGATAGATCCCTTCAGGCTCTGGGAGTTATCCACCTTAATGCTTTCAAGAGACACAAAACCACCTTCATCTTGATCTCAAACTGCCCAAGCATATTAGTGTACCCCAGACTGATCTCAACACAGATCAGCCACTTTGTCATAGAACACAGAAGGCCAGTGTCAAATAATGCTACATCATTGCCCCAACACTTTTCAGACATTTATTTTGCCACAACTTTACATCTCACCTTCAAAGCCCTTCCCGTGTGAGTGGATCGACACAACTAAGGGAAACTATTATTGTTGACATTATTTATGCAAATAGCCTCCATGTTGATTTATCAATATGTACTCACCGTTCATCTACCTTTGATTTTTCTTTAATGATCTTGATGGTTTTAAGAACCAAACATTTCAAAGCATCTCTTTTCTGAATAATGTATTTGGAAAATTATTTTTTAAAGTTCAGGACCATTACAGGGAATCGGCTCCGGATGGGTATAAATAAAGAACAATCAATACTGAACTGCAATGCATTAAAGCAGTAAACCTGCTTTGATAAACAAGGTGTAGGAAGGAACTGCAGATGCTGGTTCAAACCAAATGGAGACACAAAATGCTGGAGTAACTCAGCACGACAGGCAGCATCTCTGGAGGGGAAGGGGTGACGTTTTGGGTCGAGACCCTTCCTCAGACTGATGCAAGGTCTGGGACATGGATCTTTCACAAAAGCTGTGTGGGAGCAACCACAGAAATCATGAATAGGCCTATTATTGAGTAGGCCAAGGGAATGTCTATTTCACTGTAATGGTCAGAATGACACGTTTCAAATCACTTCAGAGGGGCACTCCAGTAAAATATGTTTTATTTTAATGATACCTAATCAGACAAATACTAATGATTTAGCCATATAAATGAAACCAATAATTCTGGAAACATAGAAACATAGTAAATAGGTGCAGAAGTAGGCCATTCGGCCCTTCGAGCCTGCACCGCCATTCAATATGACCATGGCTGATCATCCAACTCAGCATCCTGTACCTGCCTTCTCTCCATACCCCCTGATCCCTTTAGCCACAAGGGCCACATCTAACTCCCTCTTAAATATAGCCAATGAACTGGCCTCAACTACCTTCTGTGGCAGAGAATTCCAGAGATTCACCACTCTCTGTGTGAAAAATGTTTTTCTCATCTCGGTCCTAAAAGATTTCCCCCTTATCCTTAAACTGTGACGCCTTGTTCTGGACTTCCCCAACATCGGGGACAATCTTCCTGCATCTAGCCTGTCCAATCCCTTAAGAATTTTGTAAGTTTCTATAAGTTCATTACAGCTTAGTTTTTACTCATTGTTGTCAGACAATCACAAGTTAATAGTAGTTTCCTTATTTAAAATGGAAAGATTGATAACTGGTGTTTTTTTTATAGACATTGGACGGAACAATTTGTCAACATCATTTCTGATGCCCTTATCAGTGTAGAATCAAACTTCCTACATTTGTTTTCAGACGTTAATGTACATCATCAATAGCGAAGGTCCCCATGCTGATCGCTGCGGTCGACCAATGGCCACTGACTAACCCCAAATGCATCCCTCCTCCACTACCCTGTGCCTCCCATCACCAAGTTAGGATCAGCAGAAAATTCAGCAACAATAATCTTTAAACAAAGCAGGGAACCCTCAATAGAACAACAAATGAGATTCACTATCCTCTGATTCACGTTGGGAGTTTTTGTTAATCGTTATCTGGTTGGAAAGTTGGTGTAAACGGCATGTACTATGATACTGGTGTAGTCTGTGGCTCTGGGCCAATGCATGTGGCATTGGTAATAGCAGCTACGCTGCGAGAATTACCTGGTCTAAATTTATGCAGCTGGTGTTTAATTTTAGAGTTTCCAGGACAGAATGCTGAGGTCAGCTTCTATGATTAGCGTTCTTTCAACGTGCCTATTTTCCTTTCAATCTTTTAGTAAGTTGCTTCTCAGTGTTGAATACAATACTATGTGAAACTCGAAACCTGCAAACAGACCCCCAGACCAAGCCAGCTATTCATAGACAATTTACACACAGATGTCTCTCTGCTATCAGATTGACCTTTCACCCACCTCTTGAGATGTACAGTGAAATGCAGACAGTCTGTTCTCTGTGACTGCAATGAATCCTTTTCACCAATGCTTTACACTCACTTTCACCGGGAGACACAGGGCATCATGTACTGAATTGAAAGGGCAGGTAATTAAACCTTTCAGCTCCTTTCTCATATTTTGCCAGGGACATCTGGTTTGAAATCAGCAGATTCGGGGCTGTTTAGATTCCAAACAATACAAGTTATATTTAAAACTCCAATCAATGTGCGTCTGTGAGAAATGTAAGAGAGCAGGAGATCGAAAACAAATGGTTGTAAACGAGGGGGAATCAAAAAGTTAAGATTGGGATTGAGATCGGGTAAAATGCAGTGAATATTTGAGAATGAGTAAAGGGATGGAATGTGATGCACATGCACCGGGGAGCTAAGAACATTCTTCACTGAACCTCAGAATTAACTCTCACCTGGGACTGGGATGGACAGAACAATTGAAGTGACAGGGCAGTGTACAGTACCTGGAAGCACTGAAGGACTTTGAGATTGTGAACAAAGACCACGCAGTGTGAGTGTGAATCTTTTTCCAGATTGGAGGAAAGAGATTAGGAGATACAAGGAATGAGAGATCACAAGGAGAGGTTTCACTTATTTAAAAGGAACTGAGTGACTGGAATGGAATGTAAAATTTAAAACATTATTCACAATGTTCTATGGATTTGTAGAAAACATAAACTTACCAAAAAACAAGAGCAAGTTAAATTATATAATGAATGAATACGAATGCAAGGGGAAAATTGAAACACACACAGGAAACACAAGAAATATTCTGCAAGTCATTCATCATTTGTGGAAAAGTAAAGTGCATGTCAAGAACTCTTAATCAGAACTTGGAAATTGAGAAAACAGAATCTGAGAAGGTGGGGGTGTGGGAAGGATAGGGCAAATGGATTTCAAAACAAATGAGTGCATGATATTACATTTTTGTTGGGAAAATCAGGATCTAATACTTTGGAAAATAATTTTCTATATAGGGTGACCCCAAAGAGACCTCAGATTACAGATAAACAAACTACTGATGCTTAAAGAAGCACTTAAATAGTGAAACCCACATCCTAGCTCTAGACTGAAATTTGAAGCGAATAATAAAGATATTGCCTGTGCGATCAACCTTGTCTGAATCTTCCTCTGCAGTCTCTCAGGATCAAAGATGACTTCCAACCAGTCTTGAAACCTGTGTGTGAATTATTTTCATGTGGGGCGGCTTATGTACACCTTCTACCTCCTACCACAAAGTCTTAGTCCAAATGCAGAGAGGCCCCAGGTTTTGCCACACAGACCTCAAACTGGAAATTCCCTTCCAAAATGTCCGTCTCTTCCACAAGACACACCTTAAAAGCTGCTCTTTCATTAATGTCCTTTCTTTTGCCTAGATGCCAATTTTTTGCTACTGATGTGACATCAAGTTGAGTTAATTGTCGTATACAAATACGGTGATGTGCAGGGACTATGAAAACTTTGCAGCATCACAGGCATGATTTTCACACCTTAGGCTGTTTTGCTACACAGATCTGTGTAATTTGTGGCTGTCATGACTGAATATGAGCATTTAATATTAACTCTTGATCAGTCAGTTTGTAACACTCTTGACTTGAAAAAACATCCAAAATGTTACTGGATAATTTACATTACAAAATAGGTACAGAAAAATAAGATAGGCATAACTTGAGGCATTCCTCGGTGCCTTGGCAAAGGGCGAGCTCTGCCCAAACAATATTTCTTCGACTCTGTCTGCACTAACTCATTACAGATGCATGCAGGTGAATCATCACTGCAGCAACACTTCACAACAGTCACCATCAATCCCCTTGTGTTTGGCCAAGTAGCTATCTGCTCTGCTGACTTTAACAGACTGGGTTGGCTCATCAGAGCTCTGCGTCTGAGCTTACAGCTTCTATCATTTGACATGATTGAATCTTTATCAATTTCATCACATTGTAGGAATGTTCTTGCTGTGAAACACATCAACGAATATAAATTAACATGATTTATGCCAAAACATCTGAGTTTTAAAAATGGTTTCCTCTTTATAGTTGCACAGTCACTAGGACAAGCCGTTGGATATGTGAGAGGATGTATTTATGTGTAAAAACCGTGCAAGCACACACTTGTATGTAGGATTAGAAGGGTATGGGAAATATAATCAGAACGTTCTGGAAACACTCATGCCGCATTTGTCAAAAGGAAAATAGATAATGTTTCAGGTATGCTTGTTGGAATGTCTCAGAGCTGAAATGTTAACTTAGCATTTTTCTTTTTTTATTTCAGATTTCCAACATCAGCATATTTTTTTCATTTGAGGAGATGGGTTGTTCTTGTTGAGCAGGATCAGTGTATTTGCACCTTTGAGTATACTCATTGGAGCAGGCACAATGAGTATACTCATTGCAACAAGAATCTTGTGACATGGAGCTATATTGTGGTTAGAGTTTTTAATTGTATGGTGCCAGCTGAAATTGTGAAAATTGAAGGGAAATGTTGACATTACAAGTTGCAATATTAACTGCAACAGAAAGACTAAGAGAGAAATGGTGGCACTAGGGAACAATGGAAATGGAGGGCAGAACACTACCTGAACAAGATTTTTTGCATTTTATAGAAAATTTCCCAGTAAACTAAGATTCCAAATGATCTTCAAGTACCGACCGGTTCACACATTCATTTCTTATGCGTGAGACGATCTGAACTAGCACACCAAGACCATTTTGAATCATAGTTTAGCAGGAAAATCATCTGCCCATGTGGTTCTTTGAGCCCAAAGGCACCACAATGCAGTGATTATGAATGCTCATGTAAATGACTATTCTTCCAATTGCCTCTCAGGCAACATAACCGGCCTAATGTGTATTAATGCTCGCGTATCTTTGCTTGGCCGCACAATTGTATCTTATAAAGTAAACTGGCTTAGTAGCTTCATGAAGTTACTGCAATGGCAAAAGGATCGTAAGTAAAATGTGTCGCTGTGGGAGACATAGAAACATAGAAACATAGAAATTAGGTGCAGGAGTAGGCCATTCGGCCCTTCGAGCCTGCACCGCCATTCAATATGATCATGGCTGATCATCCAGTATCCCGTACTCAGTATCCCGTACCTGCCTTCTCTCCATACCCTCTGATCCCCTTGGCCACATCTAACTCCCTCTTAAATATAGCCAATGAACTGGCCTCAACTACCCTCTGTGGCAGAGAGTTCCAGAGATTCACCACTCTCTGTGTGAAAAAAGTTCTCCTCATCTTGGTTTTAAAGGATTTCCCCCTTATCCTTAAGCTGTGACCCCTTGTCCTGGACTTCCCCAACATCGGGAACAATCTTCCTGCATCTAGCCTGTCCAACCCCTTAAGAATTTTGTAAGTTTCTATAAGATCCCCTCTCAATCTCCTAAATTCTAGAGAGTATAACCCAAGTCTATCCAGTCTTTCTTCATAAGACAGTCCTGACATCCCAAGAATCAGTCTGGTGAACCTTCTCTGCACTCCCTCTATGGCAATAATGTCCTTCCTCAGATTTGGAGACCAAAACTGCACGCAATATTCCAGGTGTGGTCTCACCAAGACCCTGTACAACCGCAGTAGAACCTCCCTGCTCCTATACTCAAATCCTCTTGCTATGAAAGCCAACATACCATTCGCTTTCTTTACTGCCTACTGCACCTGCATGCCTACCTTCAATGACTGGTGTACCATGACACCCAGGTCTCGTTGCATCTCCCCCTTTCCCAATCGGCCACCATTTAGATAATAGTCTGCTTTCCCGTTTTTGCCACCAAAATGGATAACCTCACATTTATCCACATTATACTGCATCTGCCAAACATTTGCCCACTCACCCAGTCTATCCAAGTCACCTTGCAGTCTCCTAGCATCCTCCTCACACCTAACACTGCCCCCCAGCTTAGTGTCATCCGCAAACTTGGAGATATTGCCTTCAATTCCCTCATCCAGATCATTAATATATATTGTAAATAGCTGGGGTCCCAGTACTGAGCCTTGCGGTACCCCACTAGTCACTGCCTGCCATTGTGAAAAGGACCCGTTTACTCCTACTCTTTGCTTCCTGTTTGCCAGCCAGTTCTCTATCCACATCAATACTGAACCCCCCAATGCCATGTGCTTGTAGAGACCCTCCTTGCATTGGGACCAATGACAAGAGAATTCATATTTACAGTATCAATGCTGCAGAACTAATCTGACATGCTCCCATTTGGGAGGGAGGGAAAGTGAGGGATTGAAAATAAATGGAATGTGGTACCAGTTAGGCATGGGCAGCAGAGGCCTGGACTTAGTAAGTTTACAAAGGGGAATTACAAAACCAATGTTTCAATAATAATGTGGCTATTATGTGTTTATACATTCAATCTGCAGATCCAGTTTATGACAACACAATGACACCATTCAGACCGTGTTCTGGGATGTTCCACAATAAAGACTGGCGTGAGGTGTGGGTGCTGGGAGCATGATTTGGGATATCTGGCCGGACATTGTGTTCTGACCCAGTCACCCTCTGATCCCTTGTTCTCACCCCATCTAATCTCTCTAAACCCCCACCCTCTCTCCCTTGCCCCCCCCCCCCCCTCCTCTTTCAGCTCCTATATGCTCCCCACTCCAAACCTCTCATAAGATAAAAACCAATTGGCAGAGGGAACATGCTTTAGGCCAAGGGCTCAGAGAGGTGGGGTGGGGAGCAGTGGTGTAGAAAAAAAAACTGCAGGATTTTATTTCTTTCCTGTTCAACATTGCCAGATTGGCAGAAGTATTTTAGGAACTGAGAAGAACTTCATTAGCTGATTATCCCCAGAGAACCAGGACATACAATCTGGATACATACAGTGGATGGAGGATAATGCTCCCATTGATCACCAGAAAAAATTAACCCCAGGCTTAGAATGGAGTTACTGCATCATCAAGGCTCCACTTATATTTTTCATATGCCAATTTACCATGAATTCTAGTTATTTTTGTGCTGTAAACCTCTGATGTGCAAGAATATGCCTGAAATACTCTTGTGTACATTTGCAACTGATGGAGAGACCCAGGCAAGCTGATGACGTCAAGGACCCTGCAGTTTAACTTTGACCTAAATCCAAAGCTAAATCTAAACTGAAGGGAACTCCACCAAACTCCCCCCCCCCCCCCCAATATTCTACAAGAAAAATAGTTGGAGCAAATGAATGATAACATTGAAATCAGTTCTACCGCTTTTGACAATTATACTGAATTAATTCACTTACTTAGTTTCAGTCATTCAGATTAGTTTCAATCTAAATACCGAGTGAAACCTACGCAAATCTGACACAATTGCACCTGAGCTCCACTTATATTTTTCACAATGACCAATTTATCATGAATTCTAGTTATTTCTGTACTGTAAACCTCTGACTAGGAACTTGTGAAGAATCAGCTAATTAAGTTATTTGCTGAATCGCTATTGGGACTCAAAATTTGCCAGGGTCTCCTTTAACTTCTCATGGCCAACTTCTTCTTGTGGACAACGCTGTGCTTTAATTTTCACTTGTGTTGATGTTAAATAATTTTTCAAATTGTAATTGGAGCAAATTTTTTACCGCTGTTGGTAGCAATATAACGTCCATAATTAATTAAACCAATGAAAGAGGAAACATCCCTTGGCTCTGACTAGATTCAAATAGGGCAGCACAGCGGTAGAGTTGCTGCCTTACAGCACTGGAGACCTGGGTTCAATCCAGACGGGTGCTGCCTGTACGGATTTTGTTCGTTCTGCCTGTGACTGGGTGGGTTTTCTCCGGGTATACCAGTTTCCTCCCACATCCCAAAGACATGCAGGTTTGTAGATTAATTGGCTTCTAAGAGTTTTATGTATGTGGAGGATAGAACTAGTGTACTGGTGATCATTGGTGCGGTTACTGTGAAGAGCATTGGACATGATGCATGGAGCTGGACAGAATCAAATACACAGGACTAGATGTTAAAAGTCCCTTGTGCCAATAGGTGGGGAGCATTTCACGACATTCGTTGATAGTTGAGAGTGGTAGACGCTCAACATCGGTGTGGGGCGGGTGATACATATATCTTGGCCTGTGTAACCTTCAGGATAGTTGGGCACAGGACACATCATCAGTAGTGTACCCTTGCATCACTGGGTGTTTCGGCCTTTTAACACTATACACCCTCCACAAGGGTGGCCCGCTGCAGGATGATCAGCCCTCAGCGCGTGTCCCGTGTCAAACCATCCCAAAGATTCACCCTGAGGTACTTGGGGCCCAGCATGGGTCTTTCCGCTTGAGCCAAATCCACCGGCTGCTTATTTCAGCCGCCTCTGAGAGTGATCTTATGGTCTTCCGCAGAGCCTGACCGTAGATTCCAAGCTCCTTCAGCAGTCTGATTGTAGATGATGCAACAAATCCTCTGCATCCCACTTCAACTGGATAGACTTTGGTGTTCCAGCCACGCTGCGTTGCCTCTGCTGCAAGCTCTGCTTGGTGGGGTTACTGTGAAGAGCATTGAACATATGGCATGGAGCTGGACATATTATTACTTGCTGCTATTCTGAGCAATACTTCAAGTTACTTTTAATCTGGCCTTCAATTTACCTTGACAACTTTGTTACATTATTTCCCAGAATCTCCAGTAATTCAGCATACGCTGCAAAGAGCCATAGTCATGCAGCGTTGAAATGGGCCCTTCATCCCAACTTTCCCATGCCGACCAAGATGCCTCATTTACACTTGTCCCACCTGCCCACGTTTGGCTCACATCCCTCTAAACCTTTGCTGTACATGAAGGGTTGCTTGTGGACTCGACTTATCTAAGGCAAAGCGGCTGAGGTACACACACCCGTTCATTGTCACGGCATCCTTATGCCTGAGAGGTCTCTCAATCATCTAACTGGATACGATTTTGAGCATGTTTATTTAGTTTGCGGATTGAACAGAGACACAAACACTGCAAGATCACCTCACTTCCTTGATGATGCTCTCCAGTGACTTTAGGATCACCTTACACAATCCTCCCTTCTGTCACTTTCAGCCATGGCTGTGCTTTTAATTGAGCTAATTTATACGCCTGTGTTTCTTTACGGCCCTGAACAATACCACTTTTGATAAGAAATCTTCCCACTAAATTCCGATGCTAATTGCTGCCTGGCCTTGATGATCAGTTTTATTATTTCTCCCCCAAATCCAGCAAAACCAATCTAAAAGACTGCCTGCTGTCCATCCAACTCTGTGTATCACAGGAATTCTCACTCAATTCCAGACCTGATTGTCCCAATACCTTTAACACGGTTGGGTTGCACTCTGGAACTCATGCAAAACTCTACTGTATCGGTTAAATCCTGCAACGGCCTCCGAGATGGACCTTATTTTCCCATCCCTACAAAGTTCCAATGGGAATTTGATTCGCCAATGAAATTCAAATTCATTTGGATTTTCAATTTGAATTCAAATTCAAAATCTTTTTTGTAAACTCAAAATCTTTATCTTCTCTGGAAAGATTGCATAGCTTTGCAACCAATACCAGTTACACCTGTGCTTTCTCTTCTTTTAATCTGTATTCTGCATACAGGCCTGTTGTCCAGTCCACTTTGTGTGGTGGGAAGTCTCAAGCCCCCTCATTCCAGAATCTAGAAGGCTATCATCAGAATCCAACTTAAATAGTTATCTGCACCCCACACAAGAGTCATGGAGAGATATGCCCCTGTCCCACTTAGGAAACCTGAACGGAAACCTCTGGAGACTTTGCGCCCCACCCAAGGTTTCCGTGCGGTTCCCGTAGGTTGCAGGTGGTTGCCGGAGGTTGCAGGTAGTGGAAGCAGGTAGGGAGACTGACAAAAACTTCCGGGAACCACACGGAAACCTTGGGTGGGGCGCAAAGTCTCCAGAGGTTTCCGTTCAGGTTTCCTAAGTGGGACAGGGGCAATATGCAGCATGTAATCAGGTCTCTCAGCGACCGAGTTCACACTAACCATTCATCTTCACGGATCCTACCCTTCCCACATTCCCATGAACTGTCCACAGATTCCATTACTCACCCACACACTGAGGTTAATGTACACAACCAATTAACACGTGAACCTGCGCATTTTATGGGATGAGGGAGGAAACTCATGCTCTCATGGGAACGACTGTAAGTGGCTGCTTCTGCTGCCAATGTTATGGGTTTTCTTTGTTTTCTTCACACAGATGAATGCAACAGGTTAATGTTGTCTTCTGGGCAGTAGTTGATTTGGGGTAAATCTGACTTGGTTATTCTGCGCCTACTTTGAACCAATGTACCAGAGTGTAAATGGCTGGTTGTTTTCTGATTTGAGCAACTATACCCCACACACTGAAAGGAAATCTGAAAGCCACACTGGTTGTTATGGGGTTTTACTGTGCAAGTAATCATCTGGTTGTCTGCATACAAACAGCGGCTGCTCTGCAAACTATTTATTGCCTGTGATGTCCTTTGAGACATTTGAGTGATGTGATAACACACTAAATAAATCCCTGCCTTTCTATCTTTAGAAATGTCTCTATTTAAAGGCTGGTATGTGCCTGGTAAGCTCTTGGAAATATCTCATTTAAAGTCAACCAGAAATAAATGTCTTTCGCAATCATGCCACACCTCAAGATTCACTTACACACTTCAAGCGTTAAAAATGTACGAGAGTAGTTTAGGCTGATCAGCCATTTTCTTGGATCACCATTGACTTCAAGCTCAGTCATTTGGTCATTGAGCACAGAAGTAGGTAGGCCCTTCAGTCAACCACGTCCACGCTGACCATCAAGAACTCATCATTTTTATCCCATTTATTAGTATTTGTCCACTAGCCGCCTATGGTTTGATTCAAAATGCTCATCAATATGCTCCTTAAATGGTGTGAGGGCACCTGGCTCCACCATTCCTTCAGGTATTGCAATCCAGATTCCCCAGATTCTTTCTTGAATTCTTTTCATCCACCCCTTGGACTTGTGGTACACAGCTTTCACACCTGATGGGAACATGGTGGCCTTGAACTCTCACTCTTTCATTTTTGAATGACTTGCAAGCAGCTGTTCTCACTCTTTGAGTCCAGCCCTAACATGAAATTGGCCTTCACTCTGGTCATTTGCATGTCTACATGTCTCAGTGTTAGGTGCAGTTCTGCCCTTTCTCTGATACAGCTGTCGACATAACTGGCTTAAAAAGTTTCCCTGGACCTACTTTAAAAATCTCACTGCCTTTAAGACTTTCACTAATTGAAACTGAAGGTGATTTGAACTAATTGTGCCTATTCATCACCAAGTACAGCCAATCCAGTGCAAAGACTATACGTATAAAAGCTTACCCTAGTTGGTCCTTGACAATCCACTTACTTAAGTGATGGAACGGACCATGAGGATTTATGTAAATAAATGAATACAATTTACATCAGTTGGTTTATTATAATAAATGAATTGCAAATTAAAATGCTATTTAACTTTTGCAAATCATAGCTGGTAGAGCTGCTGCCTCACAGCGCCAGAGACTCGGGTTCGATCCTGACCTCGGGCGCTATCTGCGTGGTGTTTGCACGTTCTCCCTGTGACCATGTGGACTCTGGTTTCTTTCCAAATCCCAAAGATATGCAGGTTAGTAGGTTAATTGGTAAAATTGCTCCGAATATATTAGGAGTGGATGCAAACGTGGATGACAGAACTAGTGCGAATGGGTGATCGATGGTCAGCACGGACTTGATGGGGCGAAGGGCCTGTTTCCATGCTGTATCTTTCAATTCAATTCAATCTGGCTATTAAACTTCATTGAAATGATCAAAACAAACTTTGTTAATTTGTAAATAAATGAAACTACTAATTTCTAATCTCAGTATGACCGGCCTCACTAAATCAGAAGTGGCTGAAAGCATAACTCATGATGTAAAGCACCGGGACAGGGTGATCCATTCTCTGAAGTCCTGCTCGCAGGAAGTTTTTTTTAGGATGGATTATTCGAGCGGTGTACAACACATGCCTTGTAGCAGTCAGGCTGGTATTAGAGATCCCTCTAGGACCTAGTGCTCATTTGCTCATTATTAGTTGGTCAGGAGAAGGTCTATGTTTTAGAAGATTTGGTGGGTTGGGTGAGAACCTTGGGCGCATTTGTTCACCATTGGTTACGCTATTAAAATATAACCCCATCTTACAGAGAGGCTAATGTGTTTTACAAAGTGTGGGAGACTTGGAGGTCATTGGCAAAAAAAGAGAAGGAATAGCAGAAACAATGAGGGTGTGAGAGGTGAGGGAATATAGAGGGAGCAGCAGCGACAAAGAGTGTGTGGCTTGATCCAGGGGAATGCATGCAGAAGGTAGCTGGTTCTGAGAGGACCAAAGGAAAACAGTGAGGGAGAGAAGCATGATTTTGTTAAAATACTTGATGGACTAAATGGCCTCTACTGTTATAATAACATCACGTGGTTCCTGTATTATCTCATTGTGTGCATAAAGGTTGATGCACTTTCCTTCAAACCTAGTAAATGAATTTCAAAATTCAAATTGTAAAATATTTTTCGATGTAGTACTTTTTCACACAGAGAGTGGTGAATCTCTGGAACTCTCTGCCACAGAGGGTAGTTGAGGCCAGTTCATTGGCTATATTTAAGAGGGAGTTAGATGTGGCCCTTGTGGCTAAGGGGATCAGGGGGTATGGAGAGAAGGCAGGTACGGGATACTGAGTTGGATGATCAGCCATGATCATATTGAATGGCGGTGCAGGCTCGAAGGGCCGAATGGCCTACTCCTGCACCTATTTCTATTTTCTATGTTTCTATCATGGAAGCTGATAAATAAATGAAGGATATTTTTTTTTTAAACCGCAAGTCTCTTTGGGTATGTTTGTGTTGTGGTTAATGTATTAGTTTAATTAAGTCTCATTTGATTTTCCAGAGCCATCAATTCAAATACTATCACTCAGTCAATTAACTAAATTGACATCAGTGTCCATGAAATTATAGGACTGCTGCAAAAATCCACCTGTCATCCATTAGGGAGAAGATCTGCTAACTTAACCTGACCAAAACTGCTAACTTGACCAAAATTGTTGACTGATGTGTGACTGATAGCCTAAACTGATCCACAACATGTCTTAGCAAACCACGCGGTTCAAGGGAAATTAGGAATGGGGATTAAATGCTGACCTTGCTATTGACATCCAAATCCTGGGAGTCAATAAAAGATTATGGCATCTGATGCTCTTGGTTATGTATCTGTAATCAAATCCTGTGACCATTCCAAACTCGAAATAAGCCGACAGTTAATGCGGAATTCTGTCCCACAACCTACACGTGCATCACGAAAGCTGCTTCAGCATTAAGTCAGTAATATTTTTATTTCTCTCTGCAAATGAGTAAGAGAAACACTAGACGAGTGTAACTGATGCAAGTTGTGATTCCAGCCAGCTGCATATGTACCCTCCCCCTAACCAGCACACAGCAGCTTGGTCGTTTGAGGCTGCTGGTAACAGGCAAAGCTGTTTTCAGCCATTGTGCACCTGAATTTGATTTCACTGACTTTTACTCTGAACATACAAAAACAAAGCCGAAGACACTTGAAGTGTTGGTTCTCGAAATGGTGACAAAGCAAAGTCTGTGATGGAAACATGCTGTATTTGTGCTGAGTTTATATCTGTATACTCAAAAACATGTTACGTTGTACTACAGAGCCAGCTGCTGACAAATATCTGCCTTTGCCTTGTTACTGTCGGCTGCCTTCAGTCTGCTGATCCAACACTCTTTAGCGTTGACTTTTTGTTAAACGTGTATGATCGCAGTCTTCCTATCAGTCGTGAATCAGTAGAATTTCTCCCATGAGTGATGGCCCCGACATCCACTCCATTAAGCTTCACAATGTGTTCAAGTTAACTTTCTTCCACATAACATCAAATCCTCTCATGAGTGACCAGTATTTACCGCACACGACTCCTTGGCCCAAAGCATCTGCATTCCTTGCTGTTGTGGGGTGTAAGTAACAATCACATAGAGTTACACAGCAAATGTTAATCTGGCCGAATATCAAATTAACCTTGTTTATCCTTGAACTCCTGTATTTGTACTGGGAGATGCCAGGAAGAGAGCTGTGATGTTGGAATTCCCTCCCACAATGACTTACTTTGATCATTCACAAAGTTACAAATAGTTGTACTACCACATCATATTTTAGATGGAACGACTTCTGTGGCCTCAATAAATTAAACCTAGTTAAGTAAGTTGTAAATATAATATTGTTATGTTTTCGATGAATTTTTCATTATAAATGTTAGATGAATTTTTTGGTTCATCAATTTCAGGCGAGATGATACAAGGGAAGAGATTTGACACACAATCTCTGATGGTTCCAAATTGGCTGTACCGGGTTTGCGCTTTTAATCTGGGGAGTATTCTTAGTATTTTGTTCATTTTTCGGACCTGTGGTGGCTCTGCCAAGTTCAGCATTAATTGTTCTTGAGGTGGTGCTGGTGGTAACCCACCCTCTTGAGTCACCTTGTGAGCTGCAGGATTTAGATTTAGCAATCATGAAGGACTGGTGATATATTTGCAGAGAGGAATCTGCAGTTGGAGATGTTTCCGTGTAGTGGTGGTATAGCCTTAGAGTTTGGAGGTAGAGCTGGATACATCTAGAGGCCTTTTCTAGATATATAACCATATAACAATTACAGCACGGAAACAGGCCATCTCGGCCCTACAAGTCCGTGCCGAACACTTATTTTCCCCTAGTCCCATCTACCTGCACTCAGACCATAACCCTCCATTCCTTTCCCATCCATATACCTATCCAATTTATTTTAAAATGATAAAATCGAATCTGCCTCCACCACAAATAGATGGTATGTGTTGCAGCCACAATGCAACAGTGGAAAGGAAACTAATGCTTAGGATGGTAGATTGGGTGCTAATCAAGCAGGCTGCTTTGAGTTTGTCGCCAGGTGTTGTTCAAGTTCCACTCATCCAAGTAAGAAGAAAGTATTCCATTACACACCTGACTTCCGTCTTATAGATGGTAGAAAGCTTTTAATACATCAAGAGATGATATAATCATTTTGGGATACAAAGTAATGAACCTGTTTCTGGTCAATAGTCTTCTCACCAAAATTGATTTTCAGCATTGGCGATGATAATGCAATTGAATGTCAATAGCAGGGTGGTTAGACTTTCTCCTGATGGAGACAGCTATGGCTTGGCCCTTGTGCAGCAAATTCACTTGCAACTTATCAGTCCTTGCCTTACTGTTGGCTGGGTCTTCCTGCATGAGGGCATGGGCTGCTTCAATTTTTCTGGGGTTGCAAATGAAATGTGTAATCATCATTCAACATCCCGACTTCTGCTGCTAAGCTGGAAGGAAGGCCATTGATGAAGCAGCTGGAGATATCTGGGTTCAGGACATTGCCCTGAGGAACTTTTGCAGAGGCATCTCAGGGCAGGGATTGTAGTCCTTGAACTACTACAACCATCCCTGGGTGAAGTATGATTATAATCATCGGAATGCCTTCCTCTTAATTGACAAATTATGAAACATAATTAAGACATATCTAACACTCACTCTCTTGCAAAGACCTATGAAAGGAGTCCTCAATGACCCAGTCAAGTGATGCCTGTTCACCAAAAACAAATACATCTCTTAAATATAATCAGTGTTTGATCATCACATGGCAGAGAGGAAGTGAAAATAGTTGCCCACAACATATGTAGCAACTCCCTGTCTCAATTTACTGTAGATCTGAACCAGTTTGGGGTTAATCATGCAAATAATTGAATAAATCATCTCAGCTAGGAATCCAATTGAGTTTAATTGAAACTGCATAGAAAAATGTATTTCATGAGGAAAAATGGCTGACCTCATCGTCTGAATATGGAGTTTAACAAAATCCAGAATGTGGTCCCGGCAAGGAAATAAAGTTCTTGTTTGTACTAGAATGGAAACTCAAGTATTGTTTAGATTATTCATGGACTTTCCATCTCATACTACTTTTAGCTCATGGAGGAGGAGTGCTACGGTAGAGATTCAGTCAAGCATTTGACCACCTGTGGATCTTTTCAAATCTCTCTTCAACACTGCTGATTGAGGTTTTCTCCTCTTGTTGTGGCTTGGACTGAGAACTACCACGAGCTAAAGTTACCAAAGCCAGTGATCCCTTTTGTTTTCTTGGTACTGCTGGTGGAAGGGCTGCTGTCCTGATCCTCCACTGTCCGTTTTTTAGCCCTGAAAAGAGAAAGATCGTGGAAAATAAGGATGCAATGCCACTTTTAAACACACAAACCAAACATGGGGCCTTAAGTTCTCGTTCAGTAATTCAACATTGATCTTCAAGGCTTCAGGATTATTGGCATCGTAATATCAATAATCTATCAATTTGCCACCTTCATGCATCCATTCAAAAGGTTGCAAATTGATAGATTTAGAATGTGACTGAAATACACCCAGGGTCGGGGAACCACAAGGACCACATATCCAGGAGACCATTAGATTTATTTTTAAAAAGAAACAAAAAGTGCTGGAGAAGCTCAGCAGATCAGGCAACATCCTTGGAAAACATGGATAGGTGACGTTTTGGGTTGGTACTCTTCATACTATTTAAATGTATTTTCATTGAGACTACCAGTTTACAATATTTCCAAGACTCTCCTGTTCCAGCAGCCAGAATAAGGTTATTGTAGAGGAATGTCAAAGGGCATGGACTTTTGCCATTTATACTTACCCACTTATCCTGTCCCATTTCCAAAGAACCTTCACTTAGCATTAGCATTAAAAAAACAAATGATTGAAAAGGTAGGAGCACAGAATTCTCTCAAGAATCTGTGTCTTTAGTTAATGTAGAAAATGTAAGAAACTACTAAGATCGCAGCATGTGTGGTGATCTCGAACCATCAAAAATACTGTCTCATCACCGTATCACACTTGCTCTCCCTGAACCAAATCCAGAGCTTTTATTTACATCTTCCTAAAATATTGATTCAATAATCTGACATTTTTCATGTGATTTTGAAAATGGAAAGTAAATAAAATAGGAAAACTTACTTTGCTCCCATGTTGATATATTTTCCAACTCCTTGTCGGTAGGTTTTTGGGGTTGCGCTGCTTTTAGGCACAACTGGCTTTGCTTTGGCCTTTGCTTCCTCTTCCTCAATCCGATTTTTCTCCCTCTCTGCTGCAATCTGGCAACAAAGAAATGTATGGTCAAGAAGCTTTCAACCACCCCTCCTACCCCATAAAGCTCACAGCCTGTGCATGATAAATGGCATCTTTTCAACAGTAATATGCTTTCAATCTTCAATATTCTGCTGCACAAGACAAAACGTTTACACTCTGATGCTTTTTTGCACAGACAGACTGAGCGTTTGACAGCACTGGGCCTCCACTGGCTGGAGTTTAGAATGTTGAGGTGGACCTCATTGAAATTTACAGAATAAGGGCATAGATAGAGTGGATGTGGAAAGCATGTTTCCACTAGTGGGCCAGTCTAGGATCAGAGGTCATAGCCTCAGAATTAAAGGGCGCTCTTTTAGAAAGGAGGTGAGGAGGAACTTCTTTAGTCAGAGGGTAGTTAATCTGTGGAACTCATTGCCACAAAGGGCTGTGGAGGCCAAGTCTGTGGATATTTTTAAGGTAGAGATAAACATATTCTTGATTAAAACAGGTGTCAAGAGTTATGGGGAGAAGGCAGTAAAATGGGATTAGGAGGCAGAGATCAGCCATGATTGACTTGCGGAGTGGACAGGATGGGCCGAATGACCTAATTCTACTCATATAACTTGTGAAGTTGTGACACCTTTAATCTGACAACACAAATCTGTACACTCAACTGGCAACCATTCTTGTTGCAGGTATCTCGTGTTGGAATCGATGGCCTTTAGTTGGGTTAATTCGAGTTGCCGATTGGATGGAAAAACAGAAAACTCTGGAAACACTTAGCAAGTCAGGTCATCCTCATCCTCATCATCTGTGGAAATTGAAATGGCGTTTGACATTTCATGGAGACCATCCTTCAAAGTGGATGTTCTGATGATGGGGTCTTCAAAATACAATATGAGCTCTGTTTCACTGTCCACAGACGCAGAGTAATTCCAGAGGATACCTTTTAGATTTCCAGCAACTACATTTTTTTTAATTACTTTCAGTTGCTGACCAGATATGCCTGGGTTCAATGCTCCACCCCTGACACTGACAGTCACTTCTCAATTGAAGACAGTTGAAAAACGGACTTTGGGATTGCTGGACATTTTATGTAACTTCTCTACAAGTAGTTAGTCATGTCTGACCAAATCAGTTCAGAAAAGTTCAATAGTCAGAACAGATATTAATTTTGATTGATTAAAACATGGATTAACTCAGCCAGACAGGCAGCATCTTTGAAGGATATCCATAATTTGCTCCAGCACTCTGTTTTACTTAAGATCCCAGCATCTGTAGTTCTTTGTGTCTTCATTTTAATTAATGCAGTTTAACATTGATTACATTATAAAGCTTTTGCAACATATTTCCCTTGATTTATAACCATGCAATGAAACAGCACACATTGAAAGTCATCACTGAATCACATCTGTGAGAGGCAACAATGCAAACAAAATTAAGATACTTTTTATCTTACTAGGAACAAAGACTTCAAGTTTCTTTATCAGGTAACAGGTCCTGACAAATCACTGAGGGAAATGTCATGAAGTAAAAACATAAACACGAAAGCAGGCTGGTCGGCCTCTTGAGCTTGCTCTGTTATTCAATAAGATTGTGGCTGATCCAATCTTAGATATAGATATGCCATTTATTGTCACTATACATGTACAATGAAATTAAAAGCTGCTCGTACTCAGTGCATACATATAATTTAGTACAAAAAACAAGAAACAGAAAAACAAAAACAGAAGGGAGAAGGGGGGGGGGGATAGGTGCACAATTCTGCGGCGCTATATACATATATACAGATGGAAGTCCGGGTGTTGGGCCGTGAAGTCAGTGCATGTGTGAATTTGAATTAAGAGTAGTTATAATTTTCGGAAAGCAACTATTCCTGAGTCTATTTGTCCTGGATTTGATGCACCTATAGCGCCTTCCAGAGGGCAGCAGGTCGAACAGTCCAAACGCAGGATGGGAGCTGTCTTTGATGATATTCTTTGCCCTGCTAAGGCAGCGGGAGGTGTAGATATCCATCAGGGAGGGGAGAGGGCAACCAATGATCTTCTGCGCTGTCCTAGTTACCCTCTGAAGCCTCTCCCTGTCTGCCATGCTGCAGCTGCCATGCCATGCTGTAATGCAGTATGTCAGCAGGCTCTCGATGGACGAGCGGTAGAAGGTCAGCAGCAGGTTAGAGTCCAGGTTGTGCTTCCTGAGGACCCTCAGGAAGTGCAGCCGCTGCTGAGCCTTCTTGATGACCGCTGTCGTGTTGTCTGTCCAGGAGATATCAGCAGCGATATGGACGCCGAGAAACCGGAAGGTGTTGACCCTCTCCACACACTCGCCGTTGATGTGTAGGGGGGCTAAGTCGGTGCTGTGCCTCCTGAAGTCGACAATGAGCTCTTTTGTTTTCCTGGTGTTCAGAGCCAGATTGTTTTCTGAGCACCAGGTTGTCAACTTCAGGACTTCCTCTCTGTAGGCTGCCTCGTCTCCCTTTGAAATAAGTCCGACTACAGTAGTGTCGTCAGCAAATTTGACGATGCGGTTGTTGTTGTGGGCCGGACTATAGTCGTAGGTGTAGAGACAGTATAAGAGGGGGCTTAGCACACAGCCCTGTGGGGAGCCGGTACTCAACCTGCGAGTGGAGGAGAGGTGGGGGCCGAGTCTCACAGTCTGGGGCCGGTTGGTGAGGAAATCTTTTATCCAGGCACATGTGACAGTGGGGAGGCCGAGAGTGACCAGTTTACCAATGAGAATGTCCGGAATGATTGTATTGAAAGCTGAGCTATAATCCACAAAGAGCATCCGGACGTAGCTCTGCCCCTGCTCCAGATGGCTCAGCACAGAGTGGAGAGCTACGGTAATGGCGTCTTCCGTGGATCTGTTTTGGCGATAAGCGAATTGGTGGGGGTCGAAGTCTGGTGGTAGATAGTCCTTGATGTGCTGGAGGACCAATCTCTCGAAGCACTTCGTGATTACCGGAGTGAGGGCCACAGGACGGTAGTCATTAAGGCTGGTGATGGGAGACTTCTTCGGCACTGGGACGATTGTGGCTGATTTTAGGCAGGACGGAATAACTGCCTGGTCCAGGGAGAGGTTGAAAATTCTGGTGAAGATGGCAGTGAGCTGGTGGGTGCACGCTTTGAGCACCTTACCAGGTACTCCATCTGGGCCGGTAGCCTTCTTGGGGTTCACTGCCAGGAGCACCCGTCTGACATCGTGCTCCCTGACAGTGAGTGGGGTAGTACAGGAGCCAGGTGAGGGTGAGGGTGGCCTCAAACTCATTTTCACACCTCCTCCCCAATATCCCTCCATTCTCTTGTAATTCAAAAGTGTAACTATCACTGCCTTGAGTATATTCAGCGATTCTGCCATCCCAGGAAACACTCTGTTAATCCTTTGTCTACTCTATCCAAGGCAAGAACATCCTCCCTTCAAGAAAGGCCAAAACCACACATAAAAATCCAGATGGGATCCTGCAAGACGCGTATAGCTGTAGCTAGGGGCGGAAATCGCTATCAGAACATGGGGGGGGACACACACAATTTCTTGGTGGCTGTGCGTGCGCACACACACGCACACATGCGCGTGAGTCTTCGGCCGTGGGCCCTGTGGACGATGACATTGGGTGCTGACCTGTTTGGTGACCGACTCCAAATTCCAGCAACAGCAGCTTCGTCCACCCCGAATCGTGGGGCTTGAATCGGCCCGTTCGCGGGGGTTTTCACCGCGGCTTAAAACCGGCCGCGGGATCTTCCATCCCCCCGGCAGGGGCTTCAACATCCGGAGACTCGATCTCCTCCACGCAGCAATTTGACCGCAGGGCGGTGGAAGATCCCACCGCGATTTTAAGTCGCGCCGGGCAATGAAAGGCCCCGCGAACAGGCCGATTCAAACTCCGCTCTGTGATCTTTGATCTTTGCTCCACCCACGCCCCAACGTCCGCCTCTGACCGTCTCCCTCCTCCAATCACCGCGCTGAATCATCATGTCCCGCCACCCCTCACCCCCATTGCCTGCTGACAGACATCTCTCTCATTCAATCGGCGCCCTCGATCATCACTCCCACCCACACTGTCTCACGGAAAGCGGAGGTTTTAATAGATTTTTTTTTCACTGAATTTCAAAATCCAGATTACAAAATCCCCCCCCCCGGGATTTCCGCCCATGGCTGTAACAAGTCATCCTCTATTATCTCTACCTCTAAGAGAACACCAATAGGATTGTTGATGGCGGACAAACTCCACCCCACACAAGTCCACAGGGAGAATGTGACTTCTGCATTTGAGGTCAGGATTGAACCTGGGCTACTGGAGCTCTGACAATACCTCTACTAGCTATATAGAAAAAGACACTAAATGCTGGTGTAACTCAGCGGGTCAGGCAACATCAGGAGAACATGGATAGGTGACGTTTCAGTTTGGGACCCTTCCTCACCTATCGATGTTAGCCAGGGAGACTGCCTGACCTGCTGAATTACTCCAGCATTCTGTGTTAATTTCTGTAAACCAGCATTTGCAGTTTTTTGTTTTTCCCATTGATACAGAAGGTTATTTATGTTCTTCATTGTGGAAATAGAACAAAACTATGTACTGTTCTGCCATATCTTTCTTCCCAAACATAATTACCTATATTTTTAACTGTGGAGAATGTACTATTTTTTTCACTGACCTTTTCTCTTCACAGTTTGTAGAAGCTTTTACATCAAGTCTAATGTTCCTGCAAGCTTATGCCCCATTGTAATTTCTCCTGTCTTTGTTTCAGTGGTTTACATTCATTAACTTTTTATTCAACATACACCCTTTCAATCCACTTTTATATTTCTTGCGGTTTAATCGCATCTTCTGTTTTATCTCCCTTTATCTTGGTCAACTTTGAATGATTTTTAATAACTTGCTATTCCTTGGGTTTATTATCCCTGTGGTAATGTTGTTCTTTCATTTCTCTGGAAATTATATTCATTGAAAATTAAGAACCATTTCTATAAAATGTACCATTGCTTAATTGTCATGATATCTTCTGATTTAATTTCCAAGCCTATTTGCCTATTATTGACTTTGTTTGAATTTAGGAGACTGCTGAAACCTAATGTGCAGTTCAATTGTAGTATGATCCCTCAGAAGATCATTTATTATGTGCAGTCTGACGGACTAATTAATTTTGCTTCAGTTCATAACATTTGATTTTAAATAACCACTTCTCCAAATGGCTCATTGAAAAACAGGTCCTATTAAAGTTTCAACCAAACAGATAGAAGTCAATATTGAACTGGGAATGATACAACTTACAGATTTAATTTCTTATCAACAATGGGATAATACGCTCTCTGGTACTGCATTCTTACAGGGTTATATGCAAGGAAAGACACAAACTACTGCAGTACATCAGCAGTCAGGTGCAAGATGTCTGATCATGCGATTCCATTTCTTTCCCTAAACTCACCAGAAGATCTGCTTCTTCAAAGGGATCCACAAACACTGCTGTGTTCTCAATTCTGATCTCTTCCTGTGAACAGATGAAAAGGATACTGTTAATATGAACACTAAATAAATTATGTTGCAGTTTGACTCAGAGCCTAGAAAAGTTAATACGCACACGATACATAAACATCCATGCAATTCTTCGCACTAAATTATCAGTGGCTATTAATTCAAATGCTGGCTTATACTGTAGTTAACTATAAATGGTTATTATTTTAAAATATGAATTTAAATCTATCACTGGTGAGTAATGTTCTATGTGGCGGAGAAGGTTGGTTTTGTAAATTTAACGTTGGATCATTGCTCTTTAATTTGCAGCCATGCTTTCCTCAGAAAGTACATGTCAGTATCAATGGATATGTTGACTAGCTCTGAGTGCTAATTACAAAGATATTTTTGAGAATTAACAAATACAATGTACTTTGTTTCAGCTGCTGCTTACATGAATAAGGTAGATGCTTTAATATGGTTTCTGCTGGCTGGGTGTCAAAGAAATGAACCATTTAGGAATGAGGTGTGAAAAAAAACATACAAGCTTAAATCTTTAGAGTTCCTTATTCCACAGGGAGATGAATACCCTGTCTTTGAAAAAAAATCAAGGCTGAGATTGATAGATTGTTGGAACCAACAGTTATGGGCTAGGACAGGAGTATGGATGAACTTATGAAAGGACAGTTAAGGATGGTTAAAGATGTATTACTATACACATTTTCTTTCATGTTCTGAAGTGACTGGAATCCCAATAGATTAAATTAATAACTCTGGGAATTCAAACAATCATAATAAGAATGTCCAATCTTCACATTAAATGAAATGCTATCCACAAAGGCAAACCCTGGAATTCACTCCAGCATCAGCTCCAAAAACTGGAATACAACTGTTAAATCCCCAGGTGTTCATCATCTGATCGAAGAAGGAAAAACTGGGATAGACTCTCAAAAGCTGTGCTATTATCAGAATACCAGTACCTCTGGCAAGTCAGTCTTCACATCACTCTCCACATTTTCCATGGCCGTCAATGTCTCAAAACCACCAACAACTCTGAAATTCAAATGTAAAAATAATAAACAGATTAACAAGCTTTGTGCTTGCATGTAGTTGGAAAACATAATCCTGCAAGAAAGTATAAACCTTTCCTAATATATAAATATATAATGTGAAGGTTTTTGACTTTTCTAAAACAAAATGATATAATTTACAAATTGACATAAAATCTGCCAAATTAGCTATGGATACTGGCTATCAAATATCTGCAATATATGATCAGGACCCTGAACATCTGGAAAGGTCAGTGCCTCAAAAGAACTCAATGGATACAACTCCTCATAATCAGCAGCCTACGTAAATGCCATCATTGCCACAGGGTAATGGGCCAGAACAAACTATTCATATTTTAGTTGTTAGTTATAAATGATCAATAAAATGGTACCATTTCATAAGAGAAAGTCATGATCTGTCTGCTTTTATTCTTCTTCCTCCTCTGTACACTTATCTCCCATCCCCGTCCCAGATTTCCCTTTCATTCCCTCTATTTTCCCTCCACCTGGTCCCTTCCACCCATATCCCTCCCTCTGCCTTTCCATTTCACTCCTCTGCTTCTTTCTTTTATCTTCTTTCCACCTCAGCCTTTGCCCCTTACTCCACCCAATTACCAATCACCCCATCCACCTATCACTTGCCAGGCTTTGCCCCCCCACCCATCCACCTTTTCCAGTTTTCTCCTAACTATTCCATCACTCTGAAGAAGGGACCCAATCTGAAACGTTGTCTGTCCATTTCTGTCACAAATACTGCCTCTCCAGCTGGTTTCCTCTAGCAGATTTTTGCTCCAGATTCCAGCATCTACAGCCCCTTTATATCCTCTTTATTATTATACTTTGGGATAATGCTGGATTCTGTAAACATTTGCTATTACAGGTTCACAATCTCTTATCTGAAAACCTTGGGACCAGACACTTTTCTGATTTCGGAATTTTTCTGATTTCGGAATGGAAGATTTTTAGCGTAGATTTTTAGCGGGGACCGGGGTGGCTCAGTGGTAGAGTGCTCGGCTCGTGGCCGCAAGGTCGCGAGTTTGCGCCGCGATCCCAGCAGTTAAAAATGTTCGGTTTTCAGAGCTTTTCGGTTTTCGGAATTTTGGATCAAAGATTGTGAACCTGTAGTTAGAAGTAAAGTGTTCAGAATGAATTCTACTTCATGCACAAAAATATATATATTTTGTTAGGAACAGGAGCACACAAAAGTCAAAATGTGACTCCAGACCTCAAAATATATTTGAATTTTATATATTCCACAAAATAATTGGTAAGCCAGACAGTTGTAATGAACGTATAAGAAGATTAAAACCAATGTAAGCAGATTTGATTCAATAAAGATGCATCCAGTCCTGTTGGTCCTCAAAATATGCTTACAAACATCTAGTATCATGTCTAAATTGAGAGATCTAATAAAGGATATGTCAAAAAATTATTTACCATAGAGACAGTTAGAAAATAATAACTCTCACCCAATGCCCTACATTCCTCTATCAGGATCCCCTATCCCACCAAAACCACTAATCATGAGTGGATATGGGATTGTTCTCAATCCATACTCAGGATTTAATGAAGGGACAAGACAACTGGCCAAACCCAAGCAAGATAACTTCTGGCAGAGTCCAAACAGAATTCACTCCCTCAGATGATGAATCAGTCCTAAACGTTGAACATCATTTGAATGAAACAGTGAGGATATCAAGAGGACAGAATAAAACTAAATGGGCGAATTGTCATTCAAATGTCCATTGCTTGACGTGGTTTAGACAGGACTACCATTAAGCAAGCAGAACAACTCCTTATGTGCCATCCATATGTGGCTTGTTGCAAGTGGTGAGTGAACGAACTTAAGGGAGAAAGCTAAAGAAAAAACTTAAAAGGCTGGAAATGCTCAGCAGGTCAGAACGCATCTCCATGGGAAGAGAAACAGGGTGAACATTTAAGGTTGATGAAAACGCTTTGATAGAATTCTGATGGAGTTCCAACATTTCAAACCAAGACATCCACAAAGTATGATGGGGCATGAACCATCTACAACCTCACGGCTGGAGTCTCCGTCACAAGATTATTCCCGATCTGCTGAGCACTTGTGCCCCTGTTCCAGACAAATCTCTAAACACACTGCCTCTATACAGCTCCAATAATGATATCTATTCAACAAAATTGCACAGTATGTCCTGCCCGCAAGAAATGGAAAAGACCACATTCCAGCCTTAAACCAAACATGTACAAATGGGATGAATACCAGGTATAAAAATAAGAATAACAAATCATACAGGTAGCATCAGATTGAATGGGGCTGAGAGGGCTATAGTTCCATAATTCAAAAGGAATTAAGTGGAAAAACTCTCCACTGACTGGATCCATATCAAGGATAAAGTAATGTGGTTCTTGCACCTTATACATATCAACTCCAGGTTATTGCTGCAGGAATTCTGCATGGCAGTTTCACTGCCCGACCACCTTCAACTGCTTCATCAGTGTTCCCTAACATCAACATTATGAGGGTCATCATTGATCACAAATATGATCCAATCAACTACATAAATACATACAAAAGCAGTTTAGAAGTTGGACATGCTCTGGCAAGAGACTCACTTCCTGACTCTCTAAAGCTTCTGTCAAATCTGTGCCTGGTTCTGTGTCTCTCCAAGAACACTCAAGAACATTATCACAATTCAGCATAAAGAGGCTCTTTGAATGGCACCCCATCTCCTCCACCAAAGGCATGTAAGTTATAATATGAACAAAATATTCTCTGTCATTCTGCTAAGCAAGTCGCAGTCTGTGACCTCTGCCATCATGAGAAACAAAGGCAACATGTGGATGGGGTCACTAGCATTTGCAATTTCCCATCCAAGTTACACACTATATTGCCATTCCATCCATACACTACTACCTTTAAACTCTGGAAATTCCCAACTTAATAGCATCCTCATCACAAGGACTATACCAGTCCACATGGTCTTCCAGAGCAGTAAGAATTGGATAATTATGGTGTTTCATTTAAACGGAAAAATTAGTACTTTAAGAATGAACCTGGCCCATTTAATTGTTTTAATTGAGTCATCAAACACGAGTGCTTCATAATTAGCAGTCACCCTTGCGTAACATTTAAAAAATATATATGTTAGAAAATAAAATTCCAATATTTAGCAAAACTATTTTATCACTAATAAGGTCTGTTCTGTTGCTTATTTTTTCCCCCATAGACAGGAAACTTGCTTTGTTTTGTAAATAGTCAATGTGCTTTGAAAATGCTTGGTGTGAATTAAAGATGAAGGACTGAAATAAATAAAAGATGCACCAGCTGTTCAACCTTTCCAACAATTCCACAGCTGTCCTGGATTTCAACTTCAGATTCTCATGAATGCAAACGGCCTGTAAGCAGTCAATTCTGTAAGTGCATGATCTAAGATGTTGAGAATCTTTGAGAAGCAAATCCTTTGATCGTTACCTTGATGCTCAGCTTTCCCAATACCATAACCCATTCTGCAAAGGAAAATAGTTGTATCCCTTTCCCCTGCAGGTTTTGGGCTGTCTACCTGCTCTAAGAATGATAAGACCCAAGAATTGACACCTCCTGTCAATGGACTGATCAGTAGCCCCTTGGGTCCAAATATCAGGAGAAACAAGGAACTGCAGTAGCTGGTTTACAAAAAAAAACACAGTGCTGGAGTAACTCATCAGGTCAGGCAGCATCTCAAGAGAACATGAATAGGTGATGCTTCAGGTGACCCTTCTTCAGACCAAATATCAGATGGTGAATACAATTGGTGATGATATCTCGCTTACAATTATTGTTGTCTACCACAGACAAATTCGACCCTCTCCCATCCCCCATAAGCCGTTCCTATCCATCTATCTGTCCAAATATATATTGTTAATGTTGCATTTGTGGTTCCTCTGCCACCTGCTCTGGCAGTTCCCAAACACCCAACCTCTGTGCCCCCTATCCTGAGAAATGGACAGTGACTATCTATGCTCCTCATAATTTTCTAACCCATGTCAGCTTTCTCGTCAGCCTCCTTCACTCCTAGACTATCCAATCTCTTCTTATAACTCAATCCCTCCAGAACAAACAACATTTGCAAATATTTTATGCAGTCTCTTTAGCTCAACCACATCCTTGCTATGGTGTGATAATCAGAAATGTACATTAATATATCAAGTGTGGCCTAATCAACGAATTGTACAACTGTAATATACCACCCCAACTGCTATACTCGGTGCCGTGGCAGATGAAGATATCATTCTCAACCCTATCTATGCCTCCCAATAATATTATATATTCCCAACAACCTCCGGCTTTCCAGAGAAAACAATCCAAGTCTGTCCATCCTCTCCCTGTAGCAAGTTGTCATGCAAAAACAATTCAAAGTCTCGACACCAGATTGAATTTTACCATTAACTTGTCATGACGTGCCAAGACAAACCTAATTTGACATGAAATGTTCATTCCTGTTACCTCTAATCTGCAATTTTAAAGTACAAGGTACAGGAGTAAAGTATGTCCAGGACCTGCCTCAACATGTGCAACAAACAATCTGCAGGAAGAACTCAGCGGATCGGGCAGTATCTATGGGGAAGAAGGATTTTGTTGATGGTTTGGCCCAGGATGTCTTGACTTGAAACAATGAAAAAATTAGTCCTAAGGCAGGGTTCTGACTCAAAAATGTCTAAAATGTATTTCTCCTCACAGATGCTGCATGACACGCTGTTCCTCCAGCAGATAGTTTGTTGCTCTGTATTCCATCACCGTAATCTCTTGTGTGTGCCTCAATATGTTCTAACATTTACCATCTTTGGATGACATTTTTTTCATATGCTCAGTTTCTCTTTCTGTTACTCAATAGCATTGACCACAAGGGTGGCATGTAAATATTGCATAACTGACCATCCCATTTATAATATTTGCAATGACAACAAAATTACTTTGAGAATCCTAAAAAAAAAAACTGGTTTCTAAAATACCAGAGGGCTGAATGGTTAGAACATACATTGCCTTAAACAAATGATCAGAAATAATAGTGAAATACAACTCTTCACAGCAGAGCAGATGGGTGTTCCTATGGATCTGACTGATATTGAGCCCCTAAGCATCACCACTGAAAACAAATTAATGGGTTACTTGTTTATTAATCACTGGCTGCAAAATGCTTTGGGGTATTGTAACGTTATGAAAGGCACAAAGGCCGTTTTTAGTTTAAATGGTTGGTGAAGCAAGATATACCATTAATTACAGCTGCACATAGCAATTTGCTCTTTGTGCATTGTTAGGTCCTTGATTTAGTCCTGCAACTAGCTTCCTGTTCTCTCGTTACTCTCACCTACCGGTTCTCTCACTTTAAGGGAAAACACTATTATACACCATGAAATACTTCATCTCACATGAAAACAAGATCCTAAAAATATCCCTACAAAATGTTAAAATGTATGGATCTTCCTCCCGAGTACAAGGTAGAGACACTCTGTGAAAATCTAAAACTTCAATTTCTGGAAATCTAAAATGAAAACAGTTAATGCTGGAAATACTGGACAGGGCAGGCTGCATCTATGGGGAAAGAAACTGAGCTAATGTTTAACGGTGAAGACCCTTTGCCAGAACTATCTGTTTTTTTAGTGCAACAGCCTGGATTTGATCTTCACAATTGGGAGCAACCGACTGAACATAAACATTTATGATGCCTAAACAGAAAAAAATGACAAGTAAATGAAGCAGAGAAAGGTACAGTATAAGGGCATGGTGGGATTATTTTGGATGCTCCAGAAAATAAAACATAATTGTTGATTTTCCACTGTCAATGCAGTGAATTTGTGCTTCTGGAAAAATAAAGCTGCCCCCGTCAGTGATGTTAATATATTAGTTCTGTCACAATCTTATTCTTATTCCAATGTTCACACAAATTCACTTTACGCCAGCAGGGACATGCCAGTAATCAGGATTGGCAAACTTGATAGTTTCCAATGCTCATCTCAAAGACTATTTTTGTGGCTGGTTGGAGGTGTCGGCACAGCCTCGGTGGGCTGAATGCCTTCCTTCTATCCGTTAATCCACACACATCTAAAAGAAAGTCATTTCTGAGTACACAAGCTGATAGGTGTTTTGAATCTAAAACTGCAGCTGTCATGCAAAAGAATCTTCTTGAATTTGTTTTGCTTTGTCTCACTGTAAATCTAGAGGGTAAAAGAGCTATCAGGCCGATATAGACAAATACTGAGGATGTTCGTCAGTATGCAAGGTAAGAGGGTTAGAAGATTGATCTGATATAGCAGGCCTTGTGTTGAATGAAAAAGTGTCAGTGAACCTGAAGGTCACTTAATATTGATGGACCTCACATGATAGACATGCCACTCTCATTGAGTTTGAATACTAAATCATTTTCAGATGTTAAATTACTTTGCCAATAGCATGCATATATACATGGCTTAATGTGGAATATTTTGAAGTAAAGGCTTGATTGCAGCATTATTTAAATGGATATCCAGATATGTCCAGGAAGTAGATGTATTTACATTTTGTAGAATAGTAGATTTGTAGTTATTAATCTAAGGCACTATAAGGTAAACAACTTGCACTTAAATAATAAGGCCGAGATTTAAAATCTTATGCCTAAACTATTAAACCCCTGAAGGTGACAGACTGGTCAACACATCACACAGTGCAGTCTTTGGTCACCTAAGTATAGCATTGTTTATCCAAGAAGATTATTTAGCTTATTTATTACCTGGTCTGAGCCATCAATCCCTATGGATAACTGAAAACAGGCCTCTCAGCAATTATGTTGAAGAACTGACAGCTGAAATATATAGTCGACATGAGAGGAAATTCAGGGTTCTTAATAGACTGCACCTTAATAATTCAAGCAGAACTTAGTTTAGTTTAGTTTAGAGATACAGACTGGAAACAGGCCCTTCAGTCCACCGAGACTGCAGACCAGCGATTACCTCGTACTAGCACCCATCCTACACACTGGGGACAATTTACAATTTTTACCGAAGCCAAATAACCTACAAACATCTACATCTTTGGAGTGTGGAAGGAAAGTAAAGCACCCGGGGAAAACCCACACGGTCACAGGGAGAACGTACATACTCCATACAGACAGCACCCATTGAACCCAGGTCTCTGGCACTGTAAGGCAGCAACTGTACCACTGCGTCACCATGCCATCCACGGTGTTAGCTGTTAACTGAAACATTACAAAAGGCAAGACATTTGAACTGTGTCCTCTCACCATGCAATTACTTGCATAAATTGGGAATGAAAGATAAAAATAGGTGGTAAAGGGGATGTTTGGGTCATTTGCAAAGGTTGCTCATTCATTAAACTGAGGTCCTGCTTAAGGGGCTGTCCCACTGCGGCGACCTAATCAGCAAGTTAAGAAGAGTGTCTTCGATCTTCATACTCGAGGGCACTCGCCTGGAAAACCTCGAGCTGGATCGATCGAGCGGCCGCACACACAGACACAGACACATCGCAAAGGCGGGGCCAGGGAAAGCGCTGTCTAAAATTCACACCCGCGGTGAAGTGGAAGGTAAAAGACGGCTGCCACAGTGTACAATAAGTCCTTTAGAGGGTTTTAGGGGGGGGGGGGGGGGGGGGGGGGGGGGGGGGAGGGAGAGGGGGGGGGAGAAGGAGGAGTGGAGACACTTTTAAGAAGTTTAATAAAGTTTAGTTTAGCGGGCATTTTACCTACTGGTCGGGTTTCTTTGGTCCTGAAAACTCCAATGAGCCAATCAAAATGCCCGGTCAGCGAAGGAGATTGCCTAAGGCTGCCCTCGACTGCCTGTAACTACATAGCGACCCCACTCCACTGCACTACGAGTTAAAAAGAACGATGCCGACCGAATTTTACGCGTGGACATGCTGAAAATCTTTCCACGACCTAGCTGAGGCCGCGAGTATGCGGGAACTTCCCTCGAGCATGAAGGAGAGTTCCAGTGACCTCATAGGACCTCCTAGGACCACGCGTTGACCATGCTGCGAGTTTGAGTCGAGGGCAAACTCTTCTAAACTCGCAGATTAGGTCGCCACATTGGGACAGCCCCTTTATCCTTTCAAATGGACACAATCTTCCTCCTGGCACTATTTTACAGAGATGCAAAAGAAACCTTACACTGATACAATCTGGACTTGTCACATTTATCTGTCATTTTGCATGTACTTGCCTTGAGGTGAATCTGTTTAAGTCCAGGGCTTACTTATTGGGCACAGCTGGTGATTCTTTTTGGATTCACAGACATTTGACCAAGTTTTTTTTTCTCAAGGGACATCAATGATTCAGATGAACTGGGTCCATCACACCAATGTTCATAGGACCTTACTGTGCATGGACTGGGCGTCGCATTAGCTACAATAGTGATTACATTTCAGAAATAGTTGATTATCTGTGAAGCACCTGGGGACTGTCTATGGCTGTCAAAGATGCTATAAAAATGCAAGCTTTTGTTTTATCAGATTAACTTCTCTTGGCATAAAACCGAAGAGTGGGTGCCAGTTATTTGAAATTGTATCTCCAGAGTAGAATAGAACATCCAGTCACACAATAACATTGTGATCTAGCTTTAGAAATGTCCTTTTAGTTATTTATGTTTTATCACTTGTGTCTTCTTAAAACAATCTTAAACACAAATAATCGTTCTTTCTGCTGACGATACTGAAACAATCCAGTGTCATCTTAATAGATCACATTTCTATAAATGCCACACTTAAGTAACATGCTTAGGAAAGTTTAAATGTTAAAAGAACAAAGATATATTGACTTTTCTAACATAAAGATTCTCTGAGCCACAGTCTCACCAAAAAGATAAACAACTCCTCAGCGCACCCTAGCTTCTGTTGATTCAAGAGCCTGAGATAGAATAGCTCTGTTGCAAGATGCAAGAGAGAAAGAGAGAGATGGTGGGGGAAACGGTGCTGAGCGAGATGCGATGCACATTAACGTTTAAGTTTATTGCCATCTTTTTACAAGCTGTCGTCCTGTTTATTATTCACAGAATAAAAGTATATTTCATCGGATACTTTCTCAGAAAAAATGTGCACCAAAATAATAAAATCACTGCAACACAGCACATACAATAAAACACAGGCTCAGATCAAATGCACATATGGAATCAGAACAGCATTTGGCACCTGCACTCTTACATTTTACCACAGAATATATTTTCTTTTTTTGTTGCTTCTCTTTTTCCTCCCTAAATCTGGGCATACTTATCAGTTACCTGTCATCCTGGTTAAACAGAACATTTCAGAACAATAAAATCTATAGTTTCTTTAGTTAACTTTTCATAAAAGATTCCCGATTTACATAGAAACCTAGAAAAATAGGTGGAGGAGGCCCTTCGGCCCTTCGAGACAGCACCACCATTCAATATGATCGTGGCTGATCATCTAATATCAATACCCTGTTCCTGCTTTTCCCCCCATATACCTTGATTCCTTCAGCCCAAAGAGCTAAATCTAACTACATCCTGAAAACATCCAGTGAATTGGCCTCCACTGCCTTCTGTGACAGAGAATTCCACAGATCCACAAATCTCTTGGTGAAAAAGCTTTTTGTCACCTCAGTCCTAAATGGCATACCCCTTATTCTTAAACTGTGACCCCTGGTTCCGTACTTCCCCAACATTGGGAACAGTTTTCTTGCATCTAGCCTGTCCAATCCTTGAAGAGTTTTATATGTTTCTATAAGATCATCCTTCTAGATTCCAGTGAATACAAGCCCAGTCGATCCTTTCACCATATATCAGTCTCGCCATTCCGGGAATTAACCTGGTGAACCTACGCTGCACTCCCTCAATAGCAATAATGTCCTTCCTCAAATTAGGAGACCAAAATTGCACACAATACTCCAGGTGCGGTCTCCCAGGGCCCTGTACAACTTAGTAGGACCTCCTTGCTCCTAAACTGATATCTTCTTGCAATGAAGGCCAACATTTCATTAGCTCTCTTCACTGCCTGCTGTACCTGCATGCTTACATTCAATGACTGATGTACAAGCACACCCAGGCCTTGTTGCACCTATCCTTTTCCTAATCTGACACCATTCAGATAATAATCTGCCTTCCTGTTCTTGCCACCAAAGTAGATAACCTCACATTAATCCACATTATACGGCATCTGCCATGCATCTGCCCACTCATCCAACCTATCCAAGTCACCCTACAGCCTCATGGCATCTTCTTCGCAGCTCACACTGCCACCCAGCTTTGTGTCATCTGCAAACTTGGAGATGTCACATTTAATTCCCTCGGCCAAATCATTAATATATGTTGTCCCAGCATCGAGCCTCGCGGCACCCCACTAGTCTCTGCTGGGCCAGATGTTTTTGTGTGGGGCAGCATAATTGGTTCCATGTTTGTTTCCTGTATTGTATCAAATTAACTCCCACAAGGAATGGCTACAATTGCCTTGGAAATTGTGGAAAAGATTTTTAAGACCCTTGAATATTAACCATTAATCTCTGTTGTAAAATACAATTTGAATAATCTGTCATCACATGTTCTACTAGTTTCCACTTTACCACATAGTTAAATAGAATGCTTCAAGAAAGTAAAATGCAGTCTGAAATACTATAATTAACTCTTCATGGGAATAGTCTCCTATCACTCTCCTGACTGGTGTGTTTATGTCATGTTGAGCAAAGACACAGATCAAGAGGATTTGAGGTTTACTGATGTCTTAACTGTAAAGCCCAGCAAGGAGTCATTGAAGAGTTGGCAGAGGAAAAACATTTCAAATTCCACCCAATCCAAGGGACCCTCACAAGCAACAATATAATTTCCTATCCAACTCCACCTTACCGCTTGGCTAAATTCCAATCAGGAGATTTATTTTGCTTTCTCTAACCACGGGCACTGTTATCGCAGCAGCATGGAACTTCTGTTATTACATCCACAGATGGCATATTTACCGAGAGTCAAGCAAAGGCATCATTTTGAGTGTCTCCTTGCTCCCTTCTCCTATTTAACTAGACTGCTCACCAGCCTCTCATGACTGGAGCTGGTGAGATAAGGATCAGCGGCACACCAAGCCACCTGGATATTTCAAAAGCCTCACCACCATGTTTTTGTTCTGATTCGCACCAGCAGACAGCCATCTGTCCTGCTGTGCTAGTATGTCGGCTGGTTCGTTTCTGAGAAGTGATTTACTTAAGTACTCACTTCCTTTAGTAACCAAGGTGATGGGATTCTGCTGATAATCAAAAAATATTAGTGGTTTGATGAAACATTGGGAACAGTAATGACACATACAGGAGTATGTAACCCTTCCACTGACCCACCACAGGCAGAATTAACCATCAGTCCCGGTTATGTTTTTGTTGACAGTTGAGTGTCTGATTGGCAACTCCAACTGTCACCCCATGATTAATGCATTGGCAATAGTGTTCACAATTTTACACATTTTTTAAAAGCTTCAGCATCAGTACTGATGCTACATCCTGTACAACTGCTAAAACCTGTTCCATTTAATCCTCTTCAAAATCAGTGTGAAAAATGACATTAACATTAATGTTCGATAATGTAAGGTACTGCATACACTGCCATATTTTCCCACATCGGAAGGTACTGATGGTCTACTATTGCAGGTTTTACACTCGATGCTTGATGCCCCCACCTCACGGACATTCTTCACAGTTAAACTTGAAGCAACTGAATCATTTGGATCAGCCTGACATCAATAGTAGGAACCGCCATGAGGGAGGGGGAAGGGGCGGGGGAACAAAGGAGGACTTGACCCGGGATACTTTGTCACTTTGTCAGCACCCTTTATGTGGCGACTATTGGCATACCTTGGGGATGCAAGCAAAGAATTTCACTGTGACTTGACACATGTGACAATAAAGTATGCAATTCAATTCAATAGTAAGGGAAATGCCGTAATGTATTATTGATCGAGTGGTAATAGTGCACTGAGAAAACAGTAATAGTACAGTTAACATGGACTTTTGAAATCATATTTGACAAACCAGTTTGAATTTTATTTGAGGCTCAAGAGTCAAGAGTGTTTTATTGTCGTATGCCCCACATAGAACAATGACATTCTTACTTGCTGCAGCACAACAGAATATGTAAACATAGTACACTGTAAACAATATAATGAATGAGAAAGAAAAGTTCAGTGCGTGTGGATACACACACACACACGCGCATATAAATAAAACAAACCAATAATAGTGCAATAACAACAATAATAGTCTATGTAGTTCAGAGCTTATTTATGGTTGCAGTGTTTAATAACCTAACGGCTGTAGGGAAGAAGCTGTTCCAGAACCTGGATGTTATGGTTTTCAGGCTCCTGTACCTTCCTCCTGATGGCAGGGGTGAAATTAGTGTGTGGCCAGGATGCTGTGGGTTTCTGTTGATGCTGGCTGTCTTTTTGAGGCAGTGACTCCGGTAAATCCCTTTGATGGTGGGGAGGTTAGAACCTGTGATGGACAGGGCAGTGTTCACAACTTTTTGCAGTCTTCTTCACTCCTGGGCATTCAAGTTGCCGAACCAGTCAATATACTTTACACCTGTAGAAGTTCCAGAGAATCCTCTCTGACATACCGAATCTCTGCAATCTTCTCAGGAAGTAGAGGCGTTGATGTGGTTTCTTTATAATTGCTGTGCCCAGTATTGGGTCCAGGAAAGGTCTTCAGAAATAAGCACCAAGGAATTTAAAGCTTTTAAACTCTCTCCATCATCGTCCCGCCAATATAGACAGGTTTATAGGTAGACAAAAGTGCTGGAGAAACTCAGAGGGTGATCTCAGTTATCTGAGATCAAATGGTGCCAGCACAACAACCTGGCTCTCAATGTCAGTAAGAGCAAGGAATTGATTGTGAGCTTTGGAAGAGGAAGTATAATAATAATAATAATAATATATTTTATTGTAATTGCACACAAGTGCAACGAGATTTGGGTATGCAGCTTCCATCCGACATCATAACTTAAGTAACTACTAAAATTTAGGTTTAGATACCCCGAGAACATGGTTTGTACAAAGAACATTAGAATTGTAAAATGTGGGCCTATAAGCCTGTTTAAGGAGGAACTGCAGATGCTGGAAAATTGAAGGTAGACAAAAACGCTGGAGTAACTCAGCAGGCAAAGTAAATAGGCAATGTTTCGGGTCAAGACCCTTCTTCACACCCGAAACGTTGCCTATTTCCTTCGCTCCATAGATCCTGCCTCACCTGCTGAGTTACGTTAAAATGCAAAAAAAGGCTGATTTAGGCACTCAATAGTGAAAAAGTCATTATCTTCCTGAAATCATAAAAAAAGGCAGGAAAAGGCACCTTTCATGCCATTTCGGCATTTATGGCAAAACCCTGAATTATGAGCGTTCTACAAACCAGATTCTCGGTCCTCCTTGTCCACATATATATGAACATTTAAAGCCATCAAGTATTTCCACTCTTTATGCCATGTGATGTTCATAAAGGAAAATTAAGAGAAATCTGCAAGTCGTGATATCATTCAAAGGGAAAGTTAAAATTTGTTACAACTTATTTAACTCTTCAGAAATGTCAAATCTCGGGTTTAGTAAGAGTAAAAAAACGATATAACCTAATTACGGGGAAAGGACCGCAGAAGCAGTATTGCCCGGAGAATGATATATAGCGTCAAGCCTCTGTCTTTCTCTTAGAGTTGTTGCATGGTGAAGATCATGTCCACTGCGCCATTCAAGGGGCAGAATTCGCCTTCTGATTTGGGGTGCAGATCTTCATCTGATGGGGGGGGGGGGGGAGAATTGGTTATGGAGGAGGAACTGGTGATACCATTGCCTCTGGCAGATTGGCGACAGGTCCTCCTGTACTTATCACAGTAGAATTTGTCTCCTTTGTTGAAGATGGTCACAATTATGGCATTTCTGAGGTCCACTGATGCACCCTCCTATTCTTGGTGATTGTGAACTTGCAACTGAAGCTCCTCTCGACTAAGTTTTAGAATGTCATTAGGAATACCATTTGGTTCCATGCACATTCAGTTTCTTAAATGGTGAGGCTAGACCAGATTGCTGCTCTGGTTTGGAGTCACAGGCACTCAGGAAGTGCGGAGTATCTCTCTGGTCTTGAGGCTGTCTATTGTCAGTGGGATTTGGCTGTTTTGTACATAGACAAACAAACAGTTTGGCTGTTTGGTCCATAGATGGCTTTGAATAATAAAGAATCTATGATTCAGAATTCCAAACCAATACTCACTCTCCATTTTACCTTGTGGTCTGTCTGGATCTCTTTGACTGTTACAAGGCTTTGTGTCATCTACAAACTTAATGTAATAAGAGGCACAAAGAACTGCAGATGCTGGAATCTTGAGTAGAACACTAAGTGCTGGAATAATTAAATGGATCAAGCAGCATCTCTGGAGGTCATGGGTAGATGCTGGTTTGGGTCAGGAACCTTCTTCAGACTCCTTCTTCGGGCCCAAACCCAAAACGTTGCCTTTCCTTATGTCCTCCAGAGATGCTGCTTGACCCGCTGAGTTACTCCAGCACTGTGCGTTTTGCTTAATATAATAAGATGTGGGCTCCTCTACAACATCTCATCAATCAAGAGTGGAGGCCAAGAACATACAGAAAGAACCTCGATGCTTGTCTTTTTTTTAGAGTCATCCAATGTTTTGACTGTTTTAAAATTAATTCCAGTCCAACTAGTCAATTTACCATCACCTTGATCAACCACCTAAAAATATTCAGCAATAGCAGCTTATTTCTAAAAAACTTTGTACACTAAATAGCTGTCAACGATACTTTTGCTTCTTCTTGAAAGAACTTTAGGTGAACTTGGTGCACCGTGCACAGTGACATTGTACTTAGTGCTGGAGTATGAACAGATGCTACTTTGTTTGCATGTTTAAAATATACCTTGCAACACAGACAAGGCTACACAGACAGGGAGTTGAAGGTGTAATCTAATCGCAGAAGCAAGACATCTGAAGCAAATCCTCAGTTGGATGCACGCAGGATAAGAGCCAACCCAGTCAAAGGATTCTATTTATTAACACAAAACACGATTTTCAAAACAGTTTCTAACATCATATAAATCCTGAGATAAGATGACAATCTTCATATCTCATTTCTAGTCACTTCTGGGGGATGAAACATTCTGTGCTGATGCTTTGCACTGAGTCATCTGCTGCGTGAGCACTCGGTGCCTCAAATACATGTTGTTATTCATGCAAGTGCTATTAATGTCTGTGACTTCTTCTAACCCAAGACAAGTTAAACAAAGAAAATTAGCCAGAATTCACGTGTGAAAGTTGGGCTCATGAAACTGTCCACTTTGGAGCCACCCAGCAAGTAGGCAAGATGGGAAGGCCAGGATGAGAATCTATTCTAAAGCTGAAAATATTTGAACGAGAACAATTTAATACAGTCGTGGTCTCTTTGGGAGCCCGATCAATGATTGCACCACAGAGAACTGGTTCATTATACAGCTCTCGGTGAGGTTTCAACAGTACTTTCCATTCATCTGAATGGTACGTTTGCATTAGGTTTGAAATGGTGCATGTTCAGATACCCAGCCTGAGAACGGATAAGTCTACGGTCGTTAAAACTGGCTAAAGGACCCCTGGGAAGTTCAGTGATGCCAATGGGAGCAGAGGTGGGTTGGGTCAAAGCAGGCCGTGGGGGAGACAAGTCAGTAGGTACCACTGCTAGCTTAGGCACACAACAAGTGCTGGACATTTTGGCAAAATCTTCGATTCCCAAGTCAACAATATAAGTACTGACTCTAAGTAGATTTCCCACACTCATCAGGCTTTGCTGATCAACCATTTTTAGACAGCCAATTTGTGAATGAGTTTTCATCTGCAATGGAACAAAGCATTATTGTTTTTTTTAAATGGAAGCACTGGGTTTCAGGCAGAGTAAATGATGTGTCATGTTAATTAAGAAGTAACAGCGACTACACTTTATAAGAGTTAGCTCTAACTTTATGAACTCAGAGGTAGTGAAAGGCACCATACCATGCAAGACTTTGTTTTTCGTTTTTAGTAAAGATTGTACAATAACAAATGACACTGGAACACTCTATCCTTTGCATGTGATACTATTGTGATGGAAACAGTGACATTATTCCCTCTGCAAATAATAGGTTTGCCACACATTTGCTCAATGTAAATAGTGCCACCTTTGCTAACATTAACTAAGATGGTTTGTGAAGATATGAAGCTTTGGTCATTATTGAGTCATCTTGCTGAGTAAGCAGAAGCGTCACATGCATCTCTTATTCTTGCTGTATAAACAAAAGTTCCAACTATGGTACATCCTGAATAAACAGGAATTTTGTGCTGAGTATTGTGGAAATAAAATAAAGGCATAGAGCGAGGAAAACTAAGAGGGTACAATATATTTGACTTGTATGTGGTTTTGTATACCATTAACTAAAGATCTGGCAATGTTAGAGTATGCACATGCATAATTGGAATTTGTGTTCAATAATTCCATCCAGTATTGGGGATGGAGGGGTGGGGGGGGGGGGGGGGGGGCATAACATCAAATATAACAGTAGCAAGGCCAGTAGATAACATGTCTCTTCCAAAAGTGAGGATTACAGGAATGGTGAAATGTTCCCAATGTTGGGCGAGTCCAGAACCAGGGGCCACACGCACAGTCTTAGAATAAAGGGGAGGTCATTTAAGACTGAGGTGAGAAAAATCTTTTTCACCCAGAGAGTTGTGAATTTATGGAATTTCCTGCCACAGAGGGCAGTGGAGGCCAAGTCACTGGATGGATTTAAGAGAGAGTTAGATAGAGCTCATGGGGCCAGTGGAGTCAAGGGATATGGGGAGAAGGCAGGCAGGGGTTATTGATAGGGGACGATCAGCCATGATCACAATGAATGGCGGTGTTGGCTCGAAGGGCTGAATGGCCTCCTCCTGCACCTATTTTCTATGTTTCTATGTTACCAAAATCATCAGCATTGAATCATGCAAGCCTGTTCCACTTTACCCATTTGGTTCAATTCATCGACACTTATCACCAAGCTCTGGGAAACACTTTGACAGAATTAATGCTGGTCAACCTGACAGCTCACAAGTACTGGAGGCGCACTGTGCAACCCAGGCTAGTTGTTTCGTGCACAAGGTCCGAAAATGTATTTTATAGGTCTCAGCTTTGGCGACCCATGCACCAGATAATGTAAGGTACATGCAATCATTTCGCGACTTCAGCTCAATCTTGACCATACTGGTCTTACCCGAGCCAAACAGTTGAGGCATGTGCTCTGTCCATTTTACAGGAAATTAAACTGCAGCATGGTACGTTGGTCCAGAATTCTAAGGCAAAGGGGATAATCAGCTTGGTAATAGGAGGCAATAGGTGGAGGTGGAACAATGCTTTTCTGATTGGAGGTCTGTGACCTATGGTCTAGTGCAGGGGTTGCTGCTGGCACTGTTTTTTTTCAAATATATATTAACAACATGAATGTGAAGGTAGGAGGTATGATGAGTAATTTTGTGGACAACACAAATTGGTGTTGTGAATTAGTAGGGAGGTTATCCAAGGTTAGAACAGAATATAGAATCAAATGGAAAATTGGCAGATTAAATTGAATCCCAATAAATTTGAGGTATGCATTTTGGAAAGTGAAATAGGATACCTGATAGTCTACTGAGGAATGTTGATGGGACAGAGGGGCCTTAGGGTTCAAGTCCATTGTTCCCTGAAAGTGACAACACAGGTAAAAAGAATGAATGGGGCATGAAGGCAAGAATGATATGTAGGTCAAGGCACAGAATATGAAACTTTACAAATCACTGGTTAGACTGCACTTGAAGCACAATGTGTAATTCTAGTCACCACTCTCAAGGAATAATGTGTTTGTGAGGTGGGAATGCAGAGGAAATTCACCAGTATGATTGGAGGACTTTAGTTAGAGATGTGGAAGAGAGGGGAGGAATGGAAGGTGATCTTAATGTTGAATTTGATCAAGGATATCTGAAAGATCTGAAACACAAGTTCACTTTGAATTGAGTTGAAGTTGAATTAGTAATCCAAGTAACATGGAATTAACAAGGGGAGTACGAGTGTGTGTGTGTGTGTGTGATTACTCACAAAATGGTAGCAGTTTAGGGATTTTATTTGTTATTCCCCTCCTGGCCACACCTCTGGCAGGTGAATGGGAGTTGTACAAATTGGAGGAACAGCACCTCAAATTTCACTTGGGCAGTTTACAACCTGGCGGTATGAATATTGATTTCTCCAATTTCAAGTAATCCTTGCATCCCCTCTCTCTTGGTCCCACTCCAACTGATTTGCTATACTGTACTAGCTTCAAAGCCCTCTTGTTGACTCACATTGGCGGTAACTCATTTTCACCTAGCCCACAGCTAACAATGGCATGTTTCCTTTATCATTGTTACTTTTTTGCATGTCTTTCATTCATTTGCTCTATATCTGTCCATATCACCGTCTATATCTCTCGTTTCTCTTTACCCTGAAGAAGGGTCTCAACCTGAAACATCACCTATTCCTTTTTTCCAGAAATGCTGTCTGACCCGCTGAGTTAGACAATAGACAATAGGTGCAGGAGTAGCCCATGCGGCCCTTCGGCCATTCAATGTGATCATGGCTGATTCCTCCAGCAATTTGTGTCTATCTTCAGTAATGGCCAATTGTTTTATGCAGCAAGAAATTTATGGATGAAGCACCAATCTCCTACTTTGAGGGCCCTCATAGGGCTGCCAACTACGAGAGCCTGCAGTGCTTAAATTGGTTTTCTCACTTCTGTAGCAACCAAATGTAACTGTATTTATTTGGTACTGGTGTTGGTTTATTATTATGTGTACGGAGATACAGTGAAAAACTATGCATACCATCCAGTCAAATCATTCTATACATGAGTACAATCAAAGTACAACAGCTAGTGCAAAGAAAAAATACCAGTGCTGAATATAGTGTAACAGTATTACAGCATCTTAGTTACAGAGAAAGTGTAGATAACATTTGGCTACAGAGTACCTTGAGGATATCCTTAGGTTGTGAAAGATAAAAGCAAGTCCTTTACAACTATAATGTTTATTTATTGCTACTTACTCCGTCCAAGACAGCATTAAGTAAAAATAACTATGGAATAAAAATATCACTATCTGAAATCAGTTCAACGAATGGACGAGAATGGAGACAGCACAAGTTAATGAACATAGAGAACAGCATAAAAGTTCATTCTTTCACATTTACCTTGGGTGTAAACCGTGGACAAATTACAGTTCAAGATTATTATGAAGATCAGGGCCGGGAATTGAGTTTCTGTCAATTGGGATGAATGTAAATGATGTACTGCAACTAACCACAGTCAAAGATGAAATATTGTTGAGAGTTAGTTAATAAACTGGCTAACATCCATCACAAATGCTCATCTAATCCACAGACTCTTAAAAACCCCAGTTGCAAACATGCGCAGAATGTAAGTGGTGGATTTAATGGATTTTGCTTTGATGCCCTGCATATAAATCACAGCCTGCAAGCATGTCATTTAGGAGATTAGCTGACGTGGTGCTGGAGTTGCATTTAAAGGAGATCACTCTTATTAAAGTTTCTGATTATCTCTCAGTAATCCATTGATGATGCAAGTTCCTGACATTAATGAGTGTCACACTCTCTCTCACTCCCGGCTGAGCTTACAGAAGTGACCCACTGAACTTTTTCAATCCAGTGACATTTATGCTATCATCTTCCAACCCCCATTTTCTCCCCTTCCATCCTGAGAGCATCATTCTTGCAGCTTTGTAGTGCATGCAATCCTTTGGCAACTCACTTAAATATCATTCACTCTCACACTGCCCTTAAGCATCACCAGACTATACAACAGGAAGGGTCATTCCTATCTTAATAAGGTTGACATGTTTGACATCTTGATATAAGTTGGGAGAAGAATTATATTGTTTCTCGTTTGCATACCCCTTGACACTACAGAGTTAGGTAAATTATTCAAGCTTATTATTCATTCCTTTTCAGTGAAAGCAGCCAAAGAAATCAGGGGACATGGGAATGAGATAGGAGCATTCCAAAGATCAATTGTGATCTCATTGGTATAAGAGGTTAAATTTACAGAATGCTAATCCAGATACTCGGAGTAATACTTAAATGCACAAGTTCAAACCGTAACCTGACATCTGGGAAATTTGAATAATCAGTTATTTGAAAATATATCTGGTATAGGTGAGCATGGAATACTAGATTGACATAAAAACTAATCTGGTTCATCTTTGTCTTTCAAGGAAGGGATTCAGGTGCTCTGGACTGGGGATGAATAGTGAAGTGTCTTACACTTAGTTGTTCTTTGCATTAAAAAACCCCAATATGAATGAAAGAAAATGGACCAGGTAACATCAGATTTTTGCACATTATTTTGCAGCAAAAGTGATTCTCAATCGAGTCAACCAAAAGTTCTCCTTATATTTGTGGGCTGGTGTGTAAATTCGGAGAGCAGTCCCATAGACTTGTGAAACAAGAAACTGACATAGACATTATCTCATAATCAGTCCTTGAGCAAGTTCCCTTCTCTTTCCCAGAATGATGTCAAAGTGAAAAGCCAAAGCTGAAGTAAAAATCGTCAAACAAAGAAAGTAGGAAGTGGTGTTGAGCCGCTGCTGAGTTTGTGGTTTAAAGGTCTGAATATTCGAGGAAAGAGGAAAGGTTGAAAGAGACAAACAGTATTATTTTGTGTAAGGAACGAAGACCATAAGAGTAACAATAAAATAAATATGGATAAGAAAGATTACAATGGAGAGCTTGGCCCCCTGGAGAGCAAACGCACCTATGATCAAATGACCCACGATTCACCATTACATCAGTTCATGCTCTATAGCTCTGTTAGTAAATTTACACATACAACAGATCAGTGCTCACCGAATGGATTTCATAAAATTGTTTTGTTACACTTTTCACTTATCAGGCTTTTGGCATTTTGGCCTTCAACAGTCAGAGTATTGAGTATAGAAGTTGAGAAGTCAAGTTGCAGTTGTATAAGACGTTGGTGAGACCGCATATGCCCAGAGAATATTGTGTTCAGTTCTGGGCACCATGTTATAGGAAAGATATTGTCAAGTCTGAAGGGGTTCAGAAAAGATTTGCGAGGATGTTGCCAGGGCTAGAGGGTGTGAGCTATAGGGAGAGGTTGAGTAGGCTGGGTCTCTATCCCATGGTGCACAGGAGGATGAGAGGATATCTTATAGAGGTGTACAAAATCATGAGAGGAATAGATGCGCAGAGTCTCTCGTCCAGAGTAGAGGAATCGAGGATTAGAGGACATAGGTTCAAGGTGGAAAAGATTTAATAGGAATCCAAGGTGTAACCTTTTCACACAAAGGGTGGTGGGTGAATGGAACAAGCTGCCAGTGGAGGTAGTTGAGGCTGGAACTATCCCATTGTTTAAGGGACACTTAGAGGGGTACATGAACAGGACAGGTTTGGAGGGATATGGACCAAGCACAAGCAACTAGGATTAGTGTAGCTGGGACTTTGTTGGCTGGTGTCGGCAAGTTGGGCTTAGGGGCCTGTTTCCACACTATATAACTATAGACAACACTGTAAATCCAAAAACATTGAATATGTTTTCAGTAAGAATGGACATTGCAGGAAAATCACCATATATCTCTGATATTTACAACATACTGTATAGTAATTGATAACTCTACAGGAAATCATGCAGGATTTGTTTAGTTTAGCCCAGTGTAGTTTATGGTCACGTATACCGAGGTAGAGTGGAACGCTTTTGTTGCATGCTAACCAGTCAGTGGAAAGGCAATACATGATTACAATCGAGCCATTTACAGTGTATATATACACGATAAGGGAATAATGTTGAGTGCAAGGTAATCCCAGTAAAGTCTGATCAAAGATAGTCTGATGGTCACCAATGAAGTAGATAGTAGTTCAGGACTGCTCTCTAGTTGTGGGAGGATGATACAGTTGCCTGATAACAGCTGGGAGGAAACTGTCCCTGAATCTGGACGTGTGCGTTTTCACACTTCCATACCTTCTATTAAGAGTTAGAATAAGAATGTAAGAATAAGAATAAGAATACACTTCTATTGAAAGTTGTGTCGTATTTCCATTAGACCACTAATCAGGACCGATCATTCTGTTTGGGTTATAAGGCTGATCTTCTACAACAACAAATGTACAAACTTACAAACTGCTGATGTCACATCCTGACATAGAGACAGGGTTGTAACATTTCCAAGCACTCTACCCCCAAAATAGGTATAATTCCAGCAAGTCTTGTTATAGGACGAAGAGATGGGAAGTTGCTCCAGACTACAATGGATGTTTTTCTCCTTCAACAACTATTTATTATAATTTGTGCTGGAACCTAGAATATAAAGCATGAAACTACTCTAGCCCAACAAAAATAAGTCAGTATCTGGGCTGCCAGCATTCATTACTCAGCACTGTGCAAAATATTTGGTTTCCTGTCCAGAAAAGTTGGCAGAGGTAAAACGGGAAAAAAACACATTTGTCATAACTCACCATAGGAAGCACTGGGACACTACTTAAACATATAGAAAGCATAGTAGGAAGAGTCTCAGCAACCTAACATGCAAAAGGACTAAAGGTTGCTGAATTCCTACAGAATTTGAGTGTCAGAAACCACAAAAGATCAATGGTTTAATGCTATTCCTCAACCATGAGACTATAATTATAATACACCATACTGTGAACAATTTCAAAATCATGTATGTGATGATAACTATCATAAAATAAAATGGAATGAAGTACAGATGTGCCAATAAGCATGATACATCCTCACATCCTAACCGAGCACTGGGTTACATTCAACACTTCTCAGTTTCTGCATTATCTGGTGTACATTCCTGTTTTCTTTCTCTCCGGCATTCCAATCTAATATGATGCAATATGAAAGCTGGAAAGAGAGAGAGATGGGGGATGGACTAAATAATCACATGGATTGATATTCAATAATTGATTAAATAAATCATGAGAATGGAGTGCATTGATGAAAGCCTGTAACAAGTGATATAGATAGAAATACCATTTTCCAAGAATAAGTAGTACAAGTGTAAAACAATGCAGTCTGAGAATTGATTAAATGTATCTCAGAAGCAGAAGAGAAACACAATTTCCATTCACAACATGTACATAAAACAAGGGCCTATTCCTCCACTCCTCACGAAATTATGCAAATTGTTGATATATTCAACAGACACATGACGGAATAATTGTTTATAAGTTCCATTGTCAGGAGTCATTGAGGAAGATTAATGGGAAATATTGTGTGATGTATGTATATTATAGGTAGAAACAAAGCTGAAGCCACTTTCACTGAATTGACAAATTACAATCTGTGGTGTTTTGGACAAAAGGACCCAAACATTTCGAGAATAATCAGCTCTCATCTTGTAATGCTTCGCACCCAATTTCAAGGTACATTCACAAATTGATATCAGAACATACAGTGCCCTCCATAATGTTTGGGACAAAGACCCATCATTTATTTATTTGTCTCTGCACTCCTCAATTTGAGATTTGTAATAGAGAAAAAAAAATCACATGTGGTTAAAGTGCACACTGTCAGATTTTAATAAAGGCCATTTTTATATATTTTGGTTTCACCATGTAGAAATTACAACAGTGTTTATACATAGTACCCCCCATTTCAGGGCACCATAATGTTTGGGACATGTGGCTTCATAGGTGTTCGTAATTGCTCCGGTGTGTTTAATTGCCTCCTTAAAGCAGGTATAAGAGAGATCTCAGCACCTAGTCTTTCCTCCAGTCTTTCCATCACACTTGGAAACCTTTATTGCTGTTTATCAGCATGAGGACCAAAGTTGTGCCAGTGAAAGTCAAATAAACCATTATGAGACTGAGAAACAAGAATAAAACTGTTAGAGACATCAGCCAAAACTGCTGATGGTGTTTGGCACATGAATTCTGAGTAAAGATAGCACTGGTGCTTACTAATCACAAAAACGAATGCTTCAAAACCCATCCACAGCTGATGGCAGTTCAATTCTCTCTAAAGCAAACAAAGAAAAATCCCAAACACCTACCCGCAGATCAGCAACCCTCTTCAACAGTCAGGTTTTTTGTCAACGATAGCTGTCCATAGAAGACTTTCTGAACAGAAATACAGAGGCTGCGCCAAGTGCAATCTACATAAGCCACAAAAATAGGATTGCCAGCATACAGTTTGCCATAAGTACTTAAAAGAGCAAACAGTTCTGGGCCAGCCTCCAGAAGATGAAGCATAAGCTAATCAGAGTGATGGCAAGAGCAAAGTATGGAGGAGAGAAGGAACTGCCCAATATCCAAAGCATACCACCTCATCTGTGAAACACGGTGTGTGGAGGTGTTATGACCTGGGCATGTATGGCTGCTGAAGGTACTGGCTCACTTATTGTCATTGATGATACAAATGCTGATGGTAGTTGCATAATGAATTCTGAGTAGACACATCCTATCTGCTCAACTTCAAACAAATGCTTCAAAACTCATAGGCTGGCAGTTCATTCTACAGCAAGACAATGATCCCAAACATACTGCTAAAGCAACAACAAAAGAGTTTTTCAAAGATAAAAAGTGGTCAATTCTTGAGTGGCCAAGTCAATCACATAACCTGAACCCAATTGAGCATACCTTTTATATGCTGAAGAGAAAACTGTAGGGGGCCAGCCTCCAAAACAAGCATAAGCTAAAGACGGCTGCACTACACACTATAGGGGCAATAATGTGAGCACTGCAGCGGGTTAGCATATTGCAGTATTACTTCTGGGAATTAGAGGCAAATCCAGCCTAGATGGAAGGAATCTCAAAGTATCCCTTTTTTTTAGTTGTACGATCTTAAATTTATTATCAAGAGGTTTCCCAATTTTGTTATCTAATTTCCCTCCTGGGAAATGGCGCAATGGGCTAAGTGTTCGGCTGGCAACCTGAAGGTGGTCGGTTCGAATCCTGCTTGGAGTGTGTACTGTCGTTGTGTCCTTGGGCAAGACACTTCACCTACCTTTGCCTGGGACTAGAGACGGAAATTAGCTGCTGATTAGCTACAATCTCGCATATTTACATGCAAAATGTTAATTAATATGCATTGTCCCTATAAACAAAACATTATTTATTTATTATTATTTATATATGGGACCAATCTTTCATTTTGCAGACTATACATACAAATTTGGGTAAAATGACAAACATTTTAATACAACAATTGGTTCAAAGTGAAAATCTTATGTTTGCTGACATCAGTTTCTGTGTACAGACTAAGTAGAAGGGGATTTATCCCAAAAGTTTTTGAAGAAAACTTCAAAGCCAAGCTAATTCTGAACATCAGAATTTAAGGTAACCAAATAAACTCCAGACTGTGACACACCACCTGATCCATTTCATTCACTGGGCATAGGCACAATTCATAAAAAAAAACACCATATGCTCGAGAAAGAAAAACTGTTCGAAACTAACTTCAAAATACTCATTAACATTTATTTAAAAGTGCTCAAGCTACACTGGTTGGACACAAAACACAATTATACAATCACAGAATAATTCAATTCATGCCCAGATGCCAAGGGTATTTTGATTCTTTATGAAATATGTAAACATTGGCATGGAAATAAAACTAAAGGGCTAATAAAACTAGCAATGTAAAGCACAATCAATGTTTAGAAAAGTATTAGTTGGGCCTAAAAGCAGATCACCAGGAGTATGGACCTCAGGTGATTACCAAAGAAAAAGTCTGACATAACATTGTTAGCAAAGAAATAATTAAGTTTAAAGTTCAATTGTCAAGTTGGATTAAATGTGACATCAATCTCAAGGCAACTGTACTTCACCAATTCTTCCTGACGCATGCATTCTGATTCATAAAATCTCCAACAAGCATCATTAATTACTAGCCAAAAGCCCAATTTGATTATCCCCAATCACAGTGAAGTCCATAGTGGAGACACTGGTATCGCCGACTCATTATAGGACATTGCTTTTTCTTTTTTATTCTGGATTTTAAATTGTGTGTTGTGTTTTTTTAATATACAAGTTATTATGCTTTGATAAGTGATACACTAAGATTGTATATGTATTTTATGATGTTTTTTATATGCAATGTATTTTTATGTAATGTTGTCCCTTGTCTGGACCTTGAGTCCGAAAATATAGTTTATTATTATTAAATATACTACAGAATACAGTTTTATGCTCTGCACTAGAACCTAGAACAGTACATCACAGGAACAGACCCTTCAGTCCATAATGTCAGTGCTAAACATGATGCCAAATTAAACAAATCTAATCTGCCTACATGTGATCCATATTCCTTTATCAGGTCTCCTCTGATCTTCTGACACTGTAAACAAAATAATCCAGATTTCTCCAACCTCTCCTTATGGCTAATACCCTGTAATCCAGGCAGCATCCTGGCAAACCTTTTCTGCATCTTGGCCAAAGCCTTCACATCCTTCCTGTAATGGGGTAACCAGAACTACACACAATATTCAAATGCGTCTTAACCAAAGTCCTATAAAATACAAAATCAAACATAGAACCTAGAAAAGTAACGGAATAAGCCCCTTAGGTCCACAATGTCCATGCCAAACACAATGCAAGTTAAACTAATCTCCTCTGCCTGCACGTGATCCATATTCCTCCATTCCATACATATTCATGCACCCATCCAAAAACGTCTTAAATGCCGGTATTGTATCTGCCTCCCCCACCAGCCCTGGCAGCGACCACTCCCGGTGTAAATATTTGCCTCGCATATCTCCTTTAAATGTTTTCCCTCTCACCTTAAAGCTATGCCTATCTTTGACATTTCCATTCTGTGGAAAAAGTTTCTATCTATATCCCTCATAATTTTATATAAAAGAACAAAATTCCACGAGGTACAATCGTCTGTGTACGGTGGAAATGGAAATGTTTTTGGAAAGGTTAACTTTTCCCATCCTCCATCACTTTGTTGGACAGAGTATGTTAAATGGTCGCTGGGAAAGAGATAAATGGAAAAATGACAAAGGGAATGTGAGAATTTGTTTTGAGCCGATAAATAGCCAATAACATCTCTATTTTCTCGTAAATTTGACAGATTAAACCCTTCAAGCCACTTAGTCTGCAACATGCCATGAAACTTTCAAAATACATTGACAATTTATAGTCTGGAACTGCTAGAATGATGTCTCTCAAGTTTCTGTTACAAACTGGATCTGGTAAAATAGAGAGGGGCAGCTGTTTCTTGCTTGGACAATTATTTTTTATAGGCGAGTTTCAAGAGTCAAGAGCTTTTAATTGTCATATGTACCACAAACGGAAGAATGAAATTCTTACCGGCTGCAGCTGCCCATGAATGTAAAACCAACAAATAAATATGTAATAATTATGAAGACAATAAATTAATAATCAGTAATACTAGGTAACCATGATAGTGCCAAAACCAAAGTGGGTAGTGCAACTAAAACAAAGTCCATAGTGAATATGAGCAGGAAGGAACTGCAGATGTAGACACCCTTCCTTGGTCATCTGCTGCCAAGAGCGCTGATTTGTTCTGACCTTTTTCTACCTCCAGTTCCCCCCACCCACTCTACATTCAGTCTGAAGAAAGGTTCCGACCTGAAACGTCACCCATCCTTTTTCTCCAGATGTGCTGCCTGGCCCACTGAGTTACTCCAGCACGTTGTGCCTATCGTCCATAGTGAATATAGCTGCTGAGGTAGTGGTTAATGTTGTGCAGTGTTCAAGAACTTGTTGGTTGCTGGGAAGAAGCTGTCCTTCAACCTGCAGTTCACTATGTTCAGGCTCCTGTACCTTCTTCCAGATGATAGTTGCAGAATATGAGGTACATGACCTGGGTGGTGTGGGTCTTTGATGACAATAGCTGCCTTTTTAGGGTGGTTTATCTGTTGATCCTGTTGATAGTGGGGAGGTTGGTAACCTGATGGCAACATCTACCACTTCTACAGCCTCCTAGTACCCAGGCATTTGGGTTACAGAACCAGGGTATGATGAAGACAGGGAGATCAAAAAAGGGGAGAGAGATGTCAGAGACAGTCTGTGAATTTGGGGGCAGGGTGGAAGTTAGTGGTAAAGTTAATGAAATCAATGAGACCCTATACCTCCTCCCTCTCCTCCATCCAGGGACCCCAGCAGTTTTCCAGGTGAGAAAAACTTCGATTGGATGCAGGAAGATCTGCCCGATGTTGGGGAAACCAGGACAAGGGGTCACAGCTTAAGGATACAGGGGAAATCCTTTACAGCAGAGATGAGGAGAACTTTTTTCACAGAGAGTGGTGAATCTCTGAACTCTCTGCCACAGGGGTTGAGGCCAGTTCATTGGTGGAAGTTAGAGGGAGTTAGATGTGGCCCTTAATGGGAAGAGGGTCAGGAGGGATACTATACCTCAGCCATGATCCCGGTGCAGGCTCGAAGGGCCAGGGATACCCACCTAATTTCTATGTTTCTATGTTTCTATCTCCTGCATCCGGTGTTCCCAACAGAGAACATATCCCTGTATTTATTTTTTGCTCACTCCCGATATCATGTTATAATCATGCAAATAAGGAAGATATTCAACATCAACTGCCTCTGAGGTTCAGCTGCCCATAATGTAAATTGCCCAATTTCCTTCTCTACTAACAATAATTTTATATTTGAATTTGCAATAGACCACGAATTGGGCAGGTTTTGTTCTGTGACTCAAAAGGAAAAACTATGTTTATTGTATAATAGCATTCTCTTGAAACGTAAAGGCCTGGTCACATAACTGCTCAATGTACTTTCAGGTAATGGACAGCATGGGGATTTGGAGAGATGCTAGTACGACTTTCTCTCTCAGCAACCTTACACTGATTCTTTTTGAATCTTTGAATAATCAAGATGGAACTTGTTTCGGAACTCATGCATTCTACCAAATGAACACCACTCGCACAAATCAACATTTATGTGAACATTTGTGAAATGACAACACCTTGGCCAGCCTGACAGCAATAATGATGTCTTTAGTTTTTTTCCTTTAATGAAGTGGCAAGTTGATGGGATTTGGGACACATGGATCCTTGTCAATTCTGTGAGAAAGCTTTATGCTTTCACCAGATGATGTGTTGTTGCTGTGGAGAAAATGACGGTGCTTTGTCTCTCGAAAATGATGCAGTTGTCACTTGCTTGATGCATTTATAAATTATAGATTGGCTGATTTAACATATAAAGATCTCGCCATGTAATTGCTCAAAGCAGTTACAAGATATGGATGGTGATGGCAAGGCTAGCATTTGTTACTCATCCCTAATTACACTTGTAAAATTGGTGCCAAATCTTCTCGTTAAACTGCTTTGATGTGTCCGAATGCAAGTAGTCAAATTCTAACTCGTGCAGCAATAGTTAAAGTAGGATTCCTTGTGTCCTTTCTGTGCCTTGTCCTTATCAGCCAAGAGCAGGGTACATCTGACAGCTCTTTTTAAAAGATGGTAAGAAAAACAGCCTTTTTGAATATGCCAATTGGTATATTAAAAATCTGAGGTATTACTGAATCCTTGCACAATGTTTCAGCTGTCAGTGTGGTTGTATCTGACCGTCCCTTCAAATACTTCTACCGTACAACCAAATCCCAGAGAGCTGTGGGAACCTGAAAGGAATATGTAGCAACAGCAGCCATTTGCTGCAACCACAAATGATACAATAAGTGACAATCTGGGCAAAACTTTGGATAAAAACAGAATATCATTTTACAACATTCACATCTTCCACAAATTAGTGCCACATGCAACTAAATATCACTGTTCAAATCTGCACTTCTGTAACTTGATTTAACAATCCAACTTCATGAAATCAGACCAGTAGATTATGCTCATTTTCTTTGTATAAAGCACATGTGACAAGAGTGGAGCTTCTTATAGAAAGTGAGCTCATATTACTGGCCAGCAACACAGCCACCCATTGCTTTTTACTTCCCTTCACTACAAAATGTAACACAGAAAGTTACCCAATTCAACAGGTACCTTGAGGTCTCCCCATGTTAGGGTCATGATGCCCATTAGTGAAGAGCGTTTGAAGATAGAATTCATGCAAGCAGTGAAAATATTTACATTCATATTTTTAATTAAGAAGCAAATGGTTATTGGCAATTTACAAATCTATGCAACAGTGACATCTAATGGCAGGTCACTACAGTATAATTTTACCCCAATTTTTTTCTGCTTTAATATTTTGAACTATGTTAGACTGACATCAATGATAAGAGGAAAACTGGAGAATATTATGAAGGGTGAGAAAATAGAACACTTGGAAAATGTCAAATGGAATTAGACAAACGTTTATGTCCATTTATGAAAGGGGAATCATGTTTAGTAGTGACTGAAGAACACAGTTCCAGTGACGAGGATTGCACAGAGTTGGTTAGGTAAGTTTCCTTGGTGTTGGTAGGCAGGGCACTGTTCATGGATGTCCCTAAACAAATATGTCACAGTAGTTACCAACTTCACAAGGAAATGACTGAAGCTGTGCCTTCATTCAAGATCATCCAAGTGTTCCATCACCAGAAGACTTGGATGAACCATAAAGCCTGCAAACTACCGACGACCAGATCTTAGGTATTCAAGTCTACCAATTAAGGGTCATAGAGGAAATCATTTGGAAGTCATGTAAAAGGTATTTGCATGTTTGTACAGGTACAGAGATAGGAAAGGTTTAGACTCGGATACGGGCCAAATAGGGGCAGGCGGGACTAGACACCTTGATCGGCATGGACAAGTTGAGCCAAAGGACCTGTTTACATGCTGTAAAACTCTATGACTCAATTCCAGGTAGGACTTTCATAAGGCTATCAGACAAGCAAAGAGACACTTTTGGCCAAAACCGTAGGTTGAGATGGATGATCTGCAGTTGTGTCAGTGCTTGCGTGCCATAACCTCCTACCAGGTAAGAGCAAGGAAAGTTCATAGAGTTGCCATTCAATGTGGAAACAGGCCCTTCGGCCCATCTTGCCCACACCGACCAACATGTCCCATTGACATGAGTCTCACCTGTCTGCATTTGGCCCATATTATTCTAAACTTGTCCTATCCATGTACCTGTCATACGTTTCTTAAATGTTGCGATAGTACCTGACAGTACCTGACGCAACTACCTCCTCATTCCATACACCCACCACCCTTTGTGTAAAGGTTACTCCTCAGGTTCCTATTACATTTTCCCCCCCTCACTTTAAACCTATGCCTTCTGGTTCTCAATTCCCCTATTCTGGGCAAGAGACTCTGTGCGTCTACTCGATCATGATTTTGTACACTTCCACAAGATCACCCCTCATCCTCCTGCGCTTCAAGGAATAGAGCCTGCTCAACCTCTCCCTAGTCTATGAGAATGAAACATCGATCCTGGACAAGCTCAAAGCTTTGTGTCCTCTGCATCCATGTAGAACTTGTAGATTTCTTCAACTTTACTACTAATACCCACCCAGCCCTCAATTCACTTGGACTATCTGTGACATCTCACGCCTTTTTTGATCTCTCTGATTCCAGCACGGGACAGACTATTACTGCCATCAGCCACAAACCCACTGACTCCCACAGTTACCTTGGCTACACCTTCTCCATTTTACCTCTTGCAAAGATGCCATCCCTTACTCTCAATTTCTCCATCTCCACTGCATCTGCTCCCAAGACGAGGCTTTCACTCGAGGACATCCAAAATGGATTCCCCACTGCAGTTTGAGAAAAATCCGTTACTCATGTCTCCTGTGTCCCTCAGTTCTGCTCTCGCTTCCTCTACTTCAAGACATAACAAGGATAGGGATCCCTGGTCTTCACCCTGCATCTCACTACCATCTACATCCACATCATTCTCCGATATTTCTGCCATCTCCACTATGATCCGCACACCATTTTGTCCTCCCCACCCCCTTTTCTGCTTTCTGCAGAGACCACCCCTCAGCAACTCCTGATTCGCTCATCCCTTCCCACCCAACCTGCCCCCTCCCCAGGAGCTTTTCACTGAAACTGCAGGAGACGTAACACCTGTCCCTGCACCTCCGCTCTCACTTATACCCAGGGAACATAGCAGCACTTCCGCATGAGACAGAGGTTCACTTACACCTCTTCAAATTTTGTCTACTTCAATCGGCACTTCCAACATGGTCTCCTTTCAGCGACACCAAGCACAGGCTAGGTGATTATTTTTTTTGAACAGTTGCATTCTGTGCACCAAGGCCTGCTGGATCTCCCAGTTACTAACCATTTTAACTTTCGTTCACATTTCCCAACCCCTTGTCCTCCTCTATTGTCGGAGTGAGGCTACAAGCAAATTGGAGTAATAGCATCACATATTCCACTGATGTAGCATACAACGCAAGGTATGTATTACAACCTACTCTTAAGTAATATACCACCCCTGCCCCTCACCATTCGGTGCGCACCTGTTACTCCTACTATGTCCCACACACCCAGTCATTCCTTGTACATTCATCTTCCACCCCTTAAGTTTCTTACTTCCCTTTTATACCACCTCTCAACCCTGTCCCGGTCGCCTTCCAACTATATCCTTACCTCTGGTTTTACATTTCACTCCTCTCTTCTCTCCTTATCTGACACACTTCTGTCTCCTTTGTCACTGACTCAACCCATCTGTTAATCCAACCTTCCCTCACCTGTATCCACTTATCACTGGTGAGGCTTTGCCCTGCTCCCACCTTTTTTTCCCCAGTTTTCTCCCCCCTACTACAATCAGTCTGAAGAAGTGTCCCAACCCAAAACATTGCCGGTTCATTTTCTCCACAGTTTATTGCCTGACACTTTGAGATTCTCCAGCACTTTTTTTATGTTGCAAGTACAATGTTAAAGCAAATAGTAGAAACAAGGAACTGCAAATTCTGGATTACAAAAGAAAAGACGCAAAGTGCTGGAGTAATTCAGCATCCCTGGATAATATGGATAGATGATGTTTCGGGTCAGGACAACTCTTTAAAAGATAGACTTAAGAAAGTATTTCAAGGGAAAATTCGCACAGGAGTAAGAATGTCTTGCTACAATTATGCAGGACGTTTGTGAGGCCATGCCAGGAGCACTGTGTGCAATCTTGGTCTCCTTACCCAAGAAAAGCCATACTAATTGAGAAAATACACTGCGGTTCACCAAACTGTGGTGAGGCATTGCTGTGAGGAGAGAAAGGTTAGGTCAACTGGGTTTGTATTCACTGGAGTTCAGAAGAATTACAGAGGATCTAACTGAAACGTACAAAATTCTGACATGGTTACACAGACTAATAATGTAGGGAGGATGTTTCTCTTGGCTAGGTGTCTAGAATGAGGAGTCACAGTCACTGGACTCAGATTACAGGCCAAGAGATTTGGAGCTGCGTTAAAGAGAAATCTCTCCTTTCATTAGGTGTTGGACTTCTGACACAGAGCCAAGTCATCAAATGTATTTAAGGAGGAAATGGATAACATTCTTGACATAAAAGGAATCAAGGGGTATGGGGAGGGAATGAGAATATGGCATTAGTTTAATGATTAGACATTATGGTATTAAACAGTGGTGGTGGATGAAATGGCCAAATAGTTTACTCCCGGTCTTATTTTTCATGTTTTTGAATCTGAATATACATTCAATGACATCCATTGAAAAGGATAACCTTTCACCCAGAAACCCCAGGCTTCTAATTTGCGGAAAACTTCACTGGTTGAATTATGCAGACAGACCTAAAGAAGAATTAACTTCTAAGTAAAGTCTCACATTGGCAACAGTAAATGTTAAATTTTACAACAAACAGAGTACACATTCTTCTGAACCTCAGCAATCGTACAAACTTTCAATTAGTGATTGTTGTTTGCTACATCCCCAAACAGCGAACAGAAAAAATGGTGGACATAACTTCGGGTAACTTATAGGTACATGAGCAAACTCTTAACAGACTAACTTCATTTTGCTGTTCAAATTAATTGTTTTACAATAAAATAACTCATGACTAAAGAATTATTCATGACCAATGTGTACTATTGCCAGTGGATTATGGAAGCGAGGAGTAACTCCATTATACTTGCCTGAATCCAGTGCAGTACTATGTTGAGAATCTAAGATACTAATCAATGGTTTAATACTTAGCGACACAAGGAACTGCAGACGATGGAATCTTGTGCATAACCCAATACGCAGGAGCAACTCAGCAAGTATTTGTGAAGGGAATGAATAGACGGCGTTTCAGATCAGACCCTTCCTCAGACTGCAGATGACTGAAGAACTGGCCTGACCCAAAAGATTACCCATCCATTGCCTCCACAAATACTGCCAGACCCACCGAGTTACTCCAGCACTTAAGTCTTTCGTTTAATATTTATAGATACCTCTGGTGAAAAATGATAAGGATCACAACACCAATATACCAGGCAAGGAATGTAAATGAAACACCGTTTGCATAATAGGCTGTCACCTTGTAGAGTTCTTCCATAAAGTAAATATGCAAATGAAGGCCAATTGCTTTCTAGTGCCTTAAGGCAATTTATGCAAACAATTTTCTGACATAATCACTATATTTGCCTTTTATTTTGCACAAATAGTTCAATGCATTTATATTTTCTAACCTATTTAATCCTCCTTCAGAAGCTGCACATCTTTGCACTCTTTCTTCACTTTTCATATTTTTTCACTGAATCAAATTGTCCCCTCAAAACCCACTCTTGCACCCCAATGGTTGGTCACAGTACAGAAGGAACAGCCAATGCCAGAACCTAGAGTGTTGGTACAGCTTTGAGCTTTTTAGTCGATTCGTTGATTTGTTGTTTGGCATTGTTTAAGCAAGTGCCATTCGCCTCAAATTTTTCTCAACCTTATTTTTCACCATAACATAAGAAATGGGAGCAAGAAAAAGGCCGGATGACTCCTCAAATGTGCTCCCTTTCAAGAAAATCATGGCAGATCTGATCTCAACCTCAGTAGTTTTATCAATGCCCCCGTTGATGAAAAATGCACATCTCTCAGCCTTGAACGTATTCAGTCATCCAGCTTCCCCATATGTTTGGGCTGAATAATGCCAATGATTCATGGCTTAGAGAGGAGAGATTCCTCCTCATCTCTGTCTTAAATGGCCAAACCATTCTATAACAGTGCCCTTATTTCTAGATCACATCATGGAGAAAACATGCCCTCAGCACTTGCCCTATCAAGCCCATTCAGAATCTTATCTGCTTCTGATGAACACCTCTCGTTTTCCTAAACTTGAATGTTTCCTAACCCGATTCCACGCAAGCTTTCTTGATAAATCTAACCTTCATCTCACGTATCAACCCAGTGAATCTCCTCAGGAATGCGTTAATTCAGAAGATTATACGTTTGGTTGCTTCTCAACTTGTGTTCAGTCACTACCACTATAACTGACCCATCCATCATAAGATTCTAACCTGTTCTGGCAGTCTCTCCAGATCTGATTGTTCCCTTTAGGCTGATTCATTTACAAGTCAGACCACTTTGTGCGAAGCTCCTGAATGTGAGCAATTAATTAAAGTAAGAAGGGATATGTAAGCATTTATCCAGAACCTTTTGCAATCTAAGGAGGGGGTTTGAAGTAACAGATGATTAAATACTTGTGAAGTGTGGTCACTGTTGTCATGTACAAAATGCAGCAGGGAATTACAACACAGTAAGATGCCAGAAACAATGGTAAAATAAATGACCGCGTAACTGATTTTGATGATGTTGATTGATGGTTAAATACTGGCTGCACACCTAACATCTTCAAATCCGTGTACGACATCTGATAAAAAGTGCAAATGAGAAACAGCAGGAGGCCCAAACATAAAATAATCCCATTAACTCATTGCAATAAGAAATGGCCTGTCAGAACATCTCTGGCATGATTCCGCCCCACTCTTCAGCTTATTTCCAATAGTGTAATTATAAACTTCTGCTAAACTTCAACCACCACTTACTGATACAGATCACAGGATTATATTAACTTAAATAGTCCAATGAAATGCTAGTGTCCAGGGCGGCCCCCACTGATTGCATTTCCCCATCATTACTGTCAGTAATGTTGGGATTTCCAAACGTAAAAGTTGCAAATCACCAAGTACTGGTTTAAATTAGCAGGCTAGGCAGCATCTGTGAATGGAATAAGCCACAAGGAACTGCAAATGCTGGAATCTTGAGCAACAGACTGGAGGAATGCTGAATTCCTCCAACACTTTGTTTTGCTCAAGATTTGAGCATTTACAGTTCCTTGTGTGTTCATGAAAGTCCCAAAACTAATATTAGCTCTTTGCAGTTATTTTTCCACATGCTCAAAACCTACGTAGTTCCTCATTGAATGGGTATGGGAGTGTGAAACTGGGGAAATACACCATCAGTTTGAGCATCTTGCGCTTCTGAATTTGTCACTGGAATAGCTTCATCCATCTATAATATCGTGTCAGCTTGATGGTTTTAACCTCCTCCTTGCTGTTTTCTGTCTTCCATATCATTTTGTCTATGTTCCCGCTCTCTAACTGCTTTGACCAGATGGCCCTATTTATAGCTTATCCCCAGTTTTACTCCAGATACCACTCACCGCCCTCCAGCAGACTAATAATCGTTTCTAACCTCTTTCCAGCATTTCCTATTTTTATTATTATTTTAACTTCAAACGCATGGCAATGGCTGAGTCCTAAATTGAATAATTGCTCATTTTTCTTTAATTGCTTGGGTTTCTTTGAAATCAGAATTGTACATTGGCAAGCAAGTTTAATTTGCTTTGATAGATGATGTAACTGGGTGCATCAGGCACATTGGGAGGACTAAATAGTAACTTGGGTAGAACATGGACACACTTTAGTAAATTATGCTGGAGTTATCAATGAGCAATCCATTTTTCAGAACACAGTGGCCTAAAATCTGCGACAAGTTGCTCACTGCTGATGTAACAGGAATTTTGTCTTTGTGCTTCAGTAATTTCCCTTTTTTTCAAGTATGTATTTTATTATTCTCACTAGTACATCTTATCATCCACATTCCAATTATGGCTGTTTACGTATAGGGATAAGTTCTGACTAATACAGGGCAAATGACGTTATGCCATCTTCATGTCACTTGCATCATTCACAACTGCCTACGTGGAGTTTGATGCCTTAAGGGCCTGTCCTACTTGGGCGACCTAATCCGCGAGTCTAGAAGACTGTCTTCGACCTTCAAGCTCGAGGGCACTCTCCTCGAAAGTCTCGAGCTGGATCGACCGGTCGCGTTGAAACCGCAAGCTGCATTGACCAAACCGCGAGCTGCATCTACTGACCGACTGCGCGCGCACACACGCGCGCACACACACACACACACACGCACACACACACACACACACACACACACACATCGCGAAGGTGGGGGCCAGGGAAAGCGGAGTAGCGCGGTCTGCGCGATGAAGAAGAAGGTTAACGGCTGCCACAGTGTATGGTAAGCCCTTTAGAGAGCGCGGGGGGAGAGAAGAGGGGAGAAGGAGAGAGAAGGGGGAGAGAAGGGGGAGAGAGGGGGGAGAAGGAGTGGAGACACTTTTTAGAAGTATAATAAAGTTTAGTGGGCATATATTTAGTGGACAAGCTTTTCCCTTTGAGAATAGGGAAGATTCAAACAAGAGGACATGACTTCAGAATTAAGGGACAGAAGTTTAGGGGTAATATGAGGGGGAACTTCTTTACGCAGAGAGTGGTGGCGGTGTGGAATGAGCTCCCAGTGGAAGTGGTGGAGGCAGGTTCATTAGTATCATTTAAAAATAAATTGGATAGGCATATGGATGAGAAGGGAATGGAGGGTTATGGTACGAATGCAGGCAGGTGGGACTAAGGGGAAAAAATTTGTTCGGCATGGACTTGTAGGGCCGAGATGGCATGTTTCCGTGCTGTAATTGTTATATGGTTATATGGTTATTACCTACTGGTAGGTTTTCCTATGAAACTCCAATGAGCCAATCAAAATGTCTGGTCAGCGAAGGAGATTGCCTACGGCTGCCCTCGACTGCCTGTAACTACATAGCGACCTCACTCCATTACTAGTTAAAAAGTCCCATGCCGACCAAATTTTACTCGCGGAAAATTTTTCAATATGCTGAAACATTTTCCGCGACGTACCTGAGGCCAAGAGTATTTGGGAACTTCCCTCGAGCATGAAGGAGAGTTACAGTGACCTCATAGGACCTCCTAGGACCTCAAGTCGACAATGCTGTGAGGTTGAGTCGAGGGCAAACTCTTCTAAACTCGCAGATTAGGTCGCCCAAGTGGGACAGGCCCTTTAAACTGTTGTGCTGTTTGTGGAAAAAAGATACTCAGTATCTTTAGAGAGGGATTTAAATCAATAGAGCTTAAGGAATATCAATATATTTTGTAAGTATGACATGTCCTGAGGGAACTTAGATATAGAAAAGACATAGAAAAATAGGTGCAGGAGGAGGCCATTCGGCCCTTCGAGCCAACACCGCCATTCATTGTGATCATGGCTGATCGTCCCCAATATAGACATAGAACTTGGTGGTGACTATATTTGCCTGCTCTTCATAACTTTCTAGCTGGTAGTTGTGAGTTTGTGAGTTGCCAAGAAAGAAGTTTAAGTGAGTTTCTTAGCTACACATTGTAAATTGTACAGACTGTGACCACGGTGTGCCAAAGGTGAAGGGGGTTAATATTTAGGATGATGTGAGAAGGTGCCAAAATAAACAGACTGCTGTGTCCTGGGTAGCATCGAGCTTCTTGAAAGTTGCTGGAGTAACAAACATTGAAATAGTTATTGGACTGGTAACAACTCAGGAGGATACCTTCCAGCTTTTCAAATCTAAGCCGACTTTCCACAATAACAGTCCAGCAGGTCACCGTAGACTAGCAATATTTTGTTCTTTCCAATACTATTCCCTTTTGAATTCTGTCTCCGCTACCCAGTCTGGCAACACACTTCAGTTGCTAACTACTCGATGGAAAAACAAGTTATTAATCACATCACCTCTGGTTCTTTTGCCAGTCACCTTAAATCTATCTCTTTTCCTCCAATTCTTGAACGTTTGTCAAAGGCAACGGTTTCTTTTTTCAAAAATTAGAACAACTACTGAAGGAACTTAGGGGATCAGGGAGCATCTATGGAGGGAAAAGGACTGTTGATATTTTGGATCAACACCCTCCATCTGAACTGCTAGATTTTCCCCGAATGTAGGACACTCCAAGTCTGATCTTGTTTTGTAGCTACTGCATTTACCTACCCAGTCCAATAATGTTTCAGTAAATTGAGGACCCCAGTTTGGATGAAGGGTCTCACCCAGTGTTTCCACTTTGAAGGAAATTACCCGAAATTCGGGAAATTCTTGTTGTCTTCGGGTAATTTTAGGGAAATTGAATAATTTCGGGAAATCTCCGCATCCGGCCCGCGAAGGGGTGTAAAGGTAATACACACAGCACTGCCGGTTTGGTGAGGGATGGAGAGAGGGAGAGAGGGAGAGTAGTGACAGAGGGAGGGAGGGAGGGAGAGAGAGGGAGGGAGAGAGGGAGGGAGGGAGGGAGGGAGGGAGAGGAGGAGGGAGGGAGGGAGAGAGGGAGGGAGGGAGGGAGGGAGAGGGAGGGAGGGAGAGAAGAGGGAGGGAGAGAGGGAGGGAGAGAGGGAGAGAGAGGGAGGGAGGGAGGGAGGGAGGGAGGGAGAGAGGGAGGGAGGGAGGGAGGGAGAGGAGGGAGGGAGAGAGGGAGGGAGGGAGGGAGAGGGAGGGAGGGAGGGAGAGAGGGCAGGGAAGGAGAGAGGGGGGGGAGAGAGAGAGAGGGAGAGGGAGAGGGGGAGGGAGGGAGGGAGGGGGGGAGGGAGGGAGGGAGGGGGGAGGGAGGGAGGGAGGGAGGGATAGATAGGGAGGGAGGAGCAGAGACTGAGACACATGAGAGCAGGATGAAAAAACGAAGACAACGAAAGCTGTTGGAGGCAACGAGACCTGCCTTCCATAACACGGTACGTGAGTAACAGAAGCAGGCAGATACAGTGTAGTTACATAGATCTGTTTTGCCTCGTTCTTCTTTGTGTTGTTAACGTGTGCCCGCCAAAAAAAACAACAAATAGCACGCAGGAAGCATTTTTGAAAATTTCGGGAAATACCATCAAATTGCAGGAAATTTGGGATTCTATTTAAGGATTTTGTTTTGAGGTGTGGAAGCACTGGTCTCAGCTATGGTAGAGGGGAAGCTACCATCCATGACTCATAGACTGCAATTACATTCAGGGTCAAACAATAACATGGATAAAACAACAACTATGTGCACTTCAGCTTCTGAGCTTCAGCTTATCGAACACACAGGGTTTGTTTAAAATTTACTGCATCCTAACAGAAGGAGATCAGCTGGATTTAGGATTGATTCATCTTCCACAGCAGCTGGTAGCTAGTGGTCACCACAGAATCAGTAAACAGCAGAACTGTTTCCCATGATCCAGGCACTGAACGCACACACAGACCACACTATGGAACCTGGCTCTGACCACAATATTCCCTGGATATCAATGTAGCCTGAAGAAGGGTCTCAACCCGAAACGTCACCTAACTCCTTTTTCTCCAGATATGCTGCCTGACATGCTGAGTAACACAAGCTTTCTGTGTCTATTATCAATGTAGCTGTTACTTTAACCACAGCATAAAAGGAAGATGTATTTTTGGGATATTTGTTAAGTATAAACATAATAAATAACAAAAAGAAACACCCATTCTGGCCCCAGCACCAGAGAAGCTCAAACTGAAGAACACATCTTTAATAACAAATATTTCAGGGGGCCAACATAGAAATGGATCTATGTCAAGTGCTGGTTATGAATCTGTGCTTGGTTAAATTTCCTTGAGGCTGGCAGAAATATAAATATATTGTCAATCTTCCAGAAATCATGTCATTAGCCTTCACCTCAATTTTTCATTCTGGGGCTATAAATGCTGCTAGCGAGGCCATATTTTATTTTCTTTCCCAAGATCTTTTGAAAGGTTGAGGGCTTGACTGCAGTCTCCATGCTGGAAATACTCCCATGACACTCGTTAAATTAAAATTATTCAGTTCAGACGTGGCAACTATCAAGCAAGACCAATATTCTTGAATCTGCTCCCCATGGTTTACTAAGTGGTTACAGGATTGGGAGCCGTGGCAGTGTACTCTGTTATTAGTGGCCATGCTAGATGCTTAAGATGGTGGATGGACAACTGATTAAACATTTTGTCCTGCATCGTGTCATATTTCTTGAATTCTGTTGCAGCTATTCCATCCAGGAGTGTGAAAAATATTCCATCGCTCATTTGGCTCATCTTGGAAGACACGAAGAGCCTTTGGGGAGTTTCAAGCTCAGCTGTTTAGCAAAGTATATCGAGCCTCTGATCAGCTCCACTACTTTTGGCATTTATGTTCAGTTGAATTACTGGTTAATGTCAACTGCCAGAACATTGATGGTGATGATTCCCAGATAGCCACTGACACCCGAATTTGTTGATTACTCACTCATTAAAGAAGAAATTAAAAGTTTGTAAAATGAAAAAAGGTTTTGTTGGATATTTTATTTCTTCCCTCTTATTGAAATGTATTTTAGAAATAATATTACTAAATTTGTATTTCTGACCAGATCTTTAGCTCAACAGGTTTTTTGGCAGACATGTTATTCACTGAATTGCAATTGAGTTCTGTTGATGAAAGGCACATTGCTTTCAGAAAGATAGAACTGCCATATGGCTCGGGTCATCAAAGGGAAGTACACAAATGTTTCAAAGGCAATATCATAAGAATAGTTGCTAGATTCATTTCAAGTTTTAAAAATAATCCCCGCTTAAATCGCAATGTCTAGATTCTGAGTTTGAGACACCAATGTGCCATTCTGGATCATGCTCCACAGAAAATGTCACACTGTGAGGCTGCAGATACTTATGGCAGCTATGCAAAGTTTTAAAAATGCAACGGAATCACTGAGGCCAAACACAAAAATAAACTGAAATGAGATGGAAATGTACAATAGAACAATTCAACAGAGCAATTAGGTCAGATGGACTAATGCAAGATAATATTTTGAAATCTATACCAATATGGTTAAACACGCTTCTTTCACGACTACTCCAGAGAAGTGGTCCTTATCATTAAACTAAGTGTCCTGCTCTTAAATGTACAAAATATAACTTCCTGTTTTCATTTTAAATCTATGGTTTAAAAGAAAAACTTTTGTATAATAACACTGAAGTATAATAATTCATGCCTGCAGTACATAATTACACCATACAGGTAACCATTGTGGACACAACCCTCCCGATCACTAAAGCAGAATTTTTTCACCACCATTTCAGGAATTGTTTTTAGAATCACAATAAATTGATGGGGCATTTTAATTTCTTCTCATGCGCCTCCTGGTTATTTTAACATCGAAATCAGTGCCTGCCTCAATCCTGCCATTGTTAACATGCTTTCAGGTAACCCAAACCAAAAAGTGTTTCAAACAGATCACACTACAATTCCTGCCAGCTGCTACTCAATTGAATGAAATGCATTCAAACATTTTTCTCAGTCTTTGTAAATTATATCCAACAAAGGGGAAAAGCAGCGTTTTCTGTAAAGTGCCTGGCTACCTGAACGAAGTCCAACCTGATCCTAGAGCATGAATGAATGGAATAGCAGGACTAGGTTATCTGATCCTTCCAACCTGTTCACCGTTCGTCAGATCATTGATGATCTTCCCTCCAGCACCGTTTTCTTGTTCGTTCCCATTACCTTTGATTCCTCCAATAACAAGATTGATCACTATATGTTCTAAATGGTCTACACCTCAAAGTACCCAGACCATATTGGCACGATGGCTCAGCAGCACGGTAGCGCAGCAGTACAGCAGCTGCCTCACAGTGGCAGTGTCCTGACCTTGGGTAATGTCTGTGTGGAGTTTGCACGTTCTCCCCATGACCGCTTTGGTTTCCTCCAGGTGCTCTTGTTTCCTCCCACATCTGAAAGACGCGCAGGTTTGTAGGTTATTGCCGTAGGATGTTGTGGGATAACTAGCGTGAATGGGCGATCAATGGTCAGCGTGGACTCGAAGGGCCTCTTTCCATGCTGTGTTTCTAAAACTAAACCAAACCATATCCTTGACTACTGCTATATAACCATCAGAGCTGAATCCTTGTCAATCCTTGAACACACTTTGGAAAATCTGACTAGTTGGCTGTGATGCTACTCGCTGCTTACAAGCAGAAAGTGAAGAGGGAGGATCTGGTACAGAAAGTCATACAGTGTTGGTCTGAGGAAACAGATGCGATCCTGTGCAACAGCTTTGAGTTGGTGGACAGGTCCATATTCAAGGACTCTGCAGCCAACCTAAATAAACTGCTGTCACAGACTTCATCAGTATGTGGAGGAATGCGTACCAAAGAAGACTACATAAGTGTATCCCAAAAACCATGGCTGATCGGGGAGGTCCGCACCCAAGTAAAGTCATGTGTCTGCAGCATTAAAAACAATCAATTGTGAGCAGTACATGAAAGCTATTGATAACATTTGCAAAGCCATTAAGCTTGCCTTGAGGGAATTCCAGTCCAAGCTGCAGTCCCAAGGTAACAGGGACACCTGTAAACTCTGGCAAAGTTTGTCTGCTATAATGGGCCACACAGTGAAGTCACTCAGTATTGCTGGCATTGTGACTTTTCCTGATGAGCTCAATGCATTCAATGCTTGCTTTGAACAGATGGTCAGTGGAAGGATGTCATCCACCCTGTTAGCCCCAGTTGTACCACAGTCACTAAAGCAGATCTAAGACAGGCCTATCTGAGAGTGAATCTGCAGAAAGCAACTGGCTCAGATGAAGTCTCCAGCATCTGTGTCCTCAGAACCTCAGCATGGACCAACTGGCAGAGGTGTACACAGACACCTTTAACCTTCATTCAGGAGGCCACTATCATCCCGGTGCCAAAGAAAAGCAAGAGAGTGCGCCTTAATGACAACAGTTCAATAGTTCTGACATCCACCACCATGAAGTGCTTTGAGAGGTTGGTCTTTGTATTTATACAGTATATGATCTGTTTGAATGGCCTGCAAAACAAATCTTTTCACTGTACCTCAGCATAGTGACAATCCTTCTCTCCAGAGATGCTGCCTGTCCTGCTGAGTTACTCCAACATTTTGTGTCTATCCTCTGTTTAAACCAGCATCTGCAGTTCCTTCCTGCACTAGAAATTGCAGAGCGTTGCGCATGTCCAATACAGTCTGCCCACCATTGCCTTCATCTAACTTCATGCTACTCCGAGAATGCAGCCGAAAAAATCAACAACCTTTTTCACCCGGTCATTCCCTCTTCTCTCTCTAGTCAGGCATAAGATACAAAAGCTTGAAAACATGATCCAAGAGACTCAGGAACAGTTTCTTCACCTCTGTTATCATACTACTCAATGATCCTCCCATAATGTAAGGGATAGTCCCAATCTTCCAACCTATCGTCATTATGGATGCCGGACATTTTCTATGTAGCTGTATCGCTACAAAGATGTAAATATCAAAATACTTAAATATGTAATCACAATGCACAACTGTAACTTTAAAAAAATACTGAGTGCCAATTAGGTTGGAGATGCATTTATTTGCTTCCTTTCCAGGTAGATTCACATTCGGTAAAATCTCTTCAAACCCTAAGAATATGAAATCTTTACTTTCATATTTCTGCACTTTAAATCAGTTGTTTTCATATTCCTTGGTATGAGGGGCCTCCACAACCACATATTTGGTCAGCCCTGATATAACTCAAAGGATTAGCAACCAAAACGAACTGAGGAATTTAAAAACGGCATCTGTTTTATTTGTAATTGGCATCTAGCAATAAATCATTGAGATGGCGTATTCAGAACAAATTGGGTGAGACAATGCTCACCATACTGGGTAGCTTTTTGGAAAGAGGGCTTCAAAATTCCAATTTAAAATCCACATGATTTAACAATTCTCTGGGCTTGAAAGAATAATAGAACTGTGATCACCTCGAGCCAAAACACCTCCATTACCCAGTCCTACACTTAATACATCGTCCAACACAGTGATTAAGAGCAAATGTCTTGTTTCATAGTTATTATACCTTCAAATCTATTGGGGAGACACTGGCAGTTTATGGTTAAGGAATGATATTAATGTTGTTTGGGAATTATATCTATTAATCTAACTAATGCCAGAATGCAAATGTAGGAAGGGGAGCAGTGACTCATTTTCCTTCTTCTCCTTGATGCTATAATTCAAGTTGAACATTGATATTAAAAAATGGCTAAGGGATAGAAGGAAGTGGAGAAGCTATTGTTACAGAGGACACATGGGAGCAATACTGAGGCATTCCTTGTACTCAAACAGAAATCAAGAAGGAATATTATAATTTGTGTAGTCATATTGGCAAAGAAACAATTCACATACAAAGTTTGTCCTTTCTTCTGACCAACTTTCTGTAAATTTACAACAGCAGTAGTTTAAAACAAAAAATCTTTCAGTTATTATTTAACACTTAATATAACATCCAGTATCACTTACTTTCCGAAGATTGAGTGCTTTTTGTCCAGGTAGGCACATGAGCGAAATGTAATAAAGCTGATAAAACAGAAGAGACAATTGTAAATATCTGCTTTTGAGCATTGGCTACTCATAACGGTTGTTCAGGTATTGAATTGCAGAGCTACTTTTATTAGGCCTTAAATAGCGAAACAGTCTTGCATGTGCGAAACAAACTACTCGATTAACTTATTCCGAGCAGGACCCTTCTTCAGACTGATCAGTCTGAGAAAGGCGCCCAGACACGAAGTGGAATCTGTCCATTTCTCTCCACAGATGCGGGCTGACCTACTAGGTTTCTCCAGCAGTTTGCTTTTTGCTCAAGATTCCTGCATCAATAGCCAGTGTCTCCTTTGTCAGAGCCAGAAAGCTAAAATTAAATCAAAAGGACAACTCAAATGGAAAATTAAAAAATGCAAATTTTAATAGGTAGTAAATGGACATTTCATTAACGTCATCATTAGTGGATATTTAATTAGATTTCCATTTATTATATTGTAAGAAATTGGCGAATTTTATTTTAGTTTTTATTTCTATTTATTTTATTGTAAGAAATTGGTGAAAAATGCATTCCAACCAATCCAAAAATGCCGCTTCAAAGTTCTGGGTGCTGATATCGTGGAAGACCTGTCTTGGGCCAAGCACATGGATGTAATCATGAAGAAGGCGCGTCAAAGCTCTACTTCCTTAAAGTACTCAGAGATCGGGCATGTCATCAAATACTCTAGCAAAACGTTCCAGGTGCACTGTAGAAAGTATCCTGACTAGCTGCATCATGACCTGGTACTGCAATTCCAATGCACAGGACTCAAGAGACTGCTAAGATTGGTAGCCTTCACTATCGAAAGCACCTGCACAAGCACTGCTTCAAACAGATGGAATCTATCATCAAGGAACCATGTAATCCAGGCCATGCCCTCTTCTCACTGCTATTGTCTGGCGGGAGGAACAAAGGCCTGAATTCCCACACCACCCGGTTTACGAACACCTACTTTTCTACAACCATTATTTTCTTGCACTAACCTGCACAAGCCTAATCCTACCTCAGTAATTTAACACCACATATCACGTTTTGCACTTCCTTTGCCTTCTTTCTATTGTGTTTTGCACTAATGTCTCGTACTTTTGCAGTCTTTTTCATTGTACACGTACGTCACTATACTTGTGCATTTGACAATATATTTGACTTGGCTTAAAAAGCATATCCCTAAAATGTGGATGTTTAACATAAAATGTAATAGCTTGATAATGATTTCTAATTTGGCTCTTTTAAGGACGATGTGGGGCTCATGCAATGAAGTCACTTCTAAGTTGATTGAATAAAGTATTGGAAAAAGATAATGAAATACATTTCTCAGCATCAGGAGTATCCATAGTTAATTGTTGTGATACAATTACGAGTGATGGCTGTTACCAAATATTTCAGTTTATATCCAATGTTATTATAACCAAAATATAACCAAAACATTTCCATTTAATTATATCCAATGCTCATTTAAAAAAAAGTAAGAAGGGAATTAATAACAATCCAGTCTGACTGTGCATATATCATATATCAAGATAATGTTATTTGTCACTTATTTTTATCCCCCTTTTCACTCTCTCTCTCTCCCCTTGCATCCCAATTTCTTTGCTAAGAAAAGAGCTCTGATCTACTCCGTTCTTTTCTAAAACTATCTAAAACTGCCCATCTGATCAAAAACTTTTAAATGATTTGCACCCTCAGGAAATGCTGGATGGCAGAAGGCAAAGAGCTGCAATAAAAGGTGCTTTTTCAGGTTGGTTGCCAGTGACTAGTGGAGTTCCGCAAGGGTTGGTGCTGGGGCCACTTCTCTTCACGTTGCATATTAATGATTTGGATAAGGGGTTTGAAGGCTTTGTGACCACGCTTGCAGATGATGCTAACATAGGTGGAGGGGCAGGCAGTGTAGAGAAAGCTAGGTCTCTGCAGAAGGACTTGGACAGGTTAGGAGAGTGGGCAGAGAAGGGGCAGATGAAATTCAGTGGAGCAAAGTGCGGAGACATGCATTTTGGTAATAAGAATAAAGGCGTAGATTATTTTCTAAATGGAGAGAGACTCCAGATATTGGAGGTGCAAAGGGACTCCCAAAAAGTTAATTTGCAAGTATAATTGGTAGTAAGGAAGGCAAATTCAATGCCAGCATTTATATCACGAGGACTGGAATACAAAAACAGAGATGTAATGCTGAGGCTCTATAAGACGCTGGTCAGGCCACATGTGCGAGTACTGGGAGGAAAATTGGGCCACATATCTGAGGAAGGATGTGCAGGCTCTGGAGAGGGTCCAGAGAAGGTTTACAAGAATGATTCCAGGAATGAGTGGGTTAGCCTATGATGAGCGCTTGACAGCACTGTCCTCTACTCGCTAGAGTTTAGAAGGTTGAGAGGGGACCTCACTGAAACTTACAGAATAATGAAAGGCATAGATAGAGTGGGTAGAAAGGACGTTTCCACTGTTGGGAAAGTCTAGGACCAGAGGTCATAGCCTCAGAATTAAAGGGCACTCTTTTAGAAAGGAGGTGAGGAGGAACTTCTTTAGTCAGAGGGTAGTTAATCTGTGAAACTCATTGCCACAGAGGGTTGTGGAAGCCAAGTCAGTGGATATTTTTAAGGCAGAGATAGACAAATTCTTCATTAGAACGGGTGTCAAGGGGTATGGGGAGTAGGCAGGAAAATGGGATTAGGAGGCAGAGTTCAGCCATGATTGAATGCCGGAGTAGACTCGATGGGTCGAATGGCCTAATTCTACTCCTATAACTTGTGAAATGAAGTTATGCGAGAATTTGTTTTATCCTGGATACAGTACTCAAAGCAGAGAATTGAAATTCTGAATAATGGGAGTGATTTCTTCTACAAACAAGTATCTTTTCCCTTTAGAGTGAAAGTCAAAAATCCTTTAAATACATTTTCGGGAAGAGTATTTTACAAGCGTGCTAAGTTCAGTAAACCTAATACAGAACATAATGTAACTATCTTATTTTTATTACAGGTTTGGAGGGAAGAAAGTCACTTACAATTGCGATTTATTGGTGTTGGGTCCTGAATTGGCCATACTGAGGATGCCTCGACCAGTGTGCGAGAGATTGGGTTTGAACTCATCCTTGAAAGGTTTCCCCCAGTATGACTCTCCACCTGAAAGCATATGAGCGACAACCATTAAAATGAAGTACATCCATATATCTGCTGTCCAGTCAGAGAATTGATGGGAATTTCTATAGAGATAATTGCAAGCGAGTGAAGCATCTCACTACTTTGTATAATTGTTCCTAAATTCATGTGACTGGTAGGTTGTGGATTTTCTCATTATTTTTTGAACACAGAAACTGAAGCAACCTATGGCATCCCAGAACAAAAAAAAACATTCATGAGTTTTTGAACTTTTAAATGTGTCCTTTTTCTGAATGTACAATTCGAAAACATTCAAATTTCATGATTCTTTGCAAGCAAATGATTGATTTTGCACGCGCCAATGTAATGTAACAATGATAATCGCAAACACAACCTTGTAAAAGATTCTCCTTTCAGTGTCAAAGTGGCTGCAGATTTCAAATAGAACACTTGAAACATAGAAATATAGAAACATAGAAAATAGGTGCAGGAGTAGGCCATTCGGCCCTTCGAGCCTGCACCGCCATTCAATATGATCATGGCTGATCATCCAACTCAGTATCCTGTACCTGCCTTCTCTCCATACCCCCTGATCCCTTTAGCCACAAGGACCACATCTAACTCCCTCTTAAATATAGCAAATGAACTGGCCTCAACTACCTTCTGCGGGAGAGAATTCTAGAGATTCCCAACTCTCTGTGTGAAAAAAGATTTCCCCCTTATCCTTAAACTGTGACCTTGTTCTGGATATTGAATATTGCTTTCTTTATGTTCTTACACTCACAAGAATGATTTATAATACATTTGCTTCTCTTCAGTTGTGGGATCAAATCAGCAAAATAAAATGAGGAAAATGGAGAGTTAGTGTGCAGAATTCTCAGGTAAGATTCACTGGTTGCTGCAAAGGATTCCTAATGTATTGCTGCCATGTAGCTGTTTCAACTGCAAAATGTTTGGTAACTGTCTGTAAAGTCAGTATTGTAAAGTCAATCTAACTGGTCAGATCTAAAAATATTTTTTGAAAATTATTTACTTCAATGTTATTAATGTTTATACATTCCCAAAAATCATAATCATTTAAAGACTATGAAATCAATTACGCAATTTTGACAGCTGACGGCAACAGGTGTGGAGCTGTGTTGGCTGTTAAAGCTTTCAGAGATATGCCAGGAGTGGACCTGGAGACCAGGCAATTATGATTTTGAGAAACTGCAGGCTGATCTCTTACAATTTGCCTGTTATATTTCACAGGCAGGGCTACAAGTTGCTGAAGTTGGCAATTCCAACATACCACCTTAATCTGCCTCGTGCACACCATCAGCATCACACAATAATGGTGGTCCAAAATGTTGATGTCAACCTTACAATGAATGGCCTCTGTGCTGTAAGTATTTTATAACTGTAATATGATGTAACAGTGTTAGGATTACCACCTCAATCCTTGTGAAATTCAAACACAATATGTTCTCTTCATGACCATTTAGAGAATAGAGAAATAGAAAATGGAGTCAAACAAAATAACATAGGCAGAAAGAGTAAAGAGTGAGACAGCAGAGGGTCACAGTGTGTGTGTGTGTGTGTGTGTGTGTGTGTGTGTGTGTGTGTGTGTGTGTGTGTGTGTGTGTGTGTGTGTGTGTGTGTGTGTGTGTGTGTGTGTGTGTAAGAGCAAACGTGAAAGCGAGAATGCAAGTGAGAGTGCATTAAAAAATAAGTTAAAGAGAACATTTGAAGTGGATTAGGAGTTGTTCCTCTGGTCTTAGAAATTCACTGGATGGATGTCTGAAAATTATATACACACTTAAATAATGAAATACAGAATGATGTTCAACCCACTGAACATTGGAACCTGCATTGGCATTGCTTTAATGGAAAGAGGGGAAATGCTAACAAGCAATAAGAGCAAGGCCCGTCTACCATGTACGCAGTCACTTGATACAAAGATAACAAATTCTAATCATGGCAATCAATCTCTACAAATTTGTCTTGAAAAATCTGGAATACGAATAATTGCATTGGTGGAGAGGTCTGATAACAATAGGTCTAAAAGCAACTCTTTCCCCTTTAGTCTGGTACATGCTTCTCATGATGCCTTTAAAAGCGTATATATCATGCCCCAAAATTCTGACCCTTATTCCAGTCAGCAGTGGCATAACAGTCCGTGGCATTGAACTCAAAAAGAGTTATCCAAAAAGATCTTGTGATGAATTATTCCTTCCCCTAACGTTAATTTCATTATGGCTCCATGAAACGCAGCATCACGTAACAGTGATGTCTTGAGGTCAGCTGAGCAGCCAGAATTGAACAATTTGCGCAGATTATACACAAGAAAACAGTCTCCAATTTTCAAACTTTTTACAGAAAATGATCTGAAGTTTGAGACATACACAAGATTAAGGCAGAAACAACATGTCAAGTAAATTAGACCAAAAATACCAATTATTTTTTATTATTTTGTAAAGCATGGAATCTTCAAATATGAAAAAACAGTGTCCGTGTCCAGAATTATTTTTGTAAAGCATGGTTTAAAATTATTATTTCATATGGTCCTAAAATGTCAGATAAACTTTGTGTAATGGAGATTATTTTTCCATGGGATTTTAGAGCATATTTATGTAAAAAGTTAAAATTCTCACTTCATACAGGATTTTTACCTGTGATGAGCTCCCACAGTGCTCCATGCAGAGCAACAGGATATCTTATAGGTTTCTGCATCATACACAGCATGTGAAGACTTCGGAAGGAGCTGTTAGTTTCATTACAGTAGCAAAATCTATTTACAATGTCTGATTTATTCTATTCATTGTCCAAGTAATTTTATATCTGAGAATTGAACACCAATGGATGTATGGAGTGCAAAAATGATTCAACAATGTTACCATTTTATGAAGATGAATAGCACAAGCCTGAAGAATGATTCTAGACTTCTGACTCTTTTTGCAATTACTCATTGGTACTTTGAAAGATATGTCTGATATTTGCTGGTGTCGGTTTAGAGAATATTTTTTCCCCAGTATCACTGAAGTTATGAGAGTACGGGTATTAGTGAAAAATGTGCACGTATGATATTCACTCAGCAGTGTTTACTACATAAATTTGAGGATACATGTTTTATAACAGTTGCAATAAATGATACCGACTTATGTACAGTAGAATGCTGCCTGGATTAGAGGGTTTTAGCTACAGGGGTTAGATAGACATAGATTGTTTTCTCTGGAACAAGGAGAGATTTGATAGAAGTATATAAAATATGAGGTATAGATAAGAAATATAGTCAGAACCTTTTTCCTCAGTGTAGAAATCCCCAACACTAGAGACTTATAGCTATAAGATGAAAGGGGAAAAGTTTAATGGAGATGTGCAGGGCAGGTAGTTTACACAGACAGTCGTGGGGTCCTGGAACGCATTGCCGTGGTGAGGGTGAAGGCATATATGACAGTGGCATTTAAGAGGCTTTCAGATAGGCACATGGAAGCGCAGGAAATAGAGAGATATGGAACATGTACAGGCCGAAGAGTTCAGTTAACTTGCCATCATATTCGGCATAAACATTGTGGGTTGTAGGGCCCATTCTTGTGATGTACTGTTCTATGTACCAAAGGGTAAGGCAAAGATGTAACCATCTTTCTTGATGAAGCATTTATAGATTATCATTTCAAGAGATAAAACAGGAACAATTCTTGGAGTGTAAAACCTGGGTAATTTGAACCCATTATATATCAGTATTTTAAAACATTCTATTATGGTATGGTTTCTAGTGCTATGTTTTTAAATACAATTAACATTCTCAACAACTTTTTTTTTGACACTGACACACATTGACAGAGGAGCTAATCGAAATGTTGTTTTACCCATAAACTAAACAACATCAGTTTGATTGATAACTGGAGCAACACTTCTGCTGTGGGGTGGTTGAAACCAGTCAACAGCAACATGGCTATCACAAGTTTTGGTAAATGCACATTGCACAGACATCCGGATGCCAAGTCCAGAAAGCTACAATGGAAAAAGATACAGCTTGGAATACTTTAACAGAATGCTAAAGTTTGATTTTGCTTAATTAGACCAGTCCAGGGAGCATATATTATTTATTTAATCCAAATCATGGGATTTTATGATCACAGCTTTTATGGTTTAAACTAAGCAAATCTAATCAAAACCTATTACTCTGTACATCTGTCTTACTTTGGAAGTAAACAGCTTAATGATTTAAATTAGGCCAAGACACATCTGATATTGTGTTTCGACAAATTGAGGACAGATGCAGATAACTGGTAAGCAGTTGTCTTACTGCATTGGTCCCATCTATCTTCAACACAATACTAAAACAGTGGAACATCTGCAATGAAAGTATCTTGGAGTATTCATATTACTTAACTTGAGAAAGCATCTGCAGAGGTCGCCTTTACATGGAATTCTCGTGCAGGGTTTTGATGAAATACAAAATGCCCCATGACGTCTGTAAAGTGCAGATCACCTGGAGCAGTGGGGGCAGGTTGCTGGAAATTCTGGGATTAGATTCCAAAGGTGGTAGCAGAAGAAGGAGTATAATAGTAATGATGTGAAGGAGGGGGAGTAACAGTAGGGAAACAGAAGCAGGATCCCAGAGAGAGCAAAAGGAGGAGTGGGGTCCCAGAAGCAGCAGGGGGGTTCACATTGACCTTGTTGAGGGAGGCTAAGAAATGAAGAAGGAACCCAAAATGTCACCTATTATTTCTCTCCAGAGATGTTGCCTGCCCCGCTGAGTTACTCCAGCATTTTTTGTCAATCTTCAGTGTAAACCTTCCTTCCTATACATACCTCAGAACTTTGCAGCATTAATGTTCAAAATGGGCCAAATTCATGAAAATAGTTTATTGATTCTTTCCTGTCCACCTTGGAAAAGAATAAAGTGATTATTCTGATATTAACAAAGGAAATGAATATCCAAATATGTTGCAGCAGGGTTGTATCATTTACTTACGATTATATTATTAGCCCTTAAGAATACGGAAGTTAATATAGCAGGGAGCATGTTGTTCACATAAATGTGCTTTGCGTAGAATACAGAGTGCTGGAGTAACTCAGCAAGTCAGTTTATGTCTTTATTTACTCTGTGTGGTAACTTTGTTGATCAAAAATAATTAGGTGCAACGAACCATAGTTAATATAGAAGGAACCTGAAAATAGGTCGAAATAAACTTTTAAAATGAAGACAGGTTAATTTTGATGCAGAACTTGAGCTGTTTGGTAAAAATTCAAATTCAAGGGCAGATTTCAAAGAAATTGGTAAGTGGCAATTGACTTCATAACAGAGAGCAGGGAGAATAATTTGTTAATAAATGTCATGGCATGATTTTAGGAAACCTCCTGAATTTTTTTTTCAGAGCCCAAGCTCTGCTGAAACATTCAGAATTTGATGCTAAGGAAAGAGTTGTAGTTGTGGAAGTGGGTTTTGGTTAACACCTTATCAAAGACAAGAAGGGAAAGAGACACTCAGAGGATGAACAGGTGAGAGAGACAATTGGAGAATTGTCTCTCGGTTGAGAATAGTCGAATTTCTTCATGTTGGCAATGACAATGAATGCAGAATTGAAGGTGCTAAGGTACTTGGGAGTGCTGGTGCAGGATTCCCTAAGATTTAATTTCCAAGTCAAATCGGAAGTAAGGAAGGCAAATTTAATGGCAGCATTTATTTCGAGAGGACTAGAATATAAAATCAGGCTGAGGCTTTATAAGGCACTGGTCAGACCGCATTTGTGTTGTGAGCAGTTTTGGGCCTCATATCTGAGGAAGGATGTGCTGGTGTTGGAGAGGGTCCTGAGGAGGTTTACGAGAATTAGCCCAGGAATGATTGGGTTAACATATGATGAGCGCTTGACAGCACTGGGCCTGTACTTGCTGGAATCTAGAAGGATAAGGGGGCACCTCATTTAAACTTATCGAATAGTGAAAGGCCTGGGGAGAGGGGATGTGGAGAGGATATTTCCACTTATGGGAGAGTCTAGGATCAGAGACCAAAGCCTAAGAATAAACGGACATACCTTTAGAAAGGAGATGAGGAGCAACTTCTTTAGTTAGAGGGTGGTGAATTTGTGGAATTCATTGCCAAAGAAGGCTGCGGAGGCCGTCAATTGATATTTGTAAGGCAGAGATTGATAGATTTTTGATTAGTACGAGTCATTCGGGGGAGAAGGCAGGCTAATGGGGCTGAGAGAGCAAGATAGATCAGCCATGATTGAATGGCGGAGTAGACTTGATGGGCCGAATGGCCTAATTCTGCACCTATAACTTATGAACTGAAGCATCCTTTAATTTATAAAGGTGGAATTATGTGTATGATAAGTGGCTTAAGAGACAAACTACCCAGCAATTATGTACTTTTACAATTTCATGCAATTAACAAGAATAGATTATGTACATTATTGGGAACCATAATATTATATCTACAGCTACAATAACATGAAGCACCACATGAGGCGGGTGAAGAAAGGCTCATTGGTGCATCTTGCGGGTCGGGGGTGGCGTCAGAAGCCGGGGCTCTAAACGGCTGGGAAGACAGTGTGTGCCAGGGGTGGCATCAACAGGTCCATATACTAAATCTGAAATCCATTATGAAGTAGTCCGTTAAAACGAGGCTTTACTGTACCACAATTACCTTTGCGAACTACAGACTCAAAATTTAACAACAATGCAAATTGCAGTGGCGAGTACAATACTCCAGTGGACTCATTTCTACTGAACTGCAGCCTAAACCACAATTCTTCTTCTTTCATGTGGTGCATTCTTAATGGCTTACTGTGTGATTTCAAGCGGTGTCAGGCTAGTCACATTGTCCAGTCCATATTTTCAGTAATCTTTGGTAATTACTAAATGACCACCATTCTGGATGCCATTATACACGGCTGACAGCAAATCATTTTATGTTGCAGCTTTCCTTGAATGTTCTGACTATCTACTGGTCTCATCTGATTTCCTCTGAGTTCTGAACATTTATGGAATTTCCCAATGAGAACAGGAGTTATATATAATGTTGGTGAATGAATGATGTGCATCAAAAAATTTAAAGTCTGAGGTAATTTTAACATATTTGGAATTAAAAAAAACCATTATCTAAGTTGCATAAAACTGTACCTGAATATCACTAATATCTTCTGGCCAAGAAGATAAAGCTCAATTTAACAACCGATAGGAACAGTTTAAAAAATAAATTAATCAAGCTAAATAACTAGAATAACAAAATCAGGAAACATAGAAAATAGGTGCAGGAGTAGGCCATTCGGCCCTTCGAGCCTGCACCGCCATTCAATGTGATCATGGCTAATCATTCAACTCAGTATCCTGTACCTGCCTTCTCTCCATACCACCTGATCCATTTAGTCACACAAGGGCCACATCTAACTCCCTCTTAAATATAGCCAATGAACTGGCCTCAACTACATTCTGCGGCAGAGAATTCCACAGATTCACCCCCCTCTATGTGAAAAATGTTTTTCTCATCTCAGTCCTAAAATATTTTTAAACTGTGACCCCCTGTTCTGGACTTCCCCAACATCGGGAACAATCTTCCTGCATCTAGCCTGTCCAACCCCTTAAGAATTTTGTACGTTTCTATAAGATCCCCCCTCAATCTTCTAAATACTAGTGAGTACAAGCCGAGTCTATCCAGTCTTTCTTCATATGAAAGTCCTGACAACCCAGGAATCGGTCTGGGAAGTACAGTGCCTATTTAGTTCTACATTTCTTTCATATATTTGCCCATTTTTGTCTGTATATATTTCATTCAGGCAGAAAGATAAATGTTGCCTGTTAATGCAGCTGATGTCTAGAGCCCAGGTCAAAATCTCTAATTCTCTCCTCCTGGCATAAACAGATAAAAATCAGACACTCGCTGAATAGTAATTAGCTAATGAACAACATTAATTCAACCAGAACATGGTTACGGAGGAGTAGCTGCAACTGACGGAGACTAGAGTAGTTATGTAGGTTCTTGACATGATCAATTCGTAATCAGGCACTAGTACGTGCAAAACTATTTAAATATGACAAATAGAAGTTACAGCCATAACATAATTAAATATAAACTAATTTATGTACAACTATAATTAGAAGTTGGGGCAGCGATGCAAAACCAGATGAAGTCTGACCTATGGAAATACAAACACAAGATGAAAGGCATAAAAGGTCTGATCTTTTTCATTCAAGCAATGCAGATTATAGGGTGAAATTGTAGGATTTAATGATGAAAGGGTTGGGATAGGGTAGACTGCTTTTAGTAGTAATTGAAAAAAGACCTAAACATTGAATGGTCAGCACAGAAAACAGGAGAGAACTCTTCAGAGTTTTGAAGTAGGATAATTTGTCAATAGTAGTGGCTCGGAAGTGGTTACATGGGTGGTTATAAACTAAATGTTTCCAAAGTTCAGAAAGATCATAGAAACGATGATGGTTGTGTTGGTACTGATTGAAGATGTGTGTGTTGGGGTGATTGGAGGAGCCCAGATGTTAAATGGTGACATAATGGCAAAGCAAAAAAACGAATCTTGCCCTCGTAGAACAATGTTGCCGATTCCAAAAACCTCAACGAAGCCCTGATGGGTATATTTTAGTCTTGTAAAAAAATTGTGCTAATGGAAAAATAAAGAGATAGAAAAAGGAATCTAATGGTCATGGGAGAATTTATCTTGATGGGAAACTGAACAAACAATGTGTCCAATGTTGCTTTGATGCTGTGTTAAAAGAATATACATAGTTCATGGTTCCATATGTCATGGAACTAGGAACAAGATTATCTATTTGAAAGGAACAGGAGACTGCCCATGCCAGAATCTGGAGCACCAAAGAAACTCAGTGAGGTGCACAGCGGGTCAAGCAGCATCTATTGAAGCAATGGGATGACAATAACCTCTCCGTCAATATCAGGTGGACGAAGGAGTTAGTTATTGACTTCAGGATACAATGCGGTGTACACGCCCTAGTCAACATTTATGGTGTCAAAGTGGAGATGGTTGAGAGCTTCACGTTCCTTGGCATAAAGATCATTAACAATTTGTCCTGGACAACTACATTGAATCAGGAAGTCGAGGATACAATGGCAGGGAAGGCTGCTGACTCTTGGGTCCAAGAGCCTGGAGATGAGTTTTGTTGGGATTATCGTTTTGATCAATACATAGGAATGCCAGAAACTTTGGCATGTCTCCAGTGATTCTTATCAACTTCTAAAGATGCTCAACAGAAAATATCCTTTCAGATGCATTACAGCTTGGTTTGGCAACAGCTCTGTTCAAGACTGCAAAAAATTGCAGAGGGGTATGGATGTAACACAGGCACCATAAGCACATAGGACCTGATGACTAACCTACTTCAAATACAGATGGCACCGTTATCAATTCTTAACCTCTGCAATATCCCAACTGCCTTTGTTTACAAAAACATTAGCAGAAATCTCTAGTTAAAACAGGTATAAAACCCTCATGCAGCATTTCTATCATGCCCTCTTTCTCCACACATGATCTCATCGACCCAATCTTCTTCAGCGCGATCTACTGAGCGTTTCCAGCCGCTTCTGTTCTTTTTCCAGGATCTGCAGTATTTTCTATTTTCACTTAAATCAATAACCTCCACAACACAACCGTTCTGGCCAATGGGAACAGGTTCTCTTATTTAAAGAGCCTTCATGATTTTTGAACACTTCCATCATTATCTGTACTCCAGGGAGAACAATTTCAGTTCCACCAGTCTTCATCCTATGTTTCTTGTGCTTAGGATCAATCTACTACCCATTTATTATGTTTATACTTTGAACATATTTCGATTTGCTGGTCTAACTATGTTTCCTCTTTGCCTTTATTTCAATTTCTTAACATTCCCTCTGGTATTTCTATATTTGGCCAGATGTACTTGACCTCTGTCGTAAACCCCCCCTATTTTTGCTTCATCTCAAATCGACTTATTTTCGTTCATCCATGAATTTCGGCTTTTAGTAGCAAAGGCACTAGTTGCCCTACTTTTCTCCAACTATTATATACCTAAACAGTATTCTAACCATTCTCAATTCAAGGCCTCGAATTGTTTAAATTGAGCCTTGCCTGCCAAGCTTTGATTTCAGTTTACCCTAGCAACAACAGTAAACAGAAGATATTGGAAGCCCCTATGGGCATTAAAAACTAAACATGTTGGAATGGAAAATAATAAAAATGGAAAGAGAAACAGAGCTTGTAATCTTTAATCAGAACTAGAAAATGTTAAAAATTAATCATGCTTCATGCAACAGCAAAAGGGGGAGGGTGGAAAGAACAGAGATTGTCTGTGATGGAGTGGAGTCCAAAGAGAGTGAACAAGACAAACGACGGTACTGCCAGGAGAGGGTGGTGAAGACTGGTTAATCACAGATGAACTATTACAGAAAATGATGAAAATACTCATTAGGTCAGGAAACATATCTCGGCCAGAGCCATTTTCAACCTTGTAAAATTGGCACTCTTCCAATTTCAAAATGTTCTTCCCCCTTTTCCTTGTAATTCTAAATATTGTGATTCTATTGTTGTTTCCAAACTGTCCTCCCATTTGTGACTTGTTCTCCTCCTTCCCAAGGAACAGATCCAGCAATGCCTCCTCAGCAGCTTGGAAACATACTGACAAGACAATGCTCTCCTGAACAATTTCAGCAAATTTTCTCTCAACTTTCCTTTAACATTGTTACTAGCGTAATTTTTAGGGTATTTAACTGCTCCCCTACCACCATCTAAGATTCCTGCCCTCACAATAATCCCCCTTTAGATTCACTCTGTATTCTCCTTGCTGGAAACTGTTCTAAAGCTCCCTAATAGTGATGCAGCAGGTAGAACTGCTATCTCACAGCAACAAAGGCACAGATTGGATCCTGGCCTTGGGTGCTGGCCGTGTGTAGTTTGCACATTCTCTCTGTGACCACGTGGGTTTCCTACTACATCCCAAAGCCGTAGGAGCTTGTAGGCTATTTTGCCTCTGAAAATTGCCCTTAATGTATAGGAAATGGATGTGAAAGTAGGATAACATAGAACTAGTGTGAATGGGAGATCAATGGTCGGCATGGACTCAGTGCTTGTTTCCAAGGTGTATCTTTCAATCAATCAATTCAATCCTTCTCTGGCATTGTCAAATTTTATAATGTTGATTACACACCTTCAATTGGCTTTGGCCATCTTACCATGCAAAACAATTCTTTATACATTTAGGGTTTGTTCAGCTATTGCAGAAAATCAAGTCAGTGTCAAGCCAAAAGGTGGGAGAGAACATTTTCTTTGAAAGATATTGCATTATTTAGCAGTTGTGAAATAATTATATTTTCAAACTCTGATGCCTGCAGGTCCCTGACTCCTGACAATTTGACTGCCTTACTGCTTTCAAGGACTATAGCAGTCATTTAAAATTTTCATATTGCACACCAGGGTGGAGTCGATCAGATTGTTGTATTCTTTGCTGGAAGCAAAACATGTTGCTGTGGCAGCAGGCAGGAACACAGCAAATGCCCTTGTTTACTGTTGAAAAATATACTGGTGCTTTAACTGCTTGACGTACAGACGAGGGCCCATTGGAAAAAAAAGCAAAGAATCAAAAGGGCTTCTACGAGTTAAATGAAGCTTCAAGCACAGAGTGATTTACTGTGGTCAGCAAAGCACCTGTGAAGGAAGGGATTTTCAGAAATGCATCATCAGTCATCCATTAGCAGGTTGCTAAGATACAGTGAATAATTATTGAAGCAAATATCAACGTAGCATCACATTCTTAGGCACACATTACTTAGCAAAAGTTAACCAGTAATGAATGGAGGAAACAAAGTCAGATGCAGCTGTGCCTTGGAGTATCAAAAATCAGCGGTGGGCATTTAGTTGTTGCATCTCAAAAGTGAAAATAAGATGCTTATTTTCTAGTGAGGAATACTGAGTATGTGCCTGATTCTCAACAAGAACCAAGACATTACGGGCTGTGATTTAATTTTCTGACTATCGTCAACACACATCTCATCAACATTCTCCTCAATGTTATTGCACTGCATTGAGGAGGGGGATGGTATAGCCAATTAGGTTGCCAGATGTCCTACTGAGGCAGTGGCTTGAATTAATGAGAACAGCTCACATTCACTTACTACCTTGGTTCAATGTGGCACCTAAAGGAGGAGGATCTTTCTCAGTTAAAGCCAGCCTACTGCAGGCTGTTAGTATGATGAATGAGACATAGTGCGGTACATAGTACGTGCAGTAAGACCATTCACTCACTGCATTAGTCGCAAGGTGACCTTCGGTACGAGGTTCTCGTGGTTCATCGAAAACAAAAACAATCTCAAGCTTTTCCTTGCAATAAAAAAAATAAAACACCGGAAATGCACAGCAATTTTGTCAGCAATAGGGAAATTGAAGAGAGATTAAAGGTACAAAGGCATGGGACTCCAGAGGCTTCACTAAAATTTTAACCAGTTGTTTCCCTTTCAAATGCAGACTGGTGTCTCATGTATTTTTTTTATTATTTTACATTCTCATGTCAAACCTCCAACAATCTAAAAATGCTTCAAAATACTTGAATAAACTAAGACTTATTCACAATGTTATTAGTTTATTTCACGTACTTAAAATACTGTTATTTGTGAAATATTTTTTGGGAAATAATTGAGAAACGGGTAATTAAAAAAAAAAATCACCACTGTCAGCATCAATGATTTCAATATTTGCATTTGCAACCAATTTTCAATGCTCCATGAGCAGAAACAAGGGTTGTAATGTTTTATCACCTTCACCTCAACCACAGAAGAAATAACTGTCCTGTTATTTAGTATTTCAAATGTTATGGCCATTTTCTTCTTTGAAATAAGTCCGGACTTCTCACCTTTCTCAGAGAGGGCTACTGAATACAGGGAAGACAACACAACTTCCTTTCTGCTACCATTCAGATTCAGATTCAATTTAATTGTCATTGTCAGTGTACGGATATCATCCGTTCTGGTACCCATCAAGCTGTCAACTGCTACTATGCATGTTGTGTACGGTCTTGTTTAAATGAATGCATATTTCAATCTCTCAGTAGCACCTGTTAAGAGCCGAAAAGCACAGCTTTCGAGCTTATGCACATTTTACATGATGTTGCTGGGTCAATCTAAATAACCCTCAGCTCTGCACCATCTGCCAAAAGCAGCTTATTGCTAAGTTGATGCAAATTCTACCTACAGACAAACACAACAGAGGTTAAGAAGGAACTGCAGATGCTGGAAAATCGAAGGTACACAAAAATGCTGGAGAAACTCAGCGGATGCAGCAGCATCTATGGAGCGAAGGAAATAGGCAACGTTTCGGGCCGAAACGTTGCCTATTTCCTTTGTTCCATAGATGCTGCTGCACCCGCTGAGTTTCTCCAGCATTTTTGTGTACCTACAACCGAGGTTAGCTCCACGATATACAAGTTTTGCCTCTGGTCTGCACAAGTTGCTGCATCATTTGCAGCTGACTGATGCCATCCAGAGTTGTGATCAAGAGCTACCTCTCACTTCCAGCAATTGAATCGTGTAATCAAGGCTGCAGTATCGAATCCTTCAGTAATGTGCTGGCTACCTAAAACACCTGGTGTGAAGGATTGTATTTTTGCTTTCCGTACACATTAAGATTGAAGAATAATCGGCCATAGTGCTTTTAGCTTACATTTACCACTCGGTCAATACCAGTATCAGTCTGAATGCAGATACAATCTACACAATCTAAGCTCTACCGAGAGGGTCTGCCCCATATATGACACTTAGTGAGGGAGCAAGGAGCCTCCACAAAAAAACATCAAACACCTGAATTTATCTGTGCCAAAGTTATAAAGGATAAAGGGGGAATCTTAAGGATAAAGGGGAAATCCTTTAAAACCGAGATGAGAAGAACTTTTTTCACACAGAGAGTGATGAATCTCTGGAACTCTCTGCCACAGAGGGTAGTTGAGGCCAGTTCATTGGCTATATTTAGATGTGGCCCTTGTGGCTAAGGGGATCAGGGGGTATGGAGAGAAGGCAGGTAAGGGATACTGAGTTGGATGATCAGCCATGATCATATTGAATGGCGGTGCAGGCTCGAAGGGCCGAATGGCCTACTCCTGCACCTAATTTCTATGTTTCTATTAGAACTCATCGGGTAACCACAAGCATAATTTATCATGTGACGAGCAAATGAATGAATTCACAACAACAACTTTCATAAATTATAATAACATTTTTTTTAACTTTAACGTTGCAAAACATCCCAAGGCTCTGCATAGCAGCATTACAAAAGTAATGATGATGTGCAAAGGCATTGCCAAAAATGTTAAGTTGTGGAGCTTTGTGAAGAGAGGTGGAGAAATTTCAGAAGGGTATTTCCTGAGCTTTCAATTGGCAGGCAGCTTGCAGTAATGGAGTGGTTTAATTTCCAAATGACCAATATTCTGGAATTGGAGTGGCAGATATCTTAAACATCTTTTGGCCTGTAATTAAAGAAATGGGATGATTTCTATAGCTCTAGGTTATCAGTTTTTGCAGCACCTTTAATCTTTATATTTTTAGTTAGCCAGAGACTCTAGCTTTAGCTGCCCTTCCTTTCTACCTCAAGAAAATAGCTTTCATCTATACCTATTTATTCTGAGATCTCCCAATCATTACTCATCCACTGATTGACTTTAGACTGGTTTATATAAACACTGCACCATCTGCTGGAAGATGTATGATTATTAAGGGGCTGCAAAGTTCATCTAGAGACAAGCAAAACAAATAGGTTAGTTATAAATATCCTATCATTATGCCTACTCTGTACAGGTGCTGCTGCACTTGTACCTAACAAATGCTGTCCAAAAGTTATCAGCAAGAACCATTTTGCTTTCAGCAATTCAATCATATAATCAATTCGCCCATATTTAATCCTTCAGCAACATCCTAGCTGCTTGATTCATCTGTTTGTACAGCCCCTTTTTTGTACTCATTACAGTTGAAGGATAATGGTGCTACAACATATTAAGCTTACACTTGTCATTCAGTCATTGCAGGACACTATTAGTCTCAAGGCAGATACCCTCGTGACAATAAGGCACAGACTAGAGGGTGCTCAAACATTTGGTTCACAACAGACAGAACAATTTGGACATAAAACAACCCCACCCCCACTGAATCTATCAGAACCGATTGGCTTGGTTAGACATCTTTCCACAAATCATTTGCAGAGGTTAGGGCTCTGGATGAAGCATTAGAGGACACAAAATGTGCCTGGGAAAAAGGGGCTGGAAGAAACAACAGAATTGTAATGGAGGATATTTCATAAACAAGAGGGATCAGACAGGGAAGAAAGTCAAGGCAGTTTAAGATGAATATATTTGCATAAATGTGCATAGAACATGGGAAATAAGATTGGTGCGCTGCAGGAACAAGCAACCAATATGATTAAAACACAACATACTTGAGTAACTTGGCGCTAAGGGAGTATCTCTGGAGGGAATGAATAGATTATGTTTCGGGTCAAAACCATTCTTTGGACTATTATTGACTCCTCTCACTTCTTCAAGTTAAAGTTGTAGCCATGAGCACTCGCATGAGCCACTGATAAGGCTGCCCTTTTCTTGGTTTTGTTGAACAGTCCTTATTCCAAACATACCTCGGCACCATTCCATGAATCTTTCTCCAATACAACAATGACAGTCGGGGCTGCCTCCTGCACCTGTGCGTAACCCGCTAATTTAATCAATCTTACCATCTTCTCAAAGTACAGTTGTTTTGATTCAATCTCTTTACAATGCCTACGTATAGATACTTGTACTGAACTGCATGCAAAAATTAATTTCAGTACACCTTGGCACATGTGACAAAATGCCATTGACATATTGAATTCAACTTCAACCAGTTGAACTCTTACAGATCCTGCTTTCCTTTTTCATTTTCCATCACTATTCTAAACCTGACCATGGTCCCAGTTTCCCAATTACTTTTCGACAGAAACATACATCACTTGCCCTACTTCATCCCTGTAACTAGATACAGAACTTCTCATTGATGGAAACAAACAGATCTAGAAAACTCAAACATTTTTAGAAATCTTCCCTCCTTTCCTTTACACTGTTACCTTCCTACTTTAAATTAGATTAACCAAAGTCCCTTTTATCATAAGGTTATTGACATTGAAATCAAGCAATCTTTTCTGGTGCAGTAACAGTAACTTTGATCAACATTATCACATTATCTTTTATTTTGCCCTTTCTTATTTTTCCTGAATACAAAGCAGTTCTAGAATATCAAGTCATCATTCGATCTTCTTTCGGAGTCAGATCTCTATAATGCTACTGTTTTATAGTTCCATGCAACTTCTTGTGCCTTTTTCTCATCCATATTTATATTCTCTGTGTGATTAAACACATTAATCTTTCTCATTTGATGCCATCATTTTGGAAATAGTTCATATTCTAATATTACTCATTGCTTTCGGTCCTTTTATTTATTTTGGATGAGAATTAGACCAAGATGGCGGTGGTGGAATGTGAAGGGGAAAGTCGGCAAGAGTGAACAGTCTGCGAACCTACGTCGGAAAGCACTCTGAAGTTGTGCGATTGGCTCAGAAGGCAGCATATGGCAACCTCAGCATATGGAAGTGAAGGAGCAGCTGATGGCAGCGATGCACAGTGCATCTGCAGTGGTCGTGGGTCATGGTATTGGTGGAGTGGGCTGCAAGACGCCTTGTAGCAGCCATGTGAGCAAGTGAATCAAACACAGCCTGCAATAGCTGCACACAGCAGGGTTGGAACGTGCTGGACATCACGCTGGGTCAGGTCAAGCCCTACATCATTGATCCAGTGCTGCCAGGACTGGGGCTTAATGTGAGAAAATAAGAAATTGTATATCTCCTTTGGGCCAAGATCGGGCTTTTCAAAGACTTGAAAGTAGCAAGATGGCACCGAAACTTAGCGACTCTCTGCATACTGTTCCAGACAAGTATTTATTATACTTGGAAAGTATGATTTGATTTGATAGCATGCATAGCAAGCATTTCACTGAATATCTGTGCACATGGCAATAAATTACCTACAGGCACTCCCCAACTTGGTAAGGTTAGGCCCCACAGACCCGTGCGTTACTTTAAGTCCTAAAAGAAATGCTACTGTGTATGCGTACATTTCCTATTCACCGTGAGACCATGGGGAGGTCCGACTCAGACACATGTGGGACTTTCGCTGCGGGGGCCATAGGGGAGCTCCGATGTGGAAACCACAGGGGAGCTTCGAAACGGAGACCACGTGGGTATCAGTAGGTTTAAAGAATTGTTTAAGTGTGACTTTACCTCACACTTAAGTTGCCTATTACGTACGTTGGAAAGTGTCTGTATCTTTAAATTTGTGGCTTTGTGGAGCACGAGTGTTGAGCAATATCGTGGAGGGTGTGCTGTCACCTATCCTTACTGATTGTGTTTCATGGTTCAGTAAGTCACAGATCCAGTTGCAGAGGGTCTTAGGTTCAAGAGTTTTGAAATTACTTTGGCTGGAATTATGGTGTTGAACTAGATTTCTCAATGACCAACATCATGGACCATGCTGATGCCTCTGGTTATGATGTTTCCCCACAAAAAAGAAATTGGGTCAGATCGGGTCATGGCATGCTAATCTGATTTGGTATTTATCTGGGTCAGAGGAACTTAGTATTTCCACATGTGCCCCATGTTCTTGAACAATATTTGGTGATTCATTATAAAAGTGATCATTCTTGAGACTATTTGTTTATGGCAATGGTTGAGTCAGGAATGGAAAAAGATCTATTTATTCGGACCCTGGTCAAGTTTTAGCTATATTTTATAGCCAACTTCAAGAACAGATTTATTCCCCAACTGTTGAAAACACAGCAAGTCATATTCAGTGCAGCAGCAAAACTGAAAGAAGAGAAGGTGATGAGCTAAATCAGAATGATTAATATGCTTTTTTACATAAACAATTTCCAAAATCATTTCAATGACAGTAATACAGTAAAATGAATCCAGAGCTGAGAAGGATGACTAAAAGATTATATGATGAGCTCAGTTTTGTATTGCTTTTAAATGAAACCACAAGAGACAGTTTTTGGCAAGTACCAGTTTCAAAGAATATAAAATAAGGTAAAGTTTAATAGAAGCAACATTTCTACAGTTGTGAAATTGTTAGAATTAAATGCTTTCAAGTGGGTCACTCAAGGCCGTTAGTGGAAAACTGCAGGCTAACAGAACTGGCATTGATAAAAATGAAAAATCACAGTTTCATTGCCAATCTTCTTTCCATAGCCAAACTAGATAGTGTTATTTTGCACTGCAATTTATCATATAATTTCAAGAATCGAGACATAAGCAGGTGCTTAGAGGTGCCCTGCAATTGGACAATATCGAAGTATAGGAAAGATGGAGGGTAGAATAAGATTTAAGAGATTATTTAAATTTAAAGACAGACCAGGTAAGTGGATAGGCCAAGCCGCAATGGAATTTGGAAGGATAGGAGGATATCTTTAGAAACATAAAATTCTTAAAGAATTGGACAGGCGAGATGCAGGAAAAGTGTTCCCGATGTTGGGGGGAGTTCAGAACCAGTGATCACAGTTTAAGAATAAGAGGTAGGCCATTTAGGACTGAGATGATGAAAAACTTATTCTGCCAGAGAGTTGTGAATCTATGGAATTTTCTGCTACGGAAAGCAGTGGAGGCCAATTCACTGGATGTTTTCAAGAGAGAGTTAGATTTAGCTCTTATGGCTAAAGCAGGGGTCGGCAACCTATGGCCCACGGGCCGGATTCGGCCCGTAACCCGAAATCATCCGGCCCGCAGGTGTGTTTTTTTTTCCAATTCGTTTTTGCGACCTGGGAATTGCAGCCAGTCCCGGGGACACGAACTGATCTGGGGACTGCAGCTTGTCCTGGTGCACGCAGGAGACCTGGGCGCTACAGCCAGTCCCAGGGACGTGAGCTGATCTGGGAAATGCAGCTCGTCCTGGGGCATGCAGGCAACCTGGGAGCTACAGCCAGTCCCAGGTCAGGCGAGCCGACCTGCGAACTGCAGCCAGTCCCGGGGCACACGAGGGACCTGGAAACAGCAGAAAACGAGTTGAAAAACATGTGAAAACTAATGCGAAAAACAACACCAAGTGTCACACTATAGCGATAGATGTGCCTTGCACATCCGTTCACAGACATGGGTCCTGGCCCCTATGCAGAACAAGGTTGTCGACTCCTGGGCTAAAGGAATCAAGGGATATGGGGAACAAGCAGGAACGGGGTACTGTTTTGGATGATCAGCCATGATCATATTGAATGGCGGTGCTAGCTCGAAGGGCTGAGTTTCTATGCTTCTAAGCCAGTATCTGTCCAGGTACAAACAGTGTAATCGGCTCATAAACATTGTTAATGGCAAGTATTGGTGATGACAGCTGAGGAAACGTTGAAATATGATTAGTATGTAACTCTGATTTTGTAAACAATTATTGAGGACTATAACAAGGATAGATAAAGTTAATGAGGTGTTATGTATTTTATTCTTGGGTAACACAATGAAACAAAGATGAGCAGGGTCAATGAAGTGAGCCTTCAATTTATACCCCATTAGGACTAGAATGAGGAAGGCTGAAAGTTGAAAGCTAAAACTTGGGTTTTGCAGAGGACAATATACGCGTGCATAATTGGTTAAGGAAATGGAAAGATTGGAGATATGTGGAGAGGTCATCAATGCGAAATTATGGGGAAGAAGTAGATGCAGCTAGAACAATTTGTTTTCTGGGGAATGGGATATGAAGAATTGTGATTTTTCGGAACAAAAAAAACTATCAGCAGAAAGTGATTTTTTTTGGAAAAGAATGTAAGATAAGAATGATAAAGTCTTCCGTTCACGTTTCCTTGCAATATTTTCTTAGAACAATAATGAATTGCTTTTGAGTGTATTTGCAGCTTTTGACATCAATCACAAATGAATAGTTAATCTGGTAGGAATGTGTGTAAGGGATTCTTTGTAGCTTTGCATTGTTCTGTCTCAAATATTTCAACGAGATTCTTTAAATTTCATTGGAATTACAAGAACATGCAGGCAGAGGACTTCAGTCATTCATTTTATCCAAAGATTCAATGTAGATCCAGGTTGGTCAAAAAATATCCTTTAATTGCTCAAGAGCAAAGATTATCATAATATCCTCATTCTGTACTGGATTTAAAGATACAAGGAATTAACAGCAATAATTTTGCATGTTTAGGCAATCAAGATTTTATATTTCAATAACCATTCTCCTAGATTACAAACAAAATAAATCTATTTCTATTCACTGAGTAAAACAGAAATATGCAATTCTTTGCAAATTAGTTCTTAGAATAAATTATTTCCCCAAAAGTCCACCCCTGATAGTTTTTGAAATACGTTAATGCTAACCATGGATGTCACTAATTTCCTGCGGTAGTTTTAACATGTTGCCTCCAAGAACAAGTTGAATCAAACACAGGGTTGACTGTGTGGTACAGAAACACGTAAATCCCTCCATCGCAGATGTAGCTTGAGCTTTGCACAAGGCAAACTCAAGCAGGGTCAAGGGTAGATTAATTAACAGATGGAAAACTGGCTCACAACCTTCAGAAGTAACAGCTGTTGTAAGAGCCTCAACATTTCCTTCAACCGTTTCATGATAATTAGACAGATTGCATCCAGTGTAGAAAATTATACAGAAGAGCAAATGCCAATTTTTCTGTAACAGTTGTAGATTCACACTATCCAAAGAGCTGGTCTGACATCTTGCATTATGCAGGAATGCCAACCCTTGGGAATATTGCTGGGGATAGCAGCATCGTGATTAAGTTACGGGACCAGCAGCCAAAGCTCTGGACCACTGAGCTACAGAATACGTTTGAATTCCCCATGGTAACTGGGAAATGAATCTGCAATTAAAGTTGCTCTCAGTAACCATGAACTATTGGATTGCTGCAAAGTTTCATCTGGTTCACTAATTGACTTCCACGGAAGTAAATTTGTTGTCCTTCTAGTTTCCCCTATATATGTCTCCAAATCTACCAATGACATTGCCTCTTAACAGCCACTGTTCAGAGATGGATAATAAATAGATGGCTACATTGCCAGCAACGTCCCCATCCCCCGGATAAATGATTAAAACTGGCATAAGGGGTAACCTGCTCACAACTAGCTACCCCAATCAGCTGATATTAATAAAATATGAAGACAAAATAAACTATAAATGCTGTAATCCAGAACAAAAATATAACTCTGGAAAAACTCAGTGGGTTAAACAGTATCTTTGGAGGCAAACGGTGCCAGTCAACATTTCATGTTGATGTCCTTGCATCAGGGAACAGGAACAATTTGCATTATAGAGCAGTAGGTTGGGCATGGGGTAGAAGCAAATAGGTGATAGGTGGGGAGTGGATGATGGGCAGACGGAACCATGTGAAGGAGGGGATGGGAAGGTGAAAACTAGGTAGACAGGCGAGTGTGTATGGATGGTGAGCACTGGTGGTGTGGGGTTAACTGAAATTGGGAAATTCAATATTCATACTATTGAGTTGTACGTTACCAAGTGGAATATGAGATATTTCCTTTTCCAATTTGGCATCTGTGTATCAAAGGGGAAAGATGAGGACACAGAGGTCACCTCACCCCTGGAATATACCTGTTTACTTCATATATGGACTGTCATGAGGTTTTGCGTCAAATGGCACTAGCAAAGTTCAAAATGACTGCAGCTGTATGACTGTCAAAATAATCACAGGAATCTGAATGCAAGTTTTTCATATAATTTTGCTCTTGGGATCTTCTAATTCATTTGGGCTAAAGGAGAAAAAATATAAGTTTTAAAGTGAGTTCCAAAAACGAATGCAGATATATACCTGCCTCTCAAATTGCACCGGTCATAGCACAAGTCTATATTTCACCAATTGCTGAAACCACATGCAGGAGTGAGGAAACTTCATCTATATTGATGCTGAAGCGGTGAACAGCATGTTCCCCTGACTGGATATCTGTATGTTTTTCCTGTGGGAAGAGTGGCTGGCAGAACAATTCATTCAAATCAATGCAAATGAGTAGGAATTGAGAATCCTTACAAGACGTAGAAATATTCTGATGTCTGTTGCAATGTAAATTTTACCACAAGGATTGGATAAAGAAAGAATTTGTGAAATTGTCAGTATGTTTGAAGGTGTGCTATATATTCATTGTGGAAAGAACACTTTGCATAAAGGGAAACAGAAGGTACAACAAAAAGGTAGCACATAAAAGGAAATACTTCTTTGTGGCTAATATCCAGCAAAGCAACAGGTGCTTGGATTATAAGTAGTTCCTACAGTAATGTCTAGACAAATCCAATAATAGCCAGCCAGTTAATGAATAGTGCCTGCCTGGTTAGCAACTAGAATAACTTTCAAATGCTTCTTGTCACAAGTCATGATTTGCAGAATAAACTGATTTGCTTTCAACTTGTTCTTTCCCAACGGCAGGAGCTGCAAGGGATGACCAGCTCAAAGACTTATTTATTTCACTTGGTTCAGTACCTTCAAATGGGAGTACAAGAAGCATGAGTGGGCCAAATCGTTTTGATTGTGCGCTGTAATTCAATACGATCATGGTTGATCTGAACTTGGCCGCAACTCTATTTTCAAGCCAATTCCCCATTATCATGACTCCCAAGTTACTACCGTGCAATGTGGTTAAACTCTGACGTGATTGTAAGGGATACAATCAATAGCAACTATTAATTGTCTACACAGACCTTTCTGTCCTCGGTCTCCTCCATTGTCAGAGTGAAGTTAAATGGAAATTGGAGGAACTGCATCTCATATTTCACTTGGGCAGCTTACAGGTCAGTGGTATGAGTATTGATTTCTGTCACTTCAGGTAGCCCCAGCATTCCCTCTCTCTCTATCCCTCCCCCACCCAAGTCGCACTAGCTTCTCATTTTCTTTATCATTGTTACATTTTTGCATATCTTTCATTCATTGTTCATTATCTCTTCACATCACCGTTTATATCTCTCATTTCCCTTATCCCTAGCTATACTAAAGAAGGGTCTCAACCCGAAACGTCACCCATTCCTTCTTTACAGGGATGCTGCCTGTCCCACTGAGTTACTCCAGCTTTTTGTGACTATCTTCGGTTTAAACCAGCATCTGCAGTTCCTTTTTACACAGCAACTATTCATTGTTCATTTCATGGAGCTCCAGCAATAATCAGACTACATGAATGCTGAGATTATCAATGGGCTTTCAATCTGTGACAAGAGACTACTTCCATGCAGGAGAAATGTCAAGGAACTCCCTGGCTTCCCCTCCCTCCCACATAATTTACTTGTTGCCCTTATTTACAGCCGTAAACTCCAATTCAAAAGTGGACCAAATCTTACCAGTGCCGGTACCAGTTGGATCACCTCCTTGAATCTGGGGAAAGAAAGACATCTCTTTAATACCAGAAACAACTTTATATTCAATGATGCACTCACATGTACAATCAATAATTTTAGATTAATTACTATATTATATATTGTATACTAATGGGGGAAATACTGGGATCATTTTGCATGCACACCGTAAATATTCTGCAGTGCCAAAAATAAAAACATTGACTTACGAGATTTGAAAGCAGAGACAATAAAAGTAAGGTCTTATTGACCAGCCTGAGGATGGATGGATGGAGTTTTCAAAACAGGAGCAAAGGACAGAGGATGGCCAGTAGCAATTAAACTGGATGCAAGTAGCCACTCAATGCGATGGGAACTTGCGAGAGCTTGCTGAGGGGATAACATGTGATTAAACATCACTGTTGGTGACAAGTAAGATGACAAGGACATCAGAAGTTGAGTATGGAAACCATATCAATTCACTGAGGTATGTGGATGCAGTGGTGCCTGGGAAGGATGAGGTGACTGAGCAGTGGAAGCAAGGACAAGTTCTTTCTAGGATGAGTTCCAATTTCTGTAGATTTGTTTCAGTGCAAACAGATAATGCAGCAATACAGCTGCAATTTCAGATTGCTGGCTCAAGGAAAACAGCTGACGGTTTTCATAAAGAAGCTATTTATGTGAAATCATACAATTTAACAGCAAAGACGATGGTCTTTCACTTTCACACTTCAGTGCTTGCATTCTGATGAAGGCATTTTAATCCTGTGCATTTCTCTGATATCCGTTCTATTTTCCAGAATAATTTAAGCCATTTTCTACCGAGTTAACCATTTCCCTACTTTTGCGATAGCTGGAAATCTATTTATTTATTTATTTAATTCTTTATTTCGAACAGAATAAAAGAATAAAAAGCAAGTGTGAAACAGCATACTAAAAACAAAACAAGAATATTTATAAAGTGTAATAAACAATATCTATAAATAAATGAAATCGTATGTGTCCGAAAAGGAGCACGAAGAAGCCAAAGCTTATTCATTCCCACCCCTTATTCAACTACTTATAATTATCTTATACAAATATAGCAGCTATATGTACACCATATGTACACCAGCAGTTATATGTACACCAAATTATTTACATTTATACACTAATCAAATATTTACAAAGCCATACAAAAAAGAGAGAAAAAAATAAAAAAGAAAAGAAAAAACCCTCATACAGTATCTTGGTCATATATACAACTCATCACCCTATAATCACCCTTCCCAATACAATCAGTATAACAAATATCCCACTCACAATCACCTATCCTCATCCCAATATCCTTTTAAGAAAGTGTTTTTGTACATCTTTTTAAACTGAATTATGTTTGTGCTAAGTTTTATCTCCTGTTCCAGACCATTCCACAAATTCACACCACAGATTGCTATGCACATACTTTTAAGAGTTGTTCTGACATTGAGTTTTTTTTAAATTATGTTCCCCTCTCAAATTATACCCAAAATTATAATGTCCCAATAAGTCCATAAAACAATGTATAAAGTTATGTGTGTGAAAATAAGACTTGTATTGAAAGACATGTCCAGGGCAGTAGTCATAATAAACAGAAGATCTATCTGGGGCAATATATTGAGAATAATGCCGTACATTACAATTGATCAATTTGGATGTGGGGAGCTATATGTACATTTAGATTTCAATATGTACACCAGCAGTTATATGTACACCAAATTATTTACATTTATACACTAATCAAATATTTACAAAGCCATACAAAAAAGAGAGAAAAAAATAAAAAAGAAAAGAAAAAACCCTCATACATACAGTATCTTGGTCATATATACAACTCATCACCCTATAATCACCCTTCCCAATACAATCAGTATAACAAATATCCCACTCACAATCACCTATCCTCATCCCAATATCCTTTTAAGAAAGTGTTTTTGTACATCTTTTTAAACTGAATTATGTTTGTGCTAAGTTTTATCTCCTGTTCCAGACCATTCCACAAATTCACACCACAGATTGCTATGCACATACTTTTAAGAGTTGTTCTGACATTGAGTTTTTTTTAATTATGTTCCCCTCTCAAATTATACCCAAAATGAAGCTATAATGTCCCAATAAGTCCATAAAACAATGTAGAGAATATTTAAGTAACAATTGGGATGTGTGTGAAAATAAGACAGATGGGTGTGGGAATGGAAAAGTGAAAGACATGTCCAGGGCAGTAGTCATAATAAACAGAAGATCTATCTGGGGCAGGAGTAGGGGTCTCTATTGAGAATAATGCCGTACATTACAATTGATCATGATTTGGATGTGGGAATTTGTAGAGCATGCAAATGTGAAGTAAACAATTTTATGGAACGGTTGCAAGGATGCACGTGAACCAAAAAGGTTCACATGAGCTGGGAATTTAGATCAAATAAATAGGACAAAGCAATTTATTTAAATTAGTGGAAGAGCCTGATATCCTTAGATTTTGTTAAATAAGGATTGTGCGATGGACCTGGCTTCAAGGAAATACAGGTTCAATTATTGTACCAGAAGAGTTGCTAGAATTCATCAATAACCAAATGAATGAAGCTTCAAAACAGTATGATAAAGCTTTTCAAAAGCTTAAGTCTTTCCAAAAGCACGTTTGTCGTGCGTTACCAATTTCAGTGCTAATGATCCTATGATTAACTGAGAAAGATTGTCAAATTGCAAGCAGTTTTATATCATGGAATTGTGTTCACTCAATTAAGGAATTAAGGCTAGACAGCACTAAATATCCAGAACAAGGAACATACCCTTGGGATAAGGAACACTTAGTCAAGAGGAATTTGGTCACCCAGAGAAAGATTAGATTTTGTACTACAAAGGATCGCAGATGCTTAGCTTTTGGATACGTTGAGATAAATACATTTTTGACACTCTGCCAGGTTGTAAAAGATGATCTGTCCTTTTCTCTTACTGACATCAGCAAATTCAACAAAATTAATCTTGTATCTTGAATACCGATTTTGAATTGGTGCAAATCTGTGAGTACTATTGTGCAAATCATATTTCAAAACTATTAAGCAATAAAAACTCACCATGAAGTTCCGGATAGATCTGTGAAATTTTGTTCCATTGTAATATCCCTTTTTGCACAATTTGATGAAATTCTCACATGCCTTGGGAGTCTATGAAAGTTAAACAGAAAAAAGATACACTATGTTTTCTTGTGTTCATTGTATCTGTATCATGCAGCTGCACAATTTTATTTGTATTAGTGGTATGTTGGACAGGTGAAAGTTTGAATAAATCTGGAGTATAATTGTACAAACATTTTGGCAATGCATCATGGAGCAAGAGATGACATGGAGAAATATTTTTCTGTTACGAAGTAATCTAGCTTTCTACAAGACCCAATACAAGATCAGACCTTGCAGAGAACCTATGGTCAACTGTGCGGCATTGATCCCAGTCCGCTTTTTGCTACTGAGACCCAGACTTCCTATAGCAGGCACCATAAAGCATTGTAAAAATACCAATGTTATCTCTACAAAATCCTCCAAATTCAGTGAACAAGCATTGACTTCTTCCAGGCCAACATCTAAAAAATAGTTTTTATTAAATTCAGGAATAAAAATTTATCATGCCATTGATAGCTATTGAGGAATAAAAAATTGTCATGAGCTATTAATAGCTATTTAAATACTAATGCAAGATGCTGAAGTATCTATATTCTTGAGAAGTTGGGAATAAATAAATAGCCCTAATTTGTTTAGCTTTCTCGTCTTTTTTCCCCAGTGGAAGTTCAGTTGATGTGAATGCTTTGGCTGCATTTCTACACACTAATTAAAAGGAGTACCAACAATGTGTGGTAATTATTGAAGTAATGAGTCATCAAAAATGTTGAAAATTCATTCTAATTCAGATTCCCTGTGATTTTAGTCACTTTGACTTAAGAGGAATGGAAATCGTACATCAGCAATGGAATATTATTCTTCACTTTGCCAGGTGTTTTAACATGTTGAACTTTTTTAATCCACTATGTGCCTGACTGAATATCTTTCAGTAACACAAAACAGAAAGAAGCATGCTTTGGCACAGATGGGAAGAGATTGTTGCTGTGAGTTAGTCAGCATGCAATATTATTTGCACATGTAAGTCAATGCTTTGGAAAATTCCACTTAAATAAAAGCAGAGCCAAGAAACAAAGCAGTTACTAATATGGAAAAATATAAAAGCTGTTACGAGAATTATATGAAAAACAGGTAGTCCTAACAGAATTATTGCTATTCAGAGATATTACATCTTTAATCTATTACCAGGCAATCATGCTCGAGTATGATTGCTTCACTGATTTATTTTTATCTGTGTAATTTTCAGAAAAAACTATGTTTCATATAATATGATTATTGGTTAATAATGGAGATTACACTTTTCATTGTCAATTCACCATTGGATTACATTTCAGAAAATTAAAAAAAAAGATTTTATACATGACTTCAAGGTTTCAAAGCTACTAAAGACCATTTAAAAGTGATTTTTGCCATCATCAAACAATTATATGGAATAGCTAGCAGCCATTTGGTTCAGCATATCTTTTTGATAAATCTAATTAGTCCTACAGTCATTCTTTTTCTCCATAACTTCATTTTCTTAATTTAAGTATTTATCCAAATCTAGTGGTTTCATAGCTACCATTTCAGCAGCCAGTTTATTTTCCTAATTGTAGATTTTATTCAGAGCATTTGAGTATTCCTGCAAATACAATGGTGAGATTTAAACTGAAGCCTCTGGGTTTACAATCCAGAATTCTGGATGCTGCACTCTAAAGGTAATTGCACTCTGTAGTGGCAATCCAGGATAAATCTCTAAATAAAAAATAATCTTTTAACTCGGGGAGCAAGTACTGTAGCTAACACTGATATTTCTCAGAACAGGAAGTCAAGGCAGTGAAATATAATGCATCCCAGTCAATATTTCTAATTTGTTTATGCTTCTTTTCGCCATCTGTTTCAATGTCTGTGGATGCTGTTTGGATTAAAGAAAGTAATTACAAAGGGATATCCATTGAGCAAAATAGCATTAAATAAAGGAACTATGAGAACATCTGCTTTGATCCAAAAAATCCAATCCTTTTCTTAATACCATGAGACCAGAAGCTAAACAGTGAAGTGATTTTAAGTCATTCTTTAGGGGACGGGGATTCCCCTCTTCGACTATAGATGAGGCTTTCACCAGGCCTTCCACCCTACCAGCCGTCACATACAACACATAATCCTCCGACAATTTTGCATTCCCAACGGGATCCCACCACTGGCCACAACTTCCCATCTCCTCCCGTCGGCTTTCCGCAGAGACCACTTCCTCCGTAACTCCCTGGTCAATTCGTCCCTTCCCACCCAAACCACCCCTTCCCCCTGGTACTTTTCCTTGCTACACTTGTCGCTTTACCTCCCCCCTCGACACCATCCAAGGATCCAAGCAGTCTTTCCAGGTGAGTCAGAGGTTCACCTGCACCTCCTCCAACCTCATCTACTGCATCCGCTGTTCCAGGTGTCAACTGCTCTACATCGGTGAGACCAAGCGCAGGCTTGGCAATCACTTTGCCCAACACCTCTGCTCAGTTCGCATTAACCAACCTGATCTCCTGGTGGCTCAGTACTTCAACTGCCCCTCTCATTCCGCATCCGACCTTTCTGTCCTGGGCCTCCTCCATGGCCACAGTGAGTCCCACCGTAAATTGGAGGAGCAGCACCTCATATTTCGCTTGGGTAATTTACACCCAGGCGGTAAGAACATCGACTTCTCCAATTTCAGGTTGTCCTTGCTTTCTCCCTCCTTCCCCTCCCCTCCCCACCTCCCACAGCCTACTGTTTCTGCCTCTTCCTTTCCCGCCCGCCCCCCCCCCCCCCCCCCCCCCCTTCAGTCTGAAGAAGTGTCTTGACCCGAAACGTCGCCTATTCCTTTGCTCCATAGATGCTGCCTCATCCGCTGAGTTTCTCCAGCATTTTTGTCCACCTTTGATTTTTCCAGCATCTGCAGTTCTTTCTTAAACAATGATTTGGTACTTACTGTGATCAAAGCACTGAAATAAGTGTACATGTATAAAATGTATTAAAACATGTTAACGTGAATGTTGGAAGGAAGAAACAGAGGAGCTTATGCTCGGGTCGAACAGTGCTTTACTTGGCCTCTACCTGGTGATTTTTTTGATTAGTTTTGCATACTGCACCTCCGAATTGCTGAATCTCCCTTGTGTAACATATTACACTCCCATATCCCAAAGACATATGGAGTCAAGGGCTGAAGGGCAGGTTTCCATATTATACCTCCAAAATAAACTAAACATCATCCTTGGATGTAGAGCACAGATGCACAATAATGATATTGGGCTTGAAAGGTTGAATTAAGAAATATTACAAAAAATCTGCTTGCGTTCCCTCAAGTTTAGAAGTTTGAGGGGTAATCTAATTTCAAGGTTCCAATTGTTCCTGGTTGGTGCAAAACTATGCTCAATGAGACAAGACAGAACAGCTCACAGTAGCAATAATGTGCTTCCTTTTACAGAATGTTTGGAATGCACCACCCTCCAATTTCTGTGAATGCGTCAAGGAAAGGGTGGAACTCAGTAACATTTTCCTCTTCTGTGAATGAAGGTCTAATGTTAATAGCCGAATTGAAAATGAATTAAAACAACAGTATAATTGGTCTCCTGTGGATCAGCTTCATAATCCTGCCAGTTTTTAGAATTTATGGGTCTGAATGGCTTCCCTAATTCTACAGGGTGGAGGTGAAGCTCTGTCACAACAGTAGATAGCAAAAACTCCCATGATCAAATCAATATTTGTTCACGAGGCTCATTAAATGTGAACCATCAAAACTCAAACCTTAATAAGATATCTCGGTGACATAAATAATGCTGTGGAACAATGAAGACAGCTGCAGTTGCAGGCTGAAGGAAAATCTGTTAAATCCCATTTTTACAGACTTAAAAGCATGATGAGGTTCATTAAGGAAGCCGAGCTGACAAAAACGTCTTCTGAAAGATTCATGAAGCATGATACAAGCCTTCAAAAGAAGGCTCAGAACTGTGTAATTACTAAAAGGTTAATTACCAACTTGAAACTGAACCCATTGATTTGCACATGACCCACTCCCATTGGAGAAAACTTCACCCCTCCCCTCTTACAATTAAACAGCATTACCAGAAACAGGGAAGACCAAGTTGAAATTGTTCATTTATAATAAAATACAGTGCCATAATGGAACACTGCACTGAATAAAAACCAAGAAGTTACATTTATGGTTTGAACAATTCTATTTAAACCTAAAGGAGGGATTTACTTGATTATCATAACACTCAAAGGCTCTCTATAACTTTGAGTGAGCCTCTAGTAGAGAATCTATACTGATATATAAAATACCAAAGATGTGATCAAGATTATTTAACGGACTATCAATGCAGTTTTTTAATGCTTTCCTGTTGGTTCTGTTGGTTGATTCTGTTTTGCCCCAGAATCGTCTCACCAAGGTCATGGGCAGCACACATTCCTACTGCTGATCACACCCTTTTCTCAAAGTAGAATAAGTACTTAAATATATCTGCTCCAGATGCTCCTGAAATAGTATGTGTCACATGGGAAGGTTTAGGAACATGATAAGCAGTTATCCTCTTTAGGCTCAGGTTCACAGTAGAGCAGTCTTGGAACATGCATTAATAATTTGAAGTGCATTCCTTTGGGGATTAGCAACATGACACTAGTTACTAGTTCAGGTGCCATTGTCCGTTCTGGAGAAGCAGATGTCCGATCATTTTAGTTTACACTTTATGTCTTCACTAGCTTAGTGCATCCCCTGGTGGCCAATAAAGTGAACAGCGTTTGAAAAGGGTTTTGGACTTTCTACAAGGCAAAAGGTAAACGGTACAAACTTATATACACACGTGTTTTAAATATGTCTGCAGTAGAAATGTCATGCACAAAGGTCGATGAAGTCCATGAACTTAACTCATGCTGCAAAGGAGTGATTATACATAATGAAATAAACTGAAAACATGTTAGAGATTTCATATATTTCTTGCAATCCCTAGTATTCCTACACCCCCCTGCTCTGATACAAACACACAGATGTGTGACAAAAATTCCCAAGTTAGAGCCATGATCTATATTTGGTGCTGGTGGTGAAGCACAGCTGGAACTTTGTTCTTAAAAATTATTTTCATTTATTCATTGAAATTGGTCCCTGCTGAGAAGACTTGCACCATCTGGCTTTCACAACATTTTGTTGTTTTATTCGTATTAATATATAAAGACAAACATTGCCCAATAATTATTGTGAAAGCTAAATACTGTACTAACCATTTCACAATGCAACTCCAAGTTCAGATCGCCTTTGGTTGTATGGAGTCGGACATATCCTTTCTTTTTGACATAGCGGTAACGAACCTGGTCATCATCAATTGCAGCTGTGAAGGAAAGTCGAGATGAAATTGTAACATTCAATCTGATCAACAATTTAACAAAGAGGAGCTTAATTTATCTTAACAAGATGAAAAGCATATTAAGAATGAAAATTGGGAAACCATATTGATAAAGTTTGGTTATCTGCTAAAAGTATGGTGGCCGGAAACTGGAGATTGTGATGCCCTTCTAATTGAATAACAATATTATGGATTTTCGGGGTGAGGTAGGTGGTTGGAGCTTATAGAAGGTGATAAGGATGTTTAATTTGGGCTTCAATGTTATTTTTTTTATTCTCTCATGGTGGAATTAAATACATTTAGCACAGATTGCTGATCAGATCTTAAGATCTATATATTCTCTTAAAGGAAGGCAACATTCTTTTCAATAAAGGCCTATCAAAGGCAACAGGAAACAAATGCAATGGTATTGGGTGCAATTATGATTTTATATAATTTAATTGTTTCAAAATTGGTTAGATTAATTGCAGAAAACAACATTTTAGTCTGCTGTACTTCAACCAAGATAGCAAAAGCATTGCATGCAGGGAAGGAGCAAGCAATTTTGGACATATAGCCCTATAAAACCTCCTGTCATTGGAGTTATCCTCACATCATGACTTCAAAGTTCAAAGTTCAAAGTAAACTTTATTGTCAATTCAATTATGCAACAGTAGTTACACAGAGGATCGAAATTACGTTTCCCCATACTCCAAATGTGCAATTAATATTAAAAACACAGACAGACAACATACCAATAAAAATAGACAATAGACATACATTATTTAAAATATAAAAATATGCACAGTATGCCAAAATGTGCATTATATCGGTTTACGGATAGTAATTAATTGCTGTGCTTGGTTAACAATCCCAATATTGTTTCATCATGTAACTTCCTGAATGGTTTAAGGTGAACACTTTATGCAATTAGTAGTATTGTGTCACTTATTTAAATTAGTTGTAGAAGAAGGGAAAATCTAATCCGAATGCTTTCTAGATACTTTTGAACCACCATGTCATTCAACTTGTTTTTCAGGGAGCCACCATGTGCCACCATGCAACTGAAAAATAAAAATCCTACATCTAGGTGTCTGTCAATACCACATGACTTTTTAGACGGCTAGTGCCGAATAGTATGTCTTGAGCTTCAATTTTATCCTAACTTGATCGTTGCCAAAGTGACTGAATGATGAAAATGTTATCGTTTGCACAAGAAAATGGTATAGTTTGCATGGAGACAAGCCACACAACTGGGCTGGGTGAGGAGGAACCTGGGGAGGGAATGATGTGGGTAAGGGCAGAGGAAGGAATAATGAGGGACAAAGAGGAGGGATGCAAGGAAAGCAGAAAATATAAATGGGGCAGGAGACAGAAGCAGCAAAAAGGAAAGAATATCTAGTACATTTTGCATAAATTGTTTGCAATCCTCCACGTTTAGAATGGTGGTAATGAAATTAAGCTCTTTAAAATATTCAAAAGGTTCAATATAAATATTACAGAAATTACAACTTTTTGATTGGTGGGAAAATCCAGGCAATAAATGCAGAAAATAAATGCTGTGACATTTGGGACTGAAATCGGAAACCTCTTTCATCTACAAAGGATAACAAAGACTTGCAACATTGCCAACAAAAATATATTGGTCCTGTAACCTAGATAATTGAACATTTCCAGACTGGGACTGATAAGGCTTTGTCATGGGTATCAGGGGAGATGATATAAAGGTAGATAAATGGAAATTAATTCATCACAATTTACCAGTGATTGAATGGTCAACTGTTTTGATGTTGCTCGAATTAGACTATTATCAGAACATAAATCTAAAATATAACCTATTACAAGCAACTATCTGCAACTCAGAGAAATTGCTTTTTCAGATTTTTAGCTTAACATGAGGAATCTGGATTGTGAGAAAACCTATGTGAAAGATTCAAAGATAGCTTTTTGAAGCACAGCCCCAAGTGAGGCTTTCATTCATCATAAGATGAGTGAACTAATGGGCTGGGGCTTCTATGAATTCTGGATATGGGTCCAACTTCAAACAACATCAGTTTTGATTAAACAGATTTATAGCAAGTAGGCAAGGATATGTTGGATGGAACATAATATGTTCAGAAAGATTTTTTTTCCCCAAGACCTATTGTAGTGATGTCTTGTAGTGATGAAAATACACGGGGGAATGTTTCCCCTTTTTTTTCTGTTTATAGGTTTGTGGATTTCAAGACAGTTAGCAAGCCTCAAAACGAAGCACTTATGGGGAATTTGTAGCAGAAAGAAAAATATATCCCACTGCCTTACTGCTCTGCATCTGATTAGTAGTTAAATGATTCCACATTTAACAGTACTTGTAGGAACTTGCTGTAACTGCTCAAAGTGGAGCTCTATTTGTTATCATTGGCTCATGTTCATCCCAGGAGTATAGAAAAATAGATATGGCTTTACTTTTTGTATTTAATGCATGGATGGAAATTAAGCAGAATTATCATGTCTATAATCTTTTCAGTGTATTACACGGCAAAACAATAAAGTCTTGGTTTCAGGTGAGGCTGATTGGAAATAATATACCAAAGCCTGAATTATCTACATGTACAATAAATGAGTAATCTATCACTGTAGACGAGGTCAGCCTTTTGAATGCACCAGAATGCACTGCGTATCCACATTCATTGGCTTATTTCCCAGTAATCTATTCCCTCTCACGTGGTCATCAGCACTATTGATCAACCTTCCAAAAGTAATATCAGCACCAAGCTTAATAAATTACTCTGATTTATGAAGAAAAAAAATTGGTGGTCAAAAGATTGTTGTGTCTCTATTTTTCATCTGTATGCACATAGGCTTCAGTTCTAAATACTTAAACTAAATCATATGTATTTGATATACTGTTCTATCTTGTTGGCTTTATTTACCAACTTTCTTTCTAGAAGTCTCAACCTTTCTTTACAGAGCCAGAAGGCATCTTTTTTTATTAAGTATATTGGCAAACAAAATTTTCAGTCTGGCCGTCTATGAACTGACATGCAAAGGAACACAAATCACAGTGTTGTGCGTGCTAGGTAAATAGCACATGCTGGTTTTAGCTGACAAATGGCAAGACTGTGTTGAGCAGGCTCCAACTGTAACATTCTGTAGCTGAAGTGGCTAATCTAATTTACCTGCTTCATGTGTAGTTTCAGGACTCACTGCTGTGGATGTGAAGGAAGCTGAGACTTTTCCTGTAGAATAATGTGCCTGTGCAAAGAAACAATTCATGAAATATTTATTTTCTTCAATATATAAAAACATAAGTAATAGGAACAGACGTAGGCCAGATGGTTCCTCGTGCTTCCTCTGCCTTTCTAAAAGATCATGGCTAATCCTGTACTTCATGCATTTTCCCACTCGACCGCATATCCCTTTAACATATGCGTGGGTGATCTCATGCTGCTCTCTTGGCTCATTTCCCTTAACATAACACATATCACGCACTTCAATGATAGAAGTCAGTAGCATTGGAGATATTCTTCTTGATCAACACCAGTTTGCAGGAAACCTTGGAACGCAAACCAAATCAATAACTTTGATACCAAACTAATGGAGAACACATTCATCCCAAACAAAGCCAAGCATTCGCATGAAATATGACATTTATTTGATGCACTGTGTATAATTACCAAATTACAAACATGCTTGAGTGTGCATCCCGAAAACCAGATTTCACAGCATATCCAACAGCACTAAATAAGACATCACAAGAATGTTGCCTGGATCAGGGGGTTTCATCTACATGGATAGACTTGGTTTGTTTTCTCAGGAACATTGGCGGATAAGGGAAGAACTCATGTAAGTATATACAACTATGAGAAGCATGGAAAGAATAGACAATCAGAATCTTTTCCCCCAGGGTGGAAATGTGCAACACTAGAGGGCATAACTATAAGGTGAAAGGGGGAAAGTTTAATGGAGATATTTGGGGCATTTTATTTTACACAGAGTGTAGTGGGGGCCTTGAAATCATTGCCTGGAGTGGTGGTGAAAGCAGATACAATAGTGGCATATAAGAGCTTTTAGATATGCACATGGAAGTGCAGAGAATGGTGGCTAATGAAGGTTAATAGGCAGATGAGCTCAGTTTAACTTGGCATTAGGTTCAGCACAAACATTGTGTTCGAAGGGCCCATTCCTGTACTGTACTATTATTCTATGTTCTAAATTTTAAGACATAAGATATACAGCATGCAAACCTGCAATTTGACTATAAAGTCCATTGAGCTCCCTCTCATCTATCAACATCTGAACCAAAATCAGCCTAACCCTCTATTCCCTTCTGTGTCCCATGTTGGTCCAGTCCCCTTGAATAAATTTGTAATGCTTGTGTAAATCATTTGGTGTAACATTCTCACCATTCTAAGTAAATACGTTTCTTCAGAATTCTCTTAGTTTTCATGGTGACTCTGACCCTGTAGGGCTCTGGTTATGCTCTTTCCCACCAGTGGAAACATCCACTCTGTGCCAACTCGACCAGAACTTTTAAGAAGTTCTATCAGCTCGTCATTCAGCCTTCATTCTTTGAGAAAACGGACTAGTCTATTCCGACTTCCTGATATAAATACTATTACATTTCAGGTGACATCCTTGTAACCCTACCATCACCAATATGTCTTTATCCTTCCTGATAACCTGAAGAGTAAAGTAAATGGAGTAGGCTAAGTGCGGCCTAACCAAGGGTCCGCAGAAACGCTACATAACTTCCATACTTTTCAAATTTAGAAATACAGTGTAGTGTTCAATCTACTCTATGACCTTACTAAGCTCTAATAAACCTTTTAATGATTGTCATATTTTGAGATATCTTTCTTTCCCCTTCCACATTTAGACATGCATCGGAGAATGAGAAAGCAATTCCATATTTTTTTAACTAAATGTACTGCTTCACATTCATCAGTGATGATTCCCTTTGCCAACTATTTGCCCACTCTGCAAGTTCATTCATGTGCAATTTCTTAGAGACCTCATCAGTGTTAACTTTACAAGCTCATACCCACCAATCCCACAAAAATGTAGTTTCATTCATCAATTTAGAAATGTATTTTGGTTCCAAAGACTACACCATTAATAGAAGGTCACTTATTAGCTTGACATTCACCTGGCTCCATCTCCCATGTTCCCTTTAAAATTAGGGGGTTTGCTGAAAATGTTGTTATACTACCGTGTACGGTCCAGCAAAAAGTGAATTCGTAGTGTTTTGGAGCATTAACTAGAATAACATCTAAAAGTCTTGAAAATCTGCCAGTGTGACACCAAAATCTTGAACGTGCCAGATTAACAGTTTTACTGAACAGTATTAGCTTATTCATAGTTAACCAAAATGCTGATTCAGAGAATGGAGGCACAGGCTTATCTCCAAAGATGCTGCCTGGTCCGTTGTTACTCCAGCTTTTGGTGTCTATTTTAGCTGATTCAGAGACTTTGGGTGGGAAGATCCTAGAATTGCCTCTTCTTCATAAAAATCTGTACTGTGGACAGTTGATAAATGCCATCTGAGCACTCATTCTTCACACTTTACATGCATACAGGATAGAGTGTGAAAATATTTTCAAAAGGCAGCAACTATTTAAGAACCAAATCAGAAATAATCTGAATGGTCTTGTAACCTCATTTTCCACTGTAATTGGAAGCGGGGACGATTTTTTTCACAAATATGTCTAGAGGAAGATAAAATGTAACATATCATGATGGACGTATAAATGCAACACTTTATACTGTATGTACTTAAAGGAGAAGAACATGAATCGTTGGAAGTTAGCAAATAAAAGATTTCCTTGCCCTAGGCTTTCTTTTGGTCAGCCTTAAAATGTACATGAGGCGATTTTGTTGTTTTAAATGGTTGCAAAATGTCGTAGAAAACACACTTTTTTAATGCATTGGGACAGTACTTGATTTGTGATGTATGACACACTGCAATAAATGACCTTATTATTTACTTAATTATAACGCTGAATAGTAATCCTCTATTCTCACACACTGCACATTAATTTTTCAATTGGCTCCAGGCTTTCAATGTATTACTTTTTCTGTTTATGTTTTTTTCTCAACTCTAATCGTGATTAAAGTCTGTAATTTCTCACTTGCATCTTGAAAACCCATCTTAGTTGTCCCAATGCATTAAAAAACTGTCCGTGAAAGGCATATGTCTAGTATTTAAGCAAAATGAGCTTGGGAGTAAGGAAAGAAATGCTCCATTATAAAAAGCAATTCCTCATATTAAAGGATGCCCTTCTTAGACAATGGTTTAATTTTATATTAATTGTGGTTAAATGACCAAATAAATTGGAAAGCAGAAATCTAGAATTAGAACAAAGTTTCTCTCCTATGTAGACTGCAGACCTCTGGTTTGGGCAGCTATACGGGAACTGACACTAGTGCAAACCATGCATTACAAAGATATTACTGGTGGCAGCATCTAATTATAGCACAATAAATTTACGAGTCTTTTTTTGGAAACTTGAATAAAATAACGTATCCAATCACTTGGCATACAGGAAGAGAGTCCAGATCAAATATAGTTTTACAGTGATGCAAACGCTTTTAGTCCGAAAATAGGACCACAAGGATGATATTCACCCCAACTGTAAAGCCATATATTATCTTAATCTTTAAAATTTCCATCATGAACACTTTGCCATGTATTTTTTATTTCCTGCACTATTCCCATTTCAGTCAACTCCCTTGAAATCCACAAATCTATGAGAATTACAACGGTTCAATAGGATTTGTGCGAAGATGTGTATCGTCGTCTCATTCCCTGTTCAAAGAAGAACTGGAAGGTCTAATCCTTCCTGGTTGGGAATGGAGATGCAAAAGGACTGGATTCCACAATAATGATGCAGCGATGGGAGCATAGGAATTGAAGTTATTGAAGTGTTAGAGAGCGTGCGAGGTGACTTGGAAGTTGGTCGGAGGGGACTGGACATGGTGGGGAGTGGGAGGACAAATACAATCAAGGTATTTGGAGAGGAATTTTGGTGAGGTAGGACCAAGCAGAAACAATGAGTCTACCAGAGCAGTCAGGCTTATCTATTTTGGGAAAGAGATAAATATGGGCAGTGCAGAGTTGGGGAACTATAAGGTTAGAGGCTGTGAGGGTAGGTCGCTGGATCAGTGACTTCTGGGAGACAATAGCCTGGTGTTTCACTGTGGGGTCATGGTCAAGAGGTAGGTATGAGGAGCTTCTTTTGCAGCATTATTTTCTTGGTGATTCTAAAATAAAAGTTGGGTTGGGGGGGGGGGTGGGGGGGGAGAATCTACTCAACAACCTGTCTTCACATAATCAAGGAAATGTTGCACGGCAGAATTCGGAAGCAGCAGTTTAATCACAGAAGAATGTTCAGCAATCAGTCACCTTAGATTTGCTGTCAGTGGATTTGATGCGAACTGTTCAAGTTCTCTGTCTAATGACTCTTAAGTATTCATAAATTTTGTATATTCAAAAGGGAACCAGCAGAAAATTTCGAAGTAAATGACATTCAGATACCAATTAGTTTACATTTAATTGCATGAAAATGGGGGTTAATTTATCATTTAAAATCTTCCTTCATTGGTAGCCCTTTGACAATCTTCCTAGATTCCATAAAGACTACAACTATTGTTTTTATTCCATATAGCAACATGTTTCCATTGTCAAGAGATTCTAGTCTGTTATTGCCTGGTAGAAATGGATACTTACCGCATTTATTTTATCCACTTTCTTTTTTGCTGGTTCTTTCATGATAGATGCCAGCATTTCATCACCTTTATAATCTCTGTACAGTTCAGTCAGCGTTTCCCTCAGCTCCATACTGGTGGATTTGAGATAGTAATTTGGGTCTAACTTTGCTTTCTCCTCATCTGGAAAATATACAGGGCATGTGTGAGAAACTCCACAATGATAACCTTTTCATTTACGCAGAAAACCTTCAGTGGAAATAAGATTGCATGAACTTCACCATGTTATAAATATTCTTTCATTGATTGAGATTTTTTTAAGCTCAGTAACCGAGTTATTCTGAATAAATGATTAGACTTCACAGGATATTGTGCGGCCCAGTCAAGCAGTGATGTAACATTCACCATCACGATACCCGTTCATTAGAGTCCTAGATAGACAAGGGCCCTTCGGCCCACCGATACTAAGCCAGCACCAAAGAAGCACTTACACTAATAGTTATTGCTAACTGATTCTTGACCTCTTTAATTTAATTTATTCTGCAAGTTCTCCTTCAGAACTTTGCCATATGTCTTTTCATTTTGCTCATAGTACATTTTCCTGGTCATCATTTCCTCACCCACATCCTCCATCCTTTCTTACTGGCATTATATATTACCTTTCTATGCACTCTCATGCCCTATTTAAGTAAAGAATGCTGTCAATTTAGATTATGATTTATTCCTCAGAATAAATTCCTTTAGCTTAACCATCTTTGCTAAGAGACTCATAACATAACTAAAATAATAATACACTTTTGTATTATTTTACAGTCACTATCAGCTGAAAGTATTTTATCATTAAATTAAAATCAATATCCAGTTGGGATCAAATCAAAATCTTTTTTGTGTTATTTATAAGCCATCTCATTTAGAGGAGGCCATCAGAACCCAATGAAGCTCAATAAATTAAAGGAGAGGACAATGTGTAATCAATCCACGTCTTTCACATGGAAGATAAACGGCAGAAGCACCGAGAAAATTATATGCCATTTTTGAATTGCCTCCTCCTGAATCTATTTAATATTCTCAGACTATCTCCCCTGCACTCAAGCAATGTAACCTATTTTCAATAAAGAATTCCACAAATAAATGATACTTCGATCAGTGAGAGTTTTTTTTTTTTTTTACCTGGATCAGTAACCCTTTGGCCACTTTTGACATGGAAAAAGTTTGAGACATTAAACTTGTCCACGTTGGATGGATCCTGCAGACAAATGTAAAAAAAACTTTACAAATGAGACAAAAACAAACGAGATAATTCAGAAAATATTTCTTTGCTTTAAGTGTAATAACAAGTAAGTATAAGGATTTTATTCCATGTGCTTTTCTCATTTTGCATCTTCTGCGTGGTAACAAAAAGCCTCAGGAAGATAACTTAGAGCAGTTTACATAAATGAAAGGCAAGTTGCCCTTCAGCTACCACAAATGTTGTGACCAAGCTACAAGGTGTAACTGCTTTTTTATTCTTCTCTGCATTGTGCTTCAAATACTTTGAATTCCATCCAGAGCCCTGGAAAGGAACAAATGAGAAACAACAATGTATTCACCCCCATCAACCTAAGCATTACATACACAGGGATTCTCCCCAGGGACAACTCGGCAACTGGAAAAATCACTTCTCGATAATGGAGGGGGACAGAATAAAAGAACTGTGGTAGGTAAGGGAAGGGGATTATGCAAAAGACAGTATAAAGTAAACAATGGAAATAGAAGCAAAGAACCAACATTTATTTTTGTAGTTTAGTCAGAATTTCAATTAATCAGTATTTTCTATCCTTTACCAACTACATAATTTTCTATCCTACTCAAGACTTTGGGAAAAAAAATATCTATTTGGGCACTGTTTCATAAGATTAACGAATTCAAAAAGAATAAATCTCAATATCCTTTTACTTTTTCTCTCCTATAACAGGCATGATCTTAAATCCCATCAATGAAAACTGGATTTACCAGGAAAAAATTACTCCATCCTGAATGTTTATCAGAAAACTGCTAGAAGGTTCATAAAGCAGAACATTCCTATTCCAAATCTACTAAGGTTTTTTTATATTAACATGTTATTACACAAAACCAAGGTGTTTAAGATGATCAAAATATGTTTGAAGATAAATTCATTTTCTCTGATAAGGAGGTCACAACAAAGGAGAATGATCCTATAATTAAGGACAGAGATAGTTGAGGTTGATGTCTAAACACTTCTTCCCATAATGGGTAGGTAAAATCTGGAATGTTAACAAGGTGTTGAGACTAGTTGGAGAGAATTTTTCAAAATTGAGATGTCTATTTTTTACTGGGAAAGATTGGTGAAAGTTATAAAGCAAAGGTGAGCACATAGTAATATCTGATATTGATCAGTAATTGCATAATTGAATATTGGAACAATCTCAATGGGACCAATAATCTACTTATGTTTGGATGCAATATTGAACTTAGTATTGCACTTATTAATGCATCTGGTATAAACACAAGGCCAATGGGTCCATGGTCGTTCAGTTTAAATGTTGACAATGCTTCATTTGTCAAAGATTTCCAACTAACAGGAGATAAGAACACCTGTCACATGCTCTTCATAAGCAAAAAACAAGAAAAGCAGCTGTCTTCGTTTTGAAGCTTGTTGCGGTTAGGCAAAAAATAAGGACATTACTATAAAAGTTGAAATGACAACAGTAACTTTTAGCAGATTTGCAATCAGGGCAGAGCCACTGCTAAAAAGCTGCCAGTATCAAAGAGATCCTGTGTTTCATGTGAAATCCAAATGCTGTACAGAAACTTTAATGTACAGTTTAGCTTCCAAATCTGAGGACACTCAGTCAACGGATCATAAAACAACACAGCACAGAAGAAAGTTATTTAACCCAATGTGTAAACTCAACTCCAAGTTGTTCATTAATCACACTCACATCCTTTAAACCTCGACCAGACAATATTTTTCTTTTTACAAATTTATCTCATAACCTTTAGAAAATTAATCAGCTTTCACCAGCCTTTCAAACACAAACGTAATCCAAGATAAAAACAACTCACTGCACAAGAAAACAATCTCTGATCCTTTCACCAATTACCTTCAATTTGTGGCCCTCAACACCAGAACAGTTTCCCATGCAGCCCATCACATCCACGCGGAATCTTTTGCCCACTAACACTAATCCCATATGCCTGCATTATGAATGTATGCTTATATGTCTTGCCCATTTAAGTATCTGCCTGAATGACTCTGAAATGTAATGATTGTATCTGATTTCACCACCTCCTGTGCACGAAGTTCCAAGTATCAGCCATTCCGAGTTTTTTTTAAATGACTTATCGGTACCCCTTTAAACTAGTTACTCTTTCCTTAAACTTATTCCCTCATAATTTTGATATGCTTACTATGGATAAAAGGTTTTAACAATCTACCTTATTTATGGCTTTCATAATCTTAGAAATTTCTATTGGGTCATCCCTCGACCTCCTTTACTCCAAGAAAAATAAGCACAGTCTATACAATTTCTTCCATGACTAGAGCCCTCCAATCATTATATGTGCAAATAGTATCCTTCCTTGTGTGGTGACCAGAAATGCATATAATACGGCCTAACAAGTGTTTAATAAAGTTGCAACAAAACACCCCAAATCTTCCATTCTTGCCTCAACCCTGGAAGGCAGATGCCTTCTTCAACACTCCATCAATCTGTGTTGCCACTTTCAGGGAACTATGACTTGGACCTCCAGATCTCTCTGTTCGACAACATTCCTTAGTGCCCCAACATTTACTGTATATGTTTTACCCCTATTTGATTTCCCTAATTGCATCACCTTATACTTAGCAGGATTAATTTCTATCTGCCTACAGTCGTCTCAACTTTTCATTTGATCTATATGCTGCTGTAGCCTTAGACAACCATCCTCACTGTGCACATCACAGAAGGATATGGTCCTAATGTGGACAAGGGGGAATAGTGTAAATAAACAGTATGCACATATTAGGCTGAATGCCCATGACTTTCTATATGACTCTGTAACAATCATCATCTGAACAGAACCCGAGAAGAAAATAATGTCAATGAAATTAATTTCACATCACGTAAAGGTAATTAATTCTTTGATGATTATGCATGTCATTAACATTCTATACATTCACATATGTAAGAATGGGGTTCACAGCTCTAGAATATAGGTTACCCACCCCCACCCCCCCTCCCCCCATGGTACAAAGCATGGTACAATCTGGCATCTGTTCACATTAAAGAGGGGAGGGGGATATGAACCTGCCACTGGTTGCACCTAGGAAAAAGTAATAAATGTTTACAGCACCTTGCCTGGAGACAGGTTAATATTTGAAAGAGGAATTGAGGGTTATGGGGAACAGGCACAGTAGAGAAGTTGAGGCCAGCATAGATCAGGTGTGACAATATTGAATGGTGGGCTTAGATTGAGGGGCCTGGTGGCCTCGTCCTGCTCTTTTGTTCGTACATTCGTGCAAAGTGAGTTTAGGGAGTTAGACAGATGGTTAAAAAGCAGGATTTCTTAAATAGTAATCTCAGGATTAATGAAGTTAAGTTGATTTTAATGTAAAATGCACAAGTGTGGTGAGGTACAGATACAATACAAATCTTGCTTGTAGCAGCATCATATTACATAAACTCTGTCTACACACAGAAACATAAATTATACATAATTCACACGTAAATGCTGCAAGACATTGAAAATCAAAGATTGTGTAAAAACTAAGACGTTAGTGCAAACCACAATTAGAAAACAAGCCAATGGTAGACAAGACATGGGCTGTTGTGTACCCTTGCCGAGAAAGGATTAGGGTTGTGCAGATCGGTTCAAGAATCTAGACCAATGTTCGAGATCCAGAACCTTCTTCCGACTGATCAACTACAGAGAAGACAGCTGGTAAAGAGAGGTGAAGGCAAGGGGTGTGGCAAGAACTCATAAGTCATAGCATACTCTGGTGAGGTTGGGTGATTGGCAGATGGATGGATATAGAACAATGGCTAGAGGTGGAGTGGAGGCAACAGAGTGCAGGTGTGTAATCTGATAATTAAGACTGTTCTTTCAATTTTGAATTAGACTATACACATGTGACTGAATTAAAAGATTAGAATACCATATAAATTTGGGTAACATTTCTTAATGTTTTTGAAATAATTAGCTATAGCAGCTTGATAGAAGATACTAACTAAACTTTCCATTTGGTTTACTGTTTAATTCAACTGTACTGCGTATGTGAAAATATAAAAAACTCCAGTGATATTTTCTAGCAATTAGTCCAAAACACTCACAACCACATATTATCTAAGCATGACGTACTGTGTACGTACATTTCTGCTGCTATGACAACGAGAAAACGACAAAAAGGCAATTCTGAGCATCTAAAATTGAAAACAAAATGTCTTAGCAATTCAGTCAATAACATTAATGATATTTTCAGAATCTGCAGATGTCTGAAAAACAATAACATGGCAGATGACGAATACAATAACATCACTTGAAATACCACATACTGACATACAGTAGTTACTGATGTCATAGGGTTGCAGCTAATTAAATGTTACACATTTAATGCCACGCCCACTTGATCACCCCATCCTTCATCTGCATTCCATTCCCTGTGTAACAACAGATATCACCATTTTGTGAATCTGTATATGTGAGGCTCCACAATGTATTTTTATTAAACTATTCATTGCAACAGTAAATGGTCATGTAGACAGCCGAGAGCTACCCTTCCCAGTTGTTGCTTTGGTTACCTTCACTGAAGTTGTTTCCATCATGCTAAACATTCTCTTTACATTTATCAGAAAGTCACAAATAAGGGTTTCGTTGGGAAGTGATAATTTTACAAGAACAGTAATGCTGCACACTAAACACTAAACAAATAAAAACAAGTTGTCCACTTATTCGCATGGTTGGAAGAAATCCTATTTATGCCACACCAGGATACAAGGAAGCAAGCTTATCGTGGAAGAGGAAATGTAAGTGATTTTGTAAGGTGTTGCATTGTTGACAGCGAGTGTTGCAGATGACTCCCATATTTTTGAACATGAGCAATTTTACAAAAAATATACTATATTAAATCTGTATACAGAAATTATAAATAAACATTATATTTGAAAAATAAAGGATTAAAATGAGAAACCAACAATAAGTAGCCCTAAAGATAGGCTGATGTTTGGACAAAGACTAGAGATGAAAAGACGGAAGGCGTGAGACAAAAGGATTAAAGAGTTACAAATTGTGACACTGGAGAAAGGAATGTAGGTGGAAGGGGAGGAGGAGGGAGAAATATGTGCTAGTCCATGTGGAGAACAGGGGAGAGAGGTTTATATGGGGGAAGAGAGCGAGGGGGAGGGTTATGTAGTTATCTAAAATTGGAGGTATTCTATATCTACCATCGGGCTGTAAGCTACCCAAGCGGAATATGAGGTGTTGTTCATCTAGTTTGCATGTGGCCTTACTCTGGCAATGGAGGAGGCCCAAGATGGAAAGGTAAGTATGGGAATGGGGGGGGGAGGAATTAAAATGGATAGCAACCGGGGAGATCCTGCAGGTCTTGGCAGACCGATCACATGTTCAGCAAAATGGTCGATGAGTCTACACTTGGTTTCGCCGATGTACTGGATGCAGTAGATGAGGGTAGGTGTGGTGGAGACCAACTTGAGAATAGGAGATCGCGCCTTTGTAAGAGGCAGGGTGGGAGGAAGTGTAGTCCAGATAACTGTGGGAATTGGTAGCTTTGTAGTAGACATCAGTCGATAGTCTGGTCCCTGTTGGCCACACCTTAAACTTGGAGAAAGTGAGTGGAGGGTGAGGGCAAGTTCCACCAGATGGAGAAGAGTGTTAGTGGAGGTAAATGGATTAGGCTTCTGTTCTAGGAAGAACTGGAGATCATCCTGGTGGAAGATGGAAGTTGGATGATCAGCCATGATCATATTGAATGGCGGTGCAGGCTCGGAGGGCCGAATGGCCTACTCCTGCACCTAATTTCTATGTTTCTATGTTTCTATGTAAAAGGACTGGACATCCATGGTTAAGGTAAGATCCTGGGGCTAGAAAACAGAAAGTTATTGCAGAGTTGAAATCCGAGTGAGGTAACTCAGCTGTAAGTCAGAAGGGACTGAACAAAGGGGGGGGGGGGAGAGATAGGGTGGAATCAAAGTATTTGGAGATGAGTTTGGTAGGTCCACAGCAGGCAGGAACAATGGGTCTGTCAGGGCAGTCCTGTTTGTGGATTTTGGGAAGGACATAGAAGCAGACAGTGTGAGGCAGGGAAAGAGAGAAGTGGGCAGTGTGGGGATGGTATTAGCCTTATGAGAGAGACCCTCAAATATACATACATGAAAAGACATTGTTGCAAAAGCAATGAATGCTCTGTGGATAGTAATAAAGAAAAATACTTGCATTTATATAGTTTTACATGTCTTTAAAAACATGCCAAAGGATTTTACATGTACTTTCCTCATTTTTAGGTCAATAAATAAATTATCTGGGCCACTTTGTTGGATTATGCCAACAGTGGATTTCCAGTGGAGACAAGAGAATGGGAAACTTGCAAAACTTGCACTGATTTAAAATACATGTCCTGGACCAAACAAAATTCTGGCTGAATAGCTATTTCCTGTCATCTTTGCTTTGTTAACAACTGACAATCAGTTGAAGGAACAGGAATATAATCCTGACAATAAGGTTGCTCTAACCTCGTGCAAGGAGACATCGGATCTCGGAACCTAATGGTATTTTTGGAAAATTACAGTAATTCCAATGTGATTAAAACAAAAGACCCTTTAACGTTTAACATTTTCATTTGAAGGACATTGCCTGTAATTTTAACTGGCCACCTGTTTTCAAGAAGATCATATCTACAATTCCAACATGAAAACAACAATCCTAAAGCTGCTCAACAACACTAGCCTTGAGATAAACTGAAATTTCTGGAATGGGCTTATTTATTTAGGAGCTAGAAGGTCACCACACTCCTCAGAAATCTATCCAACTTTTGTTTTAATGACCCAGTTAAGGAAATAACAAATATCACATCCATCTTTACTTTCATCAATTGCTTTTCAATGTATTTGTGCAGACTTTTGTGCTCCAGTAAATTGGTATCTATTAAGACAAGGGTTAAAACATTCAGATAGAATAAAAATCCAACTGGATGCAAATGCACCAAATCAGCTTTATTAAACGATTGATAACTCCAATACCTTAACTGCATGGAGGATATGTTGCCTTAGAAAAAATATAATACCACACCTAAACCTTATTCTGGTTTACAAGATCATAGATGCAGCATAAATTATTTTGTTTTAAACACTACATACAGTAGCATTTCACTTACAAGACTAAACGGGCATTTGAAGGCAATTCCGTTATCAATCAACTCCTCTAAAGCTTATTTACTTGTCCCAGAAGCTTGCAATTCAACAACCATGTTTATATATCAACTTTAATGCGGCATCTGAGATTGAACAGAAGCACATAATTCCTATACAGTATAACTACATTCCGCATTTGATCTGCCAAAATATCCTATTCGGGTTTGAAATTGCCTCTGCTCCTTCAAAAATGATTTCTGATTAAATGGATGCTGCACAATTGACTGTTTGCTGTGAACTCAATGTCCAATCATTGGTGACAGTTGGCAAGAGAAACTTTGTTTACTAAATCATTAAGCAATAGGTATTATGTTGCAGAAGGAATTGAAAGGTCCAACCCAGTTCAGTCCAATCTGAAGTCCAATCTGAAGAAGGGTTTCGGCCCGAAACGTTGCCTATTTCCTTCGCTCCATAGATGCTGCTGCACCCGCTGAGTTTCTCCAGCTTTTTTGTGTACCTTCAGTCCAATCCAGACTCTGGATCCTATACTTTTACCCACTTTTAACATAGATGATTATTAAACTAATGCCACAGCATGATACAGCTTTGAGGTACGTTGCCAGAGAACTGAAAGATTCAACTTTAAAATTTAAAGGTCTCAAGGCTTTAATCAGCTACCATGATGTACCCTTGTGTAAGTGGTAAGTGTAAGAGGGAGATGTAATGGACACATATGAAAGTGCAGATGACAGGGAAATGAATGACAAAATGGAACTGATGAGATTGCTCTGAGATCCAGCATATAGTAGATGAGCTGAATACTCTCCTAACCCTGAAAGGAAATAAGAAATATATGCACTATCAAATACATCTATGGCATTTCAAATTTGTAGAGACAAGCCAGCATCCTAAATGTACCTAATAACTAAGGCAATATAATAAAATTTACACTGGCCAGCAGCCCAGTTAAGAAGGTCTCAGACAACAGAAGGCTCATTCCATCTCTCCAATTTTCCATGAGAATCTTATGGTGCGATACTTATTTATTAGAGAACCACATTCCAGACCAATTATTTTTAACAGAGATCGAGCTGTGATAAATCTATTATATACTTTCAATCTCTTTTTATTCTTAAAAGGTCAACTATTTCCAATGTCATCTGCCATTGGCTGGATGTCAGATCTGCTTTTGCCGATCTAGATCTGCCTTTGATATTCAATGATGTGCTTTCATGTTTTCGCAGTCAATTATTATTTTTACCGAATAAAACTATGTACATACTGTATAAAGCTCTGCATTGCCAAGAAACACAACCACACAAATTTAAAATAAAATGGGACCACATTTAGAAAAAAGGCTTGAAAAATAATTGAAAACAGAACAAAAAACAAAAATGTTCATAGATAAAATGGAAGTTCAATAATTGCAACCTACACAAAACAAAAACATTTTCTGAGTATGCTTGTGTACTTTCTTATTCTAGGGCTAATGAAGAAATTGGCAATTGAAATTGTTATCTTTAATACTGAATTATAGTGATATTTGTTTATTTGATAACAGTTGAAGGAAATAAAGGGAATGAATTAAAAATCCTGTCTTTTTGCAAAATGTCTTCAGTTCAATACATCAGGTAAAGTTCACCAGTGATAATTCTCCTGGCTTCCGACAAGAGAGTACAGCTGACTTGGTTACTGGCTACCAGGGTCAATTCTCCAGTTTATGTGTCTCATTAGTATTCATATTCACAGATCCATATTTTACCTTGTTTCTTATTATTGCTGGTCTTTATAACTTCTTTGATCCATCTTATTTCTGGTCAATTTATCTGATAAACATTTTTCAAACAGCAATATTTCAGCTGGCAGATATCGCAAATTAGAAGTTTCAATTATAGAATTGACGAGATAGTCCCAACGCACTTTGTGACACTGAGGTACTTTCTTCAAAAGTAATTTACAGCTCAGTTTAAGCAATTATTTATGTTATTGTCCCAGAACCTATATTTAGATATCACCTTTGGTGTAGCCCATAGCCACAGAGAACTTTGTAGGGTCACAAACAAATTAATACTAGGCCACATAAAACATAAAGAAAGATGACAAGTGCATTGTCATAATGATGGGACAGCACATATATCACAGGTCGTACAGCTGGCAGAGATTACAAAGCTAAGGGGTAGAGAATCAAAGTTTTACAATAAAAGTAATGCTTAATAAGGAGCCAACTTAGGACAATATACACAAGAGTGATTGGTGAACAGGATTTGTTGCGAATTAAGACAGTGGCAACAGATTTTTGAATGACTTTTAGCTGATCGAGTTGAGGCACAGAATATGGTAAGAGTATGTTCGAATAGTGAAATCTTGAGGTAACAAAGCATGGATCAGGGTTTCAAGTTTTAATTTTATATTCAACATGGAACCATGGCACAACACGAGCATTGCAAGTATGACGTTGCATTAAAATAGGTCCCTTTATTCATCAAGTATAGCTGAACAGACATCGACTTTGCCTACACTAGACTCAATGGCTCTAATAAACATCACCTCAGCAATTACAAGTCCCTCACTACATATATCGTAACAATTCTATAAATTATTTGAAGAATAAATGTTTTACGTAGTGTCCAGGTAACCTTGCTGGCCCAGTCCGTGCTCAGCGAAAGTAAATTAAGTCGTTATTTGTCTTCTTATTGCTTATGGTAATATGTTGTATGTCAATAATGCCAAATTTGCCTATGTGATCACAATGCATGAGACGTCTTCAATCTGAACCATTAAATATGTCCCATTCCAAGGATGCTGCCTGCCTGAGTGTTCCCAGCATTTATGTTTTGGTTCATTGTGTCGTGTGCATGGTATGTGGGAAGATCTTAAGATAATATAAATTCAAGTGTGTTTCTTTTGCTGGCTTTTATTGTCCCCTTGGAATGTAGCATGTTCCTTCCCGCTATCCTCTTATGGGATGTATTGGGCTGCAATGATGATTCTTGGGAACACCAGACTTATATAAACACTGCATAATGTAGAATTAAGAGCTGCCTAAATACTGACATTCCAAAATTAGCTTTACAAAGCAAAAGAGAAGAAAGTTCCATACTTGCAATGTGAGGATTTCTTGCCGAGTAAAAGGCTCATCACTTAGCAGATCTTTAAAACTCTTGGTCTTAATATTCAACTGCTCCACTGCCTAAATAGGAGGAAAATAATTACTTTCCAATTAGTTATGATTGTTTCCAGTCATGTCGAAAGCATAAGAAAGAGATGCAGGACTAGGCTATACAAGCAATCTACATTTAGAAATGTTACTTATTTCTTCCTCATATTTGTGATTAACTATTAAATATGGGGAAAGTGGACGTGGAGGATCATAGAATTGCAACCGTTATAATACAGAAGAACATTTGGCCAATTACATTTATAACAGTTTGAAAAGGTTGAGGTGCAACTCTGCAAACACCACTTGTTTTAATCTTGATTGAAAAAGAAACATTTGCGTCTAGTCTCTGTTTTCTGTTATTCAGCCAATCTTAAATTTCTGGAAGACATTTGATAACCTGCCTCAAAGGTTATTGTGGAAAAGGTTACTACTGTTAGTGTTGCCACATGGTAGAATAAAGCATAATTGTCGAAATATCAAAAACCTATTAAAAAAAAAGGAACTGCAATTATCCTTCATGATTTTATTGGTATTGGTTTATTGTTACGTGTACCAGGATACAGTTGTTTTGCAGACTGTCCAGGCAGTTCACGCCATACATGATTACAACAGGTAATGTAAAAGAGAAAATAAAGAGAGTTCAGAATATCGTGTTTCAGCTGCAGAGAAAGTGCAGATTTTTTAAAATGCAAGGGGCAAAGCAGATCAGAAAATAGAGAATACATCCTTAGCATAAGAGAGCTCCATTCAAGAATATGATAACAGCAAGAATGGGGTGTTCTGAAATTTGGTGATGTTTTCAAGCCTTTGTATCTTCTGCCTGATGGGAGAGGGGATGAGGGATTGACTTGGTAGGGGTGGTCCTTGATTATGTTTACTGCATTTCCAAGGAAGCATGAAGTGAATATGGAATTGATGGGTTTGTTGGTTTTCATGATAGATTGGGCTGCATCCACAAATCTCTGCACTTTGCAATCTTGGGCAGAACAGTAACAGTATGACACTGTGATGGAACCCAATAGGATGTTTTCTCTGATGCATATGTAGATATTTAGTGTCACTGGGGACATGCTGAACTTCCTTAGTCATCTGAGGAAGTAGGGCATTGGCCATATCATCAATGCGGTTGGACCAGGTTAAATTGTTGACAATATTTACAACAAGGAACTTTTAGTCTTCATACCAATGAGCTAATTAAATGGGCAAAGGTACTACAGAATAGCAGTTCGTGGATTGCAACAGTGATTGTTTCTCTGAGCAAAACATTGTGTAACCTTTCTGGGAACAGACTATATTAGATTGTTCATGTGTTTTGATTAGGATTAATAAGGATCCATCCCAGAGAGTAATGACCAAAATGTGGCAGAATTGCAGGTACAGTTTGAGGACCAACACTTTGGAATCAAAATGGTGATTCAGGTAATTAAACTGCCTGGCCTGTTCCAACAGTCATTTATCAGTTCCTTTGGCACCACTCCAGTATCTTGTGGGGACTGACTTATTTGTTCAGCTGGATTTATTTGTTCTTCTTCTTTATCAAATGTTCTCTTTTCTATAATCTGAATAACCTCCACTCCTACTGATACATTGGCAGTATTGGCTTCATTGATAAGGAACAAGATTGTGTATTTATTTGGTATTCAAGCTATGCCATCTCCCATTTATTTGATGTACTTATCCACAACATTTTACACACATTACTGGGAGGACTTTGTGCCAGCGTTATCTGTACATTTCACCATTTAGAAAGTATACAGTTGTGTTCAGATAAGAGCAATGAGGATACCATTACTTCAATAATTTACACAGCATATAATTCAAATCAAGGGCAATTATCAATTGCTTTCTTGTGCTAACTCATCCAAATACTAAAGATTTTGCATTCCATAATATTGCAGATCATTAAATGAAACCAAATAATGCTGGAAATATTCAGGAGGATAGGCAGCATCTGTGGAGAGCAAAACAAATATAATACTAGAGTATGACCTTGCATCAAGGTTGGATATTGCTGGACTATTGCTGGAAGGGCCGAATGGCCTACACCTGCACCTAATTTATATGTTTCTATGACTAGACGCTCTGCAATCTGAAACATAATGCTGAAACATAATGCACCCTTAAAATTCTTTGATGAGGCTACTTACCATGAATTTTACTTATTTATCTCCAACCTTTCACAGTTATGTTGAAAGGTCAACAATCTGAAATATCATTTTTGTTTCCTCTCCTGGATATGTTCTGTTTTATTTAAAGTAAAAGAAACCCAAAGGCTAATAGAAAACATTTATTTGGATTTCACAATCAAAATAGGTGTTACCCACCTCATGTGAATAGACATTTCCTGAAGTCTTGATTGCCAATATATGCGAGTTGTTTGTGAAGACAGAGTACATCACTGGGCAATGGAATTTTCCTAAAATAAGCAAAATGATCATTAGAAGTGGTCCTTCAAATGCCACGAAAGTTTGAAACCTTTCTTTTACCCAAACCCAATGTCAATTATTTGGCATGTCTCCAATGACTCTTGTCAATTTCTATAGATACACCATAGAAAGCATCCTATCCTGATGCCTTCCTGCATCACAGTTTGATATGGCAATTGTTCTGCCCAAGACTGCAAGAAAATGCAGAGCTGTGAAAGCAGCTTGGTCCATCACACAAACAAGCCTTCTACCCACATCATCAACTTCATCAAGAAAGCAGCAAACATAGTCAAGGACCACTTATACCCCAGTTATTCTCGCTTTTACCCTCTCCTGTCAGGAAGAAAATACAAACGCGTGCAAGCACAAACCACAATATTCAAGAACAACATCTTCCCACCAGTGTCAGACTCTTGAATTGACATATCATATGCTGGGGATGAATTCTCAATCTTCCAATCTACTTTGATGTACTCCTTGCATGTTTAATAAATCTGGACTTTCTCTGTAGCCGCAACACTATCTCCTCCACTTGTTTATTTCCTCTTTTGCACTACTTGTATGTTATGCTTTGCCTGGATAGCATGCAAAATTAAATTTTAATTGAATCTCTGTACAAATGACCATAAACTAATGCCAATACTGAACATTAATCATCCCCAGTCAAGAATTTGAATGCAATTAGGACAGTACAAATTAAATAATTTAAATGAATAGTTATTTGAAACTATTTAAATTATGGATTACTTGAAATCTTTTAAATTAATAGTTATCAGGCACATTTCAACCTACCACACCTCTCTATAGTAAACAGACAAGATATAAAAGCTGAAACATCATCTGATTGTTACCCTGCTAAACCTGGGAATTATTTTAACTTTTTTCAAGATCACTTCTTCCCATGTATATATCTGCTAAATGAAGGGGTATAGGTCCTGCTGTGCAGCTTTTTTATTGGTAACTTAGCCACACTCTATATCCTCACATGTCTCAGTCCCCACCTCTCAAACAACAGCCGAGGGACTCCAAAGATTTTGGTGCAGTGGAGTCTAAAGTACAGACTGTCTGAGCAGAGGAAACCTGCTTTCTTCACAGTGCCATTTTGACAGCCTGTGAGGATCTGTACCCCACTGACTGGTTGTCAGAGCTGGTCAGCTTGATATTCACACATATTTAGCAACTTTTGAGGCATGTTATTTAAAACAATTGAAAAATGAAGTTTTATGGTCAGAGATTAAAAAAAACATCTTCACACATAAATCTGATTCCACATACTTAACATGGGCAGCACAGAGGTGTGAGAATTCAGTTTGCAGCAATTCAATGGCTGAGATAAATGCCTGGTTTAACTACACATTGCCCTTAGGTGGCCTATGTTTTTATTTAAATATATTGTAGGTCGGCTAAATTTCCTACTTACAAATTGATCAGGTTACAAACAGTTCACAGGGACAGAACCCTGTTATAACTTGGGGAGGACCTGTAGTTATCATTTTTCACAGCAGACATTTTGTATATTTGGAGTCTAGGCCAGGTCGTGCAAGGCAATAAAGTTATTAATCGGCATTGTTTTAAACCAGATTAAGAATTAAACAAGAGCTAGAAACCATCTAGGGGAGGAACATAGCAGGCCAAGAGGCATCCATGGGGGTAAAGGAATTGTTGATGTTTAAGATTCAAGAGAGATTACTGTTATATGTCCCAGATAGGACAATGAAATTCTTTTAGGCATTTGTATTGTAGGCATAAATAAATACAGAACAGATCAGTGAGTCCATATAACATTTGCACACACACACCACACACACACACACACACACGTAACCAGATAAAGTGCAATAGGCTATTAAAGTTTAGATTTTTGTTTGAGTTGAGTTTAATAGTCTGATGGATGTGGGGAAGCAGCTGTTCCTGAACCTGGATGTTGCAGATTTCAGGCTCCTGTACCTTCTACCTGAAGGCAGCGGAGAGATGAGTGTGTGGCCAGGATGGTGTGGGCCCTTGATGATGCTGCGGGCCTTTTTCAGGCAGCGCCTGCGATAGATCCCCTCGATGGTATCGCGGTCAGAGCCGATGACGGACTGGGCAGCGTATACAACATTTTGCAATCTTTTCCGCTCCTGGGCGCTCAAGTTGCCGAACCACGCCACGATGCAACCGGTCAGCATGCTCTCTACTGTACACCTCTAGAAGTTTGAGAGAGTCCTCCTTGACATACCGACTCTCCGTAATCTTCTCTAGGTCAAAATCCTGCATCATGTTTCAACCTGAATTGTTGGCTTTTTTCCCCTCCATGTGCTCCAGATGCTGTTTCACCTGCTGGGTTCCTCCAGCAGATTTTTACTCCTTATTCCAATATCTGCTGCAGTTTCTTACATCTTCAAGCATTAAACAGAGGGCTTTGTCTATCTTACAACCAGGAGCAAAAAGCACTGATCTTTCTTAATTATTAAGCAATCTAAAATATGTTAAGCAGTTAATATAAATGTTAATTTAAACTCGAGCCAATTAGAAATTCAGCATCAAAGTTGCATTATGAGGTGAAAATCATGAGATGTGTTGTGCGAAACTGCATCATAATTAAAATCAATATTTGACTCAATATTCTACAACAGTGATTCTACATTGAAAATAAATGAATAGCTTTAAGATTCTTTGAGTGATGTGAGCTTTTTAAATATGTTACAGGTTTCAAACTCTCTTCTCGACCTATTAATTTGAGGAATCACACTTCAAGCAAACTGTACAAAGACCTAGGGAAAAAAAAATCATAACACCAGTGCAGCATGTTGTCAGAAAATGTTATTTTTCGCAAAATTATAATGAAAGATCCCATTTATTCAACAGAATAACATTGTGGATGATATGGAGTTCAAAGCATTCTGCTATTTATCCCAAAGTGTGTTACGGATTGGGAGGAGATAATCCATTTAATGTAGGTACCATTTGTAAAACAAAGACCTTAGTCAAGGCTGGATATTTTGATTCTTGTTTCAGTTTAAAGCAGGATGCAGAACGTCAACAAGAAACAAAATGGAGCTAGTGTAACAAGTGTCCAAGAATTAAATTGCATCAAAATATGGCAATAAAAAATTCCTTCAAATTGCATGTATCAACTATAATTTAAATTATTTAAAAAATTGAATTAAATGGAATATTTATCAATGATTCGAGACAGATGAAAATGTACCTTAACTTTTGTGTATTTAAACTAAAAGCAGTCTTTGTTCTTTGCAGATATAAATTGTCACTTTTAACTTGAATGGCACACATGGTGAGGTAGATAAGATTATTTGTATTTTACTCCCAAACTTTATCACAGGAAATGGATGTAACATTCTGTGAATGCTGTGGCACAGCTGGACCACTGACTGATTTCAGTAATAAAAAACAAATTGCATCCCCTTTTAAACTCAAAAAGCTATAACCTGATTAAAAAAGAGCCTGAGAAAATATCCTGAAAGGAAAGAAATATCTAACATTTCAGATTGACGACTTTCTGCTTGATTAATTAGATTAAATTAGACTAGTTTATGGTCACAAACAGCAGGGTGCAATAACATCCCATGTTCCCGCAGCTCAGAGTAAACAGTATACAGGCAGTAATGTTAAATATACCAATAAATAGAACGTACAAAACACCAAAACAGTAAAAGACTGCAGTTCAGAATTTGAAACCCCTGGAACCTGGAGTCAGTACTCCCCTCTGCAACTGGATCCTCAACTTCCTGACCAACAGACTACAATCAGTGAGGATAGGTGGCAAATCATCCTCTAATATAATCCTCATGAGCATAGAAGCATCGAAAAATAGGTGCAGGTGCAGGCCATTTGGCCCTCCTGAGCCAGCATCCTCCGAGCCAGCCATTCGGCCCTCCGATCAGTATCCCATATCCCTTGATTCCTTTAGCCCTGAGAGCTAAATCTAACTCTCTCTTGAAGACATCCAGTGAATTGGCCTCCGCTGTGTTCGGTGGCAGAGAATTGCACAGATTCACAACTGTCTGGGTGAAAACGTTTTTCCGTATCTCAGTTCTGAATGGCCTACCATTTATTCTTAAACTGTGACCCCTGGTTCTGGACTCCCCCAACATCGGGAATTTTTTTCCTACATCTAGCTAGCCTGTCCAATCCTTTAAGAATTGTATGTTTCTATAAGATTTCCTCCCATCCTTCTAAATTCCAGTGAATACAAGCCCAGTCGACCCCTTCTTTCACCATATATCAGTCCTGCCATCCTGGGAATTAACCTGGTGAACCTACGCTGCACTCCCACAATAGCAATAATGTCCTTCCTCAAATTAGGAGACCAAAATTGCACACAATACTCCAGGTGTGGTCTCACCAGGACTCTGTACAACTGCATTCGGACCTCTTTGCTCCTAAACTCAAATCCTCTCGCAATGAAGGCCAATTATATTTCTTCACTGCCTGCTGTACCTGCATGCTCACTTTCAGTGACTGATACAACCGCACCCATGTCTCGTTATACCTCCCCTTTTCCTAATCTGACACCATTCAGATAATAATCTAGCTTGCAGAGGGAACGGTCTCTGCAGAAGACGGAAAGGGGCGGAGCATCCTCATTTATCCACATTATACTGCATCTGCCATGCATCTGCCCACTCACCCAATCTATCCAAGTCATACTGCAGCCTCATAGCATCCTCCTCGCAGCTCACACTGCCACTCAGCTTTGTGTCATCCTCAAACTTGGAGATGCAACTTTTAATTCCCTCGTCTAAATCGTTAATATATATTGTAAATAACTGGGGTCCCAGAACCGAGCTTTGCGGCACCCCACTAGTCACTGCCTGGCATTATGAAAAGGACCCGTTAATTCCTACTCTTTGCTTCCTGTCTGCCAACCAGTTCCCTATCCGTGTCAATACCCTACCCCCAACACCATGTGCTCTAACTTTGCACACTAATTTGAAAGTCCAGATGCACCACTTCCACTGGCTCTCCCTTATCCATTCTACTTGTTACATCTTCAAAAAATTCCAGAAGATTAGTCAAGCATGATTTCCCCTTCATAAATCCATGTTGACTTTGACCGATCCTGTCACTGCTTCCCAAATGCGCTGCTATTACATCTTTAATAATGGACTCAAACATCTTCCCCAGTACCAATGTAAGGCTAACTGGTCTATAATTCCCTGTTTTCCCTCTCTCTCCTTTCTTAAAAAAGTACTTACATTAGCTACCCTCCAGTCCATAGGAACTGATCCAGAGTCTCTGTAACATCGGCAAATAATCACCATGCATCCACGATTTCAAGAGCCACCTCTTTGAGTACTCTGGATGCAGGCCATCAAGCCCAGGGGATTTATCTGCCTTCAATCCCAGCAGTTTACTTAGCACCATTTCCTGACTAATGTGGATTCTCTTCATTTCCTCCCTCCCACTAGATCTTCGGTCCACTAATATTTTTGGGAGATTATTTGTGTCTTCCTTAGTGAAGCCAGAACCAAAGTACTTGTTTAACTGTTCTGCCATTTCCATTTCCCATTATAAATTCACCTCTCTGATTGTAAGGGACCTACAGTTGTCCACTAATCTTTTCGTTTTTACATATCTAAAGAAGCTTTTAGTCCGTTTTTATATCCCCCCAAGCTTTCTTCAATGCTCTTTATCCTCCTCTGTTGAATTCTTTGTCCATTGTCCTCTATTGAATTCCAATTTTTTCCCAGTCCTCTGGTTTGCTGCTTTCTCTGGCCAATTTATATGCCTCTTCCTTGGATTTAACACTACCCTTGATTTCCCTCGTTAGCCATGGTTGAGCTGCCTTCCCATTTAATTTTTTTCGCCAGACAGGGATGAACAATTTTGGAGTTCATCCATGCGATCTTTAAATCTTTGCCATTGCATCTCCACCATCAACTCTTTAAGTATAATTTGCCAATCTTTCCTAGCCAATTCACGTCTCATACCTTCAAAGTCTCTGATTTAACTGTGTGATTCTCCATCCTAATGCAGAATTCCATCATGTTATGGTCACTGTTGCCCAAGGGGGTTTGCACAACAAGATCATTAACTAATCCTTCCTCATTACACAGTACCCAGTCTAGGATGGCCTGCCCTCTAGTCGGCTCCTCTTCATATTGGCTTAATAAACCATCCCGTATACATCCCAGGAAATTCTCCTCCTCAGCACTGTTACCAAATTGGTTGGCCCAATCTATATGTAGATTAAAGTTACCCATGATAACTGCTGTACCTTTGCTACACACATGCCTAATTTCCTGCTTGATGCTATTCCCAAACTCCCTGCTGCTGTTTGGTTGTCTGTACAGAACACCAACAAGCATTTTCTGCCCTTGGCTATTTCGCCGTTCTACACATACTGATTCTCCAGCATCCAAGCTAATGTCTCTCCTGGGTTTAGCTTAAAGATACAGCATGGAAACAGGCAAAAGCCTTGTGTCCATGCTGGCCATCAATCACCCATTCACACTGGTTCCCACTTTCGCATGCACTCCATACACACCAGGGGTAATTTACAGGTAGCAATTAACCTACAAACCCGCATGTCTTTGTGACGTGGGAGGGAATCTGAGCATCTGGAGGAAACCCATGCAGGGAGAGCGTGTAAACTCCATGCAGAAAGCACCCAAAGTCAGGATTGAACCCGGATCTCTAGCACTGTGAGACTGCAGTTCTACAAGCTGTGCCACTGGGCCACTCATTTGATGCGATTTGACCAGCCACACACCAGGTCTGTATGTTCAACAACCCGAAAGTCACCACGAGATGAGGATGGTCAATTGAGCACTAAAAATCCAAACTTTGTTTCAACAGGAATATCTGGATACTTGCGTATAAACTTTTATAACAAGATTACTCTTTTCAAACAAAATGTACTTCATTAATTTTTAACAGCAAAGCACTGGGATGTGGAATTAATACGGATGGGTACCCACTTGTTGGTGTGGACGTGCTGCGCCAAATGGGCCTTTTGCATGCTGAATGAAATATTTAACTTAATGTAAACTATTCTTACCTGAACGCAACTTTATTGCCTCGCAAAATGATATTTAATATATTTAGATTTGTTTTAATGTTGCGAGGTGGGACAAGTGCACTGTCAAATCCACACATTAGCTTCTTCCAGTTTATCTTCAGTTTAACTTTCCAGCAACTTACATTTTTTCCTGCATTGTATGTTAACAGCATTGTGCCTATAACATTGAAGTGCGTACCATCTCCAAGATGGTAACTCCAAATGAAATATTTGGAGGGGTGTTGAAAATTTTGCCCGATACTGAACATTTTACCAAAATGGAAGATTGAATAAGTTGGGGGTTATTTGCGCGTCATTTATAAAATATTGAACGGCACAGATAAATTAAAGAGTAAAGGGCCTGTCCCACTTGGGCGTTATTTGCGTGTCATTTATGTGACATCATTTACGCGTCACGACGCACAACGCACATAGCGTGCATTACGCGCACATGGTGCATGGTGAGATGTGGTGGCGTAGGCAGTGATGCGCGGTAGTGCGTGGCGCCAAGATTTCGGGAATCTCAAAATCCTCCCGCGCCACCTGCGAGATGCGCAACTGACGCCCAAGTCGGAAAGGCCCTTAACAACCTATTTTCTTTAGCAGACTGGTCAAAATTCAAAGAAGATACATTTAATGTTTTTTCTATTCATCCAGAGGATGTTAGAGGTCTGGGACCCATTGTCTGAAAAAATGATAGAAGCAGAACTCTGAACATCTTTAAACTATGTGCACCAAGAGACATGAGCTACCAATTTAAAGTATAAATGGGATTAGAATGGGAAGATTAGAATTTATTGACAAACAAATATGCATTGAATCAACTTCAATATTGTAAATTTTCCATGATTCACCATGATCATTGTTTTAAACATAGCACTGTAAGTTTAAGTTTGAAGCTTTGGAAGTTGAGAAGCCATAGGTGATCGGGTTTAGGTGAACAAACATTTCCATAGGATTGAGGCTAGCACATTAATGAAATATTTGTTCATCTAAAATAACTTTTTCACATCTGGAGGCATTAAAACAAGGCTTGAATCAATGTAAAATTGGATGGCAAGACTGACAAGAGTTGGTTCAGTTTAAGGGAGATGTGTATGGCAAATTTATTTTTATGGGGCAGCACGGTGGCACAGCAGTAGAGTTGATGCCTTACAGCACTTACAGCGCCAGAGACCCGAGTTCATAGAAACATAGAAATTAGGTGCAGGAGTAGGCCATTCGGCCCTTCGAGCCTGCACCGCCATTCAATATGATCATGGCTGATCATCCAACTCAGTATCCCGTACCTGCCTTCTCTCCATACCCCCTGATCCCCTTAGCCACAAGGGCCACATCTAACTCCCTGGTGCAGGTGCACTTGTTTGTACATTCTCCCCGTGACTTGCATGGGTTTTCTCTGAGGACCTCAGTTTCCTCCCACACTCCAAAGACGTACAGGTTTGTAGGTTAATTCGCTTGGTATAAATGTAAAAATTGTCCCTCAAGTAGGATGATGTTAATGTGTGGGGATTGCTGGTCGGTACAGACTTGATGGGCCAAAGGGCCTGTTTCCACGCTGTATCTCTAAACTAAACTAAACAGAGGGTGGTGATTGCCTGGAGTGGGTTGCTGGTGGAGGCAGATATGATCGTGGCATTAAAGATATTTTTAGATAGGCACATGGATATGCAAGGAATGAAGGGATAAGGGTTTGTGCAGGCAGATAAGAGTTGGTCTTGGCATCTAGTTCGGTGTGGACATTGAGAGCCAAAGGGTCTGTTCCTGTGCTGTACTGTTCCATTACTGGGGAGAGCTACTGCATAAACAGCATGAGTATTGAGCTTATCACTGGAGCCAAACACGATTGATTGAAAGAAGGCATTTTATCAGAGAGACTATTTTATCATAAAACCATTTTACCATGACTATCATGATCTCATAATATTCCAAATCTCCTTTTTGCCAATGAAATTAATTTTAATATGCACTTTGTTGTACATTGGAAAATAAATCGTGACTTGCCCGATTACAGATGTTAGAAATGAGATACATTATCATGGGCAATAATTAAGTGCAAAGATATCCCAATTTACACAGTAAACCACTAAACATTTGTGCATGTTGTTATGTATCCTACTCTATCAGCTCAATAGGGCCACTGAGCTGAACAGGATGCCAGTTGCTGACAGCCACATGTGTTGCAAGTGTAGCGAGATAAGGCACATTGTGAATATTTTTAGTCAATTATTTAAGTCTGTCCAAAATAGAGTTTACCAAAGTGCCAAAGCCAAGTAAAAAAATACACTTTCAAACTGAAATAAAACAGTCAACAGTAAGCTTACAGTTATATATTTTGTTTTTGTATTCAAATCAAGCTTCCAAAGGCAATCCAGCAATAAAGCCAATTTGATGCTATTTACTCAACTTAAAATATTATTTGGTTTACCCAGAAACAATGCAGGTTGATAAAGCCTCAGAAAACAATAAAGACCAGATTTTGGCAGCACACATAGTGTGAAGTAGCACTGAACCATTCAGTAAGCAAGTTAGAGAATGAAGAAATCATGTATTTTAAAACTTTTGTTCTTAGTTTTCCAAAGATGGCAGCAGTTTTTTTTAAATCACATAGGAAATGTAACTATTTATCCTTATTCCTTTTAACCCAATTATTTGCACCCACCCAACACAAAAAGACACACAAAGTGCTGGAATAACTCAGCAGGTCAGGCAGCATCCCTGCAGAACATGGATAGATGATGTTTCAGGTCTGGACTCTTCTTGAGACTGGAGAAGGGTCCTCCTGACCTGAAACCATCCACGTTTTCCAGGGATGTTCGCCTGACCCTCTAAGTTACTCCAGCATTTAGTCTCTTTTTTTGTAAACCAACATCTGCAGTTCCTTGTTACTACCTACTCAACACAAGTTAGAATCATATCATCAAACATTGCTATAATTGAAAATGCAGGTGCCTGCCACGTGCATTATTTGCTAGATGAAAAGGTTGGCATGGAACTAAATTCAGATAAGGCTGAGTGCAGTCACAAACAATTAGTTATGCTGAAGCTTAGAAACGCCTGTAGTTTTACTGGAACGGATGTCATCTGGTAAATGTATTAACATAGCTTAAGCATTAAACAGATACAATTCATTCTATTAGCACAATGTCTTCATAAACAACTATTTTTATAACAGTACAGTAGCCTTCAGATCAGAAAAATCTTTTGAAATTCATTGTGAGAAATTTTGATTTTAAGCATGTTTCCTGCTCCATTAATATTTCCAAAGGGGATATGTCAAATCACAGCTAAACTTAAGCAGGGGTTTTGAATTCTTAGAAAAACCCATAAGAACACAAAAAATAAAAGCAAGGTTCAATCATTTGGCCACTAATGGCTGTTATGTCGCTCAATAGGATTATGGGTGACCTTTTACTTCAGTCACTTTACTGCATTAACTCCATATTCCATCAGTAAAAATCCATTGATCTTGATCTTTAACATGTTCAATGACTGACCCTCAACAAACCTCTTGGGATGAGAATGCATGAACATTTACTGTTCTCTAGGTGAAGACATTTCTTATTTTCTCAGTAACTTTTATTGGACAGTTAGCCTGATTCTAGGCATGTTACCAGGGGAAATGTCACCTATGCATTTATCCTGTCCTCGACTCTATACAAATGTTCTGTTGCAATGAAAAACTTCACATTCTTCCACATTCTGGAGAGTATAAACTCAGTCAGCTTAATCTTTCCTGGTAGGCCAAAATGGTTGAGCTCATAATTTTTAGCATTGTATTCCACATGCTATGTCCTAGCCTATTCACCTGGCCAGTCTATAATCTCCTCAAGCCTTTCTGCATCCTCCTTATAGCTCAAAGCCAGCGCCCAGCATTGAATCATCAGCAAATTTAGATTTATTAATCTGATTCCTTAACATTAAAATTACTGATCATAAGCAAATGGAGCCCCAAACACTATTCTTTGTGGCTCCTTACTAGTCACAACCTCCCAACCCTATTCTCCGTTTTCAGTCTATTAACTAATGCAACACCCAATTCCATGAGCTCTCATTTTGTTTAATGACCTGTGTAGCACTTTATCAAAGGCCTTCCAAAAGTATAAATATATCAGAACTTCATTTATTCTGCTTGTTACAACCACAAAAAGCTAACCAATTTGTCAAATATTTTCTTTTCGTAATTCCACATGAACTCTGCCCAATCTTATTATTTTTGAAGTGCCTCGTACTACTTTAATAACATATTTCAACATTCAGGTTTATGATTGAACCTGGGTCTGTGGTGCTGTGAGGCAGGATTTCTATCAGCTGCACCACTTTGCTGCCCTCCAGACACCACCTCTTATACACAATACAAATTTGTTGACCACTAATTTGATTTGCCCGGGAAACTAGAAGAGTAAAATCCCTCATGATAATTTATTAATCTTATACTTACCCTCTAATTGCTGACACACACTGTCTTACACCACCACTACTGTTTGTGAGCTCAGAAGTTTCCACGAGTAGTAGCTCTACTCAATAACCAAAAATCTGTAGCCTCCTTTTGCTCTGGTATTTTATTGAATTCACATGTTTAATCAATAATGTTTCATTATTAATGTTTAATGTTTTTTGTGTCATTCCTAACTATCACTGTATGTCATGTTGTCACTTGCGGGCGGAGCACCACGGCAAATTCCTTGTATGTGAATACTTGGCCAATAAACTTACTCAATCATTCATTTCTCTTTCTTAGCTCCACTTGTACTGATTCCGCTTCTTGATAATATCACATAATTAGTTGTGGATGTTTATCAACATTGCTTTCATCTTTTTTAACAATGGTATTGAAGCAGTTGGCAGTCTTCACTACAATTCTTGCCGAGAATTCTCAAGCACCTTAATGTAATGTTCTGCAAATAATTATTTTCTAAAGATAGCGTTTTGAAGAATACGCTTTATTCCAGCTTCTAATTTGTGTTATCTTCATTCATGCAAAGCAAAACACCAAAAGAGTTTCTCTGGATCATCAATGCATAGTATATAACAATGGACATACCTTCACTGTTTTTATGGTAGTTCAACTTAATGAGTGATTTAACATCCAATTTCTGGAACACAAAAAAGGGCTCAGTTAATAGTTAGCAAGTGATTTTGAAAATACTTTAATACGCTTATTGAACTCTCTCTAAAGACTTTGCTGTTTAATAAGGTATGCCATTTAAACCCAGATAACAATATCCTGCTCCAGTCCCGATACTCTTCCTTTCCATAATCAACTCAGCAAAATGAATGTATTTAGCTTCCCCTCTTCTTCCATGTATTTTGACAGTCCCCCTCCATTCCAATTACAACTGGGTGTTAGGTAATGGTCGTAGTCCTGGAATGATTCAATACATGCTGGTATGTTGAAATGGGTTAACTTAATACATTTAACAATTGTTATCTTGACCTCAAAAAAGGATATTAAGGAAGCCCCCGGGTTAATGAAACAAAAAATGTCGGTCCATTAAATCCATTCGGAAGGGGAAACTGAAGTCTGGCTTACATACAACTCTATTCATGTTGTGTGCTAGGCTCAGAGGAAACAGAAATTGGCAATGAATTCCATCTTAGTTCACATCAGAACTGGTTTAAAGTCATGTTAAATTGGTATGTCACACAAACTTTCTGAACTGAGCACTGCTCATATTTGTGGCAATGGGTCTCAAAATACTTCTATTGTGTCAGTTGCTTTCATTTTCACCAGCCTGTTTGTTACCAACAATTGGTGCAGCACCTGAAAAATAGGCCCCTGTCACAGACAAACATATTATTCTGGTCAAAATGAAACGCGCTGCTTACTACATTATAAACATTATTTATCTTATAAATTAATTTGCTGACCTGTTTTGGTTCCTGATTCAGAAATACCTGACCTCCAAATACTTGTCTTACCTTGCCTCTCATGACTTGTGTAACCTTCAGTCAAACAACACCAGTATTTCTGTGTGCCATTGTCTTCTTGTTCAACTCGTTTTTGTTTGTTCCAACAATTTGGTTGCGCCATAGATTATCTCACCCTTAGCTTAGGAATTCCTGCTTAAATTCCCCCTAAGATGTTGCTTAATGCCTACTTTGCCCAGCTTTTATTCACCTGCAATTGAAAATTAAAAAAAACACTACAAATACTGAAAATCTAAAATAAAAACTGAAAATGACAGAAATACTCAGGTCTGGCTGCATCTCATGGGAAGAAAACCAGAGCTAACATTTCAAGATGAAGACTCTTCATCAGAACCTCAGTTATCTACATATGCACTCAGCAAAATTAACTTGGTTCTTTTAGAATTTTGCCAGTATTAGTTATATTTTCCACATAAATAAAAATAGACACAGAGAAAGTAATTTATGTTATCCAGGTTGTGAAAGCAGAATATACAAGTATCTAAACAGATGGAATGCAGTACCTGTGATGCTTTAACAGAGAAAAAATAAATCAAGAGAAAGCTCAAAAGCGAAAACTTGGGCAAAAAGTATAATTTCTATTTAAATGTATGTTTAAATTAGCTGATCTAATACAATTTGGTAGCATGAACATTTCAATGAACTTGAGCTGGAAAACGATTTTCATTAGATAAGATAGCTCAAACTGCGATGTGTAACTGTGGCAGAGAATGAGATCAGACTTTTTTTTTTACTAAACATACGCTGAATAATTCTTCCACATGAAGGGCAGTCGAATGGACAAGATAAAAGTTTCATTGAACCACAGCACAGGATCAATGAAGGAACCAAAATGTCCCACCTTTCTCTCGGCCTCCAGCCACAAACTATCTTAGTCCATTCTTTTCTCCCTATGTCCTTGTGATTGCTGCATTCTGTGCTCAGGCTTCTATGTATGCCAATCTGCAATCGTTCAAAAAGCCCAGGTAACTGTTTTCTTCATGGGCCAGAGAGAATAAATATCATAATCTGACTTGGCTCTAATTTCCCAAAATTGCAAAACTAAGAATAGGAACGCACCATATGCAGTACATGTCCCTGTCGGCTGGCGCCAACAGTCTGCCTTGCTCTTTTCTTCCTTTGTTGAATTTTAGTAAGCGTTAAATTTATGTTTTAGTGTTCTTTAGCTTTGTTTTATGTAGGGTCTGGGGGGAGGGTTTTGTGGGAAAACTTTTTCAAATCTCTTACTTCGACGGAGATGCGATTTTTTTCTGTATTGTATCTCCGTCTGCACTGCGGCCTAACATTGAGGAGCTGGTGGTCTCTTGCTGCCGATCGACTTTGGGAGCTCCAACCGCGGGACTCGGCGGACTTTAACATCATGGAGCTGGTGGTCCCTTGGTTAGGGGCCGACTTCGGGAGCTCCAGGCCGCAGGAGCTTTGACCGCCCCGATCGCGGGAGCTTCGATCGCCGGCTGTGGGAGCTTCAATCCCCCCAACTGCAGATGGTTCGATTGCCCCAAACGCGGGAGAATAAAGAGGGAAGAGGTTTAGACCTTATTGCCTTCCATCACAGTGTGGAATGTGGGGAATCCGCCGTGGTGGATGTTTATGTTAACTTTCATGTAGTTGTGTGTCTATTTGATTTTTTTTTCGTATGACTGTTTGCTTTTTTTTTCGTATGGTAAATCGAATTTCACTGACTTTAATTGGTACACGTGACAATAAAATACCTTTGAACCTTTGACCACTGGATTACAGGCAATGCCACTGGGGAATTATTTATCTCTCTGACATCAAGAACATTTATTCAGTAGAAGTTTGGGTTTTGATACTGAGATCTCCAGTGAAAAGCTCCGCTTTGCATGCTATCCAAATAAATCAGATATACCTTACATAAAAAATGAAGCCAAACTCGAGTTCAACAGAGAGAGCAAAGGGGAAGATACAGAGTGCAAAAAATAACTCTCAGCATCAGTTCCATAGACAAATTCCAATGCTCACAATACGGTGGAGGTGAATCAGACAGTACCCTGGCTCATGGAAGGATCATTCAGAAGCCTGATAACAGAGTGGAAGAAGCTGTTTCCCAATCTTGCGGCGTGCGGTTTCAAGCTTCTGTAACTTCTGTCAGATGGGAGCAGGGAGGAGGAGGAATGACTGGGGTGGGACAAGTCTTTGATTATGTTGGCTCCTTTTCGGAGAATAAAGTGTAGACAGAGTCAATGGAGGAAAGTTTGGTATGCGAGATGGACTACGCAACATCAATAACTCCCTGCAATTTCTGGCGGTCTTGGGCAGAACTGCTCCCAACTCAAGCTGTGATGCAACCAGACAGTGCAACCAGATAAGTATGCTATCTATGGTGCATTTGTAGAAGTTTGTTAGAGTTGCAGAAAACATGTCAAATTTCCTCGGTCTATTCAGGAAGTTGAGGCATGTTTGGTCCATTACATATCATCGGTAATATTAATGCCAAAGAACCTGAAGCTATCAAAGATATGCACTTTGATGCTAATTGGGGCACGTACTCCATCATGCTTCCTGAAGTCGATAACAAGATCCTGTCTTGCTGACATTGAGGGAGAGTTTACGTTAAAAAATTAAATCCATGCCATCAGGTCAAACGTTTGCAAGATATTGCACATATATCCATTTTCTAATTTGTTTCCAAACACTGTATTGCAATCCTTAATAACTGCAAGCAATTGATTTAAACCTAGATTATGTAACAAAGTAACATACTCTTGGAATAGCAAATATTTGTAGTGGTCAATCTCAATTTAAGGAGTTAAAACTTCCAACTTATTCTTTGCCTTACAAATAGGTATGCATTACAAAAAATTATAATTATTCCAGCACTAATCATAGATATGATTTGGTACCAGGCTTCATGGATGCTGAGACTCATACACTCCACACATATTTCATTGGAAAAAATATATCCAAACCACTTACTCTTTAATAACAAGAGAAGTCTGATTTTATTTATCTAAAGGTTATTAATTTCACAAAACTTAAAAATGAAACCATTCGGGAAAAGGCATTTGATCGGGACACTGATCCTATTTTCTTAAGTGGACACACTGTTGATGCACCTTCAAATTATTTGTAAATAAATCTGGATAAAATGTTGTACAATATAATGAAATCTGAACATTTTCTGTTATCTAAATTGGCAAGAGTTACAGTGAGCACCCTCATTCTACCTATAATCAATGTAGGTAAAGGCCGGTGGGTTTTTTTGTTCATGAGAGACTTGTCTTGCTTAAAGAAATTGCTGTGAAGCCAAACAAATTATGGGGGAGGGATGGGGGAAAGGAGGAAATCACACAAAGAGTTTTAAACAATGCAGAAACAGGTCACAATTTGCTGATGTGCAGGTCGCTGACTGAAAATGTATTCTTGGCTAGTACCATAAAGTAGGAACACCAACTCTTGTCAAACTACACTTGGACTACAATAAAAAATTAAACTTGTAAGAGAACACACAAAAGAAATACTTCCTTTGAAAAATATCTTCAACACATTGTTGAAATATTTCAAGAGCCTTCAGATAAAATAAATTACATCAAAGAGCTAATGAGCCACGCTGCAATGGGAAAGGGACTTTCTGCAACAGTCCCACAAATATCTGAGAGATAAATGATTAGTTAATCAGCATTTTTGGTGGTACTGATGGAGTGGAAAATGTTTGCAAGATTAGTGTGTGAACTCCCTTAAATTCAACCACATAAAAAAAAATATATGCATCAGGATAGGGAATTAAATATTTAGTGTGGCATCTTCAAAGTCAGTATCCAAAATACAACCCTCATTGAGCACCAACAACAGCCCCAATTAGTCAGAAATACTCGGGGTTGTCCTCAAGTGCCGAGGTATTAATGGTTAATTCCTTGCTCAACCATGCACATAATCCAGAAAAAGTGTCACATGCATTAAAAAGATATTTATTAGTCATAAAAATAAATTGAGGGGAAGTAAAAGCTGATTTAACAGATGAGTTGGTTGTGCTCATGCGAATCAATTTTAAGGCACATTTTAGAAACATAGAAAATAGGTGCAGGAGTAGGCCATTCGACCCTTCGAGCCTGCACTGCCATTCAATATGATCATGGCTGATCATCCAACTCAGTATCCTGTACCTGCCTTCTCTCCATACCCCTTGATCCCTTTAGCCACAAGGGCCACATCTAACTCCCTCTTAAATATAGCCAATGAACTGGCCTCAACTACCTTCTGCGGCAGAGAATTCCACAGATTCACCACTCATTGTGTAAAAAATGATGTTCTCATCTCGGTCCTAAAAGACTTCCCCCTTATCTTTAAACTGTGACCCCTTGTTCTGGACTTCCCCAACATCGGGAATAATCTTCCTGCATCTAGCCTGTCCAACCCCTTAAGAATTTTGTAAGTTTCTACAAGATCCCCCCTCAATTTCCAACCAACGTTTGCTATCGTAAGCACAACCTTGGTTATAATGCAAATTTGGCACATCTCTACTCAAGATAACATTTGTTACAAAAGGTGGAGACCATTACAATGAACAAGATTGTCCACTTATTTGCAACCCCACTGTTCTCTGCATAAAGGTACATATCAAGGTCAATATATAAACTGTGCTCGAGATACAAAGAACTGCAGGTGCTGGTTTACAAAAAAAAAGTCTACAGGAGGACAGGCAGCATTTCTGGGATGCATGGATAGACGCATTTCGGGTCTGGACCCTTCGACACACTGATTGCAGTAGGGGGTGAAATCTGGGGCGGGACAAATGCCAACATTTAAAATGCTTTTGGACAGGAACATGGATAGGATGGGTTAAAGGGGAAATGGTCCATACGCAGGCAACGGGGTCGAATTTAGATGGGGTATATTGGTCAGCATGGAAGAGTCAGGCCAAAGAGCCTGTTTCTATGCTGTATGACTGTGGCAATCAGAAAACTCCAGACTACTGCAAACATAGCCTCAATGTATTTAAAGGGCTGACACGTCAGAAACCTCACCGCAAGCGGAGTCATTTCAGTTATGGCATGCCTTGGCAGCATGCCTTTTAGACAAACCTGTTTCATCACATTATCTAATTGGAGGCTTCTCCAATTCATAAGGAGCGCTGACACACCTATTCCTCCGGCTAAAAGTTGAAGATGAGGAATCTGAGTTGCCATACTTGGGTTTCACTCACAATGAGTCATTTCTGAGATTAGACAGAATTAGGAGGAGGAGATTAATTGTTGATGTTGTAAACGATATAATTTAAAAGAGAACCAATCCACCCATGTATCATGTGCTGTCTCTACCATGTACCTTTGATAAATGTGGTTCAGAAAGGGCTAAAATACGAGCATCAACCAGATCCCATCATTTTATTTACATTTAAGGAAGTGGTCCAATGGAACTGGGGAGTTGGATCATGGCATTATGTCTTAAATTAATGTGAAATTTATGTCACCCAAATGGAGGACAAAAGAATGTATGTCTTTATCCGTCATAGGACAGGAGCAAACAACATTAGGTCTTACTGATATTAAAGATTCATATAACTGAGCCCGGACACAAGTAACACAAAGGTGAAAACTGACTGCATCTTGAACATGTACCTCTTCTTTTCCTTATTCATATTCCTCATGTATGGATCATTGGCAAGGCCAACATTTATTGACTATCCCAGGATTTAGACCACTCCCGCTCTACTTCAATTGCAATTTCTGGAACTCTTCTTTCAGTTTCCCCAAATTGCTACCTTTCCTTCCTCCTTTAAGATGTTCCTGAAACTGAGTATTGTATCAACCTCTTGTTCACCAATTCCAATGTCTCTAACATGACACGGAATCATATTTTTATTGATAATGTTCCAAGAAGTACCACGTTTGGTACTTTAAAAGGGCTGCCTAATAGCAAGTTCTTAAGCTCATTGCCAATTACCTACACATAGCCTTTGTGATCAGAAATTTCAATCACAATAACATGTTTAAAAAAGGCTGCCTTGAGTGACACCATCTGGTGTAATTAATAGAATTTGCTGATCAATCTCAGTGTATTTGAGAATACATTGTCTGGAGTCCTTAATTTGATCCAGCCTAAATTGCAAATTGGGAAGTATGAGAGGTCTCATTCTGGAACTCTTCCATTACAATGGTGGGAGATGTTAACCACAAACTGAACATTCACAATCTTTACAAGAATGGTGGCGAGAAATCCATTTGAGAGCGAGAATAAATGAATACTGTGCTTAATGATAAAAATGTATACATACTGCAAAGACGCTCTCTGCATGTTTAAATGCAGACTGTAATAATGGGCCAGACCACACTAACAGTAAACTGGCAGTTGCATGGAGAAATGCTGCCTAGCTGCATGTATCTCTGTATTCCTGACATCTGCCCCTATTCACTACATGTATAATTACAGAACTCTTTGGAGGTCAGGTATTGCTGCACATTAACTCTGACCCTATTAGCGAGTTCGGTATTCCGAAAAACGCAGGGAATCACGGGATTTGTCAAAGGTCATTCACCATAAAGAAAAAGCGAACAAATCCGCTGGCTGAAGAAACCGTGTATAAATTCTTATCTTTATTCATAATTTATGTGTGAAAATATAATTAATCTGAGGAACGGGGGGAATCAAAGCTGGAAAAAACAGTAGAAATGAAGGTGTATATGTACACGGTTCCACTGCTTTCCAGCAATGTTTATGAATAGTGACCTTTGACCTGGGCATGCACAGTCGGAATACCGAACTCGCTTATTGATTCCAGAGCAAGCTTCTAACCTTAGTGACTTAAGGGGCTGGATACTCTGTATATCTGACCCCTCACCTTTAGATCTCCTGTGGCTGATGTTCAAAAGCAACATTGTTTATTTGAAAGGGTTGTTGACCTTCATTAAGCAGATAAGTGGTTCTATAATTTTCAACAAAAAAAAATTAATAATTATTTTTGCTTAATTTATTGAAGCAAAATTGCTTAGAACGATTATCTGAATGATACAGATAAACAGGATCACCTATGCAATCAAACTTTCAGAAAATAAATATTTTAAAAGATTCAACTTGAAAGTGCAGACTGTGCAAAATCTACTGAAATGAGCGTGAACATCAGTTATATTGTATTTTTGTGGAAGGACCATCAACTTGCACCCGCTAAAATTAGAATAATTCATGGCTCATTGCATGGCGTTATGGTTTTGATACACCATGAACAATGCAATTAAATAATCTATTCCAATTTAAAATGTATCCTAACAGGGAGTTTTTTTCTTATGGCCATAAGCAAGCCAGAACATTTATTTTTCTTTGATGTTCTTAACAGAAGCAGTGACAACAAAGGATAATCTTTTCTCAATGACAAATCTATTCACTGCATTCTTTCCTTCTGGGTCCAAGACGCACTTACATTTGATTACAGCCGACAGCTCCTTTAAGTTTAAACATAATAGAGATTAATGAAATGTATATGCAAAATAAATGTGTATCTACAGCTTGTTTCTGGATCACAGAAACATCTATTTCGTATATACACTTTATAGTCTTATATGTGGAACTGCATCTGCGGTTTCTGGGAAACAAAACAGCACAACACGTTCATAAGTTATAGGAGCAGAATTAGGCCATTCAGCCCATGAAGTCTACTTCACCTAACGTTAATATCTATCATGTGTGAAGTCTCATCTTCCCAACAAGAGTACATGCTAATTTTCTAATATTACAAGTTGAGCATAATAGATGGGATATGTCAATGGATGTCTCAAAAATATTTCAAATCAATGAATGTAATCCAATTTAACAAATATCTAATTACCTTTTTAAAACAAAAAAAGCTATTTGAAATGGAGAATCAAATGAGTTCCTACCAGGTGGGAAGTGTCATAATCCTGTTTGCATGCATGGTATCCAACCCTACTCCATTTATCTTAAACCACTTGCTACACAGATCATTGAACAGTACACACATGCAGGCCCTTCAGCCCACAATGTCCATGCCAAACATGATGCCAAATTAAACTAATTTCCTCAATACAGAGCCGCAAAGATGTTTGAATCTAAAGTAAAACACAAAGTGCTTAAGGAACTCAGTGGGTCAGTGAGGTGGGAATGCAGTCTGAAGAAAAGTTGTGACCCAAAATGTTACTGCTTGCCACAAGTGAATATTCAGGCTTGATTTTTTCCAGTTTTATTTGTTCATTCAGGAGTGAGTTTTTAAAAAAAGAACCTCTGCTCTTTATACAATGAAAATAAATCAAAATGTGTACTCAACGAACAGTACAGCACAGGAACAGGCCCTTCGGCCTACAATGTTTATGCCAAACATTATTCTCAGTTAAAGTGATCTCATCTGCCTGCACATATCCCTCTATTCCCTGCACTTTCATATGGTTATCTAAAAGCATCTTAAATGCCGCTAACGTACCTGGCTCCACCACCACCCATACAAATGTGTTCCAGACCCTGGCATCCTGTGTAAAAAAATTGTCCTGCACATCTCCATCAAACCTTCCCCCTCTCAATTTATAGCTGTGCCCTCTTGCGCTGGTCATTTCCACCCTGGGATAAAGGTTCTGACTATCTATACCTGTCATCATTTTACATACTTCTATCAAGTTTCTCTTCAACCCCTGCCAATCCAGGTAAAACAAGCAAAGTCTATCCAACCTCTTCTAGCCTAGCTGAAACCCTCTAATACAGGCAACATTCTTGTAAACATCTTCTGCACCCTCTCCAAAGCGTCCACATATTTCCTGTAATGGGGCAACCAGAACTGCATGCAATACTCTAAAACCAGCCTAACTAATGTCCTATAGAGCTGCACCATGACTTCCTGACTCTTATATTCAATACCCCTAAAAATGGAGGCAAGCATAGCATATGCCTTCTTTACCACCCTATCTACTTGTGTACCTCAGTGAGCTATGAACTTGGACTCCAAGATCCCTTAGCAAATCAATGCTGTTAAGAGTCTAGCAACTACAGGCTCGTTCAGGCTTTCCCATCATCATCTCTTTTTACCATTTTATTTAATTAAATTGGTACAACTTTTATGTTTCCAGCCCATTTCTGCTCCAACTTTAACTGCTCTGACCTTTTAATGATGGTTACGCCAGTGAACATAACATCCTACATACAAATAGGATTGGCCAGATGCATACATAAGCATGTTCAAAGTCACATGATATTCTTAAAGCAAATTGAATGGAAATTTAAATTATGCATAGTTGACATTTACTGCCACACAGAGTTTATTCAGTGAAATAAAAATAATATATGGAGGTAAGCCTTCAAGATTATTGCTTGTTGATTAAAGCAAAACAAAATCAAGCTCTAGCCATAATGAAGCTGTTAGCAGACTGAAGGAGAATAAAGCCCCTGTCCCACTTAGGAAACCTGAACGGAAACCTCTGGAGACTTTGCGCCCCACCCATGGTTTCCGTGCGGTTCCCGGAGGTTGCAGGTAGTGGAAGCAGGTAGGGAGACCGACAAAAACCTCCGGGAACCGCACGGAAACCTTGGGTGGGACACAAAGTCTCCAGAGGTTTCCGTTCAGGTTTCCTAAGTGGGACAGGGGTATTACTTTGGCATCTACAGCCACCCTAACAGCTGCTAGCTGATGGAGAGTGACACTGCAATTCAATGCTAAGCATATTCTGTAGTGTATCCAATGTTTCACTTGATAGGACCATGGCTTTGATGGAGTATGGTTGTGCGGGAAGCAACAGAGAAGGGGCAGTGAAACAGCCTAACACAGATGAATGCCTACTTTTTAATGCTATTTTAGTGTCAAATGGTTTTGTGGCACATGATCATATTCAGGAATATTTGGATGAAGGGTAATGTACTGATTACTCAACTGCACTCAACTAGGTTTGTAATTAAGTAATCAGAATCCCAATTACTTTTGCAAATTACAGGAGGTTCCAGGCCAAACCCAGCTTTTCATTATTAAATTAAAGAGAAGCATACTTAATCAGAATGTGGTTAGAAAACACAACTTGTTAACGCATAAACATTGGCACTGAAGAGTTGGACTAAAAATGTACTGCTTTCGTGCTGTGTATTCTATGTACGGGTTACAACACCACAGACAAGTCTGATTCTGAGAATAACAGAGAGATGCAGCACAGAACCAGGCCCTTCAGCCACATCAGTCCTTGCCAACCTTCAACCATTTACACAAAACCTACAATAAGTCTGAAGACGGGTTTCGACCCGAAACGTTGCCTATTTCCTTCGCTCCATAGATGCTGCCTCACCCGCTGAATTTCTCCAGCATTTTTGTCTACCTACAATAAACTCATTTTAAAATTTAACCTACATCTAACTCCCCCGAAGTTTCTACCACTGGCTGATAAACAAGAGACAATTTGTAATGGTTAATTAATCTGTCAACTCACTAGTTCTCTTGGCATGTGGGAGGAAACCAGTGACTGGAGAAAAAACATGTGTTCACAGTGAGAACGTGTAAACTCGACAAAGACAGCAACTGAGGTCAGGATTGCCGACAAGAGTTCAGGATATGCACGTGCTTGTTAGAGTGAAGGGCAAAGGAAGCCTCGATGATGATAATTGAGGCTTTGGTCAAGAATAAGTAGGCATGGGACAAGTATAGGCAGCTGGAGGAGTTTTGGGAACTGAGGAATAAGCTAAAAAAGGAAATCCGAAGGGCAAAATAGGGACAGGAGATTGCTCCAGCAGATAGTATTAAGGATAATCCAAGAGGTTTTATAAACTCATAAAGGGAAAAAAGGTAACCAGCGAGAGTGGGACTTCATACCTTTCTTTCATGCAATGCTATGCCCCCTCTCAGCCAGCTTCATTCCCAAGCACTCAATCTGCCCATCACCGATACCTCCTCCCGTTGGGTCTCTTCTCCCACAGTTTCCATCTGCCTCCTCTTTCTCCTTCATTTGGACCCATACACATTCTTCCTTTCCCATGAGATTGCTTTATTTACAACCCTTAATTACCTCCCCCTATCACGAACCAGCCTCTGTTGTCATCTCCACCCCTCTCCCTTCTGCCTCACTACATCAACCCCTCCTCACCTCGATCCACCAAATCTGTGCCAACTTTTGCCCCATCCCCTCATCTCATCTTCCCTCCATCCTTTCAGTCCAAAGAAAGGGTCTCAACCCATAATATCAACGTTCCACTTCCCTCCACAGATGCTGCAGAGATGCCAAGTTCCTTCAACCATTTTGTTTTTGCCTCGTGTCTCGATTTTGAACTATACTTTGCTGTAGGAAATTTGCTTTGTCTATTGGTATTCCAATAAAAATGATACAATTCAATGCCCTGCCTTCAACTCCCACAATCACACTCGAGACATGTCTTCCTGGCCCTGCTGCATCACAATGCACAAGTGAAACTATACATCTGCTGAGACTATACTCGAGTTCAGTAACTCTCCTAGAACATTGTTAGAATTATTTTGTCACTTTTCAATATAATCAGTTTCAGAAAATAACTTGTTTGATGTTATCCAAGTTGACTGAACAAATATTATATTTTCGTCAACAGTCAAGTTACTTACAAAATCTTTTCCCTTAAAAAGAATCATTTTAAATAAGTCCTTTGTATGGATCATTTACAAAATAAATTGAATTGAATTGAATTGAATTGAATTTAAGAGCACACCAACAACACTTTTAAATTTGTTGCCTTTCAAAAAAATGATCATTAAAGGGCAAGGAGGAATATCCTTGATATTCAATACTGATCATCTCTAAAATAATCATCCTACCAGCTCCTTTAAGGTGCTCATTAGCTATCAAAAGACCAAGATGCCACTTTACTTTCAAGTGCCAGCAGTCCCAGACAGAGTACTCAGACCCAATCATACAACGCTGAAGAATGGAGAGTGTGCCAGGCACCCCATAGCTTGGCACAAAGAGGGTGTAGCCAAGGCAATGCAGACTGAACATTTGTCTCACTTCGCTGTGACCCAGTTTCCTGACAAGTAATTACATTGACCAAGATCAGCTGGCTGCCTGACATTATCGCCACTTGAGCCCACAGCATGCTCTAAAACCAAATTACAGAGCTGTGTCTGTATGAATCAATTTAGAAGTCATCCAGCTGGCATCAAGACACAGATGCTATATGTGATAAGTAGCCTGAAAATATCATTAGGAATTAAAAACTCTGAATAAATCAATCACAGAGATAGAATTTGGAAACCTTCTCATTCCTGTACTGCCCCATTAATTGTGCAAATACCAACTCCAATTGAGAATGGATGGCCTCTTCAGAAAAGAACAAAAGAGTGTTTTGAAAGGGGTCGGGAGAAGAGAAACCAAGTCCATCCTCAAAAGGAATGATGAGCATACATTTTCTTTGATTTTGAACATTGACGTCAGTAACCAATGACTTTACAAGGAGGATTTGTTCATTCGTTACGAACATTCAGCTGATTACTGTCATAAGATTGAGACTTTATTTACAAATGTCCACATTACAAAACACCACAAACTACTTCAGGGCCAACTGACAACAACATTATAAATCTGATTACCATTTATTTCAAAATAGAAACAATATTGCTAAAGGAACAATTACAACATGCAACAAGAATTACACAATGACACCAAAAAACAAATCAGCTTCACTGAATCGTTACCATTGCATCTATACAGGGACTGTACAAGAGCAATTCAGGTGGTCCCACTGCTACTCCCACCTTGAACTGCCTCTTCCCACAGGTCTGCAAATTCTTCACTTTATCCAATTCCTTTTGTAACACTAAACTATAATGTCCCCCCCATTACTAAACCAATGCATTCCACATCCCAACAGCTCGCTGTGTAAAAATAAATTGTTCCTCACCTCACTTTTGTTTTTTTTTTTGCCAATCATCTTCATTCTTTGTCCTGTTGCTGCCACCTCCATCTCTGAGATGTTTCTCTCTGGTGACTCAGTTCATACTCTTCGTTATATTATCATATATAATGTCACTTGTCATTCTTTGGTAGGACAGGTTTAGAAGGATATGGGCCAAATGCAGGCAAGTGGGACTAGTGGAGATAGAACATGTTGGTCGGTGAGGGCAAGTTGGGCCAAAGGGCCTGCTTCCACACTGTATGACTCTTGGACTCAATGAGAAGATGGCTGCTGCGAGGCCAGACTAGACAGCACAGGAATATCAAAACAGAAAATAGCTGGAGAAGGATTTCAAAAGCAGATGGCTGAGGCACGAGAGAAGATGAATGATTTCACACAGGTTTAGTTTAGTTTAGTTTAGTTTAGAGATAAACTCTGGCAACTTGCAGACTTCCTCATTTTCTCATTCACAAGGGAATCCTGAACTTGCTGAGGTTTACACAGATACCTTATGTTTGCAATACCCAGAAAAATCCAGAAATGTCATTGGGAAAACACAGGTCACATACCGTTGATCATTACAAAATGCGAAGTAATTCCTCTTACTTTGTGAGAAAATAGTTCTGTAATACATACAAAATGTATTAACTGAAATCTTCCCATCGAATTAATCAAATGGAGGCGTATGAATACATATCCTAGCTAAAGAGGACATTTCAGAAAAGTCCATAACCTAAAATGTCAGTTGTTCACAGAGCAACAGGAGCAGAGAACAGCATTGTACATGATCAGCATCAGTATTCACAAGGCTCACGTTCAGCATAACAGCGCTGTTTGTACAACTCTCCAAATGTACAACAGTACAACTGCTGTACAATATAATAAAGTTCTATTAATACAAATCGATATCTATATATCACAATCTCAGAACATCTCCACAGCTTTACAGCCATCTATGTACCTTTTCAAACATCACTACTGTGGTTTAAGAAATTATATCTGAAAGATAATTTAATTTTAATGTGGGATTTACTTGTTTGCATTTTAAAGTTCATGCATGCAGTTATGTCAGTCTACATTAGTAATGTGACCACAATATGCCTTTGTTAATGATTAGGCAAAAAAGTTCAATACAAAGCAGTCATTGTGTTAAAACTAATGCCCTCTTTCAAATAAGTGAGTGGTATATTTGTGTGATCACAAAGCATTAGTGAAATGATCTCAGTTGCAATGACACCAAAGAACAACCGATTGGAAATTTAAATAGATTTTTAAATTCACGAGAGCTTTGAATAAATGTCATTATGAAGAGCATTGGTAGCCAAGCAGATAGTGTAATATTGGAGTTAATGGTCTGAGCACGTGTTAAATTATGATCTTACACCTAATAATTTGTGCAAATTGATAGAGTTCTCACACTACTTTCTGGTTCACTTACTGCTATGGACTTAAGTAAATTTTGTAACGTTCAACTTATAAATCTGTTTGCATGCTTGCATTATGCCCATTATGTTCGCATGAGTAGAGCAACTATCTTAGTCCACCACTGACCCGTTCTTTGTAGGGTCGCAAATATTTCTCCATAATCTGTTTATGCAATTCCCTCGAAGTCCACAACAATATCGATCACAAGCACATTCAAAGCTGTGCAATTCAGATTCCAAACATCTTCCATGGAAAGCTTTTTGCCTTCTGTCATAGAGAAAAATATCTCCATGTACTGTAAAAAAATCATTCAGTCGGCAGTATTTGTGGAAACCGTCAGATAAAGCAGAAAGGAGTTAATTTTTAATTATCTGGCCTCATTCAGATTATACCTGGCCTGAGCATCACTGGATTTTATGGATCAGGGCACAAAGGAAGGGATACACTGGAAGATTATCAGCACTCACTACTGAGGTTCATTAAATAATTGAAAGATGCAGCATGGAAATAGGCTCTTCAAACCACCAAAGGTAGACACTAAAAGCTGCAGTAACTTAGCAGGTCAGTCAGCATCTCTGGAGGAAAGGAATAGGTGATATTTCGGGTCGAGACACTTCTTCAGATTGAGAGTCAGGGGAAAGGGAAACGATAGATTGCCGCTCAAATGCAACCTCACATGTAAATAACAAAATGCCCACCCTATGTGACTAACCCCAGCAGCAGCCAGCAATGCAGAAAACCAGGGGGATGTAATGGTGGGAACGGCTCTTCAAATACTTGTGTTTGCATTTAGTTTTCTCTCTGTTCTGAGTGAACTGGAAAAATCTTTTCCTTCCAGAGAGGAATAAAGATGGCACTATTCACTTCCACATTTACAAAAGGAAGCAGCAAAGTGTGCTAATTAAATAAAATGAAACAAACAAGTTTCTCTATTCCCATGGCTACAGTGTCAGCAATTCTCGGTTCTAGATCCATGTACTCTACAAAAAGGATAAAAAGCAGTCAGCAGTATCTGGGATCTCACTTGAGTATTTTCCCATCAGTCTTTTCATAATGTTTGAACTAAAAGTCAATGTTATTTTAAGAGAAAATGGAAAATCATGAAATCACTCAGCAGACCAGCTCTGATGAAGGTCATTGACCTGCAAAGTTGGTTCTCCCTTCACAAATGCAGCCAGATCTGCCGAGTGTTTCAGAGATTTTCTGTTTTTATGCAAGGTTTCCAACATCTGTAGATTGTTGCTTCATTCCATTTATTTCATGCACTGTCTACAATTATGTGCAATTAAAAACATATAAATTTGGAAAGTGTGGTTGCACCACCTCTATATGTACATGAGCTCAACATTATGCAAGAAGCAATCCTGCACTTCACTATTCCTAATGCATGCAGATACACTGCATCTTTCTTATAATAGCATGCTGTTACATAGCAAACTTTAAATGCATCTACATACATTATATTTGCTAAATACCCATCAAACATGTTGAGCGTGTCTATCTTTAGTCAGCTTTATACATGATAAAATTGGAGCAGGTTGCTGACTGAAATATCAAGTTGTCGATTAACAAACAAATTTCCTTCAGGAGAATTGGAAATAACAAAAATGACTAGATAATTTGAGCAGCACCGGAAATTGGAGGAACAGCACCTCATATTCCGTTTGGGGAGTCTGCATCCCGGGGGCATGAACATCGAATTCTCCCAATTTTGTTAGTCCTTGCTGTCTCCTCCCCTTCCTCAGCCCCCCTGCTGTCCTCCCATCCCCCAGCCTTCAGGCTCCTCCTCCTTTTCCCTTTCTTGTCCCCGCCCACCCCCGCCCCCGATCAGTCTGAAGAAGGGTTTCGGCCCGAAACGTTGCCTATTTCCTTCGCTCCATAGATGCTGCTGCACCCGCTGAGTTTCTCCAGCTTTTTTGTGTAACCTTAGATAATTTGTCACCTGGGCAATTACTTGTTTGAATGCCAGAACAACACGACTATCCTTCCAAAGGGATCTCATCTGCAGCCAAACAGACAAATATGGCTCCAGCTTACCATGTCTAAATGAACACATCCAACAACACCGAACATCTTGAGTAACACATTAAAAGATCATCTTCAATTACATTCTCAATTTTCTGGAGTGGACTTCAGCTCCTGGCCTTCTGATTCAGATGAACAGTCCTCCAACTGATTTGTTAAAATCGACCTAAAATCTCACTACAAAACTTTAATGCGATACCACAAGAAAAATCTTTCACTTCAATCATATATATCATAATATATACATTTTTAAGGCAAATAGAAACACAACAGGAAAAGTGACCCAACTGTGGCTAACAAGATAACTGAAAAATATAGTATTAGATCAAAGGAAAAGACGTGTAACGTCAAAAGAGTACAGGGCCAAAATGTTAACAACAGAAGTTCATGGCATTGATAAACAAAAATAAACCAGGGATTCTCTATTTAGCTATTGTATTTCATCTATCCAAGTGAAATGAAATACAGAGGAGAAACGCTCATTGAGGACCTTGCCCATCTCCTGTGGCTCTACACAGAGGTGACCACTTTGATTCCTGAGAGGTCCCACTCTGTCTCTAGTTACCCTTTTCCCTCTTATGTATTTTTAAAATCTTTTGGGATTATCCTTAATGCTACCCACCAGAGCTATCTCCTGGCCCCATTTTCCCCTTCTGATCTCCTTTTTCAGTTTACTCCTTTATCCCGAAACTCCCCCAGGGATGCACTTGATCCCAGCTGCCTATACCTGTCCCATGAATCCTTCTTGTTTTTGACCAATGCCTCAATTTACCTGGTCAGCCAAGCTTTCTTACGCTTGCCTTCTTTGCCCTTCACTCTAACAGGGACGTACATATCCCAAGCTTTCGTCAGCACACTTTTAAAAACATCCCACTTGGTCAATGTTCCTTTCCCCTCAAATAACCTGCGCCAGTCAACTTGAGTGAGACTTTCTCCAAAACCCTCAAAGTTAGCCTTACCCCAGTTGAGCATTTTAGCATGTGGACTCTCTCTGTCCCTATCCATAACTATCTTGTTCTGGTCTGTTCTTATCTCCAGTTCCCTCCCCTCTACTTTCAGTCTGAAGAGTCCCGTCCTGACCAGTTACCCATTCTTGTTCTCCAGAGATGCTGCCTAAATCCAGCACTCTGTGTCTCTCTTTGGTATAAACCAGCATCTGCAGTTCATTCCTACACCTTTGATGTTAACCGAGTTGGAGTATCCAAGGGTTAAAGTCCCTGAAAATAGAGCCGAGATAAAAATTCAGTCATAATCATACTGAATGGCACAGAAGCCACACGGAGCAATATGACCCTTTCCAATCGCTAATTCTATTTTGATTATTGCTTCATGTCAGAATCTCATATTTCCATTTCCCCATCAAAGTTGATAATTGCTTTAAAGACCACAGCAGAAAGATTTGCACGGGAAAGTCACAGTGTCATCTTAAAATAGAACTAAAAACAGTACAGCACAGGAACAGACCATTCGGCCCATTATGTCTGTGCTGAACATAATATCGTTAAACTAATGTCTTCTGGCTGCACATGATCCATATCCCTCCGTACCCTGCATATATATGTGCCCATCTATAGGTCTCTATCATATCTGCCTCCGCCCCCACACCTGGCAGCATGTTCCAGGCACCTACTACTCTGTATAAAAAAAAAACTTGCCTCATAGATCTCTAAACTTTTCCCCTTTCACTTCTATCAGAAATCCCCTCAGCTTCCAATGCTCCAAAGAAAACAATCCAAGTTTGTCCAACCTCTGCTTATAGTTAATACCTTCTAATCCTGGCAGCCAATCTTGTAAATCACTTCGCAATTCTCTCCAAACCCTCCGCATGCAGCCCACCAAAGTCCTGTAAAGCTGCAACATGACTTCCTGACACTTATACTCAATGCCCCTGATCTATGAAGGTAAGCATACCATACGGCCTCTTTACCTCCCTATCTACATGTGTTATCACTGTGTGGGAACTGTGGACTTGAACTCCAATATCGCTCTGAACTCGCTGCTGTCAAGGGTCTTGCCTTTAACTCCATACTTTCCTCTTACATTCGACCTTCCAAAGTGCAACACCTACGCCTGCTCGGATCAAACTCCACCTGCCACTTTCACCCATTTCTTTTGGTTTGTAAATATAGTTCTGTTAATTAGGAAACTAACACTGAGGTTTGTTGATTTTTTTAAATACAAAAGACTATAAGTTAGATATGCACGTTCAAATGTGTGTGGGATGATAGGAATATTAGAGGGCCTTTTCTAAAGCATTCCTGCATAATGATAGTTATCAAAATGCCGATGGCTTCAAATGTCGTGGCTTGATTTAGATTGCAACTGTTTACAATTTGAAAGTTTTATCTTTTCATTTTGTAACCCGAGCTTAATGGAATGCCGAGGCAATGTGGAACATGGAGCATTGCCTTCTGCACTTTGTCTCTGCTTGCACCCTGTCAGCATTAAAAACTTATTTCTGCTGACACTCATGGACACTCAAGGCTATAATACCCTGAAAGTGGAAACACAAGTAGTGAGGGTGTGAAGTAGGCAATGTCATGTTTGCCTTCGCAGGTCCAAGTACACAATATTAATGTTGGGATGTTACATTGCAAATTATAAATCACTGTTTTGGTCATACTTGGGAGTTTTGTGAGCAGTTCTGTTCAACATACTGTATGAAGAATGTGGTTGTGATGCAGAGGAGATTCACCAGGAATGTTGCCTGGACTGGAGAGATTTGTTTTCCCTGTAGCAAAGGAGGCTGATGAGTGACGTGACAGAGATATATAAAATCATGAGAGGTATAGATGGGTAAATAGTCATATTCTTTTTCTCATGGTCAGGGTGCCAAAAAAAGAGAATAGGTTTAAGGTGAGAGGAAAGAACTTTAAATGGGCTCAGGGAGGGAGTTTGTTTTCACACAGGGAGTGATTGAAATCCAAAATGTTGTGCCATATAGGGTGGTGGAATCAGATCCAATCACTGCGTGTGAGACAGATTCAAGGATTAAAAGATACCCATATGCAGGCCTAATGGGATTTTTGTAGATGGTATGGAAATGGTGGACCAAAGGGTGCATTTTTCCGCGATACAACTCATTCTAGGTCAGGCAGCATCCATGGAAAGAAAAATAGTTTTAACATTTCAGGTCCAAGATCCTTTGTCAGACATGAATGTCTTCTTCCCCCCACAGGTGCTGCCCTGCTGAGTGTTTCTTGCGTTTTCTATTCTGATTTTACATTTCCAACATTTGTAATTTTGCTATTTTTCAATTAATCACCCTTTATATCTATCAGTGAAAGATTGACCCAATACCACAGTTCACAGGAATGCAAGGGAAATGAAAACAAGTTTTGATAGCCTGTTGGTTTTAATCCTAAATGTTAATATCCCTTTCCGGTTTCTGAACTGCTCCATAACAGATTTTCAGTGAAAAGTGAATTATCTTCTTCTCAAGCTAATTCTGTATGCAATTGTGGTTTCTGTACTCAAGGAAGGATAAAACCAGCCCACTTAAATCTTCAGCGCAAGCTGCCAGCTTGTAACTGGTTGGTTCATAATTGTCTGCCTTCCTCGGTCTGCATTAAGTTTTTAAAAACCCTGTCACCAGCTTTAAAGAGAAGTAGACATTTCAGCAGGATCATTCAATATAATATTAAAAGCAGTACTTTCCTATTGCTGCCCACGCTGTCCATTAACTACTGTGAAATCCCCATATCACAGATGCACGTTACTATTGTAAAGCTCATTGCCTTATCTTTGTTTATTCCATAAGAACGCAAGAAACAGAAGGAACGGCCATTAAGAAACATGCCTGCTCCACCATAAATTGAGATGTTAGCTGACCTATTAAAACTGCACCACTTTACTGTTAGCCCCATATCCGTTGATCTCTTTAATATCTGAAAAAAGTATTGGTCTTTTTAAATTAATGCTAATTACTTTCAGCACCTCCTCTCACTCTTGACCCATTGTTCAGCATTATTTCCAGATATAATTTGTCTTCTATGTAAAAAGACAAAATGTGTTAATTCCCTGCCACATTTCCTATTTCCCAAAATAACTTCTCTAGTCTGAGTCATTGGTGTTAACTTTTGCTAATCTTTTCTTTTTTACATATCACCCCCTCTCACCCCCCTTCCCCCCACCTCTCTCCCCTCCCTTCCACCCACCTCTTCCCCTCCCTTCCCACCCTCCCCCCCCCACTCCCCTCCACCCCCCTTTCCCTCTGTCTCTTGCCCCTCACTCTCTTTCTCTGCCCCTTCTCTCTCTGCCCTCACTCTCTACACCCCCCATCCCTCTCTGGAAGCGCCTGCGGGTTGGGGGCTATGCGTCAGTAGATAGGGCCGTTATGGGGTAAAAGGAGCAAATTAATAATATTAATATAATATCATGGGGGTAGTTAGCATGTGTGTGGGGGGGGGGGGTAGTTAGTGTGTGTGACGCCGCATGCTGCCCCCCTCCCCGCAACCGCACGCTGGGGGAACAGACCCAACGGGTCTGCACTTGGTCTAGTAAGCTTTAAATATCTGTTTTCATGTTTCCCTCCAGATCATTCTCAAATTCAACTCCCCTTATCTATGCCTTGCTGAAGTCTGACATTATCCTCTTGCTGAAGTCTGACATTGCTCTTTTTAGCAAACTTATAAGCCTTTTCCTTTCTTCTATTGCTATCTTTATCTTTTCTTGTTAGCTATGCATGGAGCACATTTTCCTCTGGGGTCTGTATATCTTAAAGTTATATACATTTGTTCAACATTGTGCATTAACTCTAAATGTTAGCCATTGTTTTTTGTTAAACATTTTAGTATTGTTTCCGATCTGTCATCGCCAATTCAAACCTCAAACGTAAGAACTGTCTTCAGACTGAACAAAATCAATTACAACCCGTTATCTAAAATTCTATCACATCATGATCATTCTTCCTTGAAGGCTTTCTTAACTAGCAGATTTTTAATTAAACCGTTCTCATTACAAAGTAATAGGCAAAAAATAACCTACTCTCTCAAAGCTCCCACATACTAATCTCAAAAACTCTCCAACACACTTCATGAGTTTGTCCTTTAGATTGTCCATGAGTTTAACACTATTATTGCGAAGTTGGTTTTCTGGTTAATATCTAGAGTGAAGTCTTCTGGCATTATTGTAGTACCATTGTTACATGCACTTTTAATATTCCAATGGATACTAACATCCTGCACTGCTCTGACTATTTGGGGATCTAAGGACAACCTCCACTTATGTTTTCTCCTTCTTGGTGTTTCTTAGATCCAACAGAACTAATTTTACTTCTTGATTATTGAAGCTAGGAGCAATTCTCTTTTTTGTCTTTGTCTTTACCTTTTAATTTAAAGTAATGAATACTGTATTAGATTTGCATAACTTTTAATTCCCAATCTTGGTTACCCTGCATCTCTGTAGTCACTATAAGATTATAGCCACTTGTTCCTATTTATAGCATTAAATAATCAACCTGATAAATGGTCCCATTATTCTGCAAAAAGCCTTGACTACTTCAATTATTCACTGTGAATCCGACAGGAATTCCAGAGAAACCCATCCAAACACAACAGTTCCCTTTTTTCACAGCACTGGCACTAATGTCCCATGAATTTTAATCCAATTTCCCTACATCAATATTTAACACCTACATTTAAATCTTTGATCTTATTAACTATATGTCAATGTGAAAAATCACTGACATCATTACCTCTGCTGCTCTACTTAAATTTTATCCTCATACTCCTTTAGTAGAAAGGTGTCCTTTGCCCTTTATATCATGAACTATGATCTGTATATCTCCCTTCTGATTCCTAACTCCTCTTCAGTCTCAAGGAATAGGACAACTCAGCCTTCAGGAATAAGGCCTTATGCTGCAGAGAACATTATCTATCCCTTCAACCAGGCACTCTTCTGTAATCCATTCCAATCTTCCGTAATGAATGCTGATCAGTATGAGGTTTCTGGATTCAGTTCTCACATCTTTCCTATAGTCTCTACTCTCATCATGCAGATGGTATAAACGTTTTATCTACTTGACAGGTGCAAGGGCCCAGGTTCCACCAATACTCTTCCTTCTGGGTTCCCACACATGCTTCATTAATAGTCACACCTTCCTGTCCCACTTGACTGACAAATTCCATGGTACATAATAAATGCTATAAGACAACTTCTGGAAACAAAGTACCCATATACCCCCCCCCCCCCCCCCCCCCCCCCCCCCGTCCCTGATACACTGCAGTGTCTGACTCTACTACCATGCTTATATTAACCTAAATTAACTATCTAATCAGTTTTTAAAAAAACATTCCATTGCACTTAACTAACCACGGTGAAAGACTCAAGTATAATCTTTTGAGGAGAATATTTACTAAATACCAATTTATAGAAAATTAGACAATTTATTGTCTACAAATTTCACTCTGTTGCAAAGATCAATGTGAATTAGGGAGGCAATAGAACACAAAGCAGCACAATGTGTTTATTTTAGCAGCCTACGTATGTACTGGGCAAACACTGAGAACAGGCTGTCCTTGACTTCTGCTAAATCCACATGCCAACTACTACTTGTGTTCAACTGGTCCAACATTTCCAGTTAAGTATAATACAATCAAATGACAAAACCAGGGGGAATTTCCCAGGGGGAATTTCCATTGCACTGCACGTTTGTCCAACTTAAGAGCAACAAATGAGCTGCTTCTTTGTCTCTATTAAATACGTTATTCACATTGGAAAATATTGTTTTGGTAACAGATGTTAACAATTTGCAGCTAAATCCTCACTTCTGCCAACTAGAATTTTAAAGCTGTTGTGTGCACAAGTTCCTTCATGAGCTTAACCTTACTCGTTTTTTTTAGACCCCTTTAGTTCATTTAACTCAGTCTAATCAGGGAGAATAATACTGATCACAAAATCTTGTAAAAAGGTTCATATCACAACAGGAAGAGCTTCAACAGCTAAAGGCTACCACCTAGTGGAATCAAAACAAAACTGTAAGAGAACTCAAACTACCAAGTTACGCTTTGAAAAAGTTTGACAACACAAATATAGACGCTCCTCTATTTAGATATTGTATTTCATCTATCCAAGTGAAATTAAAAAACAGATTTTTTGCATTCAAGATCTGCATCTTGAATAAATACAAGATTGTTGCATCTCATATCTTTCCAAGCCTGGTACTTGTTGTCCATTAAGTTCTGCCTGACTTTGGTCCGACATATTATTTCATCAAACACTTGTCTTCCAATTTTTAGATTCATTTCATGTACTGTTCTAGATTAACCTTTTATATTATTCCAAATATTTAACTGAGAGCAGATTGTTTTCACAGTCAAAAAGTAATGCAGGCAACCATCAGGCACCTATCAATGCTAATGCCATTTACCAACACTTTCTTCCAACATTAAAATTCTGCAGTTTACTCAGTTTTCTTTCCCGGCAGGATTCAGCCACATCTTTGGCCCCTTCAATGTTACCATTGAGTTTTATATCCAAGGTATAATCTGACCAGAGGATTGGATTGGTAAGTATATCAATTGCATACTTGACTAAACTACTGATATGATTTGCTATGTTTCAATTTGCTGCTTCTTGCTGTTGTTGTTGTTGTTGGTGGTGGTGTACTCCTTTTTTCTTTCACCATTTCTGCAAGAATGAAACATTTACTCAAACTTGAAGAAACAGTGGTAGGAAAGTTGATAAAGGTGAATACAGTGAGTATGAGTGTATTTAATTCTGTGCTCTAATTATCAGAACAATGATTCTTGCAGAAAACTTTAAAATATTATCACCAGTGTAGTTAGTGTGTTTTTCAGATATTTAAAATGGATTCATTAGCCCAGGATGTGTGCAGCTGTAGTATCAACTGCAGTTCACAATACAATGTCAGCTGATAAGCTGCACTGCATCTCATTCTTTAACTGCCATAACACCAAAGTACATCCCAGTGGTGCACTGAGCCTTACTCTAGGTGATAAAAAGAAGACACAACACGCTGGAGTAACACAGCATGTCAGGTAGCATCTTTGGAGAACATGGGTAGGTGATATTTTGGATCAAACTGTGTCCTAAAATGTTACCATGCATTCCAGGGATGCTGCCTGACCTGCTAAGTTTATCAAACACGTTGTGTCTTTTTTTGTAAACCAACATCTTTAGTTCCTTGCATCCTCGAGCTGATATAGTTCTTTAGTGTTTCCAGTGAATTAGTGCGTTGGTGCTCCAAAACTGATAGACCCCTCTGAAACAGTACATTAAAAATATAGTACCGCTTATGATACAGCTTATAAATATTCCATTGATAGCAAACTACAACTGATAAAGTGCAGTTCTATGTGTGCTCCTCAACAATAAACAGTACAACAAAGATCTAGCAAATGAATCTAATCTGGGAAATTGTGAAAGTGTGCACTTTGGCAGGAATAATAAAGAAGAGACTGCAGGGGGATCTGAGTGCACATGCATGATTCACAAAAGGTATGCAGGTAGAGCAAACAATATTATTGTTCATTGCGAATGGAATTTAATACAAAGTAGAGGATTCTGCTTCAGTTATAGAGAGCACAAGTGAGACCACTCAACTACAGTAATGTGTAGTACTGACCAGTTTATTTAAAGAAGGATGTAAATACAATTCTGAGGTCCACTACACTGATACCCAATTTGTGGGTTATCATATTAAGAAAGATTGGATAGGGTAGGCATCTATCTGCTGGAGTTTAAACAAGCAAGAGGCAACTTGATCGAAACATGTAAGATTTGTAACAATCTTAACAGAGAGAATATGGAGAGAATGTTTCCTCTTGTACAAATCTAGAATTAGGGGTTATTCTTTTAAATTCCACCAGGGGCGCCGGGATGCTGGCTGCCCTGCCGGCAGTCTGTGCGTTTTTTCATTCTTTTTGTTATTTTTTTGTGTGTTAAAAGTTTATTTTAATGTTCTTCAGTTTGTTTTATGTGGGGGAGGGGGGAGGGGATCAGGGAAAACTTGTTTTTCAAGCTCTTACCTTCCCGGATATGCGATTCATTTTCGGATCACATTCTCCAGGCGCTCTGCGGCCTTCCATCGATGGACCTGGAAGCATCTTCGGACTGTCATGAGCTCCACCGCGGGGCGTGGACTTAACATCGGAGCTGATCCCTTGCCTGGGATCGCTCCCATCGCGGAATCAACATCAAGGGCTCGCAGTCTCGGGTGAGGCAGAATTGGGAGCTCCAACGTCACAGAAGGTTCAACCAGCCCTGATGCGAGGTTCGATCACCTGGCGCAGGGGAGCTGACACCCCCTAATGCTGGAGCTTGATCGTCTCGACGCGGAGGGCCTGAACGCCGCCGGCTACGGGAGTCAAGATCGTCCCGTCAATGGGGGCTCGAGGCCCACGACCGAGGAAGAACAGAAGTAAGGGACTTGAACTTTATTTCACGCTCCATCACAGTGCGGAATGTGTAGGAGTCACTGTGCTGGATGTTCATGTTAAAATGTGTTTTTTGAGTGATCTGTTGCTTTTATTGTATGACTGACCTGGCCAATGAAATTCCTCGTATGTTGCAAAACATACTTGGCAAATAAAGTGTGATTCTGATTCTGAAATTAAGGAGTGATCCTTTTAAGAGAAAACTATGTTTTCCTTTCAGACGGTTGAGGGGATTTGCAATGCTCTTATTCAAACAATGGTGGAAGCACAGTTACTGGGTCAAGGCAGTTAGATGGTTGGCAAGACTAGAGGTGAAAAGTGACTGCAGGGAGATGGAAACGCAGTCATGATTACAATCAGATCAAACATTACCTTATCAAATGGGAGAGCAGGTTCAAGGGCCTGAGTGTCCTACTCTTGTTCCCAAATCATACATCTATTACTGGGGCATTAGGTGATAGCTATAAGGAAAGGTTAGACAAACTTGAATTGTTTTCTTTGGAGCATCAGAGGTTGATGGGAATCCTGATAGAAGTATATAAAAATATGTGAGGTATAGATAGGGTAGGCAGTCAAACCTTTTTCCCCAGGATGGAAACGTCAAAGACCAAAGGACATGGCTTTAAAGGTGAGAGGAGATGTGCGGGGCAAGGTTTTTATTTTACATAAAGAGTGGTGTGCCTGGAATACATGCCAGAGATGGTGGTGAAAGCAGACATTAGTGACATTTAATAGGCTTTTCAAGAGATACAAGGATATGCAGGGAATGGTGGGTTATGGATCACAAGCAGGAGGGAATGATTAACTATCGTCTTGAACCACTGCAGTTTCTCTGGTGAAAGTCTTCATAAAATGCCATTGGGTTTAAATTTGGAAATCCCAATATAACCAAAACTAGTGAACAGCAGCACATTTTTGTCAGAAAGGTGTGCAAGTTGGAGGGAAACCTGCAGATGGCAGCATTCAATTAGCCTGCTGCGTTTGCCGTTCTTGAGGGAAGTAGCTGCTGCTTTGGAGGGTTACTGTCAAAATAACCTTAGTGAGTCAATTGAGTGAATTTTGCAAATGGTAGACTGACAGTGGGGGTAGAAATTAATGTTTACGGTGATGGTTGGTGTGTCAATCAAGCTTTGACCTGGTGATCTTGAGCTTTGTAAATGTTGTTGGTCTTGCTTCCATCTAAGCAAGCGGAGAGCATTCCGTCACACAACTGATCTGTCTCTTGTAGATGGTGGAAAGGGTTTGAGGTGTCATGAGTAAGTAATTCACCACAAGATATTCAGCTTCCTACCTGCTCTTGTAACAGTTTTATGTGACAGTTAGTTGGGTTCCTGGTGCAATGAAATCTACTCTATTTCATTCAAACCCAATAGAATATAGTCTCAGTCAAACCCTCATATGGCTGTCCCAACAAATCAGTAATCTGAAGCAATGACTCTGGAGAATATTTGCGTACTCTCTCAGTTGGAAAGATATCCCTTATGGAGGTCAAAACGGCACATAATACATCTCCTCTGGTCTTGGCAGACGCATATGCTTCCATTAAAACATCTTTGCTCCTGTACTCAGAATTTCTTGTCATGAGAGTCACCATGCTATTTGCTTTCTTAACTGCTTGCTGCATATACAAGGATATCCAGATTACTTTGTACAACAACATTTGCCAATACTTCACCAATTAAATAATGCTGTACGCTTTTCTAACTTTATGATTATCCACGTTATATGTATTTTCTCATTCAAATGTCTATTGTCTTGAAGTATCTTTGTTTTCTCCTTATATCGGTCAATTCCAACTAGTTTCATGCCTCTGTAAACTTGGGAATATAACATTCCTCATTCAAATCACTGATATCGTTAATACCTGAAGCCCAAACACCGATCATTGCAGTACCCCTTAAGTCAATGCCTTCCGTCACAAAGAACACCCATTTATTCCTACCATTTCAAGTCAAGAGATTTTCAACCCAAGTCAGTACATTATCTGAAATTCCATGCATTTTAATTCTGCACACCAACACAATGCCACTGGTTTTCCCTTATCTATTTTACCATTTACATCTTCAAAACACCAGCAGGTTTGTTAAAAATAATTTCCCTTTCATATATCCATTCTGACTTTGTCTAATTCAATTAATGTTTAGGTGTTTCTGTTATTCAATGCTGGAATGTTGTATGGGACTTGCTGCATGCAGACATGGGCTGCTTATTTGCTGACAATGGAATTGAACATTATGCAATCTTCATGAAACTTCTGACCACATGATGAAAAATGTAATTGATGAAGCAACTAAGGATGGTTCAGCTAAGGGCACTGACCCGAGAAGCTCCTACAGTGAAGCCCGAGGACTGGGGTGGTTGACCTATAACAGCCTCAGCCATCTTCCTTTGTGCAAGATGACTCCAATGATTGGAATGCTACACTTGTTCAAATATTTCCTTAAAGTCAAGCACAGTCACTCTCACCTCACCTGTGGATTAAAAAAAAATGCTTTGCTCTATCTTTGGGCTGTACTGCGAAGATGTCTACAGTCAAGTGGACCTAGCAAATCCCAAAATGGATGTCAATGAACAGGGTACTTGCAAGCAAGTCTCACCTATTTTCCACTTTTGTATAGCTAACACCTTACACCAGTATGCTGGTGATTATGACTGATGAAGCAGAACTTAGTTAGTTTAAATTTGTCCTGCTTTCAATGAAAAGAGCAATCCTCCAATTGGCAGAATGACTAACAGTGTTCTAACTGTATTGGAACAGGTCGATTAGAGGTTTAATTAGCTGTGGAGCACAAATGTTCCATACTACAACTAAGGTGTTGTTTGATCCAATATATTGTGGTGTTTCTAGTGAGCTCAGCAATTTTGTCGATATGGTATGTGTTAATTGAACTGACTAAGACTGGCTTCTCTAACATTGAGAATTTCAGGAGGAAGCAGAGACTCAGTACATAGCTGGATATTGTGAAAGTTCCTGTCTTGCCTTCACCAGTCACATGTTGAGCCCCACAGGCACCAAGGATGGGGAAGTTCTTGGCGGCTCCGAGTATATTACTTAATTTGCATCATCACTCATGACCGGATTTAATACGACTGCACAACTTTGATCTAGCTTTTCTCTGGCCTTCTTTAACCAAATACACAATGCCACTGGTTTTCCCTTATCTATTTTACAATTTACATCTTCAAAACACCATCAGTTTTGTTAAACATAATTTCCCTTTCATATATCCATTCTGACTTGTGATATCACTCGCCTCTGTCCATTCTTGTTGTTTCTGTTGTTTAACGCACATTTAGCCTTGTGAGGTCAGTATCTCATTTTTAGGTACAGCTGGTACAGCGCCGAGCATAGTCTTTTGCCCTTCTCTCTCAACCAGATTTGATCCAGGGCTATCAGGCCACAAGGTTCCAAAGTGTGATGGTGTACAGTTCTGCTGCTGATGATGATCCACAATACTCATGGCTCTGAGTTAATCCTACTTAGCATTATTATAGTGCTATACAACACAGTGAATAGTGCTCTAAACGTGAAGGGAGGAGTTTCATCTTCAGAACAACTATCATTTCTATCAATACTGGCATAGACAGATGCATCTTCCATGGGTGGAAATTAGATCAATAGATTTTGAGTCAGGGCTATAGAGTATGGAAATAAGCCCTTTGGCCCAACGCATCCCTGCTGACCAAAATGCCTATCGAGCTGGTCCCTCCTGCCTGTGCATTGACCACATTGCTACAAAAGTTTCCTACGCATGTACCTATCTAAATGTTGTAATCGTACCCGTCTTGCCATTTTCTCTGGCAGATTATTTCATGTACACACTATCCTCTGTGTGAAAAGCTTCCCCCTTAGGCCCCTTTTAAATATTTCCCCTCTTACCTTAAACATACGATTTAGTTTTGATGACTCACCTACCCTAGGGAAAATACAATGGCTATTCAACTTATGTGCCTGTTTAATTTTATCTTTGCTCTCTTCGATGCAACAGTAATGATATTGGAGTGGGCCACTTAGCTATTTCAGGGGAAGTTAAGAATCAAGCATACTCTTGAGGATCTGCAGTCACATGTTGGCAAGACTGGGTAAGAGATGGCTGAGGACTTGGTTTATAGATATGATCTACTGTTCAGAAATTGTCCCACTCTAATTAGTTGACATTTATTTCAGTATTCAGTTACTCCGACTCCAATAAAGGATCCCAGTGACGTCCTCACATCAGATGTAAAATCAAGCTCGTCGATAATATAATCGTTTTCTCTGCCCCGACTTTCTTAAATATTTGTGGTTATAGTTCCATATATATCTATCTTACAGGATAACTCCTGCACCAAAAGTGTATTTCTTTATAAAAATCCTGGCCTATTAGCTATTATAACCTTGAGTGTTGTATATATTTTTTTTAACGTTCTAATCAAATCTTGACTATGCCAATTGTACTGGTAGAAATGTGTGATGTTTTATAGTAATTATTATATCCATCACAATGAATATAACATCCAGTAGACGATCCTTACCTCACCAGTGGTTGGATGGGTTCCAAATTTCTTTATCCATGGAATGATGGACCTACAGAAAATAGCCATGAAATTTTACAGTGAAATTCAAAGATTTTTTAAACGTAGACTGCCTATTGCATCAAATACTTCAAAAGTAGTCTCACTGATAACCTCCGACACTTTTATTTATTTTTTAATCCTGAAAAATACAGTGCATCTCTGACTATGTGAACATAAAGGCAGGATCACCAACCAACGTTAACCCATTACTCCTTCTTTCAGAATTTGTTAAAATCCTTTATCTATCTAGCAATTACTGTTTCTGATATTTCCAGTTCTATGTTTATTAAATTATATGTAAAACAACTGACATGACCTCCTTTCTTAATCCCATTTGTTTACGCTTTGTTAATTGATCCATTACTAAGGGAACATCCATATTCTCAAATCGATTTTTCTGCAGAGGTGGGAAAAGAGGCAGTAGTGGGGCATCAACAAATCTTCACAATGCCAAGAATCATCTTGGTTGGTCAACTTTGTCATCTTTCAACACCGATAATTTAGTAATTTAGGGTGATTAGAATTCCTTTGATTTGTACTCTGTTGTCTACTAACACAATCTCTTTCTCAATCATTATGTATGTTTCATATATTCCGCCTGCTGGTTCTTTACTAAAATAACATTAGACAACTTCTATCTGAAGAGTTTGCTTATTTTCATCTTCTATAGGCAAACTGGAAAAGTTCCACATGCATCTGAACTCAGCCTGAACTTGTGCCATTAACCAATATACCTTCCAAAATTAGATCCATTCTGCTGTTCATAACTAGTTCTTAATTGCCAATTAGGTTAAATTATCATTGAAAATAATTGTAGCTATCTTATTCATTGCATTTTCAAAGTAGACCAGAGTGTTAAAGATATGATCATACCTATTGAATATATGCTGTATTTTACTTAGTTAATGTCCCGCTGCATGTTCACAAAGGCACTGGGCTTGAAATATAGCAATCCAATTAAAGTTCAGTAGAGGGCACTGCAACAGAGCTTGTCTGTCGTTGCAATGGCTTAAAAAATATGAATTTATCCAGTCTGTTCAGTGTATTTATTGCATACACACATTAAGTCCATTGGATTGTCTGACCTTTCTTAGACACTGGAAGGTTTAAATAAGTGTAATTTTCCTGCTGCAGGGGCAAACTCAGTCCTTCCCAATTCTAGGAACACTGCAATGTGTGGCCTTACTGGTGACAGCACATCAGTAAGTGAAGAAAGATTCATTGCCGCTAGAGTTCTGAGACAGCAAAACCAAGCAGCCAGAAATTGTAAACAGCAAGAGTAACGAAGCTCAGCCAGCAATGGTTTACTGCTGGCAAGCTCGGATGATGCTTCACATAGGAAAAGTTCACCTCGCTATCTGTTCAGAACCAGACCAACCTGTTATACATTTCTAAGATTTTCTGATGTTCATTTAGATTTCCAGCACCGTTTCTTTATTGTTACCTTCCATTTTAATGCTGAGTCAATTCTGCCTGTGATCCATGAGCCAAATATATCACACAACCTTTATGAAAGATTCCAATTAAAATTAAAAAAACACAACCAGGCAATTTAACTCTCGTACTTTACAAATGCTTGGGACAAAAAGCTATTGGGATAGTTACATTTCTATCTTCATAATTCACGAGTGGCAAATATTAAGCAATTACTTTTAAACTAATTCTTCTGTGCATGGAATTATCTTTTCATGGCATTCTTGAGCTGAATTGAGAATAGTAGAAGGCAGGTAAATACAGTGCAAGATAGCAAACTGTTATCTTACTGTGACCCTGACCTTTAATTATTGTGGTTACTTAAAAATGTTAGAACCTGGTTTGATTTTTTGGGTTACTTCAATGAAGACAGACAGAGATTTAAAAAAAATTTACTCCAAGAATCCCACTACAAAGCCGAGGAGCAGAAAGTTATACAGTTAAATGGTTTCGGCCCGAAATGTTGCCTATTTCCTTCGCTCCGTAGATGCTGCCTCACCCGCTGAGTTTCTGCAGCATTTTGTCCACCTTCGATTTTCCAGCATCTGCAGTTCCTTCTTAAACAGTTACATGCCCGCTGCCTTGAGGAGGTGGAAGTAGAGATGAGATCATGTTTCTACATTGAGCTGGACTGTGTAACTCATTGATCAAGCTCTGGACATTCTTCAATTATTGTAATAGTTCCTGATTGTGTCCTGTAGCTCTATTTTACTTAGTGTTCTACATATTACGAGTTTATATCAGCCAGCTATTCAAATCAAATTTCAGCTCCTCCACCACCAACCTGGTCTGTCTTCACAGAGTTTGAACTAAGCTAAAGCCATAAAGATTTGCCCAAATTCACAAGCAAGTTTTATTGTCGCACACCAGTTACTGCATATTGCATCAATGCATTAAATATGAATTGTATTGGGAATCATCGTATAAAACTGCACATAATATGCTATAACACATTGAAAACACATTTTCAGTTGCCATTTCCTCTCATGGTCTGTGGGCATGTAAGCTGGGGCAGAGGGTAGGGAGCAAGCTGAATAATAATAAGCCTTCATACTCACAGGAGATCGAACACCATTCCATCAGGTGTACACACTGGGTACTCAAAGGGTTGAAGGGACAAACTGCAAACGAAAGCAGCAATAATGCAAGCAAAATCAGACAAAGTGCTATAAGGCTATTACTCTTCAAGTGGCACACCAAAAACAAACAGATCATTCAAAAGTGAGACTGCAAAGATGCTTTAAAAGTGTTCATTGTGAATCGTTTAAGCTGTGTACATACAGGCTTATTTAGAGAATAAATTCCAATGCTGACAATGATGGAAGGTAATAAGGCTTTCTGTGTGGAAACACTGTGTGGAACTGCATAACAAAGCCTACTCGCTCGCTTATTAATTTTTTGCGTCACGATTAAAGTCTGGAATTAAATGACATGAACTGCAGTATCTAATTTGGCTAAATCTGTAGATGTATATTATTTCATTGTTTTAAACAAATATTTATTTAAAAATCAATAAACCAACGAAAAGCTAGGATTCTGAATGTATAGGTTATTATTAAAGAGGCCACCACATTATTTTCAGCAATGGATTCAGGCTTGTATTTTTAACACTTTCTGTTAATCATATTGAGGATGAATGATTTACAATTTTGGTGAACGGTTCAATTTCCATCCGCAGTTTAAGAAATCCACTGGCAAAACTAAATGTAGAAGTGAAATAGGAACAGGTAAAAGGCTGAAAATATCCCACAAACACTCAGCTCCTAAATTCACAATAGATTCAAAGATGAACAAGAAAATGCAACACATATCCTCCATACCGAAGTAATAAGCGATCATAACATCAGACACTAAAATACAGAAGGCCGCAGTTTCAATAAGTGAAGTGAAAATATTGGAAAATAAGATGGTGATATGAAATGTAATAAACATTTGTAGGACACAAAATCAGCGTGAAGAATGCACACAATTTATTTGTGTGGTTTTAAATGTTCCCAAGGAATCTGCAATATATTTTGAGGGAGAAAGCACAATAAGTCTTTTAGAGAATGTCTAAGCCAAAAATAAAAGTGCTGGAAATAAAATACAATGACATCAAATACTTTTAACATAAACTGTGCAAAGCTTTCAACAGAATTATTCTAACTTGCATATTGCTAAGCCATCTGCAGTTTAATTTTACTGCGTTAATAATGTCATTAATTTTTAGGAACTGGGCCTGTACTCACTGGAGTTTAGAAAGATGAGGGGACACCTCATTGCAACTTACAGAATAGTGAAAGGCTTGGATAGAGTTGATGTGGAAAGGATGTTTCTCATTAGTGAGAAAGTCTAGGACTAGAGGTCGTAGTCTCAAAATTAAATGATGTGGAATTTCTTTAGTCAGAGGGTGGTGAATGTAGAATTCTTTGCAACAGAAGGCTGTGGGAGCCGTCAATTTTTAAGGCAGAGATAGATAGATTCTTGATTTGTACGGGTGCCAAGATTTATGGAGGGGGAAGGCAGGAGAATAGGGTTCGGAGGGAGAGATAGATCAGCCATGATTGAATGGCACAGTGGACCTGATGGGCCAAATGGCTTAATTGTGCTCCTATCACTCACGACCTTATTATACAATATTTCATATAAACTTATGGTACAATATAGCAATAGGATACCCTTACCTGCAGTGATCAAAAGGTAAACGGCGGAAGTTGGCTTGTGGAATAACTGCAGGACAGAAGAAATTGTATTTTTGATGCAAATCAAACCTGTTCATATAAATCTAAAATCTAATTATAATCTATATAGTGGAGGAGCAGAACATCTGCTGAGTAAGGCTTTTGCACTTGACTATAGCCTGTACTGAGCAGATAAATTGTGTGTCATCAACATCTGATCCCGTCACTTTGGCACCGCAAGGTAGCCCTAGATAGTTACCCAAGTCCATCACCACTGAAATCGGGTGAAGACAAACAGAATAACTATGCCGGATCATCAAAATGGTCAGTTTTCTTTAGGCACATGGGGATTTTTTTTCCTGAAACAAAATCTGATATAAATATTATATGGTCTCCAATATACTTGCGCTCAACATGACAACAGGCAAGTCCTGAATATCAGATCAGAATGCACTGAATGCACATATAATGCAGATGCTGAAACAAGAAGCAAATAATACACCGCTGGAAGAACACTGAGTCATGCAGCATCTGTGGAGGAAAATGGTTTAAGATGCATTAAGATGCATCTTCTCACAGGTTCTCAACCCGAAATATCAAACCTTCCTTTGCCAGCCCTGATGCAGGTCTCAACCGGAAATAATCATCCTTTTGTCCTCACGGATGCTACTTGATCAAATGAATTCCTTCAGCCACTGTTCTAGCAGCGCATTTGGAAAGCAGTGACAGGATCGGTCAAAGTCAGCATGGATTTATGAAGCGGCTTAAATGGAAATAATGCTTGACTAATCTTCTGGAATATTTTGAGGATGGAACAAGTAGAATGAATAAGAGAGAGCCAGTGGATGTGGTGTATCTGGACTTTCAAAAAGCCTTTGACAAGGTCCAATACAAGAGATTAGTGTGCAAAATGAGGGCATATGGTATTGGTGGTAGGGTATGGACATTGATAGAGAACTGGTTGGTAGACAGGAAGCAAAGAGCAGGAATTAAAGGCTCCTTTACAGAATGGCAGGCTGTAACTAGGGTGCCGCAAGGCTCAGTGCTAGGACCCAGTTATTTATATTATATACTGACGATTTAGACAAAGGAATCAAATGTAACATCTCCAAGTTTGCGGATGACACAAAGCTGGGTGGCAGTGCAAGGAGGATGCTATGAGGATGCAGGGTGATTTGGACAGGTTGGGTGAGTGGGCAGATGCACTCACAATAATGTGGATTAATGTGAGGTTATCCACTTTGTACATCAGTCACTGAAAGTACGCATGCAGGTAAAGCGGGCGGTGAAGAAAGCAAATGGCATGTGACAGGATTTGAGTACAGGAGCAACGAGGTCCTACTGCAGTTGTACAGGGCCCTGGTGAGACCACATCAGGTACATGAGATGCACCAGTGTGCAGTTTTGGTCTCCTAATTTGAGGAAGGACAGCCTCGCTATTGAGGGAGTGCAGTATAGGTTCACCAGGTTAATTCCCGGGATGGCGGGACTGACATATGATGCAAGAATGGATCGGCTGGGCTTATATTTACTGGAATTCAGAAGGATGAGAGGATATCTGATAAAAACATAAAATTCTTAAGAAATTGGACAGGTTACATGCAGGAAAATTGTTCCCGGTGTTGGGGGAGTCCAGAACCAGAGGTCACAGTTTAAGATTAAGGGGTAGGCCATTTAGGACTGGGATGAGGAAAAGCTTTTTCACCCAGAGTTGTGCATCTGTGGAATTCTCTGTCATGGAAGGCAGCGGAGGCCAATTCACTGTTTTCAAGAGAGAGTTAGATATAGCCAACAAGCTAACGGAATCAAAGGATATGGGGAGAAATCGGGAACGGGGTACTGATTTTGGATGATCAGCCATGATCGTATTGAATGACAGTGCTGGCTCGAAGGGTCGAATGGCCTATTCCTGCACCTACATTTTATGTTAATATGTTTCTATGTTTTTTAGACACTGAATGCATATTCCTTTCAAAGAAGGCTCCTAAACTGAAACATCCCCTATCCATGTCTTCGAGGCGGTGCTGCCCCACCAGCTGAGTTAATCCAGAACCTTGTGTTATTTTTTGGAAACCAGTATCTGCAATTCTTTATTTCTCCAAAGAACAGATAGGATGGACTTAATGGACTTATTCTATTCAACGAGCTGGTGACAATTTTCTTCCAACCTTACAAACAATGCAACATCTTGGTCTCTTTACAAGTTATCAACAAATATGTTTAGTATTTTGTTGCCTATCCTTTGCATGCAATGACTGCTTGAAGTCTGCGATTCATGGACATCACCAGTTGCTGGGTGTTTTCTCTGGTGATGTTCCGCCAGGCCTATATCGCAGCCATCTTGTAAAAAAAACAGCTGTAATTTCTACATGGTGAAACCAAAATGTGTAAAAATGTCCTTTAATAAAATCTGACAATGTGCACTTTAACCACATGTGATTATCTTTTTTTCTATTACAAATCTCAAATTGTGGAGTACCGAGGCAAATAAATAAATGACGGGTCTTTGTCCCAAACATTATGGAGGGCACTGTGTATTAGAATTTTAACTTCAACACTTAGCTCGCCAAACTAATCCTATATGTGATGCCATGTATTGTAAATGGTGATTATAACCACCTGTGTACAAAGTACTTATTTGGAACAAATTAGATTGCAGCAGCAGTAGAATATTCAGTAAATGGCAGAATAGTAAGCCCTTCAACATACTTCATTAAAACATGTGCAAATCCTGTTCAATAATATTTTAGAACTTCACCAACAAATATTAACTGGAGTGAAAATATCTGTCATTGAGTACTCAGATATTCAAGCACCAGATCCAACGGCAATCTCAAAATCATAATAGCAACCTTAGGTTACCTTAGGTTACCTTAGTAAACAAAAAAATACATATCAAATAGATGAGAGAACCATCATTAAACTTGATTTTATCAGCAGGCACAACGTATCAGGAGGCAGCTCATCTGGATTCTTCCTCCTTAGTATATTACTATTTTTAAAATCACTGCAAGTGCCACTTCTGTGACACCTGCAGATGGTATTTCTCAAATTCAGGAAGGAAAGATGCTATCCAATTGCATGCAGCACCATCCTCTGTGCCATGGGCGGCACGGTGGTACAGTTGTTGCCTTACAGCGCCAGAGGCCCTGGTTCGATCCCGACTACAGGTGCTTCTCTGTATGGAGTTTGTACGCTCTCCCCAACGTGGGTTTTCTCCGAGATCTTCGGTTTCCTCCCACACTCTAAAGACGTACAGGTTTGTAAGTTAATTGGCTTGGTATGAATGTAAATTGTCCCTTGTGTGCGCAGGATAGAGTTAATGTGCGGGGATCACTGGGTGTCGGTGGACCGAAGGGCCTGTTTCGGCGCTGTATCTCTAAACTAAACTAATCTCACCAGAGCTGATGCCACTTCCTGCTGAGCACATCAAGTTCAATGGTCAATAACTGATTTCAAGGAATTTCAAACCCGCATTGCTCAGTTCCATTCTTAATTTAAGTACACATTTACTAAAAACTTAAACGACTGCCCCATAGCAAGGACTTTATAGTCCAAATATACTTAGGAAATTTATACAGATCTGTAAGCAGTACCCCTTCTGTGAACACGTTAACAAAAATCTCAAATCACATCTTTACTATCAATCAACCTTCCTACCTACCTGTTTTCTTGCCACCATAGAAGTTAGTATACTCTGTACAAGTGATGTACCTGCAAAAGAAAAGTCAATCTCAGTACAAACACTGCAACTACATAAAGAGAAGCAGACTGAAATAAAGATATATGGCTGCCATTCACAGTCATACTTATAAGCAACAAAAGCTAAAAAAATCTAAATTTCTGGTATACTAATTTGAATCCCGCACATGATGCAATGTGAACAAATCCATTGCCTTCAGGAAAAGAGGAAATGTTTTGCCTAGTTGGCATAACTATATCCAGCAACAAAGTACAATGTATTATTTCTTCAATCCTTCCTACCCACTTAATTTTGTCTTCAAAAGAGCATCCACGTTGTTTGCATGGTGATATATTCTAATTTTGGAATTGGACAAACTTAACTACCATGTGCAAGTTTCCACACAGATGGAAGACTCCTGGCCTGCACCCATGATCAGATAGTGTCACTGTGATGCTATTTCACTGGCATACGTCTGGAGCAACACATTTTGGATGCATTAAACAATAATGTTAAAAAATTGGAGTAGGCAATTGGCCTTTCAAGTTTATTGAGATTATGTGGCCATACATTTAGATCATTATTGATCTTCTGCCTCATCACCATCTTCTTGTACTTTTGCTAAATCACGCGATTCACCCAATATCTAATATGCCCTCAAAGTGATATACTCCACAACACTTGGATCCATTTGAATATTAACATTACACAATATCTGAGCATTAAAAACATGTTTTTGTTTTGTGCATCAGGAAGCAGTACTGTGCACTCTAATGCCTTAGAATTTCACTTTCCCTATGATCAGTCAATGAAAGTAAGCTTGCAGGTACAGAAGGCAGTGAAGAAAGTGAATGGCATGTTGGCCTTCATAACAAGAGTAGTTGAGTATAGGAGCAAAGTGGTCCTTCTGCAGTTGTACAGGGCCCTAGTGAGACCACACCTGGAGTATTATGTGCAGTTTTGGTCTCCAAATTTGAGGAAGGACATTCTTACTATTGAGGGAGTGCAGCATAGGTTCACAAGTTAATTCCCGGGATGGCAGGACTGTCATATGCTGAGAGAATGGAGCGGCTGGGCTTGTATAATCTGACATTTAGAAGGATGCGAGGGGATCTTATTGAAACATATAAGATTATTAAGGGTTTGGACACGGTAGAGGCAGGAAACATGTTCCCGATGTTGGGGGAGTCCAGGGGCAACAGTTTAAGCCATTTAGAACGGAGATGAGGAAACACTTTTTCACACAGAGAGTGGTGAGTCTGTGGAATTCTCTGCCTCTGGAGGCAGGTTCACTGGATACTTTCAAGAGAGAGCTAGACGGGGCTCATGAAGATAGCGGAGTCAGGGGATATGGGGAAAAGGCAGGAGCGGGGTACTGATTGTGGCTGATCAGTCATGATCACATTGAATGGCGGTGCTGGCTCGAAGGGCCGAATGGCCTACTGTCTATTGATCTGCCAGGGTAGCACACAAAATAACCTTCTACGAGGGTTGAAAGAAGTGACTGAGTTGACTGTAAAGATGGATTTGAGCAGGAGTAAGAGAATTTGAAAAGTAGGAACTGTGCATTTCCCGGTGTTTCTGGCCATTTCTTAGCGTTTCTGTCCTTTCGTGGCTCTGCGGCCCTTCAGCAGCGCCGTTTACTGGGGAACTGTCTGTTCCCGGAGCCCAGGCCCACCCCCACTCACTCACATCTTATCCTTCTGATGCTGCCTCTTCCCCATGTTGCCTGGAATAAGCTGCCGCACGCCCAGCAAACACCGTAAACAAAACCAAGTACAACGCCGGAAACAAAAATAGCTAAACTTCCTGCTAAAGTCGTGCGCTCGGAATAAACCGCCGGCTGGACCGGGCGTCCGGGGATGTTTGGGCCTCGTTGTGCTGGTCGAGGGGAAGCTTAAAAACGTAACAGTGTTTATGGATCAGATGCAGAGTGATAACCCTGGAACTTTGACAACCTGCTGCACTCAGGCCAGTTTAATATAACTTTGCATATAGGATCCCTTGTCCTAAATTGTTTTAACATGGCAAGAGGGGAAAGGTTTTGGATGCTTCAAGAATATAATGTAACAAAACCAGAACAGGAGCAAGCACAATTGGCCTTCACTGCTTGCTTGTCATTTATTGAGATCATGGTTGATTTTCTTTCTCAACATCATTTTCTTGTACTTTTGCCCAATCTCTCAATTTACCAAAGTGCCTCATTCTCAACACTTGGATATCTTTGAATACTAACATTACACGATCTCTGAACATGAAAAATAAAATTCCGGTTTTGTTTTGTACCTCAGGAAGCAGTAGAATTTCACCTCCCCTATTATCACAAAACAGTTTTTCACTGTACCTTGGGTCCTGTAACAATAATATACCCTGAACTCATCAACTACAAAGTATGCTTCCTCTGAGAAAATAGCTTGAATATTAAACATACAGGGCATGACTAGCATGTTTGCTGATGATACAAAAGTGAGACCACATTTAGAATATTGTGTTGAGTTCTGGGCACCATGTTATAGGAAAGATATTGTCAAGCTTGAAAGGATTCAGAAAAGATTTACGAGGGTGTTGCCAGGATTATAAGGAGAGGTTGAGTAGGCTGGGTCTCCATTACATGGAGCGCAGAAGGATGAGGGGAGATCTTATAGAGGTGTACAAAATCATGAGAGGAATAGATCAGGTAGCTGCACAGAGTCTCTTGCCCAGTGGTAGGAGAATCTAGGACCAGAGGACATAGGTTCAAGGTGAAGGGGTAAAGATCTAGTAGGAATCTTTATCACAGTGGGTGGTGGGTCTATGGAACAAGCTGCCAGAGGAGGTAGTTGAAGCTGGGACTATCCCAATGTTTAAGACGCAGTTGGACAGATACATGGATAGGACAGGTTTGGAGGGACATGGACCAGGCGCAGGCAGGTGGGACTAGTGTAGCTGGGACATGTTGGTCGGTGTGGGCAAGTTGGGCCAAAGGGCCTGTTTCCACACTGTATCAATCTGTGACTCTAAAACTATTCACTGGAACTCAACTATACCTTCTTGCCGCATATACCAATTGACCTTGTTGATCCTAATTGGCCCTACTCTTTCCTTGATTATTCTTTTATCCTTAGGATACATAAAGCACCTTCTGATTTACCTTAATTTTGTCTGCCAGTATTTATTGTGATGCCTCTTTTCCTTTCTAATTGCATTTTTATATAATATTTAAATTATTGATTTTAATATTACATTGATATTGATATTGATGGGTGCTTCCAACCTTTGATTCTCTATAGCTGCGTTGAGGGGATGGGCCCACTTGGTCTAGTATTATAGACCCAACGCGTCCCATTTGGTCTAGAACTGCTGCAATAATTTCAGTACGTAAGAAACCTGGTGCAAATCCCAACAATCTAATACATTTCCGACTAATCCCCAATTTGCCGTTTATCTCTAAAATACTAGAAAAAACAGTTGCTGCACAGGTTCATAATCATCTCATCAGCAATGACCTCGATGAACAATTTCAATCTGGTTTTCGCCCTCTCTATAGCACAGAAACAGCATTAGTTAAGGTCACCAATGACCTGCTGATGATGGCCGACTCTGATTTTCTCACCATCTCATCCTCCTTGATTTGATTGCTGCCTTCGACACCATCTCTCACAACATCCTCCTCGACCGTCTAGCCTCCATTGGTATCATCAACTTACCTTGCCTTGGAGGACTTACACAGTTCCCGCTGCACCAAAAAATCCCAGAGTATCATAAAGGACATTTCCCACCCCGGACACTCCCTGTTTGAACTGTCGCCGTCAGGCAGACGGTACAGATCTACAAGGACAAGGACGAACAGACTAAAAAACAGTTTTTACCCCACTGCTATAAAAGCACTAAATGTAGCCGCCAAGGAACGCAGGGGCGAGACATACTAAGGGAATGTGGTACACTGTGAAATCGACAGAAGGATGGAGGGTTGGGTGTTTATGCGTGCTATTTTCGTGATATTTATTTTAGTTGTTTATCTTTTAATATTTTATCTTGTATGTATCGTTAGCTTTTAGAAATGTTTGAATGGTGCACTGACTGGCTGACATTTTTTAAATTTCGTTGTACATGGTTCATGTTACAATGACAATAAAGAAACTATTCTATTCTAACACATCACTCACCTGGTTCACATCATACCTCTCCGGCCGCAGTCAGTACAACTTAAAAATGTTCAATCACAACCCTCCCCAGTCATCAGTGGTGTTCCCCAGGGCTCAGTCCTAGGGCCCCTCCTTTTTATAATTTATTTACTTCCCCTTGGTTTTATTTTCAGGAAATACAACATTCAATTTCACTGCTACGCGGATGACACCCAGCTCTACCTATCCACCACTTCCATGCCATTTCCTCCCTCTTCCCTGTCTGACTGCTTAGTGGAAATTAAAACCTGGTTTGCTCACAACTTCCTCAAACTCAACAGTGACAAAACTGAAATTCTCCTTGTTGGCTCCAAATCCACCCTATCTAAATGTCCCAATTTCTCACTCACCATTGACAATTCCATAGTCCCTCCTTCCCCTCAGGTCAAGAGTCTGGGTGTCATCCTTGATAGCACACTTTCTTTTGAAAACACATCAATAATCTCACTCGGTCTGCTTACTTCCACATACGCACTTTCCACCGTCTTCATCCATCACCCACACCTAACAGCACTGCTACTCTCATCCACGCCCTCTTCACCTCCCGTATTGATTATTGTAACTCTCTCCTCTCTGGTTTACCCCACAAGTCCATCCATAAACTCCAATTGGTCCAGAACTCAGCTACCCGCATTATCACCAGAACCTCATCCACAGAACACATCACTCCCATCCTCAAACAACTGCACTGGTTCCTTGTCCAATACAGAATTGATTTTAAGATTCTCCTCCTCACTTTCCGACCCCTCCACAATCTCGCTCCTCCATACCTCTCTGAACTCCTCCAGCCTTACACTCCATCCCGAACTCCCCGATCCTCTTCTTCCTCCCTGCTCTCCACTCCTTCTGTCTGCCTGTCCACGATGGGGTTCAGAGCATTCAGCCGTTCTGCCCCTCGCCTCTGGAACTCTCTCCCACTATCCATCCATACCATAGAGTCTCTCCGCACCTTTAAAACCTCCCTCAAAACTCACCTATTCAGACTGGCCTATCCCACGTAACTCCACTTTCTATCAAATTCATGGATATGGTGTTTTTGTTTCATTTTATTTATATATTTGTAATTTGCTTGTTTTAACTGTAAGGTGTCCTTGAGTGTTCTGAAAGGCGCCCATAAATAAAATGCATTATTATTATTATTATTATTATTATTATTATTATTATTATTATTATTATCAAGGGGGGGTAGTGTGTGTGGGGTGGTTAGTGTGTGTGTGTGTTGAATCAGGCTGATGAATCAGAATATGAATGGTACACGATAGCGCTACAATTTTTGGACCACCTTACTCACAATTGTCTTGTGGTGTGTTTTTATCAAGTTTCGTTCAGATTGATGTTATATTTTATGTAGGGGGAAGAGGTCGGGGGGGAGGTGGTGGGGGGGGGAAGTGGTCGGGGGGGAGGAGGAGGTTGGGGTGTCGGTGTAGCGCGGTCAGTGAGCAGACCGTCCCCAACTCTACTGCAACTGATGTTGCCCGGAGCCGCGGCCCCACTTCACCCGGCCCCGCTCCACCCGGCCTGGTGTGTGGGCGCTGCCGACCCACAGCCACCGATAGTGCGGCCCACAGGGGGAGACGGGGCGGAGGGCGGCTGTGGCTGGAAAGCGCTGACCCGGGGGGGGGGAGAGAGTGGGGGCTGTCCTGAGGGATGCGCTCCTTCGGCCGCTTACACCTTGGTGCTTAGGTTCAGAATAAAAAATATTAGAGCATTTGGTTCAGAGCGCTTAGTGACCCCAAAAAAATAACCTCACAATATTGCAATCAAATTGCTCTGAGTTTGTGTTTGCTTTATATAGAGAAGGCGTATCGAGATGGTGCTGTCTGGACACAAGCGACAATGAATGCGGCTAATAGTCGCGGGTTGTAAAAAACAACTACACCATGAGATACACCAGTTTAAACCTGACACCTTCCCGCTTTCAATGACAGCACCCACAATTATTTACAGTGCAAAAATTGACCATTTCGGCGGTTTTTAACAGGGAAGAAAGTAGTCGTTTCGTGTGTTAACAGTGTGTGTCGAGCGAGCCATGTCCTCCATATGGATTGGCTCCATAGATGCTGCTGCACCCGCTGAGTTTCTCCAGCATTTTTGTGTACCTCCCTCAACCTGATCATTGACGCCGTCACGTGATGCGTTGGCCCCAGCGGTCGAGCAGGGATGACTGGTGGCGGGGTGGCGGGGGTGTGTCAACGCGTCACAGGCTGTTTCCTCAGCGAAAGCAGCAATTTCATGTCAAAGCTGCAACACAAACGCTCGCTCGCAATCTTTCCACTTCTCAGCGCGAATACCGGCGTGCACTTGTTCCAAGCGCCGACAAAACTTTCGCACAACTCTGTAAAATTGGATTTCAAGCCATTTCTTTTGAAATAGCGCGGTATGGAAATAATTGAATGTAAATGCTCTGTTAATAAAAAAAAGAACTACCCAGAACGTGGCGGAACTTGTCAGTTATTTATTTTTTGTTAATCTGTTCTCTGCTGGTTGGCGGCAGATACTGAAGACGTAACGGCGCAATGTTAAACTCCCTGCGTGTGCTCGGTGACACTGATGAGTTGCTCTTTCACAATCTCGTCCTTTTCATAACCTAACACGAGCCCCGCTGGCCCCGGATTAATGGCTCGCACCAGCTTTCCAGATGGTCTGCGGAGACTCGGCCCCGGCAGTAAGTCAAATCATGCCTCGTTTGGAGAAAAACACGTTGGCCATTGACCTTCTGACAGCAATGATTGGCTGCCGAAGCGTGGGAAACGCCAAGAAACTCGCACTCACGCTTTGCCTTATGGATTTGGAGCTATATATGTAGAGAGCGTTGGAAAGAACTGCAGGAGACGAGAGCTTTGAGTATTTCAACGTGACTTCAATCAATATCTACATCAGCAATGATCAACCCAACATCGCAGTGGAGGCAAGAATAAATATGTTTACATTTGTAAATGAATGGAATGGGCAATACTTGAATAATATTGCATAATATTCATCAACCGATGTTTTCGCCCCGCATAAACACTAAGAAAAATTATATATTTTTTCCCGAAAACAAACTTTTCTGACATTATTCTATTTTGATCATCTCTCAATCAACGATTCTTCGGCAGAATGGTCGTGAGCAGGCCCGCTTTGCAGTGACAGTTCGCTTTATGACGACAGTGTGGTCCAAGAAGAAAATCCCCAACTATTAGAGCACTGTTCAAACCCAGCAGAAGTCTTGGCATCGCACCCCCACTTGTCACCCTGCCAGACCGAGTCAAACATTGACAGTCCGGAACAGCAAATCCGCGCAGAGCGGGAACATAATGGCATGTCGCAGAACTGGGGGGACTGACACTTGGACAAAACAAAATCACTGGAGATGTACTTTGTGGTGAAACGGTATTCCGTTGGGATGAATATTAGTAACATCGTTAAAAAGAAGTGTGTGTGTGTGCAGCAGTAAGTGCTATGTGTGTGTGCTATGTAATTGAATAGTTATTTTCATACCGTTTGACTAATAATTTATAATATTTGTAGAATTTTTGAACTGCTATGTATGTAAATTCATAGCGAAAACAGCAGAAATCTCCATATCGAGGAATGTATAGTTTGTTCTCATTAAGTTTTTATAACCATATCTGGCGATGTGATAGTAAACATGATTCATGTAACAGAAGCTTGTCATTAGAAGACCTTGAACATTCTATTCTGATTATCAGTTTCGTGAATATGAAATGGGAAAAGTCTATGAACTTCCACCTATGGTTTCCCCACGGCAACCCGAGTTAATGACAAAAACACCTGCAGACGTTTGAAATCAGAAATAAACGCAAACATGCTGGTAAAACTCAGCAGGTCAGGCTGCATGTGTGGAAGGAGAAAAATTAATGTTTCAATTCAGACGAAAGGTTTTTTTTATGGTCTTTCTTTTCGATTTTGTATCTGTAATCCATGTATAATTGCGTTTGTGTCTTCTGTCTGAATATGTGCCTATGCTGCTGCTTCAAACAAGATTTTTCATTGTGAGGTACAGGTATATCACCATACTTGTGCACATGACAATAAACTGGACGATGAAAGTTTAGACCTGAAAATTTCACGTCTCGGGCTCTTTATCCATAGATGCTGCTTGACCAGCTATTTTTTTTTCATAATTTGTATGGTATTCTTAAAATTAGTTTGGGATGTTAATTTGCTACGGTGTGCGAAAAATAACCCTTATTTCGAATAAGCAGAGCCACAAACCTTCTTTTGAAAGAGGTGGCTACAATCATTTAAAGAGATATTCTCATTCTTATTTATGCATCGATTGATCTGTTGTGATAATGATATTGTTATCTGAAATTATGGTCTATGTTAGATATCAAATGTTATGGGTGTTTACAGCCTAATGCACTGCTGCCATGTCTCATGAAATACATTTAAACTTGCTGCCTAAATGTAACTTGATATAAATTGTTATAATCACAAATTAAAAATATTTTCAAGATGTCTTCAAATGGAATGGATTGTACAAATACTGGATTACCTTATTTCACACATTTTATTTTCCTCTCACCACTGAGTTGTGATGGAGCCTTTCTCTCCACCCGAATCCTTAGTGGGAATTGTCTTGCTCACACATCCTTGTCATGTTTATATTCAGGATTTGAAGACAATTAATTATATATTGTGGCTTGAGCTCCCAACTAAGTATTTCATTTTGAGGTCTCTTGAGGTTGATCTAAACTCAAAAATGCTGCTTTTGTTTTCTTAAGTTAAATATTTTATTTGCTTAGAACTAAGAGGCAGCATCGTGACTCGGGTACAAGAGCCACGGCCCCACAGCACCAGTGACTCGAGATCAATCTTGACAAATAGTGCTATCTGTGTGAATTTTTAATGTGTTTCTTGTGACTACATGAGTTTCCTTTGGATGCTCCAGTTTACTATAACATTCCACAATGTTCCAGGGTGAGTTCCAAAAAAGTGAGATTCATGGTTAATGTGGGTTCTGTGTGATAAACGGTCTGTTTCTGTACCGAATTATTCTGATTCTATCAATCTTGCAAAAACAGAAATTACAATCCGCAATCAATATAGTTCTTGTTCTGTGTATTATACCCAAACTCACTAGCATACAACATGGACTAGAACCTCTAATGTGATCAGACAGCACTCTTACACCATGCCGTTCCTCAAAGACCCATTGCATCAGATGCATCCTGCTTATGAATGTCACAGTAAATACCCTGGAAACTTGGAGTGGGTTAGACTGTAACATTTGGTGACTGACAACTCCAGTTGGAAGTTGCAGGCAGATTACATGGCTGCTTTTATCCAGTCAGTGCAGATAGAATCTGTTTTTTCCCTCATGAGAGTTAGCATGTAAAAACTCAATGTCCTGTTTTAGTGGCTTACTTGAATAAAATAGAATGGTAATGCACTATTCTCACAGTGGAAAGAAACATTCATCAAGGGTTGTAACATGCTATCATTGAACCTTGGACAGCAAGCAGAAGCACTGAGGTTCCAGGCATATGGAAAATACTAAACCAGGGTATCCTTCGTTATTAGCATCCAGGCAACATTCTAGTGGCTGTTAATCAGTACAAGTGAGAAAATATTTGGCAAATGGCATTGAACAACAAAGCAGAAAATAAACCTGAAATCTCCCCACTCTCCTGAACATGCAGAAACACATTTCAGTCAGTTTGTTCATTGCGTAAAGACTTTCTGAGCATAGATTGTTTTCCTTCAGGAGCATGGCACGTGGAAGTGATGTGACCTGCTTGGTCAAAATATACTGGCAAAGCTCAGGAGATAGGTAGAAACTCAGCATGTAATTTAACTTAGTATTTACATACCAGAATGGCAAAGACCTACTAAGGTTCACTCCACACTTTTCTGGACAAAATGAAAGATGGTCAGTTATTGATGATAGCGGTCTAATGAAATACAGGTCATAGTCAGGGAGTAAACCCTAAATATTTGCAGCAGGAGTTTAATAACCAACTTATTTTCAATTATAGAGGAAGAGCCCCCCTCTCTCTTTCTCTCCCCCCCTCTATCTATCTATCTATCTATCTATCTATCTATCCCACTATCTATCTATCTATCTATCTATCTATCTATCTATCTATCTATCTATCTCTATCTCTCTCCCATCTCTCTTTCTCGCTCTCTCGCTCTCTCTCTCTCTCTCTCTCTCTCTCTCTCTCTCTCTCTCTCTCTCTCTCTCTCTCTCTCTCTCTCTCTCTCTCTCACACACAAATACATGCATACACACGCACACATACACACACTCACACACACATGCACACACACTCATGCACCCACACTATCTAGCCAGATTTTGTTTGGCAGTGATAGCTTGGTATTTCTATCTGCTGGTACAGATCTAGTCCCCACCCCCTGACTGCATGGTGAAGTATACAAAAGGGCTGGAAAAGGTTTTGGTCTTACTCCAACAACTCTAGTCTGGTACCCGAGGTGAACATATAGATGCTGCGACCACCCACCGCTACAATGGGTAATGTACAGTAAACAATTAATGTACCAGAAGGTCTTTGGGATGTGGATGGAAACCAGGGCACCTGAAGAAAACTCACACAGTCGTAGGGAGAGCATGCAAATTCCACACACATATAACTTGATGTCACGTTCAAACCCAGTTTGCCCAATCTATGAGACAGCAGCAGTAACACTGTCCTCCTGTACTGTCTGAATGCACTATTGGTTGAAGATTCCCATGAGCCAAATGCAAGTACGGGGAAACTTCTGCAGATTTTTCTTGTTAGTTTGTGGGAGGAGTTATAATTTGTGGTGATGAGCAAAATGCACCTCAAATATGGACTGAATTCAGTTTGGTAGCGGTAATGAGTCCCGGAGATGAAAAGGAACAGACCTGCAAACAGACCTGACCTTTCTGTGCATGCTCTCTAACTATCGTAAACAGTTTAAGATTAGTCTCAATAATGGAACCTGCCATTTGGAATTTAAACAGAGGAAATGTGTTTGTCAATCATATCTCCACTCTTGTCTCTCTGGAAATGTTTCAGTTTGGTTCCACAATCACGATTCAGTTTGGATCATAGGGGTCTTATCAGAAACATTCCTATGTTTTCCAAGCTCAGCAAGCTAAAGTAAGTAAATCACAAGCTTCACTATTTTATTTTACAAAATTGAAAAGATCTCGTTTTCTGGCGTTGCAATTCGCTGCCTTCCAAAAGGACACCTGGCTAAATGTCAATTGGCCACTTGAATATGCTCCCAAAAGGGAAAAAGGCAAGAATTTGCAGAACTGTGTGAAGTGGGAGTGAGAGGTAGAAGTGAGTAGCTGGATTTCTCTGCAGAGAGCCAGAACGTACTTGAGGGGTCGAATGGTTTTGAATCTGTCACCTTATTCTTTGTACCAAAGCGAATCATTTCAGATTTCCCCCATTACACCCCATCTGCCTTTTTTTTTGTTCAATTCGTAACCCTCTGCAAACTAATTGAGCCCTACCTTTGTAATATCGGCAATGAGTTTCGGCCTCAGGTTTTGTCTGCTGGCGGTGTTGCGAAATGCTCGGTTGTGCGATGTGATATAAAGCTGTTATATAAAGGGATTTTTATTGTTGCTGTAAATACATTGCTTGAAATTCGGCGGAGAGGAGAATTCCTTGTTACGAGTTTTTTTTAATAGCTGTACGCGTTTTTTTGACACTTGAGATTCCTTTCCCGCAGGCACGGGTTATTGAAGGCAGGCACGGGTTATTGATTGGGGCCGATCATCCATGATCACAATGAATGGCGGTGCTGTCTCGAAGGGCCGAATGGCCTCCTCCTGCATCTATTTTCTATGTTTCTATGTTTCTGACACGTGTAAGCCAATTCACAACACTAACAAACCAACATGTTATGAATGCTAAGCACACAAGTCAGTATGTAAAACAAAAACCTAAATGTTGAAAATCTGCAACTATAACTAAAGATACTGGAAATACTCAGCAGGTAATTATTTGTGGAGAAAAAAAAACAGTATTAATGTTTCAAGTCAAAAACACCTTCCGCCAAAACTGGGATAGAGAGATTAGAAAAGTTATTTTCACTCTTCCCGACACTTTCTCTGCAACTTAAATGCTTTTTAAAACTGTTCTCCAGTTCCGTGGAACGGTCACCGAATTGAAGATGCACTCTCTTTCCATATAGGTTGCCTGGCCTACTGAGTGTTTCCATCAGTTTTGATTTTTGTTTTCGAATTCCAGCGTCCAAATGTCTTTTTTTTAATTGTGGGTTTGGAGAACGGCACTTCTAACTTGGGTCTCTTATCAAAACTGGGTATCTTAAGTATGTATAGGAAAGAACTGCAGATGCTGGTTTAAACCGAACATATGACACAAAAAGCTGGAGCAACTCAGCGGGTCAGATGGCATCTCTGGATAGAAGGAATGGGTGACAGTCAGTCTGAACGTCACGTTTCGGGTCGAGGCCCTTCTCCATACTGACCGTCACCCATTCCTTTACTCCAGGGATGCCGTCTGACCCGCTAAGTTATCTTAGGTTTGTACACCACTGTGTACAAAGGACAGAAAAATACATATAACCACAGAAGAGTGAATTGTAAAGTGATTACACGGGAAACAAGACAGGTGTATAATAGCTTGAGGCAACAGTGGTAGTCTCTGGAAAGGACTGGCAGAGAGAAAATGCAGAAACGATCGAAGCTCTTGTTTACTATCTTTAAGCCGTACGCCGTTCTCGTGTATGGTTCTTTTGGTGTGAGATTCTCCCCAGCTCCTTCGTTTTACTGTTTCCATCTTCACCAGTAATGTTCTTTCTCCGTGTTGAAGATGCATCACGGGTTTAACTTTAATCTTTCTGGTTCCCTACAGTTGTAGACTGACTGGCCCGTCTTGTAACATGTGTTTCTTTTAACACCCTCGCCGTGGCAAGCTACAAAGAGTTAAACATTCAGCCCAGCCAGCGTTATCCATCATTATGTGTGAACCCAAGCCAATTAGAAACGGCAAATTCTCGTGCAGTCGAGAAACATAGATCTACTTAATTTGAATTCTCCGGACACGTGCCGCCCTGTGATCATCCCGAAAGGAAGGGGGGGGGGGGGGGGGGGGGGGGTGTTAGTTTTATGGAGTGGCAAGGGTTTGAGGTGTCGCTGGAAGGATTTGCGAAGTATCCCACCACAATAAATCTACTGACGCTGAACCTATTTACGTGTGAATGAATCACAGTTCCGCTATTCCCGTAACCACGTCGTTTATGAATTCGAGTACATTTTCCCATTTTTATTTTAGCCATGCTACAAGTTTAACTTTAAATCGCCAGAATGAAAAATGTTTTGGTCTGTCCCAGGAGAGTTGTGGATGGAGCGGGTGGTTATTTGCCGTGGTTCCTAACCCTTGGGGGCGCGCTGGCTTTTACGCCCAGCGCTTTCGCATGGTTATATTTTCCGGAGAATAGTTCAAATAGTAATCATTGGAAAATGAATTTCAGCAAAAAATGATTGTAGAACTCAAATACGAAACAACACGGCGAGCAATTACAATGCAGAATTAATCCAACGTGTGTGACTGCGGTACGATTAGGAGGTGCTAGACGCATGTAAAATCATTGATTTGTTTGGAGTTCAAATAAAAATATTCATGGCAGAATATTACAGGAAATACAAACCAGTACCTAGCTTTCTTCACATTCATATTGTCATCAAGTCATAGATAAATTGATCTTCAATGAACCGCCAGGGTCTCTGATGTTGATACAGAGGCGCGCAGCTGTGACCAACCTATGACCCTCCCTGTGCTGAGATTTGCCTCAGTTTCCCACGTGCCGCGGACAAAGGAATCCGTTCACTTGCTGTGATTCACTGAGGCGCGAATGAGTTCATTCATCCGAGCGGGGGGCGGGGGAGAGCTCGGGGTGGGCAGTCTACAATAGACTGTAAATCCAAAAGATCACTCCCCTCCCTCAGCGCCAGCTCTTCAAAGACCCGTGTCAGAAGAGGAAACAGTCAGACAACTTCTCTTTTCTAGCCTTTTTGCCACATTTAAATTTCAACGCCCTAGAAAAATGTGATTGAATTAGATCGTTGTTTTTAAATATAACTTGGATCCGAAAACTGAAATGGAAATCATTGCAACCGACAGGAAGTTATATGTTTGCATGTTTCTTTATTAAGCCCTGAGACTGTAATTAAAGGGAACTCACAAGTATATATCAACAAATAATCCATTTAGCTCTGAATTGAGGAGACGCGGTCGGCAGAGCTGATTGTTTTGGTCCAGTGCGGCTTGCCACGTGTGAGACCAATCTCTCCGCCTGTTCTCAGGACCTTACACGAGCTCCGCTGGCGAAGGATTACTGACTCACGCCACGGCTCCAGATGGTCCCCTTGAGAGCCGGCTCCAATAAAAAAAAAGTCAAATACTCAGTGGACAATTTTTCATTCAGAAAGAGAAGCTTCTCATTGTCTCTCTGGCCCCGGCGATTGGATTCCGAGTGTGGGAATCGGCTGGAAACTCGCACCCACACTTCTGTTTTGATCTGAAGGGTTGTTGTTTTTGTTTGTGCCAGAGGCTGTATCTCTCCCTTCTCCCAGATGACATAATAATGGAAGACATTTCAGGGAAGGGAATCTTAGCTAAAAGCAGGGCAAAAATGCGGTATGTTCAGCATTAATTTACACTATTATTGCCCATAATATATAACGGCCAAAAAATAGGCCGGAATACTGTACACAGAAATATAGAAAATAGGTGCAGGAGTAGGCCATTCGGCCCTTCGAGCCTGCACCGCCATTCAATATGATCATGGCTGATCATCTAACTCAGTACCCTGTACCTGCCTTCTCTCCATACCCTCTGATACCTTTAGCCACAAGGACCACATCTAACTCCCTCTTAAATATAGCCGATGAACTGGCCTCAACTACCTTCTGTGGCAGAGAATTCCAGAGATTCGCCGCTCTGTGTCAAAAATGTTTTTTTCATCTCGGTCCTAAAAGATTTCCCCTTTATCCTTAAACAGTGACCCCTTGTACAGGGTTGAGGAAGACCAGGCACGGCATCCGGAAAGAGATATTGAAACTCTATACATGTGTTTGCCGATATGAACCTTATCTGTACTCCCTCTATGGCAAGAATGTCCTTCCTCAGATTACGAGACCAAAACTGTAGCAATACTCCAGGTGTGGTCTCACCAAGACCCTGTACAACTGCAGTAGAACCTCCCTGCTCCTATACTCAAATCCTTGTGCTATGAATGCTAACATATCATTCGCTTTCTTTTCCGGAGTACAGAGAAGGTTCACCAGACTGATTCCTGTGATGTCAGGACTTTAATATGAAGAAAGACTGGATAGATTCGATCTTATAGAAACTTACAAAATTCTTAAAGGGTTGGACAGGCTAGATGCAGGAAGATTGTTCTCGATGTTGGGGAAGTCCAGAACAGGGGGTCACAGTTTAAGGATAAGGGGGAAATACTTTAGGATCGAGATGAGAAAAACATTTTTCACACAGAGAGTGGTGAATCTCTGGAATTATCTGCCACAGAATGTAGTTGAGGCCAGTTTATTAGCTATATTTAAGAGGGAGTTAGATGTGGCCCTTGTGGCTAAAGGGATCAGAAGTATGGAGAGAAGGCAGGAACAGGATATTGAGTTGGATGATCAGCCATGATCACATTGAATGGCGGTGCAGGCTCGAAGGGCCGAATGAACCTACTCCTGCACCTATTTTCTATGTTTCGATGTTTCTATTCCCTCGAAAGGATCGAGTTCCCGACGGACTAACTGAGACGCAAACCCAAATCGAGCAGCTCGCTCCCAAGCTGTTTGACTTTTGAATTGCGCCTTTTGGACGACCCTCTAGTGTACTCCTGACAGAAGCACCAGATGTGGGCCTTGCCCATATCCCACCATAGCCACACGGAGTGAGGTAACCAGCTTATTTTAAATCAAAAAATGTATTCAATCATTAAAAATAATATTTACAGTCCAATAAAACAAAACAGAACCCAGCACCATAATACAAGACAAACAAATATACTAAATTAACTACTATACAACTACGATACAATCCTTGTCAAGGATGCATTCAACCTCCCGCGGTACCCAGCAGTCCTGGAAACCGCCTGGACAGCTCGTAGTCCCTCTCTAACACCACCAGGGCATGGACGTAACTCCAGAAAATGGGAAGTAACCAGCTTGGAGGGGATGGTGGTGTTGAACGCCGAGCTGTAGTCTATAAACAATAGCCTGACAAGTGTTTTTATTGTCCAAGTGGTCCAGTTCAGAGTGGACCCCTCTTCAATGTCTCCTTTAAGTTGGCTTCGCTTTTCATCTACCTGTGCTTTCAATGAATAGGGCACAAGTTGCTGTTCACCGTGGATATGTCTGGCCCCTAGTTTTATATGCGTATAAACATGATGCTGGTGGACACCAATTTACGACTTTTAAACATATTATTATAGAAACTGCATAGCAGCTATAGACTGGTTTTGACAACGTTACACAGAATATTTGTTTTCCAGTCAGTCTCTTCCCAGCAATGTTAGTCTGATAACATAAGCAGTTGCTGTAGGTGGTGACATTATCTTCTGCCTATTATGCATCCAATTGTCTTCATATGTTCAGTGTCTCACAAAAAAACGTTTTTTTTTTACCCTAAAACAGTTCTCCACAATGGCACCTTGCTGAACTTCCAATGAGAAGTATTCCTTCCCACAATGGAACAGGCTGCAAATATTTTAATCTTTCTCTCAAAGTCTTGATTATTGCTCCCAAGTTGTGAAGTTGCTATTGCTACTTTATATCCCAGCTAATTGCCGTGATTGTACTGATCGCCATACGGTAACACAACACAGATACAGGCCCTTCAGCCCACTATGTCTATGCTCCTCTATCAATTACCCACATATACTAAACACATATAAACTTGATGCTGGTGGATACCAATTTACGACTTTTAAACATATTATTATAGAAACTGCATAGCAGCTATAGCCTGGTTTTGACAAAGTTACACAGAATATTTTTTTTTCCAGTCAGTCTCTTCCCAGCAATATTAGTCTGTTAACATAAGCAGTTGCTGTAGATGGTGACATTATCTTCTGCCTATTATGCATCCAACAGTTTGCACATTTCATTGCATTTCTTTTATATATCATCTATCCAAATTGTGTGTAACCTCCCTCCTGGAATTATTCCCCTTCTGCTTGAACTTTGCATGACTTCACTATTGCGAAATACTTTCTTGCCATAGAGGGAGTACAGAGAAGGTTCACCAGACTGATTCCTGGGATGGCAGGACTTTCACATGAAGAAAGACTGGGTAGACTCGGCTTGTACTCGCTAGAATTTAGAAGATTGAGGGGGGATCTTATAGAAACTTACAAAATTCTTAAGTGGTTGGACAGGATAGATGCAGGAAGATTGTTCCTGATGTTGGGGTAGTCCAGAACAAGGGGTCACGGTTTATAAGGATAAGGGGGAAGTCTTTTAAGACCGAGATGAGAAAAAACATTTTTCACACAGAGTGTGGTGAATCTGTGGAATTCTCTGCCACAGAAGGTAGTTGAGGCAAGTTCATTGGCTATATTTAAGAGGGAGTTAGATGTGGCCCTTGTGACTAAAGGGATCAGGGGGTATGGAGAGAAGGCTGGTACAGGATACTGAGTTGGATGATCAGCCATGATCATATTGAATGGCGGTGCAGGCTCGAGGAGCCGAATGGCCTACTCCTGCATCTATTTTCTATGTTTCTATGTTTCTATTCTAGTTCAATGTGTTCTGTTTAGCCATTGCACATATAGATAATGTCCACTTGTTTGCACACATTTACAGCTTGCTTGAGCTGAGTTCTTCCCAAGGCAATTAGTCCGGCATTTCCTGCCATAACAGTTTTTCACACCTCTCCCTCTGATGTGCAAACCAGAAAACAGTTAGTCACACCGTGCAATCCTTAAATCCTTAAAAGCAGCCAGAGCAAAAACAATGTTGACAATCAATATTAAACATACTACCGAAATATTTGTCACATCTGTTCTCGCGCACTATTTCCATATTATATATTTGAAATACTTGCACATGATATGAACCTATGCCATACTGTATCAACGAATACACGTGGGAATATTCAGGTAAAGTAAAATATAAATTATCATAATACAGCATTAACCACAAAGGCGTTGAACCTATCTTGTGCATACAATGGTTGCACGGTTGTCAATGGTGTGATTAAAATATTTCGGGCCGCTCGACAGATTGCTTTTCAACATTCTACGGTCTTGAGGATTCTTATTGTTTGCACGTGCTGCACTTCTCCAAACTGCAGAATAAATTCAAGATAAGGAATTACCCGTACTCTGGGAAATACACCATATAGTAACATCAAGCAAAGGTATAAAAGCTGCCTCTATCCTTGATTTCAGTTTGTTATGTAAAAATTGGCAGTGGGAAAATTCTGCTTGTGTTATGCACACTTCGTTGTTACTTTTACCAACTTTCAGTAATGACCTTTTGCTTATTACGAGCAACGACACCGGCGTTTGTAGTACAAGCTTAAATGCCCAATTCCGATGACAATGACAACTCGTTTAGCGGCTTGTACATGTAACTACCCGCGAAGTACGTCTGGGAATATTTCTCGTGTCAGAATGTCCCGCAACTTTGACAACAACGTGGTATTCATGGTCCCCGCCCAGTATTTCGCGTTTTTGAAAGTGTGTGTGAGGCAGTTTCTGTAGCCTCTTTCTCACGAGTTGACGATTAGCAGAGGTTGAGTCTAACAGCTGCATCTCAAACAATTTGCATCCGACACCAGCAATTTCACAAAGTTCCCCCTGATTTGCATGGAAGCACTTGGATAAAATATTTTAAAAACAAACGGAATAAAAAAAACAACATTGCCGTCCTGTTTTCCGGGTGGCGATGAACCTTGTTTAATGTCTCTATAATGTCACAAAATATACCTAAAAAATGCATCACTTATACTACGATATTATATCTTCATAACTATTTTGTGGCATGTCCCCCATTGTAAACTATATCTCAGTAAAATGTGTTTCCTTTAAAACAATATTTTCCTGGGATGTCAGGACTTTCATATGAAGAAAGACTGGATAGACTCAGCTTGTTCTCGCTAGAATTTAGAAGATTGAGGGGGGGTCTTATAGAAACTTACAAAATTCTTAACGGGTTGGACAGGCAATGTTGTTTATTATTCCGTTTGTTTTTAAAATATTTTACCCAAATGCTTCCATGCAAATCAAGGGGAACTTTGTGAAATTGCTGGTGTCGGATGCAAATTGTTTGAGATGCAGCTGTTAGACTCAACCTCTGCTCATCGTCAACTCGTGAGAAAGAGGCTAAAGAAACTGCCTCACGCACACTTTCAAAAATCACGAAATACTGGGCGGGGACCATGAATACCACGTTGTTGTCAAAGTCGCGGGACATTCTGACACGAGAAATATTCCCAGACGTACTTCGCGGGTAGTTAAAGGTACAAGCCGCTAAACGAGTTGTCATTGTCATCGGAATTGGGCATTTAAGTTTGTACTACAAACGCCGGTGTCGTTGCTCGTAATAAGCAAAAGGTCATTACTGAAAGTTGGAAAAAGTAACAACGAAGTGTGCATAACACAAGCAGAATTTTCCCACTGCCATTTTTTACATAACAAACTGAAATCAAGGATAGAGGCAACTTTTACATCTTTGTTTGATGTTGCTATATGGTGCATTTCACAGAGTACGGGTAATTCCTTTCCTTGGATTTATTCTGTAGTTTGGAGAAGTGCAGCACGCGCAGATAATAAGAATCCTCAAGGCCGTAGAATGTTGAAAAGCAATCTGTCGAGCGGCCCGAAATATTTTAATCTCACCATTGACAACCGTACAACCATTGTATGCACAAGATAGGTCCAACGCCTTTGTGGTTAATGCTGTATTATCATAATTTATATTTTACTTTCCCTGAAGGAAGATTGTTCGATGTTGGGGAAGTCCAGGACAAGGGGTCACAGTTTAAGGATAAAGGGTAAATCCTTTGGGACCGAGATGAGAAAAAACATTTTTCACACTGAGAGTGGTGAATCTCTGGAACACTCTGCCACAGAAGGTTGATGAGGCCAGTTCATTTGCTATATTTAAGAGGGAGTTAGATGTGGCCCTTGTGGCTAAAGGGATCAGGGGGTATGGAGAGAAGGCAGGTCCTGGATACTGAGTTGGATGATCAGCCATGATCATATTGAATGGCGGTGCAGGCTCGAAGGGCCGAATGGCCTACTCCTGCACCTATTTTCTATGTTTCTATGTAATATTTTATTCCGTTTTTTAAATCTGTCGAGGGGATTGTAAAGCGTCGAATAGGTTTAGACATTGTGTGTTTTCAGCATCATTAACCCATATTCTGGTACAACGAATCTTAAAACACACTGACAATATAAAAACCCATTTACACTTTCGTTTAAAACCCTTTTTATTTTGCTTATTGAAAGCTCATTTGCGATTAAACCAACTCCTAAGCGCATAAATGCGTACATACACAACTTTAAAATTCCGCAACCTGCAAATCAAAAGAAGTAGATTTAGATTGAGATGAAATACATCGACGTGTTATTATTTAGATACTATCGTGGTAGCGCTTGGTAAACATCTACAAATATTCTATACTTTTAGACCTTTGTGCCGAGGGTCCTTTTACAACATGAGAGCAGTAATTTGCCAGTAATATTTTGGCATTGTTTCTCCCCTTTTGAAAGCGCTCAATTGTAAATTAAAAATAAAACCACAACCATTTAATTTAATCTATTTTAATAAATAAATGAATATTTTCGACTGAAAATCCCCACCATTTGAGGCCTTTGAACTTCTATTGAATGGAATACCACAGTTGGCGGTTTCCCACACGGCAGCGTGTTAGAAAATATTGATTAAAGTTAGTCACCTAGGCAACGCCATTAACAGTAGAATGTTAAATTGTGCAAGCGAGTATTATCTGGACATCTAAAATTGATTATTTGAGATACTGCATCATTTATTACCTCAGTGTAGACTGTCTAATACACGTTAAATGAAACGCAAGAATGATCAGTATTTGCTAGATGTAAAAATGTCTGAAAAAGAAGGCAGAGATGGAGTGTACTGAAGGATTCATTCATCCATCCACCCCCTCCCTTTCCAGGCGTCAGTCAATTGTTGCTGAAAGTTTCTCACGTGTCGTATTGAAGGTACAAAGTGTGACGGGTCAATGATCCACTGCAAAAATACAATACGCAGCTTTACTTAGAAACAGCTGTCCCTTCTTGTCCTTCTGCCACTTACCAAGCTTGTTTGACTCACTTTCCTCGCAAGAATGTTAACTGCTAAACATCTGGAAGACGAGTCATTGCAACAACGCATCTGTTACTATAGCAAACCTACTTGGGTCTCAAAGAGAAATTCCCGCGCTGTAATCATTACTAAGAGTATCCATTGAAGTAGTCTTATCATAAAACAAGGAAGCGGGAAAACATATCTGAAAAATATAGATGCGCCAGACAAATAACAACATTAAAAAAGCAGACTATTTGGCCATTATTATACGCCACGTTCAATATATCTCCACGAGTGCACCTCTATTTTACAACTCACACACTTATTGTCAATCAAAGGAAAGCAAACATTTTCACACGTGTTCGCTAACAACCTGCTAGCGGATTTTACGATTGATGTAAGATAGTTTATGGAGGCTAACTGTCAACGTGCCGTTTTGCAGCGTAATATTATTCCGTGCCGGGAAACATAAAATCAACTTTCTCAGAGTCTCACAACACGAGGCGTGACTAATTGCCCCTGCGTTTGCTCTGTTACACGGACTGTCCAGATGGCCCGCGAAGATTCCCACGCAAAGCAATGTCAAAGCCTATCATTAGTTTGGCATTTACAAGGCAGCGGTTGGCCCATTGTCCTTCTGAAAGCGCTCGTTGGCCAGAGAGTGTGGGAAACCTCATGAAACAAGGACTCCCGCTCTTTTTCATGTAAATTCCACGGTATAAATAGAGCAAGGAGCTCACTGCAGCTTTCCATATAGTAAGTAGCAAGCCTAAGCCTTGTTCGCCTCTTTCAGCTGTCAAGCATGACTCCTGCCAATGCTTCTGGTGTTATTACTGGGGAATACTCGGAAGAAAAGTTCATGGCCAAACAGAAAAGCAAAGTAAGCGCAAGAGACAGGCGGCAGAAAAATGGGTCAATAGTCTGGGCGAACCTTAACAAACTTTGTGAATTGTCACCTCGAACAAAACTAAAATCTTAATTCGTTTTACTTTTAGATCATGAAGATAACAATCGAGAAAAGGCGCCGAGATCGGATAAACAGCAGCATCAACCAGCTAAAGACTCTACTGGGAAGAGAGTTTCAAACGGAAGAACCGAACATGAAACTGGAGAAAGCCGACATTCTGAAAATGACAGTGAATTACCTGAAGTATCACAACCAACAGCTCAGAGGTAAACCGATTGATAAGCGGTGATTAGATTATAGGCCATTCTGCTCAATCTAAAACAGACGCAAAAAGCTGGAGTAACTCAGTGGGACAGGCAGCATCTCTGGAGAGAATTGGGTGACATTCCGGGTCGAGACTCTTCCTCAGAATCGACACGAAACGTCATCCATTCCTTCTCTCCAGAAATGCTTGAACCTGTCCCGCTGAGTTACTCCAGCTTTTTGTGCCTATCGTTGGTTTAAACAAGCATCTGCAATTCACTTCCTACACATTTTGTCTGCTCAATCTAACTCTTATCTTCGTTTCTTTTGCAGCAAGCTGTACGACTGGTAACCCGGAGCGAGACTATAACGAAGGATACTCCCGGTGTTTGCAGGAGGCTCTTCGATTTTTCTCGACCCACGAAGGCAAAAGCGACATTCAGAAGAAGCTGGTGACACGCTTCCAAAGGATACAGCCACGGTGCCCGGCCAAAGGTCTACTTTACGGTGTATATCTTCCTTACACTGCTTCTTGTCAGACTGGCACTGAGCAAACACCCCAGTCCAACCCCGCGGCTCTCTGGAGACCCTGGTAAATCTTGAACCAGGAGCCGCACACGTTTAAGACTCTTGTTTACTGGGCGATGGTGAACGCGTTGTAGGAGAATCGTTCTCCAGAGTCAGGTATAACTATTTCGTGATAAGACTTGATATGTTGTAAGCTTTTCTTCATATTGAAGACGGTGTATTTCCTTGAACTAGGGAACTTGTCCTTTTGTAATCTCTGTCCTGTCGTTATGTTATTCGTGGGATTTCCAGATATTTTATTGCAATCGTTTTCGACAAATTGATTATAATATGTAGCTGGCGTAGGAGGGATGTTTCTCCGCTTTATATCCGCAGATCCCAGACCGGGATAATCTTATTTATTCTTCATGGTGAAGAGATGCTGCAAAGTTTGGGGTTAATTGTCTGTGGAGTAACGGGCGGCTCTGAACAGATGTTTGTTGTTTGATTGCTTATGAATTAAAATATCTGGATAGATTATTCCTGAATTTCTTTTCTCTGTCACGCATTGCAAACCTTTCCATTCGTTCCTCTAGTCCACGGTGATGTTCTACCCCGAACATCTACTTTCTTTGCCTGATCACCAGTACAAAGTCGTATCTCTTTTGGAGAAAACCGGGATCATTACACTGCTGATCTGACAATTTTGGCTTGATAATCTTCTGCAAATTTTCCATCTCCACTGTCATTTCCCCAACGTAAGCTGCTATTAAACAGCACCTATTTGCTCTCCTCTCGCTATCACTGGTGTTTCATAATTGTCTATTTCTGAACCCTGTTATTCGTTATTATCTTCAGTGACTTCTCCATTGATGAGGTTGGTTCCCACGTGGAGGCAATGCCGCCTGCTGTGGTTCTGCACTGCGAACATTCATACTGTTTGTATATTATCAGACCATATATCACTGCTGGGCTCTGAGTGAATACTAACTTTTAACAGAGTAACGATGACAACGCTGTAATCATCTACTGCAGATGTTACCAGCACTGGGGTGTCTCTGGTACTTCACTGGGGACAGTCCAGGCCAGTCAACCATGTCAGCACCCTCGGCACACAGCTCGGTGTTCATCTCAGCTTTTATTACTACCTTGTTCAATAAAACATCGTTTCCTTAAATCCTTGTATTCCGCTTTTCCTCTTCATTCTTCCCTTCGAACAATCATGTGTTGTTTGTTTGGGTGACTCGGTAAATGATTATGTAAATGTTTATTTTCCTTTATGTAAAGAGAGATAAATCTTATTTTTGTAATTTGTTCTACACATATTGTTGGCACTCCATTGAATTGTATATTGTCAAAATAAAAACCCGATTGAATGTACAGGAAGCCTGACTGCAGGTTATTTTTTGTGCGATGTGACTGCAAAGATCGTGCATAGCAACAGGGTGTGTTTTTAAAACGGAATTAGTTTAATCTGAAAAAACGGAAAATAAATGAGGTGATACAAAAATGCTGGAGAAACTCAGCGGGTGCGGCAGCATCTATGGAGCGAAGGAAATAGGCGACGTTTCGGGCCGAAACCCTTCTTCAGACTGATGGGGGGGGGGGGGGGGGGGGGGGGGGGAAGGAAGGAAAAAGGGAGGAGGAAGAGCCCGAGGGCGGGGGGATGGGAGGAGACAGCTCGAGGGTTAAAGAAGGGGAGGAGACAGCAAGGGCTAGCAAAACTGGGAGAATTCAACGTTCATGCCATCAGGACGCAAGCAACCCAGGCGGAATATGAGGTGCTGTTCCTCCAATTTCCGGCGTTGCTCACTCTGGCAATGGAGGAGACCCAGGACAGAGAGGTCGGATTGGGAATGGGAGGGGGAGTTGAAGTGCTGAGCCACCGGGAGTTCAGGTAGGTTATTGCAGACTGAGCGGAGGTGTTCGGCGAAACGATCGCCCAACCTCCGCTTAGTCTCCCCGATGTAAATCAGCTGACATCTAAAGCAGCGGATGCAGTAGATGAGGTTGGAGGAGATACAGGTGAACCTTTGTCGCACCTGGAACGACAGCTTGAGTCCTTGAATGGAGTCGAGGGGGGAGGTGAAGGGACAGGTGTTGCATTTCTTGCGGTTGCAACTGAAAGTGCCCGGGGAGGGGGTGGTACGGGAGGGAAGGGAAGAATTGACAAGGGAGTTGTGGAGGGAGTGGTCTTTGCGGAAGGCAGACATAGGGGGAGATGGGAAGATGTGGCGAGTGGTGGGGTCACGTTGGAGGTGGCGGAAATGGTGGAGGATTATTTGTTGCATTTGCCGGCTGGTGGGGTGAAATGTGAGGACTAGGGGGACTCTGCCCTTGTTGTGGGTGCGGGGATGGGGAGAGAGAGCAGTGTTGCAGGGTATGGATGAGACCCTGGTGCGAGCATCATCTATGATGGCGGAGGGGAATCCCCGTTCCCTGAACAACGAGGACATTTCCGATGCCCTGGTGTGGAACGTCTCATCCTGGGAGCAGATGCGGGATAGGCGGAGGAATTGGGAGTAGGGGATGGAGTCTTTGCAGGGGGCAGGGTGGGAAGACGTGTAGTCCAGATAGCCATGTGAGTCAGTTGGTTTGTAGTGTATGTCGGTCAGAAGTCTGTCCCCTGCGATGGAGATGGTGAGGTCAAGGAATGGTAGGGAAGTGTCGGAAATGGTCCAGGTGTATTGGAGTGCCGGATGGAAGTCGGTGGTGAAGGGGATGAAGTCAGTCAGTTGTGTGTGGGTGCAGGAGGTGGCCCCAAAGCAGTCGTCAAATTAACGGAGGTAGAGGTACGTATTGAACAAGGATTGTTCAACGTACCCGACAAAGAGGCAGGCGTAACTGGGGCCCATGCGTGTGCCCATAGCTGCGCCTTGTGTTTGGAGGAAATGGGAGGAGTCAAATGTAAAGTTGTCGAGGGTGAGGTGGCACTTTCCGTTGCAACCGAAAGAAATGCAACACCTGCTCCTTCACCTCCCCTCTCAACTCCATTCAAGGACCCAAGCAGTCGTTCCAGGTATGACAAAGATTCACCTGTATCTTCTCCAACCTCATCTACTGCATCCGCTGCTCTAGATTTCAGCTGATTTACATCGGGGAGACTAAGCGGAGGTTGGGCGATCGTTTCGCCGAACACCTCCGCTCAGTCCGCAATAACCTACCTGAACTCTCGGTGGCTCAGCACTTCAACTCCCCCTCCCATTCCCAATCCGACCTCTCTGTCCTGGGTCTCCTCCATTGCCAGAGTGAGCAACACAGGAGATTGGAGAAACATAACCTCATATTCCGCCTGGGTTGCTTGCGTCCTGATGGCATGAACGTTGAATTCTCCCAGTTTTGCTAGCCCTTGCTGTCTCCTCCCCTTCCTTAACCCTCGAGCTGTCCCTTCCATCCCCCCGCCCTCGGGCTTCTCCTCCTCCCTTTTTCCTTCCTTCTCCCCCCCCATCAGTCTGAAGAAGGGTTTCGGCCCGAAACGTCGCTTTCGCTCCATAGATGCTGCTGCAGCCACTGAGTTTCTCCAGCATTTTTGTGTACCTTCGATCTTCCAGCATCTGCAGTTCCTTCTTGAACACAAATTAATGGGGTGATATTAGGCAGCGTTAACATCCCAAAAGACGTGCAAACTGTGTAAAACTGAAAAGATCTGCTCAGGATCCAAGTGTAAGGAGTACATATTGATAAATAATTTAAAACTCTATTGCTGAATTTCATCGTATCAATTACTTGGCAGACCGCGTAGCGAGCTTGGAAAGGATTATAGATATAAATGCTGGAGAAACTCAGCGGGTGAGGCAGCATCTATGGAGCGAAGGAAATAGGCAACGTTTCGGGTCAAGACCCTTCTTCAGACTGCTGTGAGGGTGGGGGGGGGGGCGGGAAGGAGAAAGCAAGATCAAAAATAAAGGATTATAATCAATAAACATGTGTAATGGTCAACATGTAATAGTGATGATCCATCTCACAGTCAATTAGGTTAATTGAAATTCTATGATACTTGAAAGAGCTCCACCATGCCCCGGCGCACCGTAACACTGGAATAGGAGGAACCTGGTTACGAATAATAAGGCTTTCTATACATCTGTTGTTATTCAGAAGCAGACTGTTGCACAACAATGGCACTCTGAATAAATGAAGCCAATAAGATTTAAAAAAAGAGTAATTACAGAAAGCAATTAGAATTCCAAAGAATACACTTCTCTGATTCCACATGGAATGCTAAACACAGTGTGATGCTTGACCTAATTTACACAATAATGTGAGTCTCCGTTGGATTTCTAGATGTTTGTTAAATGCATTTGGCTTGGCTTAAATATAGAGTGTGTTCCAATAGTCAATGCAGTTCAAATTTATGAACCAAGAGATGAAATTCAGGTAATCTTTAAACGCAGATATACAACTTCATAGATAATGGTGGGGCAGGTCGTAAACGGCTCCGGGTCAGGTAAATTTGACATCGCAGGTGCATTATATGCCAGCAATTGACAATAAAATTACTCTGGAATTCACAATAGATAAAGCAAGTGTGCACTTGCAGGCTTACTTCTAATTGCTCAATGCTGAGAGAGGCCCTACAACATTAGACATATGTTGATCACTAAATGTATCAGGCCAGACCAGTTTGAAGCTGCCTTGGTGCAAACATTCAGTTTTGAATTCCTATTATGTTCATCATTCTCTTAGGTAGTTACCCAGGATCGACTCAGCGGGTGAGGCAGTATCTATTTTTTGTTCACCTTCGATTTTATCCTGCATCTGCAGTTCTTTCTCATACCCAGGATGGACTTGTATCCACGCTGGATTTTGTGACTATTGAGGTGATTCTGTGACCAATGAGGGAATTGCAGATTTTTTTTCTCAATGGGGCATGAGGTGACCAATGCAAAAACATAATAAAATTAGAGCAGGAGCAAGCCATAGAGCCCTCTAGCTTGCGCTGGATTTCAACATGATCATATGTCATAGGCCAGTCCTAGACCGCACCTCTTCTGTGTTAGTTCAACATAGCCCTCAATTCCTGAACTTTCTAAATTTTATCTACCTTATCTTTAAATATCTTGAATGAATCTACCTCTGCGGTAGAGCTTTCAAGAAATTATCCATCCTCTTGAAGTTCTTGACCACCTCATTTTAAAATGACAGGTTGCTTTTCAATTATTTGTTTTTTTGTCTGAGGCTCTCACACTGGTGGAAGCATCTCAACAACTGTCCTGTCTTATCTCGCCCCCTTAAGATCCCAAATCTTTCCATAAGATCATTCCTCATTCTTCCAAACTCCAATAAATCCAAATGCACCTTTATTTGCTAAATAGGATAGGACACTATTTCATCCAAGGATAAAGGATGAATTCACAGTGATGAATTAATCCGAGGAATTATTCCAGTGAATTTATTTTGAATTTCCTTTAATGCTGTTATGTCCTTTTATGATGTAAGGGGACAAAACTGCACATAGTGTGCCAGGTATTGCCTTACCAATACGCTGATAAAATGTCCCTATCATTATTCCACCCCCCTTTTTGATAAAAGCCATTGTGCCAGTTGTCATCCTCAGTATTTGTTGCAACTGCCTGCTAATCTTTTAGGATTCATGTTCATGAACCTCCAACACCAATCACTATGTACTTTACTAGTTTTCAATTAACTTTCATTAGGTAATAGCTTGCCTTTTGATCACTATCCCTGATACGTATAAATCTCACAATTTCCTACACGAATCTCCAGTTGACAATTATTTTCCCATTCGCCCAATCTGTCTATATTGCACGGACTCAATATCCTCAGTGAAACATGTCCTCCCACCCATCTTCGTCCCTTGGCAAACTTATACATTGCTCCCTCCTCCAGGTCACTTATATGAATAGTAAATAATTGAATTCCAAGAACTCTTCTTAAAGTACGCCACTTGTTACATCCTTCCGGACTGAAGGAAAATAGTTTACCTCAGTTTTAGTTTAGTTTATTATTGGTAAATGTACTGAGGTACAGTGAAATATTTTTTTTTGCGTGCTATCCAGTCAAAGAAAGTGTGACCAAACATACACTGGGCGATCGTTTTGCTGAACACCTTCGCTCATTCCACCTGGACCTACCTGATCTCCCAGTTGCTAAACACTATAATTTTCCTCCCCCATTCCCACACTGGTCATTCTGCCCAAGGCTTCCTCCATTGCCAAAGTGAGGCTAAATGCAAATTGAAGGAACAGCATCTCATATTTCGCATGGGCAGCTTAAACCCAGTGGTATGAATATTGATTTCTCTAACTTCAAGTAACCCCTGCATTCCTCCTCCATCCAAGTTGCATTAGCTTCTCGTTCTCACGCAACAACCATAGAAATATAGAAAACAGGCTATTTGGCCCTTCGAGCCTGCACCGTCATTCAATATGATCATGGCTGATCATCCAACTCAGTATCCTGTACCTGCCTTCTCTCCATACCCCTTGATCCCTTTTGCCACAAGGGCCACATCTAACTCCCTCTTAAATATAGCCAATGAACTGGCCTCAACTACCTTCTGTGGCAGAGAGTTCCAGAGATTCACCACTCTCTGTGTGAAAAATGTTTTTCTCATCTCGGTCCTAAAGGATTTGCCCTTTATCCTTAAACTGTGACCCCTTGTCCTGGACTTCCCCAACATCGGGAACAATCTTCCTGCATCTAGCCTGTCCAACCCCTTAAGAATGTTGTAAGTTTCTATAAGATCCCCCTCAATCTTCTAAACTCTAGCGAGTACAAGCCGAACTGCTAACAATGGCCTGTTTTCTTTATCATCGTTACTTTTTTGCATGTCCTTCATTCAATGTTCTATAACTCTCTACACCATTGTGTATATCTCTAATTTCCCCTTCCCATGACTTTCAGTCTGATAAAGGGTCTCAACCCCAAATATCACCCATTCCTTCTCTTCAGAGATGCTGCCTGTCCCTCTGAGTTACTCCAGCTTTTTGTGTCTTTCTTTGGTATGAACCAGCATCTGCAGTTCCTTCCGACACAAAGAAAAACTACATAAATACAATTAAGCCATCCGCAATGCACAGGTAAAGGATAAAGGGTACATTGTGTGCAAGGTATAACATTGTGGTCTGATAAGTACCCATTTATTCCGACTTTCTGCCATCAACATGAGAATCAGTTTTCAATCCATGCTGACACACTCTCCCAAAAACTATAAGCTCTTATTTTGTGTGCTAGTTTTTTTAATCTGGCTTGCTTCTAATGCTCTCCAGCAATCCAAATACACAACATCTGCAGGCCCCTCTCTGTCAACCATGCCTGTTACATCCTTGAAGAACTCCAGCAAATTTGTCAATCATAATCCCCCTTTCAGAAATCATGCTCCCGTGGTTGATTACATTAAGCCTTTCCAAATGACAAGGCCTTTCTATAGACTGGTGCCTGCCAACTGCCAGTCGTTAAGCCAATCGGCCTATAGTAGCCACCTTTTGTCTCACTGCTTTCTTATGCTTTTCAATATAACAGCACTTTAGGAACTGAGTTTTGAAAATGTTCCATGATCTCTACAGTCACTTCCTTTAAAACCCCTTGATTTATTGGAAACGTGGCCTCCTCTATTCCCATTAATATTTCCATTCAGTTGTCTCCGTGGTTGAGGATTCTTACAGGTCCTTCCATGCTGTTTGGATCCAGCCTATCTGTTATCTTTGGACTATAGGAGTCAGTAGAGTCATTGGGTTATGCAGCATGGAAACGAGCCCTTCAGTTCAACTTGCCCATACCAACCAGGGTTATATACCTGAGCTAATCCCACTTGTCTGTGTTCGGCCCATATTCCTTTAAACATTTACTATTCATCTATGTGTCTGAATGTATTTAAAACATTACCATAGTAAAGATCTTAACAGCTTTCTCTGGCAGTTCGTTTCCTGTAATCACCATGCTTTTTGTGGAAATATTGGTCTCAGGTTCATTTTAAATCATTCCCTTGTCATCTTAAATCTATGCCCTCTACTTTTAGACTTCTCAACCCTGGGAAGTAAACTGCAACCATTCACCTTATCTATTCCACTCATGATTTTATTTACTTCTATAAGGTTGCCCTTTAAACTACACTCAATGGAACGAAGTCCCAGCCTATCCAGTCTACAACTCAAGCCATCCAGACTTGGTATACTTTGTGAATCTTTTCGGCACTCTTTCCAGTTAAGTGACGGATGACAGAAGGTTTTTGGCTCACTTGTCTTTTTCCATCAGTGCACTGAGTGCAGGAGTTGGGACATTGTGTTACCATTGTGCAAGCTGTTGGTGAGACCTCACTTGGAGTCATAGAGTCATACTGTGTGGTAATAGGCCCTTCGACCCAACTTACCAAAACTGACCCACATGTCCTAACTACACAAGTTCCACCTGCCTGCTTATGGTCTATATCCCTCTAAATATACCTGTCTTGATGTTTCTTAAACATTGCAATAGTACCTGCCTGAACTACTACATCTGGCAGCTTGTTCCAGACACTTACCACCCTTTAAAAACAAAGTTACTCCTCAGGTTCCCAGTTGAGTGAATCAGTATGGCAATGACTCCAAGGCAAGTACATACTTCCAGTATCTCACCAAGCCTCTTTCGAACTCCTGCAAGGTTCTCTACCTTTTGCACTCCAAACTCCGTCAATGGCCAACATATATTATACCTTAATTGTATATTGTATAATTAATTTCTCTATCTCCTGGCCAGCAAGCAATGATTCATTGAAGCATCAATGTTTACCAGTTTCAGAATGTTTTAATACGTTTTTTTATTCTTTCTATCAAACCGAATAATCTCACATTTCCACAGTTATATTTCATCTTGCCCACTCACATTATGCATTCCCACAGCATCCTCCAGACAACTTCCCCACCTAGCTTTGTATTACCAACACAATGTGTGGATTATATTTTCTCTTTATCAATCAGGTCATTGATATAGATGGTGAAGGCTCAATGCTGATCTATTGTTGGCCATAATGATTTACTCCACTTCTGTGTCCTGCACTAATCTAATCTTCCATGCAGACTTACATAGTACCCCCAAACATAAATTACGTGTTTAATACCTTTTGGGCATCCAAATAACCCTCCCCACCTTATCTAACTTATTGAACCTATTAAAAAAATCTATTGTATATGCCAATAATTATGTCCCTTCTGCTGCAACCAGGTTGACTCCGTCTATTCACGTAGTTTCCGATGTTTATACTCCGACCCCCCCCCCCCACCACTCCCTGAATAATGGAGGTACATTTGCTTGTTTACGATTATCTGAGATTTTTTTTGGTGTGAAATCAAGGATTTACACTTTCAGAAAAAGGATACTGAAAGTCGATTGACATAATGCCAGCGTTGTTTGACAGCACCTTCATTTGGTTCAGTGCCTAACGCACCGTGGGTTCTCTTCCAATTGGGTGATGTGAAAGAGGCACGTGTTTTTAACTGAATAAGTGGCCTGAAGCGCATCTTGGGATCTTTATCACACCGAAGCCACTGACAGCCTGGTCTGATTTCAGATTGTAGCCAGACAGAGAGAGAGAGATAAAGGATCGCAGTCTGTGATGGGGCCCACAGAGGATGGCTTTAGGTTTCCAATTGGTGGAACTATCGTTTCATTCAGTTTCAGGAGTCAGGCAGGAGAATCTCAGGTGATGATAGCCGATTGTTTAAGCGATGACATTTAAAACGGTGGCAACTGTGTTTGGTGCTATCATTTTTGAATATTTCGAATATAACCAGCACCTGGTTAGTGGATTTGATCGAAGTATTTCATTGCCAGTGAGTGATTTACCTAAAACGATAGTTCACGGCTTTTGAGACCGTTTCTCCTTGAAGAAGCAGGTACTTTGAATGTGACGGTGACTGGTTGTGTGTGGGTGTGTGTGTGCGCGCGTGTGCGCGTGTGTGCGTGTGTGTGTGTGTGTGTGTGTGTGTGTGTGTGTGTGTGTGTGCGCGCGTGTGTGTGTGCGTGTGTGTGCATGTGCGTGCGTGTGTGGGAGTGCGGGGGGGTGGGGGCATGTGCGTGCGTGTGTGGGAGTGCGGGGGGGTGGGGGCTTCACTATGAAGTTAAAGTCCATGGAAGACCCATCCCACCGTCGCAATCAATATTTGCTTAAGGAATGAGGAATGTGGACAATCGATCCACATTCTTGCACATTCTGAGCTTGCAAACTTTCCAGCATTTTTACAAAACTCTAATGATCACCTTCGCCACGAAGACGAAGTTTATCAATCGGTTATCCCCCATGAACTTTGGAATTACATAATTTTATATTAATTTCCCGAAAGTCAAAAGAAAATAGCCAATATTTACTGAATCATTGTTTATTAAACCTCTTACAGAAGTCTACAAGATGGACATCAAGATGTCAGATTACTCCACATCCCTCTTGTACAGGAATCTACATGGAGAAAAACGCCCGACATTGTTTGCCATCATTTCAGCTATATAACACACATTCATTAAGAATATACAGATTAATTTGAGAAACTCAAAAAACATTATAGAACAAGTCAGATATTATGACATTACATATCCGCTAATATAACATCCCTTGAACTAACTGCCCCGCCTCTTCAATATGAAGAAACTTCATTAATCGTGAGGAGACGTGTTAACCCTTCCATTACCACAGCAACCCCATTACAGCTCTGTTAAAACTATAAACTTTTAGACCTTTCAAAAAATAAAAGGCGATGAGGATTGAAACATCAAATAATCAGTTTCTAAAACTGATCATGCGGATATTTCTTCTGGAAAAGCCTATTTGCTGAGTTAAAAAAAATCAGTCTGCTGGAGTATACAATGGTAAACATAGGCACTCTGGACCGAATAGTTCCCTCTGCTGTAATTCTACACGGTATGGTTAGATATTGCATACCACTTTCTACCGAAAATACAAACTGCACTTATCAAGGCAAATCTTCCATCTCTGACGCAGTTGAACTGGTAGGAATTGGAATGAAGAATTTCATCTACATTTTTGTTCTGGCGTTATCTTAACTACTCGACATATTTACTATAAACACACAATTATTATGAAGCATCTACAAATATTGTAGAACATGAATCCATATGATATGACCATACAGGTAAAGACGGGAAATATCCCTTTACAAACTATTCAGATCCTTCATTGTGAAGGTTTTACTATCACTTCTTCCATTCAGGAATACAGTATCACACCGGAGCAGGTTATTCCGGTCGCTTCCCTCGTTGCGTGGGTTCAATTTTGCCAGGTGCCCGAGAATGCGGTACCTCTCGCTCATTCTCTTGCATATTTCTGGATGCAGAATCGTGGAGATTATCTGCTGAAAATATAAAAGGAGCAACATTCGTAAATACCCAGATGGGAACGCGAAGCTGCATGTTTAAGCGCCGCAGTGTTTTTTAATAGGATGCATCCACTGATGTTCATGTTACCTGGAATACACGATGTAATGGCTTGAATGCGACTGTTTCTGCCATAGGCTCCAGACAGACTGCGGATGGCTGTTGCGGGATCAATTCATTCTCCGCACTTGACTTCGACCCTTTATTTACACCAACTGAAAAAATAAGAAACACACCAGTAAGTCAGAGGCATAAGTCACACGCTCTAATTCATACAAATATATACGGCAAGTTCCAACTCAGCATATCTTACACATAAATTCACCCACCTTCTGCATTCTTGAAGGAAGGATTCTGTTTCTTCCATTGCCTGAGACTCGCACCTACGCTCTGGATCCGACCCAAACCCTCCTCCAAAAACAACATCCAGCAACAGGCTGGCAGCCTCAGTCTGTTGCAGTTTGTCCAAACGACGCCCCTATTTATAGCTCGGATTGAAAGCGGAGAAGCGTGAGTCCGGGTTTCTCGGCGTTTCCCACACCTCGGCAGCCAATCGTTGCAGTCAAGGGGACAATGGCTAATGTGTTTCTTTTGAATGAGATATTATCCACACTGTTTGACGGGTTTGTGCAGTCAATTCATGGAACCATCTGGAGAACTGGTATGAGCCAATAATCCCTGCTCGCAGTTTATCAGAAACTAAGACAAATTCTCCCACGTGCCACCCACCACAGGAATAAAAATAAGAACATCTGTCTCATCGCTGGCCTTCTGTTAAAATATACCCCGTAAACATAGTTAAAACATAGCAAATAAGTTCCATTCAAATTATTAACGGATACCACTAAATATGTGTGTATTTGGTTAAAATGGTTTGCATGTTAAAAGTTTTTATGAGGTAGAAACAGTTCGAAGTAGATACTTTAAGATGCCTCCTGATAGACAGACGAATTCAAGTACAAGGTTTTTAACCATGTTTTATGTGGATCTCTCATTCCAACCCCAGCCTTTCCATTTTACGTATTCTGCTTAGTTCCGTAGAAACAACCATACTTTTTAAATTAGAAGTAATGTGGTCGGTACAGATATTTTCAGTTTTCTCCACTTTTCATTCCAGATGGTGATATCGAAGAAGAACACTAGATTGTCATCCGCGTGTGGAATGATGGTAGTCTTTCGGTATGGCTGACGAGTTAATACCGTTGGAGAACAAGCCCATTAGATGTATTCTAACAATTAACATTCTAAGCCCCCCCATATGTTCTCTCGATGGGTGATATTTATTTCACACTCCCAGCTGCCAATATTAATGCATGTTCTTTCTCCAATTTATTTTACAGAAAAAAAAGTTGTTTCTACAAATTATCGAGACCCAGAATGTCATTCTGTACCGTCATATTTCGCTTGGGCATCTTACTGCCCAGCGGTATGAATATTGATTTATCTAATTTCATGTAAATCTTGCATTCCCTCTCTCTCCATCGCAGTCCTTCACCCCTCCTAACCACCACCGCCATCCTGGGCGTCCTGCTAGTTTTTCTGATCGTATTATCTCGTTATCACCTCTTCCACAGCCAACAATGGACCATTGTGGGCTCGTCCTTGCTTATCGGCGCCGGCTCTAATTTGTTCTGAATCTTTTCATATCTCTCGTTTCCCTCTCCCCTGACTCTCAGTCTGAAGAAGGGTCCCGACCCGAAAATTCACCTGTTCCTTTTCTCCAGGGAAAGATTGAAAAGACTAGGCTTGTATTCACTGGGGTTTAGAAGGATGAGGGGGTATCTTAGATAAACATATAAAATCATAAAAGGATTGGACAAGCTAGATGCAGGAAAAATGTTCATAATGTTGGGCGGGTCCAGAACCAGGGGCCACAGTCTTAGAATAAAGGGGAAGTCATTTAAGACTGAAATGAGAAAAAACATTTTCACCCAGAGAATTGTGAATTTGTGGAATTCTCTGCCACAAAGGGCAGTGGAGGCCAAATCACTGGATGGATTTAAGAGAGAGTTAGATAGAGCTCTAGGGGCTAGTGGAGTCAAGGGATATGGGGAGACACGGGTTATTGATAGGGGACGATCAGCCGTGATCACAATGAATGGCGGTGCTGGCTCGAAGGGTCGAATGGCCTCCTCCTGCACCCGTTTTCTATGTTCCTATGTTTCAATCCCGCGGAGAGAGGGCATTCGCCCTGTGACAGAGCGAGCGCACCCACATGCCAATCATAATTAGGCCAAACTTTATCGTCCATTTGCAGGAAACATGTTTACTAAGCAGGTAAACCATTTCAGCCTCACATTCTCGCTTAAAATGCACATTTCCTTTAATCCTGTGCTAATATTTCGATGATTCAATTCCCTAAATTCAATGGAGAGAGACTAAAGTAAAGTATAAACAGGTCGGTGTTCTGCAAAAATGATTCTACAGGGACATTACAGTCATAGCATATATTCATCACAGCAAACGAATACAGCAGTTGCTATATATAGCAGTTGCTGTTGCTACCTGGCGCCTCCGTTTTACAAGGCAGATTTGATGGTCGATGGCCAGTCCGCTAACATTCGAATGCACTATGCATTAAACAGAATGGAGCCAAAGTCGACTTCTCCCTTGGTCCGAACAAATCGAAACAAGAACCGATCATTCAGTCCATTTTTTCCCCGCTCTGCAGTAAATGCACGGCTGATAGTTTGCCTCAGCACCTGCACTAAATCGCATATTCATATAATCTTAAAATCCATAAAATCTACTAATTTATTTCTATAATATGCCCCGTAACTGTGCCCGAGCAGACCCCATGCATGGAGAATTAAAAATATTCACTACGTTGTGGATGAAAACAAATCTAAATTCAAAACCGAATGATCATCAGACGGACGGTACACAAAAATGCTGGAGAAACTCAGCGGGTGCAGCAGCATATATGGAGCGAAGGAGATAGGCAACGTTTCGGGCCTAAACCCTTCTTCAGACTGTGAGTGGTGGTTTAGAAACTCCAGTCAGGAGGAAAAATAATAATCCCAGCATTTATTCTCTCAAGCACTGGACGAATTTTGTTTGTTTGAACGATTTTACGTCTCGTTCTTCGAAATCTCAGGAGTATTCAGTGTAATAATCTCTAACTGCGAGGACATTAGTGCGATTCCCCTCCATTAACACCTCTTAGGAATGAATTTTGATGACTGGTTGATCGCTTTCATTCGTATATCCTGTCTTTGACAGGGAGATCATGCTGTACACAATATTTCAGACATGTGGTCTCACCAGATCTGTTTATTATTGCAATAAGATCTTATGTAACTCCCTTTGTAAAAAAACATCAATTTACGATATACCTTCCGTATTCACTGTGTATATCTGCCAGGATAACATTAAATGATTCATGGGATGTCAGGACTTTCATAGGAAGAAAGACTGGGTACACACGGGTTGTACTCGCTAGAATTAGAGAAGATTGGGGGGGGGGGGGGGGGGGGGGGGGATCTTATAGAAACTTACAAAATTCTTAAAGGGTTGGACAGGCTAGATGCAGGAAGATTGTTCCCGATGTTGGGGAAGTCCAGAACGAGGGGTCACAGTTTAAGGATAAGGGGGAAATATTTTAGGACCGAGATGAGGAAAGCATTTTTCACACAGAGAGTGTTGAATCTCTAGAATTCTCTGCCACAGAAGGTAGTTGAGGCCAGTTCATTGGCTATATTTAAGAGGGAGTTAGATGTTGCCCTTGTGGCTAAAGGGATCAGGGGGTATGGAGAGAAGGCAGGTAAAGGATACTGAGTTGGATGATCAGCCATGATCATATTGAATGGCAGTGCAGGCTCGAAGGGCCGAATGGCCAACTCCTGCACCTATTTTCTATGTTTCTATGTACAAGGAATACACGAGGGACTTCCACAATATCAGAAGTGTTTTAATCATGTATCACGAAGCATACTCAGTTCTTCTATGTTTAAATTCACAACATGCAAGCGTTTCATCATTGCAAAATCGCAGCAGTACATTCCCTCAGTGTCAGATGAGCAATTGTTAGCACATGGACGCACATCACTGCCTCGGTGCTGATCAGAATGCTGTGCAGATGGTACACCTAGAGCCAAATGAACAACTAATGCTTCAATCCTTTGCCATGTTTTTCTATTTTTGTACCTAAGTGACTAATCCCACATTTTCCTCACATTATACTCCAAACCTATTCACTAAACTCGTTTATATTTCCACGAAGCCTCCATGTATTATCATTATAATGCATATTTCCAGTCAGCTTTAACACATCTGGATATACTATACTTGGTTCCCTCGTCTGATTAGCATTAGATTTATGCTTACGTTAATTCCCAATGGACGGTAATACATCTTCACCGAACTGAAGATTGCTAGTTTACAACGGAGTGACTTAAATTAACGCATGTTAGTTTCACCGTTATCATATCGTGGAAGGTGTGCAGTATTCACTGGAATTGTCTCATTTATTTTTAGTACAAGGACACTCCCTATTCTTTTAAGAGGGTTAAATACAGAAAGACTTTTGGTAAAATAATTATCTGCGTCATCCAACTCTACGCCATTGATAAAGAATTGATACTTAAAATAGTTCTCGATATATTATTCCTTCAAGTACATTAGTTCAAGTTCAAGTTCAAGTGAGTTTATTGTCTTGTGTCCCTGATAGGACAATGGAATTCTTGCTTTGCTTCAGCACACAGAACATAGTAGGCATTAACTACAAAAAAGATCAATTGTGTCCATATGCTATAATATAAATATATACACACATGAATAAATAAAATTATAAAGTGCAAATATGACAGATAATTGGTTATTAATAATCAACGTTTTGTCCGAGCCAGGTTTAATAGCCTGAATGCTGTGGGGAAGTAGCTATTCCTGAACCTGGTTGTTGCATTCTTAAGGCTCCTGTACCTTCTACCTGAAGGTAGCAGGGAGATGAATGTGTGACCAGGATGTTGTAGGTCTTTGATGATACTGCCAGCCTTTTTGAGGCAGGGACTGCGATAAATCCCCTCGATGGAAGAGCCGATGATGGACTGGGCAGTGTACTTTAAGTACATCTAGATAGAATATTTGTTTTGTGAGCAACGTACACACATTGGCTGTCTATGCTCTGCATTACAGAAAACCCCAAATCTACATTTAAGAAGTATGTTGTGTGTTGGCTACGAAACAGTTGGATTGTGCTGAAAAGGAAACGAAAGGGTTTGTATGAAGGCAAATATTTAGGTTCATGTCCATTCGGGAATATTAATACCGACACGTTACTGCAGCTGGAATTCAGTTTCATTGATTTTAGCAGGATACAAAGGTGCAGAACTTGCTCTGCATTCGGTTGCATTTGTAAGAGCAGAACACGTGGTGAGATGCATGTTTGCGGGTGTGACTAAGGCAAAGCCGATATCACCAAACAAATGTAATGGGGGTAAAGTTGATCCTTACCAGTGCAGTAACCAACAGTTATTGTTTTAAAAAACGAAGCCAAAAATCGTGGGCTACCATCAGTATGAGTGCGGCTCTCGATTCGGGGCATTCCTGAACTGCTGGTTTATACTCGCGAGAAATTAGAAGATTGAGGGGGGATCTTATAGAAACTTATACAATTCTTAAGGGGTTGGACAGGCTAGATGCAGGAAGATTGTTCCCGATGTTGGGGAAGTCCAGAACAAGGGGTCACAGTTTAAGGATAAGGGGGAAGTCCTTTAGGACCGAGATGAGAAAAACATTTTTCACACAGAGAGTGGTGAATCTGTGGATTTCTCTGCCACAGAAGGTAGTTGAGCCCAGTTCATTGGCTATATTTAAGAGGGAGTTAGATATGGCCCTTGTGGCTAAAGGGATCAGGGGTTATGGAGAGAAGGCAAGTACAGGATACTGAGTTGGATGATCAGCCATGATCATATTGAATGGCGGTGCAGGCTCGAAGAGCCGAATGGCCTACTCCTGCACCTATTTTCTATGTTTCTATGTTTTTCCTCCTGGATTTGACCCTTTATGAATCAATGAGAGGCGAAACGCATTGGTCAGAGGGAAGAAATAATGCATGAGAGCTGAAGGTGCTTGACTACGAAATTACGTCTGTCTCGTTCATAGTCCACCAGAGTCAAATGGAAAATATTTAAATATCACAAACCAGCTGCCAACTTCACCTATTTCATCCCAACAAATCTGCATTAATTGTAGCTTTCATTCTGTTCCGCTGCAGGCCTTTGGTGTTTTTAGTGTCGTCCTCAAGGAATGTTATTAGCGGGTTCTCTAATAAGTCTAACTTTTGTTAGACTTATTAATCTTTCGCTACGGAATCTATTGGTAAAATGACCGATTGGAATGAGACAGATGTTCGCACCGTTGTCTTACATGGATGTGAGATGGGAAGAGTTCATTCGTTTCCCACCAACCCGGCAGGAGCCTGGCTGCTCTGGAATTACTGGCTCAGTCCGGCACTCCAGATGGTCCATTGAGACTCTGTGAGTCAAACGATGCGATGATTTACTCATTGAGAACACATTGACTGTCGTGTCTCTGACAGGGGCAATCGGTTCCAGTGTGTGGGAAACGCTGAGAAACCCGGGCTCATGCTTCTACCACTTAAGTGTCCACTAAGAACTCTAAGTACATAAGACACTGGATAGTGCGGCAACATATCGAGCCCTGCTTGCAATTGTTTAAAGGCCAAGAGATGGCTGTAGGAACATCATTAGCACTGGAAATCAATTCCTCCCGAGGTATTACAAATTGTGAGTGAAATGATATTTAAGATATAACGAATTGATTATTTCTGGGAAATATTAATAATTAATCTACCCGTCGGTGTTTTTGAGTAACACCAATATCTATATATGAGACTCTGTGAGTCAAACGATGCGATGATTTACTCATTGAGAACACATTGACTGTCGTGTCTCTGACAGGGGCAATCGGTTCCAGTGTGTGGGAAACGCTGAGAAACCCGGGCTCATGCTTCTACCACTTAAGTGTCCACTAAGAACTCTAAGTACATAAGACATTGGATAGAGCGGTAACATATCGTGCCCTGCTTGCAATTGTTTAAAGGCCAAGAAACAAATAAAGACACAACGTGCTGGAATAACTCTGCATGTCAGGTGGCATATGTGGAGAACGTGGATATGCAACGTTTTGGGTTAGGACCCTTCTTCTGACCCAACCCGAAACGTTGGCTATCCATGCTCTCCAGAGATGGTGCCTGACCCGCTGAGTTATTATTTTTTTTGTATACCAATATCGGCAGCTCCATGTTTCTGCAAAATTAGAAGCAATGCAAGCGCCGAAAACTCCTGTCCGAAACAAAACCCGAGAATTTTACTGAGCTCAACATGCAGTCAATGGTTTTTCAGCTCATGGCTGGGAGATACCGGCGAAGCTGTAACAATGGAGGGCATTTGCAAGTCCTGTAGAGTCGCTAGTTGGAATGTTTGAAGCACCAGGATTTCAGTCTGATGTCCAATATTATTTCAGAATTGAATCAGTGGCATTACATTTTCACATTGGGTTACATGTGTACCTTCATAAAAAAATATGGCTGTCTTCCACTATTTTTAGTTCCATAACGCTGCATTCACGTTATATCTAGTCAGAAGTTGGAATGTTGAGTCGCCGGAGAGAAGGAATGGGTGACGTTTCGGGTCTGAAGAAGGGCCTGGACCCGAAACGTCAACCATTCATTCTCGAGAGAGAGGCAGCTTGCACCGCTAAGATGCTCCAGCTTTTTGTGTCTATCTCCAATCAATACATTGCTGATCGCACACGATAATCCCCTATTTTCAAACGTAAAATATGAGTGGTGTTATCCAATTAAATTCTGAACAAAAATACATGTTCTGTGGTGATGTTGGTAGAGTGGGCGGTGGCAAGAAGAAGAGAGAGGTGATTTGGTTTCGGAGGAGTCTTTCAACGTGGTTTCTTAGTGTAGTTAACATCTCGTTGGCTATATGCAACAGGATATATCCCTGGAACCTGGTTTATGCCGCCTCGGTAACGCCCAGCAGATGGAAATCCGTTATTTACAGACAGAGCCCCCTCTGGTGCCGCCGTCCGTTGCCCCACCTGAACAAACTCCAACATCGCATATACTAAGTGGGTAAAAAAGACGAAGCATGGTAAATGTTATCAAGCAAAAATTAAAATATTGTAAATGCCGGAAATATGGAATTAAAAAAAAAGCTCTAATACTTAAAAGGCGTGGCAGGGTGCGCAGAGTGAGCAGATCCATTGTATAATTGTCATATGTACCGACATCGGAACAATGAAATTGTTACATGCAGCAGCATAACAAGCATGTGAATACAATATTCATAGATACCATATAATAAGAAACGATTCAATACATTAATAACCCGAATACAAGTGCAAATGAATCGATAAATGTAACATTCTGTCAACTGCATGTTTTATTGTTGTAGTTCTGCTATTTTACAACACTAAGCATTCACGAGAACATTTCTACTAAATTTCATCGCTTGACAGACAGTGTATTGGAAGAACGAGCAGCGTACACTGAGTTATTAATGAGCGAAACATTTCAGGTGGTCATAGCAATAATTCCGAGGAGATTTTTTGACACAGATCAACGCGGAAACGTCTATAACTATTGACGATAGAGCAACTATTCTTTGTAGACACTGGGGTATGCAGATCGATTGTCGAAGCAAGTCAGCAGTCACGTCAAGAGTGTTTTATTGTCATATCTCCCAGGTAGAACAATGACATACTTGCTTGCTGCAGCACAACAGAATATGTAAACATAGTACACTGTAAATAATATGATAAACGAGAGAAAAAAAGTTCAGTGTGTATATATACACATACTCACATATGTTTATACACACACACACACACACACACACACACACACACACACACACACACACACACACACACACACACACACACACACACACACACACACACACACACACACACACACACACACACACACACACACACACACACACACACACACACACACACACACACACATATGTTTATATATATAATATATGTATAATATATATATATATATGTATATATTTAAGAGGGAGTTAGATGTGGCCCTTGTGGCTAAAGGGATCAGAGGGTATGGAGAGAAGGCAGGTACGGGATACTGAGTTGGATGATCAGCCATGATCATATTGAATGGCGGTGCAGGCTCGAAGGGCCGAATAGCCTACTCCTGCACCCATTTTCTATGTTTCTATATACATATATACACATATACATATATACACACACACACATACTCACATACACATACACACACACATATACAAACATATAATTTATATATATATAATATATATACACATATATACACATATACATATATACATATATTCACATACACACATACTCAAAAAACAACAGTGCAATAATTATAATAATAATAACTAGACTATGTGGGACCCGTTGGGTTGGTCCCCCAACGCAATATCCCACCTCTCCATCAATTCCAATATTGGTGGCCAATAGGGGGCGCTTTATGTAGCTCTAGTATGGGTGTTGTGGGCTGAAAGCAAATAACTTTTATTTTTCATCGATGGGAAAAATCCTCTTGTCCTGCACAGCGGAGGGGGACTCTGTGGAAGATGGCCAAAAATCACAGCCTTAAGTGGCAGGTATTTTTTTCTAAAATCAATGTACAGAACAATAGGAAGTGGTCAAGATCAGACTTTTATTAATATAGATAATAATAATCGTTTATTGTAGTTCAGGGCTTATGACGTTGTAGGGTTGAATAGCCTGATGGCTGTAGGGAAGAAACTGTTCCTGAACATGAACGTTACAGTTCTCAGGCTCATGTACCTTCTTCCCGATGGCAGTGGTGAGATGAGTGTGTGGCCAGGATATGATCTTTGGCCAGGATGGTGCGGGTCTCTGTCGTTGTAGCAAACGGGTCCTTTACGTTTTTTTTGGTTAGACATTTCCCACTTCAAATCGAGAGCGCGTGACCGTAATCATTAAGAATATAATGAAGTCAATCAGGTAAAAGTCCGGAAATATATTTTAAGAAAGGACGTGGCGATATCTAAGGCGGGAGTTGTGTTGTACACCAGGAGACATCATGTTTTATTTGATATCACCATCACTTTCTCACGGCCCTGAATTGACGCCAACTCCACAAGTGCTTTTTCGGAGACAGTGTGAAAGTTTGAAGAATCTGTCAACTGCCGACAATGAGTTGAAGCAACGTGCTAAAGAACACAGAACGTGTCAGATTTCTCGCTTTAGAAAATGTTTGATCGGGGCCCGTGTTGTCTGGAGTTTTACAACTCATTTATTTCTCCCACCACGCGACAGATATTTTATGGACCAGCGCGTTACTTCGGTTATAGAGAAAGGATACTCTTGTTATAGACGCTAGATGCTGAAGTAACTCAGCGGGTCAGGCAGCATCTCAGGAGAAAATAATTAGGTGAAGTTTCAGGTCGAGACCCTTCAGACCAGTCTGAAGAAGGGTATTGGTACCTATCTTTTTCTCCAGAGATGCTGCCTGACCCGCTGTTACTCCAGCATTTTGTGTTTACCTTCGCTGTAAACCAATCTTGCGGTTCCTTCCTGTTAGTAATGCTCTCCAATGCTCTAGAGATAATAACAAATGATACCAAACATGCCGAAGTTGGAGATGATGGTTTCCTCAGCTTTGTGTATAATTCTGGACTGTTAACCGATTCTGAATGAATATCTTTAGCGTTATGGTGACCCCGGCGGTCCCATCGCGCACATGTGGACTTCTACCGTTATAAACAATAAGAAAATGTGAATATTGAACGAAAAACAGCACGATCGTACACCGTATCAAAAATGTCCTTAATTACACGTTGTTACCAATAAACACTTCAATATTTTTTTGCTCCGGAACATTTTTGTAGTTTAATTGCATTAGCTTCATCATAATGTGTCCTTGTCATAGTGCAGTAACTGTTTTGATGTGCTCGAGTCTTATGCTGTCGCTCAGCATACTCGCTGTATACATATAGCGAAATTCAGCTCTGGCTCTCAGCTCCAGTCTGAACATCGGGTCACCCCTTCCTGCGTAACGGCAGCAGCCAGTCTCTGGTCACGGTGAATCATTACCGCTGGGCTGCTGCCTGCAAGTCAAGTGAAGAGCATCGGGGCAGGGAAGGCGACTTTAAAATCACGTCAGATACAATATCTATTAGAGAATCTTGGAGTGTTATTATGCCCCTGTCTCACTTAGAAAACCTGAACGGAAACCTCTGGAGACTTTGGGCCCCACTCAAGGTTTCCGTGCGGTTCCCGGAGGTTGCAGGTGGTTGCCGGAGGTTGCAGGTAGTGGAAGCAGGTAGGGAGACTGACAAAAACCTCCGGGAACCGCACGAAACCTTGGGTGGGGCGCAAAGTCTCCAGAGGTTTCCGTTCAGGTTTCCTAAGTGGGACAGGGGCATTCTTGGTTCTTGGTTCTTGGTTTCTTGGTCCTCCAAAATATTCCAAATTGAATTTAGACTGGAGGTGGCATTACCCGCATCGCAGCGATAACTTTCTAAGCGTGAGGATTTTTTTCTCGCTGGGATTTTGTCAACCTCCGGGAGACTAGGGTGGGAGCGGGATGAGGGGCTGGGCTACAGGGAGGCAGGTGGGTCAAGTCGCTGATATAATGTTTGACTAAACTTTATGACGTATCTTAATTGTTAAATGGTTTCTAGCAGGGGCTATATTCTGAAATTAAGCACGTCGTTGAATTTCTAACGTAAAGCATAAAGTGCTGGAGGAATTTAACGGATCGTGTAGTCTGTGGTGGGAAATAGACGCGCTCGTTTCGGGTCGGGACCCTTCAAAGAGATGTGGAGGTGAGAACAATATATTAAGTGTTGGGCCGATACAGGGAGGGGGTAGGGTGATTTGCAGATGTGTGTAGATCTTTACAAAGGCTAGAGGTGAAAAAGGAGACACTAAGGTGTCAGATGAGGAAAGAGGAGGATGAATGAAATGTAGAGCTACAGGGAGGGATGTGAATGGAGGGAGGTGGGAGGTGGATCAAAGGTGGGATAAAAGGAAACATAGAACTAGGTGATGGAAGGAGCAGGGCGACTGGGATGGTGGGAAATGGTGGCAGAGATTAGTCCGCACCAGGGTGGGGGCCGCGTGGGTAAGATAGGGAGGGGGGGGGGGGGGGGGGAGATTAGAGAGTTCTAATCTTTAAGACTACCCAAGTATATGATGGATGATATAATATAATATGAGATGCTGTTGTTCCAGTTTGTGTGAGTTATAATGCGTCGTTACATTTAAACAATCATACACTCTGTCGGTTTTTCTCCAAAAATAATTAATGATTTTACTTGAAAGAGACAACTCGCTTACACGTTCGCATAGGAGAATATCTTCCTTGCCCAATTGATATTTTTACGGCAGAGATAGATAGATTCTTGATTAGCACGAGTGTCAGGGGTTATGGGGAGAAGGCAGGAGAATGGGGTTAGGAGGAAGAGATAGACCAGCCTAGATGGGCCGAATTGCCTAATTCTTCACCTATCCCCTATGACCTCACCTATTTATTATTTTAATGACTGTACCCATTGATATGTTATTAGATGAATCAAATCACGTTTATTATGAAATATATTGACAATATTACTTGTTCAAATATTCTCAATTACTGCATCTTAAATGTAGAACCATCAACTACAAGTAAATCAGACCAGTTTCTCAGCGACCCCAACTCATTCTAGTTAAAAGCATTCCAGCAATACGGTTTATTGTCCAAGTCAGGTCTCGGCCTCCGACCTGCATGTTTCAACGGCACGTGGACATTTCCAGTGCTTATCATTCATTTCTAAGGCATTAATTTTAACGAGACAACGATTGTCCTAATTCATAGACCCCCCCCCCCCCTCTTTCTCCCCTCCCGGTTCCCCAATGATGGACAAACTGATGTCAACATTTGTGGCAGATATCTGGCGAATGCATTTTTGTATCAATTCTCGGATTTATAACTCTGAATATTAACGGAGAAAGAGCAGCGGGGATATACTTGGGAATATTTCTATAGTTTGTGACTTGAGCGATTATGTCCCAAGTATCGGTTATTAGCCCAAAGCACTTTTTTTGGGATTCGTTTTCTTTGCTCTGCAAACCATTCTGAGGAGCACAGTGTTACTGGGCGGAGAGTTGCGTGGATTTAAATGTTGCCAACATAGGTGCATTGTTGTTGCACTGGACTCGATCTGAACTATACCCTCGCCCATGATGCGAAGTGTGAGAAGAATCGGATCTAAGAGCCACGAAGCGCTGGAACTTGCAGCAAAGGGGTTAAAATGAAACCTGCCAGGACAGATGCGACAACGGGTTAATGAAGCATTTAGATATCATTAGGAAGGAACAATTTTTTTTCTCGAAAGTACTGCGCATCAGTTCCCACGATCTGCTTGTTAGATCCTTTCAATTTCATTCCGACTGAATAGAGGCATTGAGGCGGCGCAGCTGTTAGAACCGACCTTCCCTAATCTTCGACGCGTGGGAAAGCAGACTCTACCAAACCCCATCACACGCCAGAAGTGGGCTATAAATAGGGACACACTCGCAGATTACATCTGCAACAGGGCACAAGGCCAGATGCGTGCATCGTCAGTATATCACGTAAAAAGTCAACAGTGGTCAATGACTTTCACTTATTCCCCGCTGCTGTTCGGTGCTCCCATTGCGTGGATCTCAGCAACGTTTCAAACATAAGGGATAGACTTACGTCAGGGTCGACACTTCGAAAACCGTCCATCGATTATTGATTGATTATTATTAATAACATATATCGATAGCCAAACTTTTGAGGACGTGATTGGACATTTAATTGTGCCCACGAGACAAATACTGGAATTAAACTTCTGGAAAACATGCTAAAACACGCAGATTCTGGAAACCTGAAATTAAATTTGAAAAGGCTTCTCCTTGATTAACTCAAAAACTCCATGTTGTTGATAATAATTTCTCTGACGATTGTTTCTAAGACCTCACCTATCACCAATGAAAATCTGACCAGCCTGTTGCCACTAGGCATGTCCATATATTCGTTTTGCCCATTCTAATCTTTAAGCACCTCCCACAAAAATATGGCAAATTGGCAAATTATTTCAAGCCCTTATTATATCTGTATACATCCCCTTTATTAACGAACCCCTGATGCAAGGATCGGCCACAAACACACTCTGAGCATTGCCATCTTTTGAGTCCATTCTACCTGTCACTTGTTACCCCATCCATCAGCTCTTCTGTTGGGAACTGATATTTTAACAGCTTCCGATTCCTTAGTAAACAACAAAACAAAGTGTTTATATGTTTTCTAGCTTTGCCTCTATGCGTGAGGTGTCTTTTATAATTTCTCACTATTTACATACTGGCAAAGGACTCTTATGCTCTCCTATCTTTAATCACATACGCTCTCTTTGGCAGATGTTTTCTGCTTCACCTCCCTGCTTCCCTCTGATATTCTATTTCTGTAGTAGGATATTTTTAAACTATGGAAAAATACAATCCATATTGTGTTTCGAATAAATACATCATAGATTTATCTCCCTTTAGTCCCACATAGGTGTCATTTTTAATAGTCCCCAGAGCGCACCTAATTTTGCTTAGAGAAATCACTTCACATGTGTCATATGCCTTTTTCATTTTCATCATATCCTTCAAGGATCTCTGGCTTTGGTTGAAGCCTCACTTGTTGGAATCGACTTAACCTGCACTGTAAAATCGTTCTCATTAAAGCTCACTTAATGGCCATTACAATTTTTCCCTGTTAATCATTGGATGCAGGGCCTTCACCTGATATGCCGACCAGCCATTTGCCTCCACAGATTCTGCTTAACCAGCTGACTTCTTCCAGCTGTTTGCTTTTACTTCAGATTGCAGCATTTCCCACCACATTGAAATTAGCCCCACTTTAAATTTAAATTGTACCAAAGTACAAATTGTACTTAATAGCACAGTTTCTTCATTGTTCTACTGTTTCTCCATTAGCAACCCGTACCCGGTCATAATGTCCAAATGTGTTGTGATGTTCACAGATAGATCATACATAGAAAAGGAATTGTGGATACAATTGTTTATTTGAAAATAAAATAAAAATCATAATTTTAACATGGAATTAAATTGTGGTACACAATATTTTATTTACAAACAAAAATAATAATATGACAATATACTTAGATCAGCATTGTTACAATGCAGTTAAATATAGAACTGAGAATAAGGCCACCTTCCGGTTTCACATTGCTGCAATGCAGATATTCATACATGAGATAGGTAACAATAAGTTGCAATATTATCCAGGAAATATTGGAAATGTATAACTCATTTCCACTTTGAAAATGAAATCCAGTAGTAGAATTCCCATCATTTCAAGAGTACTTAAAACATCCAATTAATTTATAGCGGAGTTTTGAAAAGCTCACTATATTGCAATTCACTGATACACTCGTGTATATCATGATATGTAAACATACATACAAACAACGAACATCCTTTAAAACGATGCAAATATTCCTCAACAAGAAGACTACCAGCAACACACCAGCGACATTCCTTTATAAAAGAACAACAGGCAGTTCTGCATATAACAATAGGCAGCACAACCACCGAGTCGACTGTCAGCTCAGGTATGATTTTCACCATCTACAATTACAGCGGAATATTTACATAATTTAAAATTAAATAAATCATATATTAAAAAAATGTCCATCTCCTTCAACGAAGAGTGGTCGATGTTATTTCTTCCATTGTAGAATACTGCTTACACCAGAGTACATCCCTGGCGCTTGATAAAACATCCTTCTGGCAAACATCTGCTGAAGTTAGAATTCTACCAGGGTCTCCAGAGCGCCGTGACTTTGGATTTAACTTCCTTTTTGGTGCCCGGTGGACACACAGAAGGATGCACGAGAGAAGAAATTGGCCTCGAGCCATTGGGCAGATCATAAGCTTTGTGCAAATACTTGACCAGTTTATTCTGAACGTCGATCTTGCTTTCCGGGGCGAAGGTAAAATGCTGTATCTCCTGCAGACAGCGTGTGTATCCTTCCTTAAAATTGTGAGTTAGACTCTTGTTGTAGGTCACTGTAGATGAGAAGAAATTGAACAATTTAGAGGGGCGTTTGCGAGAGAGAGAAAAAAAAACTGACAATGTGGCGCTATTTATCAAACAATAGGGTTTCTATTTAAAAACACAAATTTAATTTAAAGACGGAAAGTTTATCCATTTTATAGTATTCTTTCAACTATTAATTACAAAAAATACAAGTACCTGTAAACATGCGTTGACTATGAAGTTTCAGGTAATTCACAGTCATCTCCAAAATGTCAGCTTTTTCCATTTTCATGTTTGGCTCTCCGTTCTGAAACTCTTCCCCCAGCAAAGACTTGAGTTGCCCGATGCTGCTGTTTATACGATCTCGGCGTTTCTTCTCCACAATTGGCTTCATTAACTGGGGAAGTACAGGAAACATGAGTTTACACAGAACTCGAAAATTGGCTAAGAATGTTTGCACATTTATTTCATTTAAAGGCAAAGCGACTTACTTTGTATTTTTCCTTTCGTGTGGCTTTTTCCTCTGGATGTTGTTTTGGGATAGCGCCAGGCATTCTAGGAGCCATAGGTTTGGAGGTTGATACCGCGAACACGGTGTGACTCGCCTCGTTCGGAGCGATTGTGCTGGGAGAAGCGAGACCTGCCCCTCTATTTATACCGCTCTCTGCCCACAAGACAGCGTGTGCCTGTTTTTCGTGATGTTTCCCACACTCGCCAGCCAATCATTACTGTCAGGGTGACAACAGCAGAAGCTTTTCTTTCTAAATGCTGAATTAAGGGCCGTTTTTAAGCTTTTGTCTGTGATCGTCTCTGAGGACCATCTGGACGGCACGCATGACACAGTAAGTCAGAGGAAATTACTTTTATCTGAGGTTACAAGACCCTGGGAAAGACTCCCCCGTCATTGTTGAACAGGGAGTTCTATGACAGAAAGTATGCATGTCACTACACCGCTGGTTCATTCTAAAATAATCTCTCCACTTTAACTTTGAAGAATAAGACCTATGTAATCACAGATGTTTATCTGTGGACGAGTGTCTACTTTCGACATACGGACTCATAATGTGAAACGCTCATTTCGAATGATCGATCTGTGTAAGATTATATTTCTTCTCAACAAGTGACATTTCAGGTGTATTCAAACAAGTGCGTTTTCGAATTAAATAAAAGCTTATTTCTACCCCCCCCCCCAACTGAGAGAAAAGACTTAAAATAGTGCTTCCCAAAGTGCATTCAATGACCAAGTTTGTCTTGCTATTAATTAATACGTCAATTAATAATTTATTATCAACGCATCTAATTATTTATCTTTCTTAACTGCAACCTGTTCAAAATGAACGACAGGGCTCGTTAACCTGGTTGTTAACTAACTGATCTTGCGGCTGCATTACTGGTCAGCGACCTGAGTTCCAATCCGAAGCAGCCAAGGGAATTATATTCAACTATTAAAGTAAATCTGGAACCTTAAAGGGAGGCTAGCATTAGTAACAGTGATGCTGCTGGATTGTCAATGACAACACATCGGATTCAAATTGGCCCTCGTTACCTATGGATTACATGTGACTCCGGACCCATCAATGTGCTTCGAATGACTACTCTGTTCAGGGGCAAGCTGGGAAGGGCAGTGCATGGAGTTTGGAGGACCAAGACACCAAGAACCTTGCCAGCGACATCCTCGTCAATCCATTAATAAATACACACTTCAGAAGGAAACACGTTTGCTTTCTAAAATAAATAAAACGGAACAAACATGGGTTCTGCGAGACTAGATCAATCCCAGCAATCCCCTTCAGGCATTTTATTTTTTGCTGTTGTGTTCACTATTTAGATGAAAATAAATGGATTGTTGTCGTACATTTGCGCTGCTTGATCTGAAGCATATCATTGTGTATGTTTCAGATACTAAATGTCAGGACGGGATCAGCTAAGTGTATTTACTTACGGGTTAAAACTTGACCACTGCGACCCAAACTAAAGCTGAGGATAACGCCCTCATGCACCAGTAAGACAATTTTGTGTCTCGCTATAAATCCACCTGTCCGATGGCACATGCCCGCTGCAAATTGACTGGGGATTCGACAGATTCATAATAAGGAAATAATCAAAATAACAAGGCGGAAATTTGTTCGCGCTGACATCCAGCAAAGGGACAGCAATAAAGTATCCAGCATAACAACGCCCCAAACTTCGCACAGCCGATATTTCCGCATCATTATATCGAAGATGCAGTTTGCAGTTACATGTGCAACGTTGACATCAAAAAGACAAATACGCACATGCAAATTATCACCGTTAGAATATTTTTTTAATGTTTGCTTATTCAGTGGGAAACATTCAGTTGAAATTAATCTCCTCCTGTATATTCTTTAATGAATGTGCGTATTTTTGTGAGTAAAAATGTGCTTGTGTGTTTATTTGGGTTCGTTCGTGTATGCATGTGGGTGAGAGAACGAGAGATCCCAATGATCTAAGCAAACGTGGGAAAGTTTTTTACTCTGCGGTATAGCATTTTGTCAATGTTCCGGATCCGTTTCACCAAATGTTCTGTATCTAGTGTTCGAATAAATTACCCGAGCCAAGTCTCCGCGAAAAACACCAGCTGCATGCGCTCCCTTTGTGTCTTCACACGTGGGAAAGATACAAAGCTAGCTATCTCAGCGCCGCCCATAATATCAGGGATCGGATCAATGCACCGAGCGCCAAACCTGCTCTTTCAGCTGCACGGCATTTGTTGTGTGCGGAAGTCAATAGCCAACATCACCGTTTCACCTGTATTAAGGCTAGCGTTTATTTTAATATATTCACGCATCGACAACACAATTTCTCAATGCTATAGGTTACATTCTCACACCACGATCACTACTTCAGTGCATGTATATTGGAGCTGTCTATTATTTCCGTATCACGTTTCCCCCTTAGGTTTGTGGGTTAAACAAATAGATGAGATTGTTGTGATAATCCGGCGCAACTCGGAGTGGTGAGGAAATTGATACTCAGCGAGACAGCTGCTAAATACAGCAGGTGAAACACTCAAAACATTTTAGAAGGAGATTAAACAAAGATTAAGAGAAAGAGTAACAGATTTCTTTTTGGCAGAACCAGTTTTCCCGCTGGCACATAATGTTTACAGATAATAAAAACACAAAAATGGCCGGGAAAATAATCCTGGTTTCACGTCTTGGATATATCGACAAAACTGTGTCTAGAAGCAGCGTGCACCGGCCCGAGGAATTCCAAATGTCAGGATTAGCAGAGTTTACATTCTGCAGTGAATAAATAAGTGGAAAACTGGATAGACACGTCACTTTGTATAATTATATAATACTTGTAAAAGTGGCAGTGTGATAGATATATAGCGACAGTTTTATGGTCACTACTAGAACATCTGTATCTAAACACAAACGGGCGTCAATAACACGTTTTGAGCATGATTTCCGAATAGATCAAAGGAATCGGGGTCGCATGCGCCGGTTGGTGCAGATTGATGTAGGTTATGTCGCGGATCAGACTGGTGACATCCACTAAACTGCATTTTCTTCTGGATACGTGGACAGCTTGAAATGAACCACCGTTGCACCACCAGCACATGCTTTCTGAGGTTATGCGTGATTCTCATCTCACATTGGGTAACACCACCGCTCTCTGTTTATTTACTGGTACCCCACGTTGCGAGAAGTATCTAGTCTCACTTTCAGCGAGCTGCCTATGATATGAAATTGCTGTTCAACGGAAATAATCAACCACAAAACTAGTTCAGATTATAAAGAATTAATAAAGGCTACAAAGGTCTGAATTGGGGTCCCGACCCGAAACGTCACCTATCAATTTTCTCCACAGAGTGACCCGCTGAGTTACTCCAGCAATTTGTGTTTAATTCAGATTATAAAGCCTTTTGTCAAGTGATGCCCATGCAGGTGGTATGTGGACTGCGATTAGGCAGAATTAATGAGTTCAGATTCAGATTCAGATTCAGATTCAACTTTAATTGTCATTGTCAGTGTACAGTACAGAGACAACGAAATGCATTAGACAACTAGACCAAGGGGGACTCGTTGGGTCCCGTCCCCTCAACGCACGTTTGGGGGGGGGGGGGGGGGGGGGCGGCCTTCGGCGTCACACACACTAACCACTCTCCACACACATACACTACCACCCCCCCCCTGATATTATACTAATATTATTCATTCGCTCCTTTTACCCCAACCCCGTCCTATCCACTCACGCATAACCCTCAACTGCACAGGCGCGGCTAGAGAGTGGGGGGTGGTAATTGAGTGGTGGTGGGCAGAGATTGAAGGGTGGGCGGTGTCATGGGTCGATAGTTGGGTCGATCACCCATGCCCCCTGCTGCTAGTAGTGCAGAAATGTTGCCGACAAGGGGGGCTTATGATTGGCTCGAGGAGGGGGCAGTGGCGTGGTCTACTCTGATTAAAAAAAATGCCCTGAAGATTGGTGTTGGGCGCCCTTTCGTTGAGAGAACCTCAGCATTGGACCGTGTCGCGAACGGTGCCAGGTAATCTTGAACACAAACATCCTGCGGCGTGCTCTGCTGTGTACTCGGGATTTGCGCGTGTGCTCGGGGATAGTCGGGGATACGTGAACCTTATTTAGTAGTGTCATAAATTACTGAGTGAATCAAAACTGTTATCCGACTCCAGTGATTTATCGAACACAACAGTCAGTTTACTAACATTCTACTTCTCCGTCTTGGTGTATTTATTTTTCTTTTTTTTAACTTGTTCATTGAAACTCTCAATCTTCCGGCCTACAATTAATATTTGTAATACTGGGCGCCTTTTCTTTCAAGTTGTTCTTAGCCTTAACGTTTGTTAGGCTCAGAGGGTTTAAGCTTCTCATAGAACCATTGTTCTTCATTGAAACATAACTTTGCTGACATTTATGAGCTAGGTCATTCAATGGCTCCAATTGCTGAGTTACCATTGTACCATTCAATTAATTTTTCCAGTCTACTTAACACATCTCTGCGCTCATGACTCTGAAGAGTCAATAGAGGCATAGAAAAGTTCAGAACATAAATAGTTTGTTTGGCCCAAAGAGTTCACATGGAACATTCATTTACACTTATCCTAGATTAATCCCATCTGAAGAAGAGTCGCGTGCCAAAACGTCATATTTCCATGTTGTTGCTGCCTGACCCGCTGAGTTACTCCAGACCTTTGTGTCTTTTTCTGTCAACCAACATCAGTAGTTCCTTGTTTATCCAATCATCGTTCTATTCTCCCCACATTCTCATCAACTCCCACCATTACTCAGTTACACATTAGTTACGCAATTTACAGTGGCCGATTAATCCAACAACACGCATGTCTTTAGAATGTGGGAGGAAGATGTGGCACATTGGAGGAAATCTAGTCATTCTCAGGAACAGCATGCAAACTCTGCACAGACAGCACCTGAGATGAGGCATAAACTCTGACCTCTGGCAGGTAGTGGCTTGACTCGCTGTGCCATGTGAATTTATTTAAATTAGGCCCATCAAATTATCAAATTAAAGAGACTTTTCAATGGAAATTCTGAGAAAATCATAGAATGTTCAAAAAGATAAATGATCGATGTGAGACTTTGATAAAGAATTTCCTTTATTAGATATAAGATTTATTATAATCAAATACTCAGTAATACCTTGAAATTTGTCACAAAAATACTGTCCAATGATTTTCTCACGAATTATGCTATAATTTGAATGCACATTTAATGATAAAAAAGAAAATATATGTAAGTCCGTGGTGTAATTGTTGCCCTCATGACACATCATTAATAATGAGTATTAACATCATATTATGCAAAATATAATTTAAGGAAAGGATGCATGGGAATTTTCAAGGTGATCTTTGCAGGGTGCGTGTATGGAGCACGTTGGTTTGACCAAATGCTCTGTGGAGCATATAATGTAAACGGTGATAATTAGATTAATAAGCATATTATTAAGAATCAGACATTTTACGTTTTGTATTCAGTTTGTTTTGTAAAGTCCTTTGCTTGCTCATGTTCATAAATGTTCTCTTAGTATTACATCAGCCAGGGAGTTTTTGACAAATATATTTATACTGCATGGTGCAAGCATTATCATTCCACAGACCACCAGCAACAAGGTGTGCGCAGTGTTCACCATCCTGAAAATTGTCTGGTTGTCCAGGTTTCCAGAATCTAAATAGAAAAATAAATTGTTGAACAAAGGACAGGTATAATCTTCAATGTGGAAGCAAGCATGGTTCAACATTATCTTACATGGAACTACTATAAATGGCTGCAAGAAACTCTTACCAGAGTAATGATGATAAAAACTTTCCTTATTTGGGGTTGGATCTCAAAGGAAGCAGTCTGAGTTTTCCTGGAAAACTTCATGCCACCCAATTCCAAATGTTGCCAATAATTTGGGATCAAAGGTTTCACACATGATGGGCCACCATTTTGACATTCAAGTGCTATTCCTGACTCACCAAACAGCACCTGGGTAGAAACTGGGTTCAGTAAACTGATTGCAGTATTTACAGTGGACTTTAGCATTTGTTTCAAATGTTTGTATTTACTTGAGCTGTTCCACCTAGGTTCTGTAAGGAGTATGTGGGGACTTTCCAGGCAGTATGGTACATTATAAGTACTACTTTGTGTTTAGATACTTTGTGGTAATCTGAAGCCTGTGCATGCCATCAATGAAAGCCAGTGATTTACACAGTCTCCTGTTGGGCAACTTCCCTCTTAGTTCTTTTGCTCGGTGGTAGCTCTACATGCATTCCCAGCATAATTACTTGCGCTTGTACAGGTTATACTGACTGGCAATCTAGAGGACGAGAGGAATGACCTGGAGTCCACGAGTTCAATAAATCATCATAGCTTTTAATCTTTAGAAGAAGAAACTTTGGTCTTTCCATTTCGTAAATCCAGGTCTACAACTGGTATTATCAAGCAAGTTGTTTAGTTGTATCAAACCATTGAGTCGGTGAAGCATTAAACTGATAATTTCTGTGCTCCAAATTTAAAAGAACACATAACTTGCCTCTCAATCTACGTTTCAAAATATCTATCAGTATTAGAGATCTGTAATTAAAAGACCCCATCAATAGTTTCAAAACAGTAATCTTTAAACGAAGAATTCCTGGCGTAAACTTATTTGGTCTTTCCATTTCGTAAATCCAGGTCCACAATTGGACTATCATATCAAGCAAGTGCTTCGTTTAGTTTATGAAAAAGATCACCTCTCATTTTTCCAAACCCCAAAGAATACAGATTCAATCTGTTCAGCAGGGAATCAAGTTGGTGGAGGCATACAAACCATTGAGTCAGTGACGCATTAAACTGATAATTTCTGTGCTCCAAAACTAATTGTGCTGCAAAAGATTTACTCGTAGAACGCCATCAATTTTCCACCCAGAAACTGCACATGGTTGAATTTACTCGTAGAACGCCACCAATTTTCCACACAGAAACCCACAACCCGATGAAAAGCACAATGTTCTGTTGTTGACACAATGTGTTTCCTTACTTCGGTGTGCTTGAGTAACTTGTACCATCTTCCCAATGCCAGTCACCTTCTTTGACTGAGTCAGTGAGTCCAATCCAGTAAAGGTTGGAACCTAATCGATCCGCAATGAATTTCTGTGGTGCAAGTACATTATTATAGTTACAATTATGAAACAAATAACTGATAATAAATGACAATAAACAAGTGTTAGGAATGTCTTGGCTTAGCATTAGCTGCTCATTATACACCATACTCGAAAGAGATTTCCATTGACCTAACCATTCAATTAAATAACAATCACAGCAACACAAATATAAGAAGATTTTCTGTGCTTCTTTTAATAATGCAAGAGAGATGATTGTTTCAACACGAGCTTAAGGGGATCTCAGAAATTTCATTGTACCTAGTGTATTATTTTCTCTCTTTCTCTCAAAGTCCACTTTACTAACTTGGTTCCGTGCTTATGCTGCTTAAACCCCTGCTGTAGAATAAACACGGTAGTTAACTCAAAGACAAGACGGTCTCTCTTCCATTGATCTTGGTTCCATGATCACTCATTTTTTCATGAGTGAGAGTCTTTCAGTGTATGGGTACATACCAGTTATCTGCATATTGTGACGTTGTTGAAAGCTACTTTTAGAGTCTATGTGGGGTTTGTTGCAACATGTAAGGTAACTGTAATATTACCTTTGGAGGAAGCAAGTATTGCAAGAGATCTTATAATGGGGATAATGAATCCGAAGCTCCAAGAAGATGAATCGACAGATTAATATGTTGCAAATAAAGGAGGATAAAGATAACTGCCATATTTATTATACAGCAGATTATTAAATATTTTCTTGAATCTCCCTCACCTGCATCCACCTATCATTCACCAGAATTTAGCCTGTACCCACCTCTCATCCAGCCTTCTCCCCACTACTACAATCAGGAAATGTCCCAACTTGAAATGTCGCCTATCTATGTTCTGCAGGCATGTTGCCTGATCCACTCAGCATGTTTTATGACTTAATAATTACATTTGGATACTCAAGATATTTATTCACCTTTCTTATTTCTTTAACTGAAGAAAGAGAATAAATAAGATAATTACACCATCAAAAAATTAGAAGGCCTGCAAATATTTTCCAAGATCACATTCAAACTATTAGGTGAACTACTTAGGTGAAATATGTGAACATTTGCACAGAGGTTTTGTCACATTGTATAGAAAAAAGCATAAAGCTAAATAAATGTCATACCTGTTCTGCCTCGTTGTGAATCACCATGAGGTATGATTGTGTTAATTGGCATTCTCTCTTTGCATTTGGAAAGGTGTCCGCGATCAATGAAAAAAGATAGCACTTGTCACCGTATAACATAAAATGTTCTGGGCAGTGATTCCTGTCTATAAAACCGACCATTACATGCGTTAATATCACTATTCAGTGTCATAGCATCATAGGGTGATACAGCGTGGAAATAGACTCTTCGGCCCAACCTGCCCACACCAGCCAACATATCCCAGCTACACTAGTCCCACCTGCCTGCGTTTGGTCCATATCCCTCCAAACCTGTCCTTTCCATGTACCTGTCTAACTGTTTCTGAAACATTGGGATATTCCCATCCTCAACTACCTCCTCTGGCAGTTTGGTCCATATACCCACAACCTTTGTGTGAAAAAGTTACTCCTCAGATTCCTATTAAATCTTTTCTCCTTCACCTTGAAACAATATCCTCTGGTCCTCGATTGACCTACTCTGGGCAAGAGTGTGCATCTACCCAATCTATTCCTCTCATGATTTTATATACTAAAGTGTACTTTATAGTCCATTGATTTTCAAGTAGCTTACAACATTTTCACTTTCTTGAAATGTATCCTTAAACCCCTGTCCCATGGTATGAGTTTATTCCGACAGTTCTCCCGAGTTTGCCCTGATTCGAAATCGGAGATTTACGGTAATGGCCACTCATCGGTACTCCGGGTTCTCGTGGGCATTTTTCATCATGTTGAAAAATCTTCACGAGTCTTCCCGTGCTTACCTGCCTTCAGCGAGTCTTCCCGAGTGCCTGTCGCTCGCGCTAAGAGACGTCCCCGAGCTCCGACGTACCCGCTACGTAATTCTCCGTGCTTACCACGAGTTTGATTTTTTTTTAACTCGGGAGAGCTCTTGGAATGAACTCGCACCGTGGGACAGGGCTATTACTTCATATGCAATTTTATTTCCACAACTTCCCTCCCTATTGTATTTTTCAATCTGAAGCGATATGCATCATTAGAAACTGGGGCATCTCTTCTGTGGGATGTATCCATTAAAGGTATGCATTTAAAATTACATTTCCAGGTATCTGTCAAAAGTGACCTCTAAACCAATAGCTAATCCCAAAAGCAGGACATCTCCAGTTTGGAAAGCTATGCTGAAAGACTTCTGGAAAAATGAATCAGTGAGTTTATAGCTGAGAGATAGCCAAGATAAATGAATACCATTAATATTGACCATATCAATAATCTAGTTGTTTTTTCCATTAACATTGAATACATGCATGTATTTCAGCATACTGCCAATTTCATGAATAAATGTACTACATAGTTTTTGTTAATGATGTGGATATAATTCACCCATCATCTCTTCCATTGTAAACCAGAACCAAATGTACTATGGTTGCGCGGCACAGTGGCACAGCTGGGTTCAATGCTGACCATGGCTGCTCTCTGTATGGAGTTGTATCTTCTCCCTGTGACCACGTGGGTTTTTTCTGGTTGCTCCCACACTCCAAAGACATACAGGCTTGTAGGTTAATTGAGTTTGGTAATATTGTAAATTGTCTCTAGTGAGTATGGTAGTGTTTGTGTACGGGGTGATCACTGGTCAGCGCGGACTCGGTGGGCCGAAGGGCCTGTTTCCGTGCTGCATCTCTAAAGTATTTAAAAACTCATTCTGTGGTATGCAGACTGATCTTTAATTATGCCCTGCCATTTTACAGCCAAAATGTCAATAGAGCATTTAGAGGAACAGCCAAAGAAGGTTCGCTCAGAAGTTACTGTCAGTTGCAAGTCACTCATGCTCGTGGCTGTACCTTGATTTCCAAAGTCAGATCATTCCAAATAAGGAGATCCTATAGGAGTTTAAGAAGAAACTGCAGTTGTTGGAAAATCGAAGGTACACAAAAAAGCTGGAGAAACTCAGCGGGTGCAGCAGCATCTATGGAGCAAAGGAAATAGGCAACGTTTCGGGCCGAAACCCTTCTTCAGGTCCTATAGGTGGTTGGGCCGTGATGGACATTGGTGTGGTGCTACCTGCCATCATGTGGATTGTGGTTGGATGAAGTGATGCCACTGTGAGGGTGGGCAAGGCACTGTGTGATGCCTGTTCTGGTGGAGAAAGTTGGAGTGAAGGGTTTAGTTTCAAGGTAAGGGACTGCCCATTTAAAAATAGATTTTCTCCTCCCAGATGGTTGAGAGATTCTGGAATCCTATAACCTAGATGGGTGTGGAGAATGAGTCACTACCTTGATTCAAGTTTGAAGTAAGCATTTTATTTAACTGCAGGGGAGATTGGGGATTAGGGGAACAGGTAAGAAAGGAGTGTTGTAGCAAAGATCAGATCAACTGTTATCTTTTACATTGTGGACAAATATCCAGCTGAATTACTTCCACTATTATTTCTTATTTCTCCCCTTTGTTCCACTTTGAGCACCACAGGAGATTGTACACCCACCCAATAGAGTAGGTGCATTGGTTCAAAATCTCATCTAAATGATAGTCGCATGGCTCCTTCAGGAATGCACTGGAATATCAGCCTGGAATTTTGTGCTCAAGTGGCTGGAAACATAGAAACATAGAAAATAGGTGCAGGAGTAGGCCATTCGGCCCTTCGAGCCTGCACCGCCATTCAATAAGATCATGGCTGATCATCCAACTCAGTATCCTGTACCTGCCTTCTTTCCATACCCCCTGATCCCTTTACCCACAGGGGCCACATCTAACTCCCTCTTAAATATAGCCAATGAACTGGCCTCAACAACCCTCTGTGGCAGAGAATTCCAGAGATTCACCACTCACTGTGTGAAAAATGTTTTTCTCATCTCGGTCCTAAAGGATCTCCCCTTTATCCTTAAACTGTGACCCCTTGTCCTGGACTTCCCCAACATCGGGAACAATCTTCCTGCATCTAGCCTGTCCAACCCCTTAAGAATTTTGTAAGTTTCTATAAGATCCCCCCTCAATCTTCTAAATTCTAGCGAGTACAAGCTGAGTCTATCCAGTCTTTCTTCATATGAAAGTCCTGACATCCCAGGAATAAGTCTGGTGAACCTTCCCTAGAGTCAGATCCAAGCTTGGCAATGGGAATACTGCCAAGAAGGAAGATATTTTGTTTTTATCCATTTGTTCAAGGGAGGTGGACATTGTTTGTTCATCTTTGTATGCCTCTGGTTTAAATGGGAGTTAAGAGTCAACCATATTGGGTTGGAGTCACTTACAGGGCTGGCTGAAGAACTGGAAAAACTTCACTGAACTTCATTCGAGCCTAATTTCGATAAAGTAAATGAATACTGTTATCTTACCCTTGAGCTCCAACATTGACATCAGGGTTGAGTTCAGTTCTTCCAGCTTTTCCATCTCGCCAGATAAATTTGCCACTAAATGCATTTAAACACAAATGCACAATTACATGTTTAATAAGGTGCAGACATTTTAAAGTAATTGTTCTTTTGAAAAGGAAGTTGGCTAGGCATTTGTGAAAAAAAATGGCTTTGTTGGGGAAGACAACATCAGGTATAGTACAGAGTAGAGCAAATTCACATACATTCTGGGTGCCTCAGAAATTAATTTCCTATTTTTTCAGCAGGATTCCCATTCTCTAAACATTTTACTCCTACACTCAAAATTCACCTGACCAAGCCTTTTGACAGTTAATCAACAATTCTTATTTGCATACAGAATAATCTTAACTGACCCTGTTTCCTCTGAGACAATGCAACTTAAATGGGCAGCTTTCTAACTGCACTAAGATCTTCTATGATTCCAAATATAATCTTATGCATGTCTTGACTGCAAGCAGAGTAGCAGATGCATTTGTCTGTAGTGTAAATACAAGCATTGGGAGATCGCACTTAGAAATCTTCCTGTTGTGAGTACCTCGCAGAAGGCCAGGGTGGTTTCCACGTCCTCCTACCACGTGCAAAAAAACATGCTTCCTGCTTGCACTATTCTTTACCAGCCTGCCATTCCTTTAACTCCTCAGAGTACACTCCCAACCCCTGCCTCATCCATTCATTCATTCAGTAGCAATAAAAGGATAGTGTTTCTCTTCCTCTCAGAGCTGTGGTATTGTAACAAGTTCAAGACCTTTTAGGTTTAGGTTCAAGTTTATTATTCACCCGTGTACTGAGGAGCAGTGAAAAGCTTTGTTTTGCATGTTATTCAATGAAGTCAGATAACACCATACATCCAAGGTAGGTACAATAGGTAGAGCAAAGGGAAAGATACAGAGTGCAGAATATAGTTCTCAGCATTTAATGGCAGCATCACGCATCCAGACATAAAATCCAATGTGCTCAATGGGGTGAAGGTGAATTTGAACAGTACCCTAGTTTATGGAAGGACCTGCCTGACAACAGAGGGGACGAAGCTGTTCCTGAGTTTGGTGGTGTGCTTTGTCAACCTTTGATATTTTCTCCCTGACAGGAGTGGGTAGAAGAAGGAATGACCGAGGTGGGAAAGGCCTTTGATTATGTTTTTCTGCTGTCCCAAGGCAGCGTCACATAATAGGGAATATCAAGCTTGGCATTACAAAAGTGAACCCAGATGGCATTATCATATGAATTTCACAATTGAAATTTAATGCAATTTTCACGAAGAACATGAAGGAAATCCTGGATGCTAATTTAAAGCCGAATGATTTGCATGGAGCAATGTTCAGGCCATAAATGTTTGCCAAACACAATTGAAACTTGTCTTTCAATTTTTTTTTTAATAGATTCTAACAAGCTATTTCTCAGGCAACATTTAAGTTAATAGATTCTTGAATGGAAGTATCACGGTGGAGCAGATTTCCTCTTTTTGGACTTTAAAGTAACATCTCTAAAAATCTGAAATGAAACGCGATGAACAATATGAACAACTGTAACTGATTTTATGCTTTCATTCATGCCAGATACATGTTAGAGCATATTGACTATTCTTCCATTTCATGCAAATGGAAATTGAATGTGACCTACACTTTGTTTCTATTCATTAATTGCAAAGTACTTTTAGAAAAAGTTGTACATGCAAAAATCATTCTTGCTTGGAATAATTTATTATTGTTTTTCAGTTTGCCTTTCAATAGAGAACTTCATATAATATCCCCACCCAAAAAATAAATGTGCACATTATTTATGGGTTCTATAGAAGGCAACTTCATTTAGAGGGTAATATCAAAATTCCATCAGATGGATTAGGTAGAAGTGCTTATCTGCAACCTTATCTATAGCCTAATCTGTTGTATTATCAAGTTACATGGCTTCTACTTCAAGAGCAGAAATGGTACAAGGGCTATGTGCACAAAGCTCTGGCATAGTCTGTTAATTTAAGTATATGTTAATCCTGAAAAATGCATAAAGAGGAACAACAATGTAACGAGATACATAATAAATCTCAGTCATTTAATACCTCGGCCGTTCAGCAGCAAGTTAACTAATTACTTATTGTTAATACTTACATGATATTTTATTTTCAACAAAGCAATGTCTATATCCCTTACTAAATATTTGAAGCTACAAAATTATTTATTTCTAAAATACAACATTGATCAGCAGTAATATTTAATCATTATTAACATTCACATTGAATTGTGAAGGATCTGACATAAAAATTCAACATTTCACACACATTCTACTACATATTTTTAAAACACTTTAAGCTGGTAATAAGAATAATAACATATTTCATGGTATTCATTAATGTCCATATGCAGTAAATGTAGGTTGATTATGGTTAACGTTGTGGCAATTATTCAACTAAATGAATTAATTATAGCAAATATAGGTAGGTATGACGTGGTTAGTTGTAAAAAAGTAATGTTTCTGAATTACAGGTAATTACAGAATTATGGTTTGTGGATAGTTCTCAGGAACAGAATGCTTATGTAACCCAGGGACTGCCTGCACTTGTATATTGCATATTTTATTCTTAAATAGTTGAAATACTTTTCTGCATGAGAAAGTTTAATGTTAACTGTCTTCCCCAAATAGCTTTACTGATTAATTATCTTTCTTACCAAGTGACATCACTTGTTGGAGTTGCAAAGAAACGGAATCCTTGAATAACTGTATGGAATTTGAGTTCTGTTCTTGGACTTGAGAAAACTGCTTGTCTGGAAGAGAAAACACAAATATTTGACAACACTATAATTGGCTGCATAAACGAGCCCAAATTTGTGCAAAGAAGTTGATCATTTTTTACATAGTGGAGAGAGCGATTCTGTTTTGTGGCACAGGACATAACACAGTGACAGCAGTAATCTCCATTCATTGTTCATGGAAGTGATTAAGATAGTCCCAGATAGGACAATGCAATTCTTGCTTGCTGCAGCACAACAGAATATTGTAGGCATAAAACTCAGCGGGTGCAGCAGCATCTATGGAGGGAAGGAAATAGGCAACATTTCGGAAGAAGGGTTTCGGCCCGAAACGTTGCCTATTTCCTTCGCTCCATAGATGCTGCTGCACCCGCTGAGTTTCTCCAGCTTTTTTGTGTACCTTTGATTTTCCAGCATCTGCAGTTCCTTCTTAAACACTTGTTATAGTTCAGAGTTTGTTTGAAGTTGTGTTTAATGGTCTGATGGCTGTGGGGAAGCAGCTGTTCCTGAACCTGGATGTTGCAGATTTCAGGCTCCTTTACCTTCTACCTGAAGGCAGTGGAGAGATGAGTGTGTGGCCAGGATGGTGTGGGTCCTTGATGATGCTGGCATCCTTTTTGAAGCAGCGACTGCGATAGGTCCCCTCGATGGTAGGGAGGTCAGAGCAGATGATGGACTGGGCAGTGTTTACAACTTTTTGCAGACTTTTCCGCTCCTGGACGCTCAAGTTGCCGAACCAAGCCACGATGCAACTGTTCAGCATGCTCTCTACTGTGCACCTGTAAAAGTTTGAGATAGTCCTCCTTGACATCTCCGTAGTCTTTTCAGGAAGTAGAGGCACTGATGTGCTTTCTTTATGATTGCGTCAGTGTTATGGGACCAGGAGAGATCTTTGGAAATATGCACGCCCAGGAATTTGAAGTCCTTCCCACCATCGACCCATTGATATAAATGGGACTGTGCATCCCCAGCCTACCCATTCTGAAGTCCACAATCAGTTCCTTGGTTTTGCTGGTGTTGAGAGACAGGTTTTTGTGCTGGCAACATTTGGTCAATCGGTCGACCTCACTTCTATACTTTGACTCGTCCCCATCAGTGATTCGTCCCACAACAGTGGTGTAATTGGCAAACTTGATGATGGAGTTCGCACTATGTCTGGCTACGCAGTCATGAATATAGAGTGAGTACAGCAGGAGGCTGAGCATGCAGCCTTGAGGTGCTCCCATGCTGATTATTATCGAGGATGACACATTTCCACTCATATGGACAGACTGTGGTCTGTGAATGAGGAAGTCGAGGATCCAATTGCAGATGTGCAGAGATCCAGATCTGAGAGCTTGGTAACCAGCTTGGAGGGGATGATGGTCTTAAATGCTGAGCTGTAGTCATTGAATAACAGCCTGAAATATGAGTTTTTGTTGTCCAAGTGGTTCAGAGAGGAGTGGAGAGCCAGTAAGATCGCATCCACTGTTGATCTGTTGTGGCAGTAAGCGATCTGCAGTGGGTCCAGGTTTCTGTCAAGGTATGAGTTGATTTGCGCCATGGTTAGCCTCTCAAAGCACTTCATCACCACAGATGTTAGTGCCACTGGTCGAATGCTGAAAGCAATTTCTCATTATTCCCCTTTTGAATGGACTCCAACTGGTTCACAGCAGGGCTGCCATGCCTGAGTTCCTTGACAGTTGTCACAAATAAAAAGAATGGACGCTGTAACAAAGTTTAGAAGAAATAGAATTCTGTCATCCATGTAATGTTGCCTGTGATGCAAATAGAATCTGCTAGCAGTGTGCTCTGGTGCAAATGTGATATACACCAGCAGTGCAGAATGTAAAAGCATTGAGACTGTGTGGGGAGTTTATCAGCTTGATGTGAAATTATCTATATAACTAAAAGTCTCATCTTGACCACTTCCTGTCTGTGCTGTGTATTGATTTTAGAAAAAAAATGCTACACTATATCACTAAGATTTGTGAGTCTACTGAACTGTGAGTCTACTGAACCGTGAGTCTACTGAACTGTGAGTCTACCCTTTATGTGCTTGATGTGGTTACGTGTTTATGTGGTTATGCATTTTGTGTGGTTAATCCTTAATGTGCTTGCAATAAATGATTTGTTAGCCAGTAATGTGATTGCAATGACTGATCATTTGTTAACCCTTAATGTGCTTGCAATAAATGATTTGTTAGCCAACAATGTGGTTGCAATGAATGGTGATTTGTTAACCCTTAAAGTGCTTGCAATAAATGATTTGTTAGCACTTAATGAAATGAAATGAATTGTTTGGCCTGCCCTGTGCTTGAAATTGAAATGGAAATGGATGTGAAATGAGTTGTGGTTATGCCTTTTGTGTGGTTTTCCTTTTGCTTTGCAATTGCTTTGCTTGAGCCAGTAATGTGAAATGAATGCATCATTTGTTATTAATGTGCCCCGCAATAAATGATTTGCTTTTGCTTTAATGCTTTGAAATGAATTGCTTGGCCTGCCCTTGAAATGAAATTGAAATGGATCTTGAAATGAAATGAGTTGGCTCGCCCCGCCGGCACTGTGTTTTTGCTTTTGCTTTGCCTTTGCTTTGCTTGAGCTCAACTGAAATGAAAGCAAATAGATTGTATTGATGGCTGGCCCCGCCTGCCCTGTGCTTTTGCTTTTGCTTTGCCTTTGCTTTGCTTGACCTCACCTGCCCTGTGCTTGACTTGATTTGACTTGACTTGATATGGATTGACTTCACATGAAATGGATTGTTGGCCCTGCACTCATTGTTCTTGACTTGACTTGACCCACATCACAAGCTAGTGCTCCAGAAGGCACCCCCCCCCCTTCCCTCCCCCCCCCGCCCCCCCCCCCCCCCGTGGAATTGGTGGAGAGGTGGAATTTGCATTTGGAACCAGCCCCCCCCCCCCCCCCCGTGTGAACCTGGGACCCAACGGATCCCACTTAGTCTAGTATCATATAACAGGCACGTAATATAGTTTGAATCACCTTTGAATGCCAAGCCACATTCTATATCAAAGTGAGCATTCAAGGACCACCTCTCTGGTACAGTACTCCCATAACAATTGGTGAGAATTGGCCCTATCCATCAACAGTAATATGCCAAGGTTAGATGCCTGGTACAAAAATATCTGATTTGGAATTGAATTGATCTAACCCTGTTGAGTATATTGTTGGCAAGATGCAAAATCTCCTCCACTAAACTGTCCTAGCACTATTGAGTAGCACAGTTACGCAGCTTGTAGATGCACCCTTGCAGAGCCAGAGACCCAGGTTCAATTCTGACTTCAGGTACTGTCAGTGTGGGGTTTGCACTATGACAACAATGGTCTCCTCTTGGTGCTCTGGTTTTCTCCCACACCCCACAATTGTTTGGGTTGGTAGGTTAATTGGCCACAGTAAATTGCTCCTAATGTGGAGGTGAATGGTAGTTTTTGAGGGAGGATGGGGAATATGGGGAAAATAAAAATGAAATGAATGTAAGGTGGTTAGTGTAAGTTGTTGATGGAGTGCAGACTTGATGGGCCATAAGGCCTGTTTATGTGCTGGATAAACTAATGCCTCACACAGCAAGGCAACAGGCCCTTCAGCCCACCATGATTATCAAATATCTGTATACTTTAATTCAACAGTAACCTCATTTTTTCCACTCAAATCCCCATCAACTCTCCATCTCCCAATCCACTCCTCCTCCCACACACCTATACTGCGGGAAATTGTCGAACCAGCAAGCACATCTTTGGCAGGTGGGATGAAACCAGAACACCCAGATAAAGTCCACAAACTGGGGGAATAGATGCAAATCTCTGCAGGCAATTATCAAGATCAGAATGGAACTTTAGTTCAAGTCAGTAGGGCTAATTTGCCCTTCAAATACAAGCAAATCCCCATCAACTCTCCGTTTGGGGAGTCCACTCCTCCTCCCACACACCTATACTGCGGGAAATTGTCGAACCAGCAAGCACATCTTTGGCAGGTGGGATGAAACCAGAACACCCAGATAAAGTCCACAAACTGGGGGAATAGATGCAAATCTCTGCAGGCAATATCAGAGATCAGAATGGAACATGAGTCGCCATGAGTCAGTAGGGCTAATTGTGCCCTTCAAATACAAGCACAGATCTGTGTAACAACTTTCAGGCTGAATGATGAGTTATTTATGATAGAATTAGAGATCACATTCAGAACAGTCAATGTTTAAATATTTGCCACATCTCGTTATTTTATTATAATGTAAATGTTTTTTTTCTCTCACCAGCTTCCTTCAGAGTCTGCACATTCAATCCGACCTGTGAGAGGGAATCTTGCATTGTTTGAATGTTGTCCAGAACTGTTACAGCTGAAAAAGTTACGTTTAAAAAAATATAAATGCCTGGTACAGCTTCAGTCACAGGTAAACTTAGAATCAAATGAAGAGATGGTGTTGGAGTCAGTTTGTTACAGTTATCCAATTAATTCCATTCAGCAATTCTTCATCCAAAACTCATTTTTTTCTCCTCCCATATATTTACAACAATCTCTATTGGGGTATTAGTACTGGATCGGCTACCTCTATCTCCTGTATCTAAATGTTTTATGGCATAACGCTTCTTCGGCTCCCTGAGAGCTGATTTCCTAGGAACATCTACCATTGGGAATGTGTTGAACTAGAAATTCTTACTTTAAAAAATTAAGAATGTAATGGTTTAATACGAGATTGATCACTGGGATGGCGGGACAGTCATATTAGGAAAGATTGAAAAGAGTAGGCTTGTATTCACTGGAGTTTTGAAGGATGAGGGGATATCTTATAGAAACATATAAAATTATAAAAGGACTGGACAAGCTAGATGCAGGAAAAATGTCCCCAATGTTGGGTCAGTCCAGAACCAGGGGCCACAGTCTTAGAATAAAGGGGAGGTCATTTAAGACTGAGGTGAGAAAACACTTTTTCACCCAGAGAGTTGTGAATTTATGGAATTGCCTGCCACAGAGGGCAGTGGAGGCCAAGTCACTGGATGGATTTAGGAGATGGTTAGATAGGGCTCTAGGGGCTAGTGGAATCAAGGAATATGGGGAGAAGGCAGGCACGGGTTATTGATAGTGGATGATCAGCCATGATCACAATGAATGGCGGTGCTGGCTCGAAGGGTCAAATGGCCCCCTCCTGCACCTATTTTCTATGTTAATGTAACCTCTGGGCTTGCTGCTTGCCGCAATGTGCTGGAGGAAGACTTCCTTCTGCACTCATGTAAGTGTAAGTGTGCACTTGAGGCTCATACACTCCCTACAATCAGTCTGAAGAAGGTTCCCGACCTGAAATGTCAACTACCCATTTCCCCCGGAGATGTTGCCTGACCTGCTGCGTTCCTCCATAATTTTGTGTCTATGTTTAGTATAAACCAGTATCTGCAGTTCCTTTTTATTGCATTTTGATTCTAATTCACTTGGGTATGATCTCCTAAAACTCCCTGATATCAAGTTAATTGTTCTAATGCATGATTTTTCTATAAAAGTCTATTACATTATTTTTAAATATGAAAGCTTTGAGTATTATTTGTAGCTTGTCATCATATTATGTTAACATTTATCATGAAACCAGGTTGCATGTTGTATTTCTACAATTGCTAAATAATGTTTTATTATGAATATAATTAAATAAAATAGTACAGCACAGAAACAGGCCCCTTTGCACACATTGTCCATCCCTTTAGCAGGTTAAACTAAGCCTGTCTGCCATCACGTGATCCATATCCCTCTATTCCTGGCATATCCATGTGTCAGGAAAAGAGGGACATAGATCACATTTTGGGACGTTTCAGGCTGCGACCCTTGCTGCCTGATCCACTGAAATCCTCCAGTACTTTACATTTGGCTCAAGATTCCAGCATCTGCTGTTCCTTAGGATCTCCAATGTTCTGATTGTATTTGTTCTCACCACAATGTGCTATGATTACAATTGGCAAGCACTGTGTCAATTCTAGTTTAGGATGGTATAGTTCATCTTGAAATTAAAGTATAAAACAGATGCATTTGGGTCAGAGGTGTGTCCCACATCTCTTCAAATCTCAGGAAGTTTCTACCCAATTACAAATAAATTATTGTGCTTTTGTTATTGTTCAATGTTTATTTTAAACAGTTAATTTAATACTAATAAAATGTAATTACAAAGGCAATTTACATTTTTATTTTTTAATCTATATATTAATGATCTGTCCAAACAATTGAAAGCCTGTAATACTGGGTGCATGATTGGTAATATTTTAGTGACCCATATTATGTATGCAGATGATCTTGTGGTCTTTAGTCCATCTAGTGCTGGTCTCCAGCAGCTCCTTACTATATGTTCTGCACATGGTGTGGAACATGATATTAAATATAATGCCAGTAAGAGTGCTGTTATGATCTGTAGAACCAAAGAGGATAAATGTCTAAAATTTCCCGATTTTAAATTGGCTGACAACAATCTTAGTGTCTGTAATAAGGTAAAATATCTAGGGCATTTTATTACAGAACAAATGACAGATGATGAGGATATTTATAGGCAACGACGCATGCTGTATGTACAGGCAAATATTCTCTTACGTAAATTTGGTGCGTGTGCAGATGTGGTGAAGATGTCGCTATTTAGAGCATACTGCACACCACTCTACACTGCGCACCTGTGGCCGAACTATGGAAAGACAAGCTTGCAGAGACTAAAGGTGTCATTTAACGATGCCATGAGAACCTAGAGGATACCTAGATGGCGTAGTGCTAGTAACATGTTTGTGGCTGCAGGAGTCAGTGCTTTAGAAGCTATCCTAAGAAATCATATATATAAATTCATTGGCAGGATAAATGACTCTAAAAATGTAATTATTGTGGCTTTGTCAAACATAAGGGTTAGCACTACACGCTATGAATCCCAGCTGTGGAGACACTGGTATCGTTGTCCCGCTGTAGGACATTGATCATTCTTTTAATCTGGATTTTTAATTCATGTATTGTGTTTTTTTTAAATATATAATTTATGATGCTTTTATAAGTGATATACTGAGATTTTATATGTACTTCATGATATTTTTGAATATGCAATGCATTTTTATGTAATGTTGCCCCTTGTCTGGACCTCGAGTCCGTAATAAAGTTTATTAATTAATATATTATTATTAATGTATCTGCCAGAATTACTGTGCATCAGAGCTTTCCAATGATCATTTTTCTGGCAGATGCACGATTATATGCATTCCTTCCAATGTAAAATATGGGTGTTTTTCTTCATGTGTAAATGTGAAAAAAAAAACATAGATTCATTTCATTGTCACAATTGTGCCATCGGAATAATTTTTGAAGCAGTTTGAATTTTTTTCTTAAATTATTTCATAAAATATTGAATCTCCTACCTTTTTTTTCCATTCTTTGAAATTTGGATAGAAGTGAAGAATTAACATTATTTAGAGACACAATCATCACGTTTAGATTCTCTGAGATATGGAAACCTGGACAGTAAAGAAAAATCACAAAATGGACACTGTTGGTCAATTGGATGGAATCTGCCATGAGGAAAGGTATACCCCAGCAATTTACCCTTTGGCTCTCCAGTATAAAATTATCAGGTTTTAATTGTATGACTGGACCATTACTATAAATCCTACTTTATAATATTGCTAGGAAAGGATCTCTAGCTCATCTCTGGGTGTGACTGAACTTGTTTGGCCTCTCATCTTCCATCTCCAACATAAACTTGATTCTGGAAAGGGATCCTGATCTGAAATGTCCTCTTTCCATTCCCTCTACAAATGCTGCCCGACTCGTTGTTCTTCCGGCACTTTATCTTTCACATGAACTTGAGCTCTACTGAAACGTTACCGTCTGTATTCTCATGGAAATCATGTGCCATAAATCCATTTCTACATTTTGTTCCCCATTCAACACTGCTCCATTCCGAAAATTGTCATCCTTTTATGTTGCTTAAACCCTGCCCACTTCAGAAAGCGGAAGCTGGGGGGCCACATACCAGTTTTCATTTGTGGAGAGAGGTAGCAGCTTCAAAGTCATGGGCATCGCCTTCTCGGATAACCTGTCCTGGGCCCAGCACATAGATATTATTATGAAGAAGACATGCCAGCATATCTACTTTCTTAGATGTTTAAAGAGATTTGGCATGTCACTGAATAGTCTAACAAACTTCTACGGATGCATTGCAGAAAGTATTCTGACTGGCCTGGTCAGATTCTTGAACTGCCCGCACAACTCTGATCCTACTGCAATAATGGAACACTATGGGCCACAATTGTTTTCTAATTGTGTTTTGCACTGCACTAATGTCCCACTTTTGCAGTCTTTTTTTGACAATCTCTGGAAGCCTCTAAGATCTCTGTATTCCAACAATTCTTCTTCAAACTATCTGTACGCTAATCCTCTTTGTTTCCCAACATTTCCTCCCTCCTTGATGATTGTAAACTCCTTGAGAAATGCCTTGAAATGTTTGCGTTTGGAATGTCACGGCCTTTGTTACCACATCCCTCACAATGTCTAATTCTAATTCAAATTTACTCTCAAATGTTACGTGTGTAAATTCTTCCCCTGTTGCCTTTTCACACCAAATTTCAATGAAACGCTTTGCTGCAAGTGATTTCATTAAGGAGGAATTACATACCTTCTTCTTTAAGGTTTTGTAGCTCAGAGAGAGTTGACATGTTTAGGGCATCCATAAGAGTTTGCATTTGGTTAATGTGATCACCGAGCTGTAAATCTAAACACAAAATGGATTGTAAAGTTATTTCACAAGCTAAATAGTTTGCTGAGTGAATGAAGGTAAATTTTAATAAGTCTTCTGTTTAGATTGTGTTTTGTTATGCTGGGAACCTAGAGCAATGTCTGTCCTCTGCTGTATGAGATGCTGCCTGTCCTGCTGAGTTATTCTGGCTTTTTGTGTCTATTAATCAACATGGTTACTTCACATCACCTTTGACGGTTTAACAATAATAAAAGTAGTTGAAAATAAACGTTGCCCTACAATGCAATCATTTTTGGCCACTAAAACCCAGATGGATTTAACAGCATGGTATATTTAGGTCTTTTAAAAAAATGGTAACAATGCAATCGGAGCCTATGATTAACAGTGGTTTACACCCTGAAGCAATCACTGAACGGGGGTCCATGCAAATTCCAGCTGGGCCTCACCTATTTCTCAACTACCAATGGTTTGCATTCAGAAAAGGACATCAGTTCTTAAAGGCATATTCCCTGTGGCAGCCGAATGATAAGATTATAAGATCTTATTGATAGGAGCAGAATTAGGCCATTTGGTTCATCAAGTCTACTGTGCCATTCAATCATGGCTGATCTATCTCTCCCTCCTAACCCCGTTCTCCTGCATTCTCCCCATAATCTCTGACACCCAAGAATCTATCAATCTCTGCCTTAAATATATCCACTGACTTGGCTGCCACAGACTTCTGTGGTAAAGATTCCAAAGATTCACCACCAAAGAAATTCCTCCTCGTATCTTTCCTAAAAGAGCGTCTTTTAATTCTGAGGCTATGACCTCTAGTCCTAGACTCTCCCACTCATGGAAACATCCTTTCCACATCCACTCTATCCAAGCCTTTCACTATTCTGTACGTTTCATTGAGGTTCCCCCTCATTCTTATAAACTCTTGCGAGTAGAGGCACAGTGCCATCAAATGCTCATGATACCTTCACCTACTCATTAGAAAAAGTTCAACAGCGGAGTGTGATTCAACTCCTATAATTACTTAGCAAAAATACAAGTCTTTGTCAACACAAAATCAATACAAGAAGGAAGGTCCTCTGTTTCAGAGTATGGGTATGTGTGGGGTTTGGGGTAGATGGTGAGATGGCAGAGAACCATTGGAATAGTCAAGTCAAGTTGTCATATTTATTTATATAGCACATTTAAAAAACAACTCTTGTAGGCCAAAGTGCTTTACATTTATTAAAAGAATAGCACAACAAAACAAACTACATACATATATACATGTAGCCCTCACTCAGAGGACGTCAGGAAAGGCTTGGGAGTATAGATAAGTCTTTAGTCTTGACTTAAATGAGTCGATGGAGGGGGCAGTTCTGATGGGAAAGAGGATGCTGTTCCACAGTCTAGGGGCTGCAACCGCAAAGGCACGGTCGCCCCTGAGCTTATGCCTTGACCGTGGGATATTCAGCAACCCCAAGTCGGCCGATCTGAGGGGCCTGGAGGTGGAGTGGTGGGTGAGAAGACTTTTTATGTAGGTGGGGGCAAGCCCATTGAGAGCTTTGTAGACATGGAGGAGGATCTTGCAGTTTATACGGAACCGCACAGGGAGCCAGGGGGTGATGTGGTCCCTTTTTCGGGTGCCCGTCAGGAGTCTCGCTGCGGAGTTTTGGACCTGTTGTAGGCGGCACAGGTGGAATAAGAAGGATCTGGCAGAACATGGCAATAATTTTCATTATTGATTCTAGTCTTTAACTTTTAGTTGTTGCAGTTCAGAACTCAAGCGTTTGTCAGCCTCCTTTAACTGATTAACTTCCTCTGAAATCCGAATATCTTGAAAATATCATCATTTGTTGATTTCAATATTAAAATTCTTACAATTCAACCAGAGTGGATTAGTGAAAAACTATCCATTCACTTAATAATTGCAGCCAAATGACAGATTACACATCTAATTTGCATTGCTGTTTCATTTGTAGGCATTGAAATCTTCAGACTGACCTGTCAGATGTTTGCAAAATTGATCTCAAATGGCAAAGTGACCACGTGAGCACTGGAGTGCCCCTCCCTCCCTGAGTGTCCTGTCCTGCCTTGCGGGTGCATTGTGACGTTACTCGGGGTTTTTTTTCCCCGAAAAGGGTGAGTTTTCGGGCTGTTTTTAAAATTTTAAATTATTAAAAAGTTCGGAAATATAGGTGGGAATGCGACAAGAAGATGTTTATCGCCTCGACGGGAAAAATGTGAGTAGAATGTGTGAAAATGGGAAGGTCGTGGCCCAGTGTTTGGAAGAAAATGGGAAAATAGGAAAATTAACCTGATTAACACACACACACACACACACACACACACACACACACACACACACACACACACACACACACACACACACACACACACACACACACACACACACACACACACACACACACACACACACACACACACACACACACACACACACACACACACACACACACACACACACACACACACACACACACACCCACACACACACACACACACACACACACACACACACACACACACACACACACACACACACACACACACACACACACACACACACACACCACACACACACACACACACACACACACACACACACACACACACACACACACACACACACACCACACACACACACACACACACACACACACTCACACAAGACGAAGAATTTTAGTATTACAAATAGATTAGGAAAAGAGTGCCACCTGGTGGATATTTTGAAGTTTCGCATGCTGTGAAGACTTGCAAGGCAAATCAATGTAAGGTTTATTGAGGCACATTTAAGTCTGTAAATATGGGCCAAGAACAGTGACAGAGTGAGCAGCATAAATTTGGCCGCGGATTCGGCACCATTCCAGTGCCACCAGAAAGCCAAAATTCACACCTTTTGAATACTTCAGACAAAATGCAGTGCACTTTTAATCTATCCATTCCCTTAGAAATATTGGATTCACAGAAATCACGTTCCGCATGGAGAGGTATTCCCCAACCCTGTGTTAAAAGTCATGCTGATTACTCCATTTCTGCAAGCAGTCAATTCCGCATGAGTTGGATGATCCACTCAGGCAAAATATTTAACAATATGTGGTTTAATTCCTTGAAAAACAATGTTTCTCCAGGTTCCGCAGCCTCGGCACTCATAGTATTAACATCCCACTCTTGACATCACCTTTGGTGAATCGGAGACACAAGGATCTATAGATGCTGGAAACTTGAATAACACAAAGTGCTGGAGTAACTCAGCGCGTCAGGCAGCATCACTGGTGGATATGGACAGGCGACATTTCGGGTCCGAGCCCAAACGTCGCCAATCTATGGCCCCCAGGAATGCTGCCTAACCCGCGGAGTTACCCCAGCACTTTGAGTTTTACTTTTAGTAAACAGAGAATCGTGCCCAAAACAGACGATAGTGATCTTTTAATTCGGCTGACCTGTCATAAGTTCATTATCTTTTAATACATGCCACTATTAATGACGTTCAGCATTCTACTCTGTTTGTGAATCTACCTGGTCATACAAGCATTTTCCAGCATATTGCATCTTATATACTGCACATTCACTTTAGTGCAGGGATCTTACCAGGAAATCTTAGAATAAAAATAAAATGAGCTACAACTTTAATTGAACGACATCATATTTTCAAAGAGGATATTTGATATATTTTGGAGCTCGTGGGATGACAAAAGGTAAAGGGATTACATCTGAAGAGAACGTTATCATAAACATTAAATGTCTGACTCTGTGGAAGGTATAGATGAATACAAAAAGTATAAGGCGACAATAACGGGGTCAGAGAGAATATTAAAATAGGTCAGGGAATAGTGTAAAGGAAATCCAAATTTATTTTATATACGTTACATAATAAAATTGTATTCAAGGAGCAATTGATAACTTAGGGTCTAAAAACCCTATCTCTACTCAGGGGCAGAGGGTATTGATAAGATACTAAATAAATAATTTGCAGCCGCCATCATTTACAAAGTTAATGTTACAGGGTGACAGTAAATGAGGTGGTAATTATAGTTGTTGTGATTAGATAGTGAACGGCATGTAACAAAATTGGAACTACCCAAAGTCGAATTACAGACAGAATTTGACATTTGGTGACTCTGGGGAAATGTCCTAATTTGTCCCAATATGGTGGTGATAATGGATTAGTATCACAACAATTGTGTGCATCCCTGTTTACAACAGGGAATCAAAATAATGTCCCAATGCTGGACAATCATTTTTAAATTACTGGAGAGGAAAGCGTCGGAAGACTATATAGGAAAGCGTTGGTATCCTTTTCATACGGCAACCCATCTTTCCAAATGTTGGTCCAGTTCATCTTTAAATTGCTTCCATCACATTGCTTCCATCACACAGGAAGGATGTAAATATGTACAACAGAGACTGTACATCAAAACCAACCGTGCCTTCATCTAAATTATTTATATAAATTACATATCATGTTGACTCTCTAGCGCCAATATCAGTGGTGAACCACTTGTTATTCGCTCAACCACTCATCCACTCAACTGCTAGTGGGAGAGTCTAGGCCTGGAGGTCATAGCCTCAGAATTAAAGGACGTTACTTTAGGAAGGAGATGAGAATGAATTTCTTTAGTCAGAGGGTGATGAATCTATGGAATTCTTTGCCATAGAACGCTGTGGAGGCACTGTCAATTGATATTTTTAAGGCAGAAATAGATAGATTCTTGATCAGTACGGGTGTCAGGAGTTATGGGGAGAAGGCAAGAGAATTGGGTTAGGAAGAAAAGATAAATCAGCCATGATTGAATGGCGGGATAGATATGATGGGCCGAATGACCTAATTCTGCCCTTATTACCGGTGACCTTATGACCTTATATCTAGTCAAACAAGCAAACGCTCCATGTATCCGTAATAGCTGTTTAAATGGGCATAGAACCCGACTCCTGATTGTAGAGTGCTTCCAGAATTTGGTTTCATTGACACTGATGTGACTACATTTTAGAAAGGAGGTAAACATATGGAATAGCGAAGAGCCAGGAACGAAAGATACATTTGTTGTTCCTTGTGGTAGCTACTCACATACCATTTCCTTGGCGTGTGCTTTGTCCATTGACGCTTTTAAATGAATCTTGAAGTTCTTTAACATCAACAGAAATCTTCATATCTACATATTGAAAAGTGTGTTATATTTCAGAAACAAAACCTGCTTACAATCAGAAGTAAATAACTGTTCAGCTTTACCATTGAACGAATACAGGAAGTACAACATAGCAGTTTGAGAGTTCTCTGAGTGCATCCGACGAATCTACAGCCGGTTATAATGAAAGCACGCGGTTTTACTGTCAGAAGAAGACAGTGGAGGTGGATTTTTCCATCGAAATAAATGGTCTGGTGAGGCATTTGAAATTTCCACTTTGCGTTCCATAATAATGAAGCTGAAAGTAACAGGCTTAGCCCGGACCCGTGACGGGCTAATAATGGCATTCTTTTGAAGACGAGGTTTTCTATTCTATTGACGGCGATAAAGGCACCGCAGCTGGGCCGGTAGGCGTGACAGAATATTCGTAAAGTGGATATCAACGTGTTAAATGGAATGTGTTCTTCTTGGGTTCAATATCGCAAAGTTCCATCTGATGCCAAGAACAGCCACACAGGAGCCGTCACTGGCGCCCGTCCCCTCGGTCCACCAACCAACCACCCGTTCGTAAGCAGCGGCCGAGCGCTGGTGAGCTGGGGAGGACGGGTACTATCGCCACCGTAGCTCCGAAAACGACGGTTTGAAAAATATCATAGCTGGCCAGAGGGATCCGGAGTTATTCTTTCACCTTGATGATATGTTATCACATGTGAAACATCAATTCTCCACAGATGCTGCCCTGATTGGTGAGATGTCCAGCATGTTCTGCCTCTGTTCCTTGAGGTTGAATAGTTAACAAATTTACACAATGATTACATTTAGACAGTTCAATTAAAGTGTCCACCTTCTGGTGGATATTTATATTCGAGACCTGGGTGTCATGGTACACCAATCATTGAAGGTAGGCATGTAGGTGCAGCAGGCAGTGAAGAAAGAGAATGGTATGTTCGCATTCATAGCAAAAGGATTTGAGTATAGGAGCAGGGAGGTTCTACTGCAGTTGTACAGGGTCTTGGTGAGACCACATCTGGAGTATTGCGTACAGTTTTGGTCTCCTAATCTGAGGAAAGACATACTTGCCATAGAGGGAGTACAGAGAAGGTTCACCAGACTGATTCCTGGGATGTCAGGACTTTCATATGAAGAAAGACTGGATAGACTCGGCTTGTACCCGCTAGAATTTAGAAGATTGAGGGGGGATCTTATAGAAACGTACAAAATTCTTAAGGGGTTGGATAGGCTAGATGCAGGAAGATTGTCCCCGATGTTGGGGAAGTCCAGAACAAGGGATCACGGTTTAAGGATAAGGGGGAAATCTTTTAGGACCGAGATGAGGAAAACATTTTTCACACAGAGAGTGGTGAATCTCTGGAATTCTCTGCCACAGAGGGCAGTTGAGGACCAGTTCATTGGCTATATTTAAGAGGGAGTTAGATGTGACCCTTGTGGCTAAAGGGATCAGGGGGTATGGAGAGAAGGCAGGTACAGGATACTGAGTTGGATGATCAGCCGTGATCATATTGAATGGCGGTGCAGGCTCGAAGGGCCGAATAGCCTACTCCTGCACCTAGTTTCTATGTTTCTATGATGCAAGTGGGAAGTAGATGAATCGATTGGTGTTTCAAGAAGCGGTTGGCGTTTGCCAAGTCGCAAGTATCAACAGGTACCTTTTTATTGCGGGTCACACCTGAAGCTGGATAATGGATTCTGCACAATTCATGGTATCAGGTAATGAATTAATAGTTTGAATGATACTGCATGGAAACAGCCCCTTCGGCCCACCTAGCCCATGCCGATCATCGATCACCCGTACACACAAGGTCTATGTTATAACACTTTCGCATCCATTCCCTAAACACTAGGGGTAATTTACAGCGCCCAAATGAGCGTGCGATGCAGGCTGTGGAAATAAACCGGAGTACCCAGAGGAAACTAACGCGGTTACAAGGAGAACGTGCAACGTCCACATTGACAGCATCCAAGGTTATTTCGAACGCGGATCTCTGGCGTTGCAAGGCAGCAGCTCGTGCAGATGTACCAAATGTGGCAAACGAAATGGATTTTGAATTTTCCTTGATAGTGCACGTAAAATGCATAGAACGCATTGTAACCTTCAGAAAAGCGGCTGGATTCACATTCAGACGCAATATTCATGCACTCGGTGAAAGCTTGCGTTAAGGAGGCGCCGATGGTTCATGAAAACTCTCCCGTTTGCCTCGGGCAAATCGATGTAATGTTAGCCCGTGTGTAAGAGATCGTCAGAGGCGCCGCTTGGACTGCAATGCCAATTATGAGATGAATGGAGCAAAGTGGAAAGAGCCGACTTCCATGAACGTTGAAAGCCAGGGTCACCTTGAGAGAAACTAGTAACGTCTTTGCCCCGCGTCCAGTGTCACATTGACAGACACATGTAACGTCCCTTGGTCTGTTGGTGCAGCTTGATTTTATCACCAGCTCTAGTGTATTAGTCCTCGCTGATGTAACATAATTGCCCCCCAAAAAACCGCGCCGAAAGCCATTCCCACCGCCACCTCTTTCCCTCTCTAAGTAGAGGTGGTGGGGTGACTCAGTCGGCAGAGAACAAAATCAAATCCTTAGCAAAACAAATCATTTAAGCCAAACGAATACTGAAAAACCAAGATAGAGTGGATGCAGAGAGGATGTTTCAAGTAGTGGGAAAGTCTGGGACCAGAGGACACAGCCTCTGAATATGAAGGCGTATCTAGAATAGAGATGTTGAGGAATTTCCATAGCCAGAACAGCGATGGAGGCCACGTCGTTAGGTATTTTTAATGCAAAGATTGGTAGGTTATTGATGAATAAGGGCGTCAAAGGTAACGGGGAGAAGGCAGAGGAATGGGACTGAGGGAGAAAAGATAATCAGCTTTTTAGTTTAGTTTAGTTTAGTTTAGAGATGCAGCACGGTACAGGCCCACTGAGTCCGCGCCGACGAGCCAACCCCGCACATCAACACTATCCTACACACATTAAGGACATTTTTTACATTTACCAAGCCAATTAACCTACAAACCTGTACGTTTTTGGAGTGTGGGAGGAGACCGAAGATCTCGGAGAAAACCCACGCGGGTCACGGGGAGAACGTACAAACTACGTACAGACAGCCTCCGTAGTCGGGATCGAACTCGGCTCTCTGGCGCTGTAAGGCAGCAACTCCACCGCTGCGCCACTGTGCCGCCCTGATCTGATCTAGCAGATTCGACGGGACGAATGGCCCAATTCTACTCCAATTCCATGGTCTACTAGAAGTCCTCTCTGAAATGTTCAGGTCAGAGTAATCACCTTATTAAAAAGGCTGTGCCATGAACGCATCTACGCTACATGATTTTTTCCGCAGCGCTGGACTATGTGAACAGCAGCCAATAATTCTCGTAGAAGTTCTCAAACGGAGAACTGATTGAATCCACTGGAGAACGTAATGTTCCCCAAATATCCCAAGCCAACACCGTTGGTGTGCAGTGTTTACTACCACACGGATAGAGCAGAGCGTACAGTAACAGCCACACAGTTTAACCGATACCTTTGATCGCCCCGTCCATTCAAATTCGAAAGCGATTTGCCAACATTCGCTTTCAATGATCTGTATAGACAAGCTGGGCGCGTTTCCTCGTGTTAGAGAGCGTGAACGTGGTTTATCTGACAGAGAGCCTATTGCTTCCTATGTCACACCTCCCGAGAACAGAAACATTACCCATCGGAACGTGGTAAACAGACAATTTGGATGGGTTAAATATACCGCAGAGCTGGTGGGATTTGTGCTTGGCAGAAAGTAGACTGGCAGCAAGTTATGCAGAAATATGGATAGACAATAGTTCGATGGGGTGGGGTATCGCCAAGCGGATAGTGTAGTATCGGGCGTCGATTGGGGTAGGTTCTGTTGACATCGATTAATTATTGTCGGGGCGTATAACTGATCGCCCGCACCGTGCTGCCTGCTTTATATCGCAGAGGGACATGTATAACTGTCAGAAGAACAATACTTACATGCAATAATGGACAGTACTGTGAGTACTCCCAGGCCAATCAGACACAACGTGACAGTGACCCTCCCAATGATTTCCCCTTTCCTCGGTTTCGACAATCGAGTCCATTCTGAGCCTGAATGTACATTGAAATTAATTGAAATGAAGCAGTATATAATTTCACACTGCGAGTGACAAAATACAATTGACAAAATAATTACCGGTTTTGAATAATACAGAGTTTTCGCTGTCACAAATGGATAAATTCTGCAAGGCGTCGTTGGAAGGGTTTTCGAGGGCCATTCGGTCTGATTGACTGGCGCCTACGAATATGAGTGCAACAGCTGTACGTTCCCGTTATAAGTGAAGTAAAATGTTCCTCTTGCTTCTGCTTTGCTGCCATAGCGATTATAAAGCAGAAACTTTGCTGAGTGTTTCAAATCATGAACTGTAATTGCACTGAAGAAAGTACGTTGACAATTTGCCAAGTTTTAAAAAGGAACTGAAAATGTGTGAGCAAACGTCACGCATTTGGAGGAAATCTTAATAAACATCGTACGCCAAAGCATATTAAGGACAAAGCAATATGACACTGCTTATGTGTTTATTGCGCTATAATACTGAGGTCTCGACCCGACACGTTACTTATCCTAGTTCTCCAGAGATGCTGCTTGATCCGCTGAGTAACTCCAGCACTTTGTGTATTTTTGAATGATAAACCTATCACGCCACCCCGCCCATAAGATCCCATAGGCAAGATTAAATCTTGGCGCAATGCACGGGGGGAAAATCACTGTCTTTCATAACACCAAGATGACAAAATATATCTGCAAAATCCCCTTTCCTGGTTAGTCATAGCCTACATTAATGCGAGGCAGAAATAAACAGGTAGTTTTTTTTATAACGGAAACGATGTTTCCGTTCACTTTCAAATCAGGGTGAAATGTAGAGATTTCTAAATGATGTAAAGTTGGCCGTGTGTCTGACACCGAGAAGGGTACATTAGATTGCCGTTCTGTTAGATAGAAAAGTAACAGAGGAAATTTAAACCAGTGGAATGTAAGGCCATGTACTGGGGAAGGAAATACTCAATATATGTTTTTTAAACAGTGTGTGTTGGAGAAACAAACGGATCATGTGGTGCACTTCCACAGACCATTACCGATTTCAAGCTAAGTGACGGAGATGGATAAATGGCCTCCTGTGCGGCAGATATTCTATGATTCGCCATCAGTATTATAAAATAGATGATCATTGTTTTTCTCGCTCCCAATTATCCATAGAATAATACTTGCTGGCTTGCAATATGACGTTATTTAATTCTCCCATATTCAACAACAACTTCGAAGTGCCTTCTTTGACGTGGGGGCAATAGGATGTTGGCGGGTGCCCATCCTGATTTTTATTACATTGTTATATCAACAACAAACCCCCATGTCAACACTTTCAAAAAGAAATGATCGGACAGTAACTGTCTTCAGCCAACTAATAATGATTTCTGTGCTGCTCCACACGAGGCACATTAACCGTCGGAGTTACAAGTGCAGGCTCTGTTGAAACTGGGCGGCGTAGCGCTGGCATAGTGGCGCAGGAATATAGTTGCTACCTCACAGCGTCTGAGACCCGGGTTCGATCCTGAGTGACAACCGTTGCTGTCTGTGCGGAGTTTGTACGTTGGTAACCGCGTGGGATTTCTCCGGGTGCTCTTGTTTCCTCCCACATTCGAAGGACCTGCAGGTTTGTAGGTTAATTGGCTTCTGAAATTGTCCCTGGTGTGCAAGATAGACCTAATATACGAGTGATCGCTGGTCGGCGCGGACTCGGTATGCCGAAGGGCCTGTTTCCACGCTGTATTTCTAAACTAAACGAAACTTTTGTGTAGTTGCCCTGATGTCGTTAACACTTTTGGCAATTCTGTCTACGCTGGTATCGCTCATTAAAAGTAACACTTGATTATATTCTTGAGAACACTTGATAACAATTGGCAATATTCTTTGACTGGCAAGGAATATTGCCCCAACTAATGTGAAAGAAGTGGGACGAGGTACTTTAGATTATTAAACCAACTATTCCACTCAATGAGACCTTGATTGATTCTACATCCTAACCAAAGGGCTCCACATTCTTTCATAAATATAACATATCTAATCCTAGCGTTTCCACACTAATCTGGTCTACCAGTTATTGAACATCAACGTTAGAAATTTATACGGGAAATATACTCCTACTTGATAACTTTCCCTTTAGTTTGTAATAGTCCACTTGATACCGACATAACTACAGGAATACTTTAAATGTGTTTCAAAGTGATCTATTGAAATAAATGCTTTATGTGCATTACCACTTAAGGACAGAATTTAATTGCAAGCTGCAAAGTGATATGGGATTCAAATCGTGCAATGGAATGTATGGGTTGCATAACAAATTGTTTGCAGGCAGCTTCTTGTCCAGTGTGTTGCACCAACGATCAATTGGGGTTGTGGAGGAATAATGCCAAAGACGGGACAAATCTGCCTCATATTTCAGACCGGATATTTGGCCCAGCTTTTCGTGCTTAAGCGCAGAGAAAGGATTTCATATCAATATAACATTAAAAGCTTGATACCTTCATGCACCCTCAACCTAACCGGAATAGCTAACCTTTTGTTCTGGCGATTAATCCTATTTGCCATTGGAAGAAGATTCAATGAACGAATTTTGCTCTAAAAATAAAGTAGACTGGGGATATTTATCGAAACCTTTGATCATATAAACATAGAAACATAGAAAATGGGTGCAGGAGTAGGCCATTCGGCCCTTCGAGCCTGCACCGCCATTCAATATGATCATGGCTGATCATCCAACTCAGTATCCTGTACCTGCCTTCTCTCCATACCCCCCTGATCCCTTTAGCCACAAGGGCCACATCTAACTCCCTCTTAAATATAGCCAATGAACTGGCCTCAACTACCTTCTGTGGCAGAGAATTCCAGAGATTCACCACTCTCTGTGTGAAAAATGTTTTTCTCATCTCGGTCCTAAAAGATTTCCCCCTTATCCTTAAACTTTGACCCCTTGTTCTGGACTTCCCCAACATCGGGAACAACCTTCCTGCATCTAGCCTGTCCAACCCCTTAATCATCCAAACATCTACTGTGCTATTAAACTGGAACTTAATATAAATACATTGAATTAATTCTCGGGATCTAGAGCATTGTACATGTTTATTTATCCTGGGATAGTTCGGTCATTTTAGTGGCAACACGTTTTGAGCTAGGCTATCTGGGCCGTGAGTCACAGACCAGTTACAATAAAAACTCGGTTCCTTTCTTAAATCCATTGGTATACCAGGTATTGAGGACAATTAAAAACTTTATTTGTCCTTTCTCCTGATTCCAGCTGAACGCTTCCGCCGAGAGTGTTCGACACATGGTCGACACATTGTATAAGGGTCATAATCAGAGCGTGATAATAACATAGATTTCAACTGATCTCCAACAGCTCCGACGTTTATTTACATTACGGTTTATTGTTAAATTAAGCATTACTTTCTAAATCAATCGCTTTCTCTTTAGACAATAGACAATAGTTGCAGGAGTGTGGGCCATTCGGCCCTTCGAGCCAGCACCGCCATTCAATGTGATCATGGCTGATCATCCCCAATCCCGTTCCTGCCTCCGATTTACCCTTCTCCCTCTCAAATTGTAGATTAAAACTTATCATACAACGAACAAGCGGGAAATAAAGTAAACGCTGGAAATGTTGGTGTTTTTCCCTCTACGATGCCGGAAAAGGGATTGTAATAAAATGCCTGATCCACCGAGTTCCGCTTTCTATTTTGTTTTTTGTTTGCTCTGGAACTGCGGTTACACATATATTCCAGTAGATGGCGCTCCAACACTACGTTAGAATGGTCTGATTTGTATCTCGGGAAGAAAGTATAGTTATTTGTCTGTAGGTAGTCCCACCACACAACTTGTATACAGGCATCTATCAAACCAGTCTTAATGCTAAAGAAAGATCATATTCTATGGTTAAATGATTTACATCCTCGGCTTTGTAGAGTGAGGATCTAAGAATGTTGTTGATACCCTAACTGCAATCTTTCAATCTTCTTTCAGTCTCGGCAACACATATATTTAATTGGCAGAATTGCACATGGCAGTTTACTACTTTAAAAAAAACTAAAAGTGAGATAGCAGTAATAGTTTGCTGAGTCGGCCGAACATCTTTCGGTTTGTTTTAGTATTAGAGATATAGGGTGGAAATTGGCATTTCGACCCACGGATTCCGCGCTGGCCACGATTACCGGTACATAGAAACATAGAAACATAGAAATTAGGTGCAGGAGTAGGCCATTCGGCCCTTCGAGCCTGCACCGCCATTCAATATCATCATGGCTGATCATCCAACTCAGTATCCCGTACCTGCCTTCTCTCCATACCTTCTGATCCCCTTAGCCACAAGGGCCACATCTAACTCCCTCTTAAATATAGCCAATTAACTGGCCTCAACTACCCTCTGTGGCAGAGAGTTCCAGAGATTCACCACTCTCTGTGTGAAAAAAGTTCTTCTCATCTCGGTTTTAAAGGATTTCCCCCTTATCCTTAAGCTGTGACCCCTTGTCCTGGACTTCCCCAACATCGGGAGCAATCTTCCTGCATCTAGCCTGTCCAACCCCTTAAGAATTTTGTAAGTTTCTATAAGATCCCCTCTCAATCTCCTAAATTCTAGAGAGTATAAACCAAGTCTATCCAGTCTTTCTTCATAAGACAGTCCTGACATCCCAAGAATCAGTCTGGTGAACCTTCTCTGCACTCCCTCTATGGCAATAATGTCCTTCCTCAGATTTGGAGACCAAAACTGTACGCAATACTCCAGGTGTGGTCTCACCAAGACCCTGTACAACTGCAGTAGAACCTCCCTGTTCCTATACTCAAATCCTGTTGCTATGAAAGCCAACATTCGCTTTCTTTACTGCCTGCTGCACCTGCATGCCTACCTTCAATGACTGGTGTACCATGACATCCAGGTCTCGCTGCATCTCCCCCTTTCCCAAACGGCCACCATTTAGATAATAGTCTGCTTTCCCGTTTTTGCCACCAAAATGGATAACCTCACATTTATCCACATTATACTGCATCTGCCAAACATTTGCCCACGCACCCAGCCTATCCAAGTCACCTTGCAGTCTCCTAGCATCCTCCTCACAGCTAACACTGCCCCCCAGCTTAGTGTCATCCGCAAACATGGAGATATTGCCTTCAATTCCCTCATCCAGATCATTAATATATATTGTAAATAGCTGGGGTCCCAGCACTGAGCCTTGTGGTACGCCACTAGTCACTGCCTGCCATTGTGAAAAGGACCCGTTTACTCCTACTCTTTGCTTCCTGTTTGCCAGCCAGTTCTCTATCCACATCAATACTGAACCCCCAATGCCGTGTGCTTTAAGTTTGTATACTAATCTCTTATGTGGGACCATGTCGAAAGCCTTCTGGAAGTCAAGATACACCACATCCACTGATTCTCCCCTATCCACGCTACTAGTTACATCCTCGAAAAATTCTATAAGGTTCGTCAGACATGATTTACCTTTCGTAAATCCATGCTGACTTTGTCCAATGATTTCACCACTTTCCAAATGTGCTGCTATCCCATCTTTAATAGCTGACTCTAGCAGTTACCCCAGTACCGATGTTAGACTAACTGGTCTGTAATTCCCCGTTTTCTCTCTCCCTCCCTTCTTAAAACGTGGGGTTACGTTTGCTACCCGCCAATCCTCTGGAACTACTCCAGAATCTAAAGAGTTTTGAAAGATTATTACTAATGCATCCACTATTTCTGGAGCTACTTCCTTAAGTACTCTAGGATGCAGCCTATCTGGCCCTGGGGATTTATCGGCCTTTAATCCATTCAATTTACCCAACACCACTTCCGGACTAACCTGGATTTCACTCAATTCCTCCAACTCCTTTGACCCGCGGTCCCCTGCTATTTCCGGCAGATTATTTATGTCTTCCTTAGTGAAGACGGAACCAAAGTAGTTATTCAATTGGTCCGCCATATCCTTGTTCCCCATGATCAACTCACCTGTTTCTGACTGCAAGGGGCCTACATTTGTTTTAACTAATCTCTTTCTTTTCACATAACTATAAAAACTTTTGCAGTCAGTTTTTATGTTCCCTGCCAGGTTTCTTTCATAATCCATTTTTCCTTTCCTGATTAAGCCCTTTGTCCTCCTCTGCTGGTCTCTGAATTTCTCCCAGTCCTTTCGTATGCTGCTTTTTCTGGCTAATTTGTACGCATCATCCTTCGCTTTGATACTATCCCTGATTTCCCTTGTTATCCACGGATGCACTACCTTCCCTGATTTATTCTTTTGCCAGACTGGGATGCACAATTTTTGTAGTTCATCCATGCAGTCTTTAAATGTCTTCCATTGCATATCCACCGTCAACCCTTTTAGGATTAATTGCCAGTCAATCTTGGCCAATTCACGTCTCATACCCTCAAAGTTACCTTTCTTTAAGTTCAAAACCATTGTTTCTGAATTAACAATGTCACTCTCCATCCTAATGAAGAACTCAACCATATTATGGTCACTCTTGCCCAAGGGGCCACACGCACAACAAGACTGCTAACTAACCCTTCCTCATTACTCAATACCCAGTCTAAAATAGCCTGCTCTCTCGTTGGTTCCTCTACATGTTGATTTAGATAACTATCCCGCATACATTCCAAGAAATTCTCTTCCTCAGCACCCCTGCCAATTTGATTCACCCAATCTATATGTACATTGAAGTCACCCATTATAACTGCTTTGCCTTTGTCGCACGAATTTCTAATTTCCTGTTTGATACCATCTCCAACTACCACTACAACACCCACCAGCGTTTTCTGCCCCTTCGTGTTTCGCAGCTCTACCCATACCGATTCCACATCCTCCAAACTAATGTCCTTCCTTTCGCCACTTCTATCCTACAAACTAGGAACAATGTTCAGAAGCCGTTTAACCTACAATCCTGATTTTCTTTGGGATACCGGAGGACCACCGGTCACAGGGAGAATATTCAAACTGCAATACAGACAGCATCCGTAGTGAGGAACGAATACGGGTCTCTGATTCTATGATTCAGCAATTCTACCCTCAGTGGGTTGAAAATTATGGAGTTTATAAATGAAGATGGAACAATTTGACGTATTCAACTTTTTCAGCGTGGGATTTTAAAGGCATGACATGACTGATGAAGCGGATTGGATTTTTGAATAATGCCAACGTAATTTACGGGGGAATGTCGATGGATATTAATTATATGGATTTCTCGAATGCATCGTATAAAGTCCTTCATTAAAGATGAACCTCACCTAACTGAAGGTAAAATAGTGATCTATAGTGAAGCAGGGGCAGAGTAAGGGAAATGACCAGGATGTGACTTGCGGGGTCCCGCGATAATCCATTCACTAGTCGCTAACCACTTTGATCCCCAATTTTCAAAGTGGGCTGTGTTCCTTAAATTTGATTTTCGAGGGGGTGTGCAGTCGTTTCCTCTGCTTCTATCAGAGCTAGTCATTTATTTGGCTCCCTTTTCTTTATTCTATACTTAATTTACTGCAGAACATATCCCTTTGCTTCTCGATTAACAAGAAAATACATTAGGCTGTGGGCCGAGAAGCTTTTTTGTGTAGTTTCGTGACTCACGGAACTACATGAAATTTTCACATATTGTGTAAACATATTATATAAATCATCCCTGAAACTCGTCAAGAACAAAACATCATTTATTTCCCCAATTTATTTGTTTATATTACATCTGATCTTCGTCTGAATATTCTTCATCGGATTCCAAGTATTTTGATAAGTTTTGATAAGTCCATTGATAAGTTAGTTCAAGTTCAAGTGGAGGGTCAGGCAGAGGCTTCAAAAAAAAAAACATCTCATAGTCTGCATGGACTTCAATTCATAACATTTCAACCTCTTCTTAATGTTAATGAGAATAACACTGTTACTACATTTGATAAATTAGTTCAAGTTCAAGTTCACATACACCAATTCATTTCTACATAAACATCAGCCATTTTTGACCATTTCTCACTTCGATGGAAGCCCATAAAGTGCAGTCAATATTCCTTCGTTTTTCTCCCGTGGTCGGGGCCTAGAAACGGCCGCTACGGACGTCACTATGTACAGCCCCACACCCTCACACACTCCGCGGAGATGATCGAAAGACACTCCGCGGCTCCGCGTTCGCGAATCGGCCGCTTCTTAATTGAGACCGCGGCTTCACTATGTTATGTACCTAGGCCGCGCAGTCGGAGCACTTTTACTCGGTAAGTGATCGCAGGCAGCTCCGAGATTATATGTTAAAGACTTATTAGACTACAACAAGCTGTAGTGAAAACATTAGTGAAAATGTTTAATTTACTTTGTTATGGATACACACAGTTTAGGAACTCAACTTCATGAATGAACGAGTGAATGCATGAGTGAATGATTGAGTGAATGCATGAGTGATGAGTGAATGAATGAATGAGTGAATGTATGATTGAGTGAATGAGTGAATGTACAGCCTGCAAAGCACATTATAAAAGGGTACAATTCTTTCACATTATAAAAGGTGCAATTCAATTAATTAAAGTCCACACAGATTAATTTTCCATCAATTCAGACTTTAGATCTTACCTTTCAGTTCCAGTTAATTCACAAAGTTTGACTGGTTTGACAACTTGGCTGTCTAGGCCGTGAGCCGAGGAGCTTTTTTTGTGCAGTTTCGTGACCCAACTCACGGAACTACATGAAATTTTCACATATTGTGTAAAAATATTACATAAATCATCCCTGAAACTCGTCACGAACAAAACTGGCACATTTTATTTAATTAAATTAGAGAAAAAAATGAAAATGTTCGGGTATTTAAAGTCCAATCTTTCAAAGCGCGTTTAACATTGATTCGGGCGCCAGTGGGTGACGAAAATGGATTTCTAGACACATTTTTGATGCTCAGCCTACATCGGCAGATAAATATACGGGAATGTGCTTGCAACTGGGCCGATCTCCCAGTTGAAATCTATCAGAGGAACTATGTTCTCGCCATCCCCCCCCCCCCCCCCCCCCCCCCCCCCCCCCCCCCCCCCCTATCCATTATGTATGCCTGGGCGTCTGTGGTCTGTCAAAGATGTGTTTGTTTTTAAATTTCCTGTTTTGTCCATGCACTTGTTAATTTCTGTACTTTATATCGCCCTCGCTGCTTTTAACTCAACTGTACCCATTGCAATTCATACTCTGTCCTTCCTCACCTTGCTTTCTATTTATCTCTGACCCCCGCTCTATATCTCATGTTCTTTCTCGACCTCATTTAGACCGTTTCTCTGGTCTGGTTGCAGATGTATAAGACGTTGGTGACGCCGCATTTAGTGTAAGGTGTTCAGTCTGGGCACCATCTTTTTTGAAAGATTTCGACAAGCTGGGCACAGAGAAGATTTACGAGGATGTTGCCAAGACTAGAGGGTCTGAGCCATAGGGAGAGGTTGAGTAGGCTGGGACTCTACACCTTGGAGCGCACGAAGATGAGGGGAAATCTTATAGAGGTGTATTGGGTCATGAGAGGAATAGATCGAGTAGATGCACAGTCTCTTGCCAAGAGCAGGTGAATTGAGGACCAGGTTTATGGTGACGGGGCAAAGATTTAATAAGAATCTGAGGGGTAACTTTTTCCCAGATGGGTGTATGGAACAAGCAGCGAGAGGAGGTAGTTGTGCCAGGGACAATCCCAGCGTTTAAAAAAACAGTTAGACAGGTACATGGATATGACTGATTTGGAGGGATATGGACTCAATGGGCAGGTGGGGCTGGTACAAATTGTAGTCACTTTTTTTTAAATTTGGAGATACAGCGCGGAAAAAGGCACTTCTACCCACTGATCACCAGTCCCCGCACATTAACATGATCCTACACACTTTAGGGACAATATATAATTTTACCAAACCAATGAACCTACCAATCTGTCTTTGTAGTGTGGGAGGAAACCGGAACTCCCAGGCAGGTCATGGGGAAAACGTAGTGGTGAAAGGATGAACGGTTAAGTTAATGGATCGCTGACCAGTTATGTTCACTGCTAAACTAATCTAGTTTAATGACAATTTAAGGACAATTATTCATGATAATCATATTTCTCACCCGCTATTTCCCGAAAACCGCTCTTCACGTTTGTCCCATGTCAGTTTTGCCAGATAGCTGGAGTGCCCGTGTTCTATTCAACTTTAATTGAATATGGATGTGCTGTATGTAGACCTCCTGACGTCCTGTCGTACTACAAAGTCGAAAGAATTCTGGAAGTGGTCGGTGAGAGCCAATATGACCCCTTTTACTTCACTCATACATGCATTAATTTGGTACAGGCAACCTTTCAACTTTGAGTCGAGGCAAGTTTCGTGAATTACTGCGCATTACAATAGGAGAGTATCACAGACCGCTTTTCCAAGCGCGACACACATCGGGTAGTGTAAGTTGCCTCCAAAACTGCAACTTTACTGACATCTGTGGTGATGTCCTGTCTCCCCAGGTCCTTTCTAAATGATCTGATACACAAGTAGAAGGGCAGCCTGTGGGGTTTATCATTTCTAAAATGACAAAGATATCTAAATATAGATTTAATGTGCTTTTTAATAAAACAGTGCTGATGCTGTGACTGTGATCATGTTATGTTCAGCGATACGGAGGTAGACAAAAATGCTGGAGAAACTCAGCGGGTGAGGGAGCGAAGGAAATCAGCGATACGGATTCAGTTGGTCCGTTTAGATAAAATATTTCTATTCCGTTTTCATTGTTGATTAAACAGTTACCGAATATAATATTTAAAACTCGCAATCTGTTTAGTGTATATATGCGGAGGGTTCATACAGAACATTATAGATTGTTTGTTTATAAAGAAGGGACAACTGTGACAATCCTTTTCATTCTGCTGGATGTATGAAGCTTTTTAGAAACACAAGTCTCTAAAATAAGACCTGCGTGTTTCACAGGGGCGAATATTTTGAGGAAGAATCTGGCAATTTCTGATTGGCTTCGACGAGCATACCGGTTTGATTGGTTTGGATAATTAAACACACGGTGACATATCGTCATTCCATTTATAAAGAGAGCCAGAGAGCAAGATTACACGCCACTTGTCCTGGAAACTGCCGCCCCATCGGAGCTCAGTCGGTTAATGAACATGTCTTATTGGATCCGTGTGGTCGGTGCGTTGGTGTTTTGCGCAGTTTGTGAGTATTTTACTTTCCTGGACATTATACTTATTTCTGTTCACCATTAATTTGGGATTACCTCCCACACTTCAACAAACTTAACAATTTTCTTTTTTTTCTGATATTTCTCCTTTCTCAGACATAAGCGCGGCTGTTACAGTAACTCAGCCGCCTTCGATGTCCACCTCTACGGGACAGAACATTCAAATACCCTGCACCATATCGGGTACCAGTTCAGGCGCTAACTATGTCTCGTGGTACCAACAGATTCCTGGCAAAACTCCCAAGTATCTATTCGTCCATACTACCGGCGGCACCATTTATAAAGGCACGGACATTCCAGACCGTTTTTCCATCTCGGTGTCAGGCAGCTCTGTAACATTCGCAATATCTAGCGTTCAATCGGTGGATGCTGCTGACTATTACTGTGCCAAATGGGATAGTGGTTTATATTTCGGTAAAGGAACGAGGCTGGGTATTGGCGGTAAGTAAAATATATTCTTCGAACAGCGCGCTGTTTTCTTTTTATTTTAATGCAGATATTGCTTGATTTAATGTCCTGAGTTCACATGATACGTGATTGGGCCAGTTGTATTTCAGTGCAGATGGTGCGATCTTGCTGTACAGATGTTCCGAGTTCACTTGGACATAACTCAGTGAAATGACTGGGAAAGCGAGCTAATGCTTTGTCTTGAGCTTCGTTCAATAAATTGCGGAAATATTTGCAGTGATTGTCCAGATATGAAAGGAAATTGCTTGGGTAACGGGGTTCACCAACGTCAATATTCAACACTGTCAAAAATCCGGTTGACGGGTTGAACAAGGATATCAAAATGCCAAATGCGAAAGGAGAAAGTTTCGCACATTTCCTTCAGAAATTGTGTTTAATACGTAGAGCAGCTTTTCGTGGACGCAGCCGTGTATTTCAAATTTAAATGAACATTCGAACTACAATGTAATTCTTGCTTGTGAACTATATCTGCGAATCGGTGACCGTGGCCTTCGAAGACTAGTTTCCATATATTTTTGCCGAACATAAATAGCGTCACCCTCCATCTCAATGGTGCCGACAATTAAATAAGTTTAAATCTGTTATTATAAATGTCGCGACCGCGAATCGTTTATATCTGCTGATATATTTAAATAAATGTAAATCCGGAAATGTGTAGTAAAATGAACATTATAAAAGTTATAATAATGTATTCAGTTTTATAAAATACTGCAGCCATGATCTATCACAGATGGTTTCCCGGTGTTTATACAGAGGGTAGACAGGATCTATTTTAGTTGCTTTCACGCACTTTATTTATTGTTCACCCAATTAAAATAAACACACTATAATGGTTTGAAATAGGTCGAGAATAAAACGACATTTCTATAAATGAATAAATGAGTGCTTTAATGAGATGTATTTTCGGTAAATAATGATATCTCAACGACAGCATTTCTCCAATTAAATGTGACTTCTTATTAAACAGATCCTCGGGCACCGATCGTGACGGTCCTGCCGCCTTCAGCCGATGAAGTTACCTCAAAGGGCACCGCCACCCTGGTGTGTTTGGTGAACGGCTTTAATCCGGGCTCGGTCGCCGTTGAGTGGACAGTCGACGGCAGTGCAAGAAATAGCGACGTTGAGACCAGCCCGATCCAGCAGGATAAGGACAACACGTTCAGTCTCAGCAGTTACCTGACTCTGACAGCCTCAGACTGGAACTTACACGACCTTTACTCCTGTGTGGTTAAACACCAGGCTCAGGCAAACCCACTTAAGACAAATATCGAGAGATCCAGCTGTATCTGATGTTGGAAACGTGAGGCTGACCTGACTAAGTTAGTTTATCATCATTGGGTTCGTCCATGTGACAAAGTTAGTAATGTATTGGACTTCAGTGTTTTCGTTCAGAAATGCCATTTGTAGTTGAAACTTCGATTTTTATGACTTGTTCACTTTAAATGTAGTTCTTTCGAAAGAATGTCGTTCTTGAATGAAGCATCAAGTAGATTCAATTGCGTTATCCAACAGCATGGATGTTGTTATTGTACCCATGGTATCTTTGTAGCCGTTGAATAAAGTTTAAAAAACGCATTTCAAATGCATTGTTGATTCCCTCAGTTTTATTTCTGACCCGAACCATGATGGCTTAACACGGGTTGCGTTGTCTCGTAGATTTGAGCTAGCAACACTGATTTTCTTTCTCTATTTCGATCACTAATTACAATCGTACAACAGTAGTGGGCCACTCGTCCATTTATACCACGCGTTCTACAGCGCTTTGTCAGTTCTTGTGCAACATGATTCAGCCAAAGAACCGTATAAACCAAGCAGGGCAAACGTGGTCTTAAACCCCAAATTATCACAGAAATAAACAGAAAATACTGTTCATACTCAGTAAGTCGGGCGGTATGTGGGAAGTGAGAAATAGATTAGACGTTTCAGGCTGTTTAAAAAAAAAATCAAAAACGTCCCTACCAGCCTCGTGCGTTCAGGGTTTGTTAAATATGTCTTTGTTCACAAGGTGTACCGCTACATAATTAAATAAAATACGTGTGCATACGTGGAAATCTGGAAATTTGGAAACGCCATTAATTCCCAACATATCAGCAGGTTTCTGTAAACTGATGGGTTGTTCGCACCTCCCCTTTACACCCCTCGCACTAAGCATGGCACCTCCATCCTTCATCACAGAAGGCCGTGACTTTCACACTAATCGGTGACGGGGTTTGTATTTAAATATTTACAAACATTACACCTTATTTCTTCTTTATTTCTTCTGATTGTCAGCTTTAAAGAAACGGGGTGATTATTGGCGTTAGCAGAACTGCCACTGAGTTTGTATGTGGCGTGTACGTGTCTCACGGTGGTATTACACTGGAACTGGGCAACAACACTCTCAATAAAGCAAGATAATATCTACAGAAAGATGCGACGAGTGCACGGCAGCTTCATATAGACACATGCAGAAAGAGAGCGAGGGGGGGGGAGAGAGAGAGAGAGAGGGGGGGGAGGGGAGAGAGAGAGGGGGTGAGAATAGGACGGGGCGGGGTTAATAGCGAACAATGAGGGAACTATATGCTATAGTTAGAGGACAATCAGTCACGGACAAACCCCTGACCTCTGTCACAAATCGCTTTTCCCTTATTCCAAGCTTTATTCCCAATTATTTTCACGTAACATGAGCAACCTGGACTTAAGTCTTAATGAATGGGAAGGAGCTGCAGATGCTGGTTTAAAGCAAAGATAGACACAAACATCTGGAGTAAATCAGCTGGTCAGAAAGCATCTCTGGAGAAAGGGAATCGGTGACGTTTTGGGGCGAGACCCTTCTTCAGACTGTTTGAAGAAAGGTCTCGATCCGAAATGTCACCTATTCATTTTCTCCAGAGATGCTGGCTGACCCGCTAATTTACTCCAGCTTTATAGAAACATAGAAACATAGAAACATAGAAAATAGGTGCAGAAGTAGGCCATTCGGCCCTTCGAGGCTGCACCACCATTCAATATGATCATGGCTGATCATCCAACCCAGTATCCTGCACCTGCCTTCTCTCCATACCCCCTGATCCCTTTAGCCACAAGGGCCACATCTAACCCCCTCTTAAATATAGCCAATGAACTGGCCTCAACTACCTTCTGTGGCAGAGAATGTTTTCCCTCATCTCGGTCCCAAAAGAGTTCCCTCTTTCCTTAAACTGTGACCCCCTATCCTGGACCTCCCCAACGTCGGGAACAATCTTCCTGCATCTAGCCTGTCCAACCCCCTAAGAATTTTGTAAGTTTCAGACATGATCTCATTATGTGTCTTATCTTTTCTAAATGATCCGGATTGTATGCATTTTTTGCTGATTCGAATAAATGGTCACATATCTGCAATTGCTCACCTGATCGTTAGTTATTTTGGAAATTCCTCTAAATCTGTAAATACTGAGCCTACTTTCACTCGGAAAAAAATGGTCAATTCAAACGCCTTGACTATGCCCCTCATTCAAATCACCATTATACCTTCCCTGTTCAAAGGAACCAATTCCGATAACTCTCGAGCTGCCATTATCATGCCCATTTTCTTCCCAATTTCTTCTGCGGCTTGTAATTTTTATGAAGGAGCCAAAAACAAAGGTTTGAGTCTTCCCGGCCTTGCCTTTTCCTTCCGTTCCCGTAGTGTCCTGGTTATCCATTGTGAGCTCCACCTTTCCCTGGTCATCGATATCGGGTCTCATTTGTTCTGAATATTTTCATAGAGACATAGAAACATAGAAACATAGAAAATAGGTGCAGAAGGAGGCCTTTCGGCCCTTCGAGCCAGCACCGCCATTCAATGAGATCATGGCCGATCGTCCCCAAACAATAACCCGTGCCTGCCTTCTGCCCAAATCCCTTGATTCCACTAGCCTCTAGAGCTCTAACTCTCTCTTAAATCCATCCAGTGATTTGGCCTCCACTGCCCTCTGTGGCAGGTACTGACCCAAAAGGCCGCATTTTCTCCTGTCTCGTAATGTCATTACAATATTTTACCGTTGCCTTTCGAAGATGTCTATGTGTGAGCGCCAGGACCGGCGAGAAAATCATGCACTTACACTCATGCCATGTATAAATGCTGTCGGCCTCTCTCGCTCATCATCCGCGTGAATGCTGTTAAACACGATGTCAGTGTCATAACTTCAGATCTATCCACGATGGCCCACAATGTCTGTGCGAACCTAATGCCAATGTCATCTGCCTGCCATATATAATGTCTATATCCCTCCATTCCCTATCTGTTCACGTGTTTGCCTAAATGTCTCTTGAACCTTGCTGGGTATCTACTTACACCGCTTCTTCTAGCAAAGCGTTGCACACTTTCTGTTTAAAAAAGACATGCAAAGTGTGCCCCCTTCAAACGTCCCCTCGCCTACTTTAATAAACTATATTATATAATACTTCGGCCCTGGACAGAAAACTTTACTCCTAAGTAAAGCGACTTATCTTCACTAAGGGTATTAGAGCAATAGATAGGGATGGGAAATCGATGCAGTGTCTGGCCAACAACACATTAATCCCCAAAAATAAATCAATGGACCCCCACGGGAGACGTGGTCCTCCAACTCAAGCCGTTCAGGACTCAGCAGTGCGGATGTTTTTAAATGGCGCCTTTGAGCCGAGATGCGGGCGACAGCAGCCGTTATGGTCGCTGTTAGTGGAGGGGAGAAGGGTTTTATTAAATCTATGTACATAAACACGACGAAATTTAATCAGGAGTGGATACTTGGAATGAAAAGTGAAAACTGTACCGAAATGGAAACATTCTGGGCGTTTGTGGGTCTGGTGTTGGCGTAGCAACGAATCAAAGGCTGGCAACCACAAGTCAGGCAGAAATACAGCCAGCCAGCAGCCAGCCACAGAGTTTTAATATTATACTAGACCAAGTGCAGACCCGTTGGGTCTGTTTCCCCAACGCGCGTTTGCGGGGGGGGGGGCGCTGCAGGGGGGGAGAGGAGGTAGGGGGGCGTGGTGGAAGAGGGACAGGGGTAGGGGGGGGGGGGAGATTGAGGGGGGGGGGGGGGGGAGAGAGGGATGAGGGGGGGGGGGCAGGGGGGGGGGGGGGGGGGGGGGGGGGGGGGGGGGGGGGGGGGGGGGGGGGGGAGGGGGGGGGGGGGGGGGGAGGAGAGAGGGGAGGGGGGGGGGGGGAGGGGGAGGGGGGGGGGGGAGGGGGTAGGGGGAGGGGGGGGGGGGAAGAGTATGGAGGGAGGGGGGAGGGGGGGGGGGGGGGAGAGAGGGGAAATAGTGGGGAGGGAGAGTGGAAGGGGGAGGGGTAGGGACAGTCCATCCCTTCCCCATTCCCTATCACCCCCAATCCTCTTTGTCTATTCCCACACACGTGATGACGCGCTTCGACACAGGCTGGGGGGGGGGGGGGGGGGGGGGGGGGGGGGGGGCTGGGGGGCTGCTGCAAAGGCATATGTAAATGATCCATTCCGATTGGACATCTGTGAGCATTGGGCATTGTGAACGTTCAACAACATTCGATGGGTGAGAGCTGTTTTTTTTTTAATTGGGGGGGGGGGGGCGGGGGTAGAAGGATTTTATTAATAATGTGTACATAAACACGACGAAATTTATGCAGTGGATACTTGGAATGATTAGTGAAATCTCTACCGAAATGGAAAACATCTGGGCGTTTCTGCGTCTGGTGTTGGCGTAGCAACGAATCAAAGGCTGGCAACCACAAGTCAGGCAGAAACACACACAGCCAGCCTGCCACAGAGTTTTAAATATAGATAGATAGATATAGATATAGAATATAGATATAGATGAGCTTGAGGCTCAGTTAGAGGTTGGTAGATATGACATTGTGGGGATTACTGAGATGTGGCTGCAGGAGGATCGGGTCTGGGAATAATATTCAGGGTTATACATCCTATGGAAAAGAAAGGACAGGCACGTGGGCAGAGGAGGGGTGGGGTAACTCTGCTGGTGAGGGATGGGATTCAGTCCCTTGCGAAGGAAGACATAGGCACTGTGGATTGAGTTGAGGAATTGTAAAGGCAAGAAGACACTAATTGATGTTATCTACAGACCCCCATATAGTAGCCCGGATGTAAGGTGTAAGTTGCAGCAGGAGTTAAAACTGGCATGTAACAAAGGTAATGCCACTGTGGTGATGGGGGATTTCAATATGCAGGTAGACTGGGGAAATCAGGTTGGTTCAGGATCCCAAGAAAGAGAGTTTCTGCAAACTCTCTCCGAGTGCCTCCGAGATGGATTCTAAGAGCTCTTGTAATGGAGACGACCATAGAAACGGCAATTCTGGATTTAGTGTTGTCTAATGAACCAGATTTGATAAGAGAACTCGAGGTAATGGAACCACTTGGAGGTCGTAATCATAATATGATTGGTTTTAATCTGCAATCTGCAATTTGAGAAGGAGAAGGTTAAATTGGAAGTGTCAGTGATGCAGTTGAACAAAGGGGACCATGAAGGCATGAGAGAGGAGCTGGCCAAGGTAGACTGGAAAGGAATCCAAGCAGGTCTGCATCCCAGGTTCCTCAGGGAGGTGGCTCAAGAAATAGTGGACGCACTGATGATCATTTTCCAATGTTCAATAGATTGAGGATCAGTTCCTGTGGATTGGAGGATAGCTAATGTTATCCCACTTTTCAAGAAAGGAGTGAGAGTGAAAACGGGGAATTACAGACCAGTTAGCCTGACTTCGGTGGTGGGAAAGATGCTGGAGTCAATTATTAAAGATGTAATAATGGAGCATTTGGATAGCAGTAAAAGGATTAGTCCAACTCAACATGGATGTATGAAAGGGAAATCATGCTTGACTAATCTTCTGGAATTTTTTGAGGATATGACAAGTAAAATGGATGTAGGGGAGCCAGTGGATTTAGTGTATCTAGACTTTCAGAAAGCCTTTGATAAGGTCCCGCACGGGAGACTGGTGACTAAAATTAGAGCACATGGTATTGGTGACAGGGTGTTGACATGGATAGAAAATTGGTTGGTAGACAGGAAACAAAGAGTAGGAGTGAACGGGTCCTTTTCAGAATGGCAGGCAGTGGCGAGTGGAGTGCCGCAAGGCTCGGTGTTTAGGCCGCAACTGTTTACCATATATATTAATGATTTGGAAGCGAGAATTAGGAGCAACACTAGCAAGTTTGTGGATGACACAAAGCTGGGTGGCAGTGTGAACTGTGAAGAGGATGTTAGGTGGTTGCAGGGTGACCTGGACAGGTTGAGTGAGTGGGCAGATGCGTGGCAGATGCAGTATAATATAGATAAATGTGAGGTTATCCACTTTGGCGGCAACAACAAGGGAGAAGATTATTATCTCAATGGGGTTAGGTTAGGTAAGGGGGAGGTGCAGCGAGACCTGGGCGTCTTTGTACACCAGTCACTGAAAGTTGGCGTGCAGGTACAGCAGGCAGTGAAGAAAGCTAATGTTGGGCCTTCATAACAAGAGGATTTCAGTATAGGAGTAAAGAGGTTCTTCTGCAGTGGTATAGGGCTCTGGTAAGACCACATCTGGAGCATTGCGTACAGTTGTGGTCTCCTAACCTGAGGAAGGACATCCTTGTGATTGAAGCAATGCAGCGGAGGTTCACGAGATTGATCCCTGGGATGGCGGGACTGTCCTATGAGGAAAGATTGAAAATACTAGACATGTATTCGCTGGAGTTTAGAAGGATGAGGGGATATCTTATGGAAACATATAAAATTATAAAAAGGACTGCACAAGCTAGATGCAGGAAAAATGTTCCCAATGCTGGGCGAGTCCAGAACCAGGGGCCGCAGTCTTGGAGGCCATTTAAGACTGAGGTGAGAAAAAAACGTTTTCACCCAGAGAGTTGTGAATTTGTGGAATTCCCTGCCACAGAGGGCAGTGGAGGCCAAATCACTGGATGGCTTTAAGAGAGAGTTAGATAGAGCTCTAGAGGCTAGTGGAATCAAGGGATATGGGGAGAAGGCAGGCACTGGTTATTGATTGGGGACGATCAGTCATGATCGCAATGAATGGCGGTGCTGGCTCGAAGGGCCGAATGGCCTCCTTCTGCACCTAGTTTCTATGTTTCTATGTTTCTATGAAAAGATTCAGAACAAATGAGACCCGACATCGACGATCAGGGAAAGGTGGAGCTCACAATGAACAACCAGGACACTGGGGGAACGGGAGAAAAAGGCATGGCCGGGAAGACTCAAATGTCTGCTGTTGGCTCCGTCAGAAAAATTACAAGCCGCAGAAGAAATTGAAAAGAAATTGGGCATGATCATGGCTGCTCGAGAGTAATCGGAATTGGTTCCTTTGAACAGGGAAGGTATAATGGCGATTTGAATGAGGGACATAGTCCGCTCACCCAACCTATATCCAAGTCACCCTACAACCCCATACCACCTTCCTCACACCTCACACTGTCACCCAGCTTTGTGTCATCCGCAAACTTGGAAATGTTACTTTGAATTCCCTAATCTAGATCGTTAATATACATTGTAAATAACTGGGGATCCAGCACTGAGCCTTGCGACACCCCACTAGTCACTGCCTGCCATTCTGAAAAGGATCCATTAATTCCTTCTCTTTGCTTCCTGCCAGCCAACCAGTTCCTTATCCATGTCAATACCCTACTCCCAATACCATGTACTCTAATTTTTCACACTCATCTCTTGTGTGGGACCTTGTCAAAGGATTTTTGAAAGTACAGATACAACACATCAACTGGCTCTGCCTCTTCCATTCTACTTGTTACATCCTCAAAAGTTTCAGATCCAGGAAAAATCATGTAAAATCCAGAACCAGTGGCCGCAGTCTAAGAATAAAAGGGAGGCCATTTAAAACTGAGAGGAAAAAAAACTTTCACCTCGAGAGTTGTGAATTTGCGAAATACTCGGCAACAGAAGGCAGTAAAGTCACATTCACGGGATGACTTTAAAAGAGCTAGATAGAGGTCTCGGTGCTAGCGGAATCAAGGGATATGGGGAGAAGGCAGCAAGGGTTACTGATTGTGGATGATCAGCCATGATCACGATGAATAGCGGTGCAGGCTCGAAGGGCCAAATGGCCTCCTCCTGCACCTATTATCCATGTTTATATATCACTTGGTCACATCTAATTCATCAACGTTATTCATTTGTATGATGATTGAGTCTTTGGGAACGCAGTATTTATTGCCCATCCCAAAGTGGGAACACAGAGACACAAGGAACTGCGGATGCTGGAATCATGATAAAACACAAAGTGCTGGAGTAACACGGGGTGTGCCTCAGGGTTCGGTGCTGGGCCCGTTAATGATTGTCATCTATATCAATGATTTGAATGGGATCATACTTGGTAAGATTAGCAAGTTTGCAGATGATACAAACGTGGGAGGTTTTGCAGATAGTAGAGATGGTTGTGAAAAAAGTGCAGCAGGATCTGGATCAATTGGCCAGGTAGGCTGAGGAATGGTTGATGGAATTTAATGCAGAGAAATGTGAAGTGTTGCATTTTGGGAATTCTAACATAGGCAGGACCTACGCAGTCGACGGTAGATCGGGTGGTCAAAAAGGCTTTTGGCACATTGGCCTTCATCAGCCCGTGTAATGAGTATAGAGGTTGGGAGGTCTTGTTGCAGATGTATAAGACGTTGGTGACGTCACATTTAGAGTATTGTGTTCAGTCTGGGCACCATCCTATAGGAAAGATTTCGACAAGCTGGAAATGGTACAGAGAAGATTTACGAGGATGTTGCCATGACTAGATGGTCTGAGGTATAGGGAGGGGTTGAGTAGGCTGAAACTCTATTCCTTGGAGCGCAAGAGGATGAGGGGAAATCTTATAGAGGTGTATAGGGTCGTGAGAGAAATATATCGGATAGATGCACAGTCCCTTGTCCAGAGTAGGTGAATCGAGGACCAGGTTTATGGTGACAGGGCAAAGATTCAATACGAATCTGAGAGTTATTTTTTTCTCAGAGAGTGGTGGGTGTATGGAACACGCAGCCAGAGGACGTAGTTGTGCCAGGGACTATCCCAACGTTTAACAAAACAGTTAGACATGTACATGGATATGACAGATTTGGAGGTATATGGACCCAATACGGGCAGGTGGGACTAGTGTAGATGGGACATGTTGGCCGATGTGGGAAAGGTGGGCCGAAGGGCCTGTTTCCACTCTCTATGATTCTATGACTTTCTTTGACTCTATGGGGCATCATGCAGCTTCTGCGGATCGGCGTTTGGGGAGGTAATAATGAGCAGCCATGAGCCAGTGCAATCTTTCGCGTGCTCACGTTGCAAAGTTTAAAACGTGCAGCAGTGAGAGAAGGATGAGAGCAGGGACCAGTGTAAATTAACATTAGGTAAACTTTCTTATCGTAGTGACATACCGACGTTCAGAGTGGCTTATGCGCGCAATTACAGCTCATTCTGTAGATGGAGCACGTTGTAGTCACTTTAGTTTAATTTGGAGATACAGCGCCTAAACAGGCCCTTCTAACCACTGATCAACTGTCTCCGCACATTAGCATTATCCCACACACTTTACGGACAATATATGATTTGACCAAGCCAATGAACCTACCAATCTGTCTTTGTGGTGTGGGGGGAAACCGGAGCTACCTGGGAAATCCCAGGCAGGTCATGGGGAAAACGTAGTGGTGAAAGGATGAACGGTTAAGTTAATGGATCGCTGACCAGTCATGTTCACTGCTAAACTAATCTAGTTTAATGACACTTTAAGGACAATGTATTCCTGGTAATTATTATCAATCACCATTGTTATTTTATCATTATTCGCTCTTCGCGTTTTTATGTTTACAAAATTTTTAAGGGGTTGGACAGGTTAGATGCAAAAAGATTGTTGCCGAAATTAAAGGAATATGAGGGGTAAGGGGTCACAGCAGAGGGTGGTGGGAGTAATGGAACAAGCAGCCAGAGGAGAAGAGTTTTTTCCAGGGACTATGGTGAATCGTTTAAACTCAGTTAGACAGGTAAATGGATGTGACAGATTTGGAGGGATATGGACCCAATACGGGCAGGTGGGACGAGTGTGGATGGGTCGGTGGTCGATGTGTGAAAGTTGGGCCGAAGGGCCTGTTTCCACACTCTATGACTGACTCTCTTTGACTCTATGGGGCATCATGTAGCATCTGCGGATCGGCATTTGCGGTGGTAATAATGAACAGCCATGAGCCAGTGCAATCTTTCGCTTGTTCACGTTGCAAAGTTTCTCCCTTGTCAGTTTTGCCCGTGCCCGTGCTGGAGTGCCCGTGTTCCATTCAACTTTAATTGAATATGGATGTGCTGTATATAGAATTCCTGTCGCCCTGTCGTACTTCAAAGTCGAAAGAACTCTGGAAGTAGGCGGTGAGAGCCAATATGACCCCTTTTACTTCACTCATATGTGCATTGATTTGGTACAGGCAACCTTTAGACTTTGAGTCGTGAATTACTGCGCATTACAACAGGATAGTATCACAGACCACTTTTACAAGCACGACACACGTCGGGTAGTCAAAATAGCCTCCAAAACGGCAACTTTACTGACATTTGTAGTGATGTTCTGTCTCCTCAGGTCTTTTCTAAATGATCTGATACACAAGTAGAAGGGCAGCCTGTGGGGTTTATCATTTCTAAAATGACAAAGATATCTAAATATAGATTTAATGTGCTTTTTAATAAAACAGTGCTGATGCTGTGACTGTGATCATGTTATGTTCAGCGATACGGAGGTAGACAAAAATGCTGGAGAAACTCAGCGGGTGAGGGAGCGAAGGAAATCAGCGATACGGATTCAGTTGGTCCGTTTAGATAAAATATTTCTATTCCGTTTTCATTGTTGATTAAACAGTTACCGAATATAATATTTAAAACTCGCAATCTGTTTAGTGTATATATGCGGGGGGTTCATACAGAACATTATAGATTGTTTGTTTATAAAGAAGGGACAACTGTGACAATCCTTTTCATTCTGCTGGATGTATGAAGCTTTTTAGAAACACAAGTCTCTAAAATAAGACCTGCGTGTTTCACAGGGGCGAATATTTTGAGGAAGAATCTGGCAATTTCTGATTGGCTTCGACGAGCATACCGGTTTGATTGGTTTGGATAATTAAACACACGGTGACATATCGTCATTCCATTTATAAAGAGAGCCAGAGAGCAAGATTACACGCCACTTGTCCTGGAAACTGCCGCCCCATCGGAGCTCAGTCGGTTAATGAACATGTCTTATTGGATCCGTGTGGTCGGTGCGTTGGTGTTTTGCGCAGTTTGTGAGTATTTTACTTTCCTGGATATTATACTTATTTCTGTTCACCATTAATTTGGGGTTACCTCCCACACTTCAACAAACTTAATATTTTCTCTTTTTTTCTGATATTTCTCCTTTCTCAGACATAAGCGCGGCTGTTACAGTAACTCAGCCGCCTTCGATGTCCACCTCTACGGGACAGAACATACAAATACCCTGCACCATATCGGGTGCCAGTTCGGGCGCTAACTATGTCTCGTGGTACCAACAGATTCCTGGCAAAACTCCCAAGTATCTATTCTACTATTATACCGGCAGCACCATTTATAAAGGCACGGACATTCCAGACCGTTATTCCATCTCGGTGTCAGGCAGCTCTGTAACATTCGCAATATCTAGCGTTCAATCGGTGGATGCTGCTGACTATTACTGTGCCAAATGGGATAGTGGTTTACATTTCGGTAAAGGAACGAGGCTGGGTATTGGCGGTAAGTAAAATATGTTCATCGGACAGCGCGCTGTTTTCTTTTTATTTTAATGCAGATATTGCTTGATTTAATGTCCTGAGTTCACATGATACGTGATTGGGCCAGTTGTATTTCAGTGCAGATGGTGCGATCTTGCTGTACAGATGTTCCGAGTTCACTTGGACATAACTCAGTGAAATGACTGGGAAAGCGAGCTAATGCTTTGTCTTGAGCTTCGTTCAATAAATTGCGGAAATATTTGCAGTGATTGTCCAGATATGAAAGGAAATTGCTTGGGTAACGGGGTTCACCAACGTCAATATTCAACACTGTCAAAAATCCGGTTGACGGGTTGAACAAGGATATCAAAATGCCAAATGCGAAAGGAGAAAGTTTCGCACATTTCCTTCAGAAATTGTGTTTAATACGTAGAGCAGCTTTTCGTGGACGCAGCCGTGTATTCCAAATGTAAATGAACATTCGAACCACAATGTAATTCTTGCTTGTGAACTCCATCTCAATGGTGCCGACAATTAAATAAGTTTAAAATCGAATCGGTGACCGTGGCCTTCGAAAGTGCTGTACAGTTTCCATATATTTTTGCCAACAGAACATACAACTAACACGAGGCGCATAAATTACATACAAAAATCCAAACAATAAATTAAAAAACATAAAACACGAGTACGAACAACGCAGCAAAACCAAGCAAATAAAGTTAATAAACAATTCAACACCTCACTGGTCTACAAAGGCCATGGAGAATAGATATGTCTTCAGGAGTGACTAGGAAGGGGTCTGTTTAATATAAATGTTATTATAAATGTCGCGACCGCGAATCGTTTACATCTGCTGATATATTTAAATAAATGTAAATCCGGAAATGTGCAGTAAATTGAACATTATAAAAGTTATAATAATGTATTCAGTTTTATAAAATACTGCAGCCATGATCTATCACAGATGGTTTCCCGGTGTTTATACAGAGGGTAGACAGGATCTATTTTAGTTGCTTTCACGCACTTTATTTATTGTTCACCCAATTAAAATAAACACATTATAATGGTTTGAAATAGGTCGAGAATAAAACGACATTTCTATAAATGAATAAATGAGTGCTTTAATGAGATGTATTTTCGGTAAATAATGATATCTCAACGACAGCATTTCTCCAATTAAATGTGACTTCTTATTAAACAGATCCTCGGGCACCGATCGTGACGGTCCTGCCGCCTTCAGCCGATGAAGTTACCTCAAAGGGCACCGCCACCCTGGTTTGTTTGGTGAACGGCTTTAATCCGGGCTCGGTCGCCGTTGAGTGGACAGTCGACGGCAGTGCAAGAAATAGCGACGTTGAGACCAGCCCGATCCAGCAGGATAAGGACAACACGTTCAGTCTCAGCAGTTACCTGACTCTGACAGCCTCAGACTGGAACTTACACGACCTTTACTCCTGTGTGGTTAAACACCAGGCTCAGGCAAACCCACTTAAGACAACTATCGAGAGATCCAGCTGTATCTGATGTTGGAAACGTGAGGCTGACCTGACTAAGTTAGTTTATCATCATTGGGTTCGTCCATGTGACAAAGTTAGTAATGTATTGGACTTCGGTGTTTTCGTTCAGAAATGCCATTTGTAGTTGAAACTTCGATTTTTATGACTTGTTCACTTTAAATGTAGTTCTTTCGAAAGAATGTCGTTCTTGAATGAAGCATCAAGTAGATTCAATTGCGTTATCCAACAGCATGGATGTTGTTATTGTACCCATGGTATCTTTGTAGCCGTTCAATAAAGTTTAAAAAAACGCATTTCAAATGCATTGTTGATTCCCTTTGGTTTATTTCTGACCCGAACCATGATGGCTTAACACGGGTTGCGTTGTCTCGTAGATTTGAGCTAGCAACACTGATTTTGATTCTCTATTTCGATCACTAATTGCAATCGTACAACAGTCGTGGGCCACTCGTCCATTTATACCACGCGTTCTACAGCGCTTTGTCAGTTCTTGTGCAACATGATTCAGCCAAAGAACCGTATAAACCAAGCAGGGCAAACGTGGTCTTAAACCCCAAATTATCACAGAAATAAACAGAAAAGACTGTTCATACTCAGTAAGTCGGGCGGTATGTGGGAAGTGAGAAATAGATTAGACGTTTCAGGCTGTTTAAAAAAAATAATAAAACAAACGTCCCTACCAGCCTCGTGCGTTCAGGGTTTGTTAAATATGTCTTTGTTCATAATGTGCCCGGTTACATAATTAAATAAAATACGTGTGCATACGTGGAAATCAGGAAATTTGGAAACGCCATTAATTCCCAACATATCAGCAGGTTTCTGTAAACTGATGGGTTGTTCGCACCTGCACTTTACACCCCTCGCACTAAGCATGGCACCTCCATCCTTCATCACAGAAGGCCGTGACTTTCACACTAATCGGTGACGGGGTTTGTATTTAAATATTTACAAATATTACACCTTATTTCTTCTTTATTTCTTCTGATTGTCAGCTTTAAAGAAACAGGGTGATTATTGGCGTTAGCAGAACAAGTCACTGAGTTTGTATGTGGCGTGTCCGTGTCTCACGGTGGTATTACACGGGAACTGGGTAACAACACTCTCAATAAAGCAAGATAATATCTACAGAAAGATGCGATGAATGCACGGCAGCTTCATATAGACACGTGCAGAAAGAGAGCGAGGGGTGGGAGAGAGAGAGAGAGAGGGGGGGGAGGGGAGAGAGAGAGGGGGGGGGTGAGAATAGGACGGGGGCGGGGTTAATAGCGAACAATGAGGGAACTATATGCTATAGTTAGAGGACAATCAGTCACGGACAAACCCCTGACCTCTGTCACAAATCGCTTTTCACTTATTCCAAGCTTTATTCCCAATTATTTTCACGTTACATGAGCAACCTGGGCTTAAGTCTTAATGAATGGGAAGGAGTTGCAGATGCTGGTTTAAAGCAAAGATAGACACAAACATCTGGAGTAAATCAGCGGGTCAGAAAGCATCTCTGGAGAAAAGGAATCGGTGACGTTTTGGGGCGAGACCCTTCTTCAGACTGTTTGAAGAAAGGTCTCGATCCGAAATGTCACCTATTCATTTTCTCCAGAGATGCTGTCTGACCCGCTAATTTACTCCAGCTTTATAGAAACATAGAAACATAGAAACTTAGAAAATAGGTGCAGGAGTAGGCCATTCGGCCCTTCGAGCCTGCACCGCTATTCAATATGATCATGGCTGATCATCCAACTCAGTATCCTGCACCAGCCTTCTCTCCATACCCCCTGATCCCTTTAGCCACAAGGGCCACATCTAACTCCCTCTTACATATAGCCAATGAACTGGCCTCAACTACCTTCTGTGGCAAAGAATTTCAGAGATTCCAGAGATGTGTGAAAACATGTTTTCCTCATCTCGGTCCCAAAAGATTTTCCCCCCTTTCCTTAAACTGTGACCCCCTGTCCTGGACCTTCCCCAACGTCGGGAACAATCTTCCTGCATCTAGCCTGTCCAACCCCCTAAGAACTTTGTAAGTTTCAGCCATGATCTCATTATGTGTCTTATCTTTTCTAAATGATCCGGATTGTATGCATTTTTGGCTGATTCGAATAAATGGTCACATATCTGCAATTGCTCACCTGATGGTTAGTTATTTTGGAAATTCCTCTAAATCTGTAAATACTGAGCCTACTTTCACTCGGAAAAAAATGGTCAATTAAAACGCCTTGACTATGCCCCTCATTCAAATCACCATTATACCTTCCCTGTTCAAAGGGACCAATTCCGGTTATTCTCAGGCTGCCATTATCATGCCCATTTTCTTCCCAATTTCTTCTGCGGCTTGTAATGAAGGAGCCAAAAACAAAGATTTGAGTCTTCCCGGCCTTGCCTTTTCCTTCCGTTCCCGTAGTGTCCTGGTTATCCATTGTGAGCTCCACCTTTCCCTGGTCATCGATATCGGTTCTCATTTGTTCTGAATCTTTTCATAGAGACATAGAAACATAGAAAGTAGGTGCAGAAGGAGGCCATTCGGCCCTTCGAGCCAGCACCGCCATTCAATGAGATCATGGCTGATCGTCCCCAATCAATAACCCGTGCCTGCCTTCTGCCCATATCCCTTGATTCCACTAGCCTCTAGAGCTCTAACTCTCTCTTAAATCCATCCAGTGATTTGGCCTCCACTGCCCTCTGTGACAGGTACTGACCCAAAATGCCGCATTTTCTCCTGTCTCGTAATGTCATTACAATATTTTACCGTTGCCTTTCGAAGATGTCTATGTGTGAGCGCCAGGACCGGCGAGAAAATCATGCACTTACACTCATGCCATGTATAAATGCTGTCGGCCTCTCTCGCTCATCATCCGCGTGAATGCTGTTAAACACGATGTCAGTGTCATAACTTCAGATCTATCCACGATGGCCCACAATGTCTGTGCGAACCTAATGCCAATGTCATCTGCCTGCCATATATAATGTCTATATCCCTCCATTCACTATCTGTTCACGTGTTTGCCTAAATGTCTCTTGAACCTTGCTGGGTATCTACTTACACCGCTTCGTCTAGCAAAGCGTTGCACACTTTCTGTTTAAAAAAGACATGCAAAGTGTGGCCCCTTCAAACGTCCCCTCGCCTACTTTAATAAACTATATTATATAATACTTCGGCCCTGGACTCCTAAGTAAAGCGACTTATCTTCACTAAGGGTTAGAGCAATAGATAGGGATAGGAAATCGATGCAGTGTCTGGCCAACAACACATTAATCCCCAAAATAAATCAATGGATAGGGATTCAATAAACCGACAGTGTTAGTTAACGTGTAGGAAGGAACTGCAGATGCTGGTTTAAATCGAAGATCGATACAAAATGCTCGAGTAACGCAGCGGGACAGGAAACGTCTCTAGATAGAAGGAATGGGTGACGTTTCGGGTCTGAAGCAGGGTCTCGACCGGAAAGGTCACAAATTCCTTCTGTCCAGAGATGTTGCCTGTCCCGCTGAGTCACTCCAGCATGTTGTATCTAATGTTGGTTAAGGTCTGTTTCGTTTTAGAGAGCTCGGAAAATTGCTGAAAATGCTGAAACCTCCAGGGTGGTTATCTTCGGTTTGCTTCCAGTTCCTCGTGCTGGCGAGAGCAGGAACAGGGAGATACGGGACCTGAATGTATGGCTGAGGAACTGGTGCAGGGGCAGGGATTTAGATTCTTAGACCACTGAGATGTGTTTTGGAGTAAGGGGGAACCGTACAAAAGGGACGGATTGCACTTTAACAGACGGGGGACCAGCATTCTGCAGGCAGGTTTTCAACTGCTACACAGGTGGTTTTAAATTAAACTAGACCAAGTGCAGACCCGTTTGGGGGGGGCGGATTTTCTTTAAAATTTGTACATAAACACGACGAAATTTAATCAGGAGTGGATACTTGGAATGAAAAAATGAAATCTCTACCGAAATGGAAACATTCTGGGCATTTGTGGGTCTGGTGTTGGCGTAGCAACGAATCAAAGGCTGGCAGCCACAGGCTGGGAACCACAAGTCAGGCAGAAACACAGCCAGCCAGCAGCCAGCCACATAGTTTTAATATTATACTAGACCAAGTGCAGACCCGTTGGGTCTGTTTCCCATCGCGCGTTTGCGGGGGGGAAGAGGGGGGG